>NC_064630.1:640465222-641090222 GCF_023864275.1 Schistocerca cancellata
GTAAAACCCTACAGTTTGCTCTTTCCTATAATACATTCTTCAAGTGCATATCTCAAATAACAGAGTTTTTATTTTTTTTTATTTTTATTTGGCGATTCTTTTTTATACATCCTGTATCATTGAATATAAATTGGTGCTCACTTTGTAGTTTATCTTCTGCAGTGACAAATTATCTGCATGGTAATTTATATATGTTGGGTATTCTGTGTCCCTTATCATGTTTCATGTATACCAGCCCCCAAAAAATGCCCCCAACAGATAAGGAATTGGTGTATCATATTACATTAGTGATCCACTGTGAAAGCATTGAAGAAAAATAGTGCCTGATGTTGTTGTACAATACTGAGACATGATAATAATAATAATAATAATAATAATAACAATAATAATAAATAATTGCCATAAATGATGACAGATATGTGGGACTCATTTAACATATACCAAATGAAAGGCTCCATGATATGGGAGGTGCTGTATTCACAGCAATAGATAAGAATTTTTAGTCAACTGAAGTAGCAATTAAGTCTTCATGCAAATGATTCAGTTCAGAATAACTATCAAGAATAGGATAAAAGAAGTAATTGAATACTTCTATTGGCCACCAGACACATGTGCTGAATTAACTGAGAACTACAGAAAAAAACCTAAATTTACTAGTACTTTAGTCCACAATAAATAAGGAGACCTTTGCTACATACATACTTGATATTGATTTCCAGTAAGCCACAAGAATTTGTATATCATTTCTTTTAAAATTGGAGATCATTTGTTGTCAGCTTTTGTACTTTCTGAACATAATTTTTTAATGTATTTTTCTTTATTTTGCTAGTACTGTGTTTCACACCTGAAAATCAAAATACCAATCTTGAATATGTAAGGTAACATAGAAAACATTTAAAATATCAACCGAACAAAAAAATGTGTTTTTTCCCCCTTTTTCAAAGCCGCAGTAACAGTGACATGCAGAATAAGTAATTAAAATTTAATTTTCAGAAATGACAGATCTTGATTATCCGAGAGTCAATGGGACTCTGGATGGAGATAATGTGTCAATAGGTGGTCTTTCAACACGATATAGTGGAGGCAGTAGCTTGGAAGGTGCGTGGTTACTAGACAGAGAATCAAAGGTAAGTTTATCGATTGCATTTCGTGATAAGTATGAAATTTTGGATTATGTCTGTTACTTACACAGTGAGCGAGATGCACAGTAATACATATTGTGTCAGAATAGTACCCTTTTCCATCTCCAGTAATTAATTAATACTACACTCACAGTGGTTTTAATGTGAGCAACAGGTTCTACATCCACATGACTACTCTGCAATTCACAGTTAAATGCCTTTCACTCTACTTCTCTACCGTTCCACTCTCGAACTGTGTGTGAGAAAAATGAACACTTCAGTCATTCTGTGCAAGCTCTGATTTCTCTTGTTTTATTACTATGATCAATTCTCCCTATACAAGGTGTTCCAAATGGCACGGCCAAACTTTCAAGAAACATTCCTCACGCACAAAGAAAGAAAATATGTTATGTGGACATGGGTCCGGAAATGCTTACTTTCCATGTTACAGCTCATTTTATTACTTCTGTTCAAATCACGTTAATCATGGAATGGAAACACACAGCAACAGAACGTACCAGCGTGACTTCAGACACTTTGTTACAGGAAATGTTCAAAATGTCCTCTGTTAGCGAGGATACATGCATCCACCCTACGTCGCATGGAATCCCTGATGCGCTGATGCAGCCCTGGATAATGGCGTATTGTATCACAGCTGTCCACAATACGAGCACGAAGAGTCTCTACATTTGGTACCGGGGTTGCGTAGACAAGAGCTTTCAAATGCCCCCATAAATGAAAGTCAAGAGGGTTGAGGTCAGGAGAGTGTGGAGGCCATGGAATTGGTCCACCTCTACCAATCCATCGGTCACCGAATCTGTTGTTGAGAAGCATACGAACACTTCGACTGAAATGTGCAGGAGCTCCATCGTGCGTGTACCACATGTTGTGTCGTACTTTTAGAGGCACATGTTCTAGCAGCACAGGTAGAGTATCCCGTATGAAATCATGATAACGTACTCCATTGAGCGTAGGTGGAAGAACATGGGGCCCAATCAAGACATCACCAACAATGCCTGCCCAAACGTTCACAGAAAATCTGTGTTGATTACGTGACTGCACAATTGCGTGCGGATTCTCGTCAGCCCACACATGTTGATTGTGAAAATTTACAATTTGATCACGTTGGAATGAAGCCTCATCCATAAAGAGAACATTTGCACTGAAATGAGGATTGACACATTGTTGGATGAACCATTCGCAGAAGTGTACCCATGGAGGCCAATCAGCAGCTGATAGTGCCTGCACACGTTGTACATGGTACGGAAACAACTGGTTCTCCCGGAGCACTCTCCATACAGTGACATGGTCAACATTACGTTGTACAGCAGCAACTTCTCTAACGCTGACATTAGGGTTATCGTCAACTGCACGAAGAATTGCCTCATCCATTGCAGGTGTCCTCGTCGTTCTAGGTCTTCCCCAGTCGCGAGTCATAGGCTGGAATGTTCCGTGCTCCCTAAGACGCAGATCAATTGCTTCGAACATCTTCTTGTCAGGACACCTTCGTTCTGGAAATCTGTCTCGATACAAACGTACCGCACCTTGGCTATTGCCCCGTGCTAATCCATACATCAAATGGGCGTCTGCCAACTCCGCATTTGTAAACATTGCACTGACTGCAAAACCACACTAACCTGTTGATGCTACGTACTGATGTGCTTGATGCTAGTACTGTAGAGCAATGAGTCGCATGTCAACACAAGCACCGAAGTCAATATTACCTTCCTTCAATTTGGCCAACTGGCGGAGAATCGAGGAAGTACAGTACATACTGACGAAACTAAAATGAGCTCTAACATGGAAATTAAGTGTTTCCGGACGCATAACATCTTTTCTTTATTTGTGTGTGAGGAATGTTTCCTGAAAGTTTGGCCGTACCTTTTTGTAACACCCTGTATAGGTGAATTCAACAAAATATTTTCATCTTCAGAGGAAAGAGTTGGAGATGGAAATTTCACCAAAAGATGTCATCACAATGGAAAACTCCTCTTTTTAATGATTACCACTCCAACTCACGTGTCATATTCTTAACTCTTTCTCATCTATTTTGCGATAAAACAAAAAAAAAACTGTCCTTTGAACTTTTTCAATGTTCTTTGTCAGTCCCAGCTGGTAAGGATCCCATATCACACAGCAGTACTGTACCAGGGGGCAGCCAAGTATAGTAAGGCAGGCTCTTTTAGTAGGCATGTTGCATATTCTAAGTCATCTACAATAAATCACAGTCTTTGGTTCACATTCCCCACTACATTAGCTATGTAATCATTCCTGTTTAAGTTGTTCATAATTGTTATTCCTAGGTATTTAGTTGAATTGACAGCCTTTAGATTTTTGCGATTAATCATGTAACTGAAATTTAATACATTCCTTTTAGTACTCGTACCATACAATATCATGTCTAAATCATTTTGCAGTTGGTGTTGGTCTTCAGATGACTTTACTAGATGTTAAATAAGTGTCATTTGCAAACAATTTAAGATGGCTGTTCAGACTGTCTCCTAATCATTTATATAGATTAGAAACAGCAGAAGGCCTATAGTATTTCTTGGGGAATGCCAAACATCACTTCTGTTATGCTTGATGGCTTTCCATCTATTACTATGAACTGTGACCTTCCTGAAAGGTAATCACAAATCCAGTCACACAACTGAGGCGATACTCCGTAGGCACGCAGTTTGATAAGAAGCCGATTATGATGAATAGTATCAAAAGCCTTGTGGAAATATAGAATCAGTTTGAAATCTCTGTTAATAGCACTCATTGCTTCGTGAGAATAAAGAGCTAGTTCTGTTCCACAAGAATGATATTTTCTGAATCTGTGCTGACTGTGTGTCAATAGATGATTTTCTCGAAGGTAATTCATAATGACTGAATACAGTAATTGTTCCAAATCCTACTGCAAAATGACATCAGTGATAAGGGTTTTTAATTCAGTGAATTACTTATATTTCCTTTCTTGAGTATTGGTGTGACTTGTGTAACTTTTCAGTCTTTAGTTACAAATCTTTCATTAAGCAAGTGGTTGTATATGATTGTTAAGTACAGAGCTATTATATTTGTATACTCTGAAAGGAATTTAATTGTGTACTATGAGGATCAGAGGACTTGCCTTTATTAAGCAATTTAGGCTGCTTTACTACACGAAAGCTATCTCATTCTCACTTACTTGATGTTGGCAGCAGTTATGGATTTGAATTCTAGAGTATTTACTTTGTCTTCTTTGGTGGAGTAATTTCAAAAAACCACATTTTATAACTCCTTTAGTGGCACTGTCATCAGTAACATTAGAGTCACTGGCGTGCATCTAAGGTATTGATTGTGTCTTGCCACCGATGTACTTTACATATAATCAGAATCTCTTTGGATTTCGTGCCAGACTTCAAGATACAGTTTCATTGTGGGAACTCTTGCAACACCCATTTGAATTTATATACCATATTTGTGCCTTGGTCTCCCTCTACAATTTTTACTACCTACCATTCCCAAATTGATTATTCTCTGATGCTGTGGGATGTGTCCTACCAGCTGATCCCTTCTATTCGTGATGTTGGCCATGAATTATCTCTGTGATTCAATTTTGTACCATTTAATTAGTTATCCAATCTAGCCATCTAATTTTCAGCTTCTATATACTTTTCCTGTCTGCAAGGTATATAGTTCATGTTTCATTTCTATAATAAACTACATTCTATACTAATGTTTTTAGAAAAAAGTTCCCAAGGCTTAAGTTTTAATTAGATGTTAACAAGTTTCTCTCTTTCAGAATGCTTGCTCTGCTATTGGCAACCTTCAGTCCTTCATTTTATATCTTGTTTATTTTGGTCAAAATCAGTTATTTTGATGCAGAAATGGCACAACTCATCAACAGATTTTTGTGTGTCATTTACTAATATAATCCTTTAGCATCATAGATTTAATTTGAATAAACTTCAGTACCCTTGTTTTCTTTTTGTCGATGTTCGTCTTATAGCCTTCATTCAGGACATGACCCATTTCATTAAACTGATCTTCCATTCTTGTGTGTTTCTGATGGAATTACAGTGAATTGTCAGTTGTGGTTTACGATTCTCATAGCATACATAATGTAAAACATTGGTTGTGCTACGTGAATCATGTCGCCATTGTGGTAAAATTTCACCAGCTGATGTTAATAACAGCATAATAACAACAACACATTTTGTTATATATACATAGAATAAAAAAAGAAACACAAAATTAATTCATACTCAAATAATTACTTCATCCTCTATGAATTCTTTTACCAAATTGTAGTATACCACTACCTCTTTTTTGCAGCTGTTGATATTACCTTATATTCATCTGACCAGAAATTTTTCCTTATTTTCATTTCACTTCACTGACCTCCACTACACCTATACTGAGTCTCTGCATTTCCATTTTTATATTTTCTAGCTTGCATGCCATATTCAGAATTCTGACTTTCCACGCTCCAACTTCTAGAGTGTTACTCTTTCGATGACCACTCAATCTTTTCTCATGGTTAACTTCCCTTTTGGCAGTTGCCTTCTACAGATCTAAATGAGTGACTGTTCCATAATCTTTTGCTACTGGAATGATATCATGACACTTTTTCAATTGCAGGCCGCATGTACTGCCTTATGTGTCTTTAACACAGTGGTTTCTGTTGCCATCTGCAACCTCTGGCTGTTGATCATATCCGATTTGTCCTCATTTTAGGGGCAGTTTCCCCAGCCCAAGAGCAAGAGGTTACCCTGAAACTTTGTCTCTCTCGTTGACGGACCTTAGGCAAAACAAGGATGACTTCTTATACCAGAAACATTATGCCACCATTGCTGGTGATTCTTATTCAAAATTTTAGCAGTGGCTGGGATGTAATGCAGAATTCAAAAGGATTTGATTACTAGCTAAAGTCATAATCTCGTGACTACAGGTCTAGACCACTAACACCTGTATAAACTATTTGAAACCTACTGGTGTCTTCAAGTATTTTTTGTGTATACAATGTTAATTACTGCTGTTTGTACAGTTTCCAATTTTCTAATTGCACTCTGTGCAAAATTTTACCGGGTGGCATCCCCTTGTGTTCCTCTCCCCCAGCCTACATTCGTGTACTATTTTTTCTTAATTTCCTTCTCCTAATATTTAATTGCAATTATCGATCTCCTTTAAATGTCTGAACAATTTGTCTAATTTACAGTTTCTTCAGTTCACTGACATAGGTTGTAGGCATATTAACTTTTTCTACTGTTGGGATGCTGTGTCTGCTTTGGCTGTGATAATGTGTTCATTATGCTGCTCGTAGAAGCTTATTTGCATTTGTATTTTCTTATTCATTATTTTTGCTACTCGTATGTTACCTTATTTGATTTTATGTCATTAATAATGTACTCTTCAAGATTTCCCGGCGGATGTGTTGTAAATAGTCTTCAAGGGTTTGCCACCGGATCACGTTGTGCAAATTCCACAATATTTCCTCAGAGCAACTGTCCGACTACATCTTCAGGTGGTTCAACCTTGCTGGTGGTTAGGTGCGACTCCACCAGCAAGGTTGAACCACTTAAAGATGTCGGACAGTTGCTCCAAGGAAATATTGTGGAATTTGCACAACTTGATCCTGCAGCAAACCCGTGAAGACTATTTACAATAACGTACTCACCTGACCTTAAGCCGTGTTCTTCATGCTGCTGCTTGGTGCAGTTTCCCTCTGTATCTTTTTAAATTTTGATCCTCCCTAAATTAATCAAATGACAGTACCTGATCCAACCTCTAGACTGGTAACATCATTATCCTGTGTTGTCCCCACCTCTGATCAATATATGGAACTATTTTATCTGTTTAGTATTTTGCTCAATAGAATGCTATCATCATTAAACCATACAGTACAGCTGCATTTCCTCAGAAAATGGAACATTTATAGTTTCGGTTTGCTTTCAGTTGTTCGCAGTACCAACATGGCAAGGCGTTATTGGCTAGTGTTATAAAGTCATGTTAGTCAGTCGTCCAGACTGTTGCCCTTGCCCCTCATCAGGAACCATATGAAAGTCTGTTCTCTCCACAGATATAGCTGGCTGTCTCACTCAAGCATGACAGCGAGTCGACTGTGGCAAGATCCATGGTATATAATGGAAAAAATGTTATTTATTATGTAAAGCAACATTCTCAATTTTATGCAGTTATGTCTGAGATGCAGGAAGATGTTTACTTGTGAAGATATTGCATCTAATAAATAATGTTAACCACATCTGACATCCTGAAGTTTTCATCAAAATGTGCAGTATTGTTGCATGAAATGTTCCTTTCTGTCCTGTTTGACAAGAGAGTTGGTTAGTAATTGATTGAAGAGTAAGTGTAAATTAAACACACAGCACCAAAATTATTTAAAGTATGTTGTTTAAAATAAAAAGAAATGAGTTATCAAAACAAAAATTCATAATACAATAGTGCCTCATTTTTATGACCTTAATAACTTATGTTTTCTTGCTATTTAGATAATTTTTCATTAGTTCTGTAGTGAGGGCCATTTTTAGACATTTCTCACCCCTTCCCCTCTTACTGGTAATGATGTACTGAGTATGTACCATTAAAATTATGTTTTCTTTTGACTGCTAGCTATAGTTTTTAAATCAGTTACTGAAATTTCTGCACAAATGTCAGAGATTGAATGTTTGTCATGATTTGTACAGGACCAGTATTCGGAAGAGGAGCTACTGACACCAGACATATCATCTATATTAACAAATTTCAACTTCCAACAAGACAATGCCTCTGTTGATAGTGTTACCACAATGCAAGCTATATTTGAACTGGATGAAGACTACAATGTTGTTTTACAAGGTAGAATTGGACAGGTAAGATGATTTGTGGTTAATACATGTGATTTATTTCAAAATTCTCTAAAGTTATTATTTTGAGCAAATAAGTATTGTTTTTATGTCAGTTACCATGCTTCCAAATGAGACTGTTTGTGTTTCATATTAAATATTTGTTGAAAATGGGGTCCACATGCCTCTGTATTACAGAATAATAGTAAGAAGAATGGAGAAGATAATTTAGGATCTGTTAGATGATGAGCAGTTCATTGTTAAGTAAGGCAAAGGCACCAAAAAGGCTCTTTTGATTCTACACTTGACAATGGGAGCAAGACTTAATAAAAAATTGAGACATTTTCATGAGATTTGTTGACACAGAAAAAGCATTTGATTGTATAAAATGTTGCATAATGTTTGAAATTCCCAAGAAAAATAGGTCATATACAATATATGCAAGAGAAAGCTATAAGAATGGAAGACCAAGACAGAAGCACTTGGATTAAAAAGGGTCTAGTGCAGAAATGCCCTTCACCTTTCTTGTTCAACCTGTATATCAAAGGTGCAAAAAAGGTAACACAAGAAATGACCATAATTGATATAAAATTCACAGTGAAAGGTTATAATGAGCAAATTCACTGATAACATTGCTATCCTCTGTGACAGTCAGGAAGAATTATAGGAACAGTCTACTGAGCACAGAATATCGATTACAAGCAAATCGAAGAAAGAGGAGAAGCAGAAATTATATCAGTGGCAAACTTTACATGAAATTTGGTGACCTTGTAGTAGGTGAAATGAAGGAATTCTGCTAAGTTTGAAGCGAAATAGTACACGCTGGATGAAGCAGGGAGAATATAACAGGAAGACTAGCACAGGCAGGGAAAGCATTCATCACCAAAAGAAGTCTTGAAATGTCACAGCTGTTATAGCTTCACAGGTATCTCAAAAAAATGGTTCAAATGGCTCTGAGCACTATGGGACTTAACTTCTGAGGTCGTCAGTCCCCTAGAACTTAGAACTACTTAAACCTAACTAACCTAAGGACATCACACACATCCGTGCCCGAGGCAGGATTCGAACCTGCGACCGTAGCGGCCGCGCGGTTCCAGACTGTAGCGCCTTTAACCGCTCGGCCACCACGGCTGGCAGGTATCTCAAATCTTTCATTTCTTTAATAGTTTAGTTGGCAATTTCAATGTGGCACTCCAGTTCATTTAGGTGCCCACACTGATAAAACTTATTAAACCGTATTCTTCATTTTTATTAATGAAAGTCTTGAGTGATGCTAGGAGATCTCGGTGACCAGCTGATAAGCTGTGATAAACTATCAGCTTTCCAGGAAAACAGTCATCTAAGAACAGTAAAATGACTCTGTAATGTGACGAGGGCTCTGATCAGGTGTTAGCAATACTTTTTGAAGTGTCTGACGTAACACATCTTTGAGAGTCTTTTTGGGAGGACTTAGAAAATGGAAACTATCTGTGGGTATTATTTCTATTGAAAATACCAAGCAAATAAAATATGCGTCGTCAGTTACTAAAACATTTCAAACAATAATTTAGAGTTACTTGTGCATTGTTCCAAAACCAGGTACAAAATTAAACTCTTTGCTCATGATTTATCAGTTCCAAACTGTTTACCATTTAGTGGTGATCTAGGTACAATAAATTTTGATGCCATGTGCAGTGAGCACCCCAGTTAGATTTGCCTACTGGTATTGCAAACTGCATGTACTTGCGTATGGAAGCTCATGTGCCAGTTATAAAGTCTCATCTTCCCTCCACAGCTGTGCAGCAGGAGACTGTGATCCATGACCTTCGGTGTGAGAACACAGTAACCATTCTGTGCCAAAAACACAGTGCACTGTTACAAACATTTGTTTGCTGGGTTTTCAATGGTTGGAACAGCTTCACACTATACACTCTTGCCTTCTTCACTCATTTCTCCATCTTCTCCATAAGTTAAATGACTGTCAACAAAGTTGGCAATAGAAAATACTTCTGTTTCTTCCATTACCAAATTGATGAGTCCTTGATGCCTTACTGGACTCGCATTCGGGAGGACGACGGTTCAATCCCGTCTCCAGCCATCGTGATTTAGGTTTTCCGTGATTTTTCTAAATCGTTTCAGGCAAATGCCGGGATGGTTCCTTTGAAAGGGCACGGCCGATTTCCTTCCCAATCCTTCCCTAACCTGAGCTTGCGCTCCGTCTCTAATGACCTCGTTGTCGACAGGACATTAAACACTAACCACCACCACCACCACCACCTTGATGCCTTAAGTTGTATCCTATCAACTGAGCCTTCATTTAGCAAAATTGTGCCATAAATTGCATTTTTCCCCAATTCAGTCAGTACCTCTCCATTGGTTTTCACATCTATCCATCATCACCATTCATTTGTATCAACGCATGTCAGAAACTTCTATTCTCTTTTTGTCTGAACTGCTTATGTTCGACATTTTAGTTCTGCACAAGACAAAACCCGAGACAAATATCTTTAGAAAATATTTTCTAACACTTAAATTTATATTAGATGTTAACAAATTCCACTCTTTTTTGGGGAGTGCCCTTCTTTCTGTAGCCAGTCTATATTTTATATTCTCTCTACTTCAACCGGCAGCAGTTATTTTGCTGCACAAATAACAAAACTCATCTACTACATTTAGTGCCTCATTACCTAATTCAGTTCTACAGGCATCTCCTGAGTTGATTCAGCTACATTCCATTACCCTAGTTTTCCTTTTGTTGTTGTGAATTCTATATACTCTTTACAAGATTCAAACCAGTCCATTCATCTGCACTTCCAAGTCCTGTGCTACCTCTGACAGAAATACAATGTTTTTGGTAAACCTCGAAGTTTTTATTTCTTCTTCCTGAAATTATATTCCCAGTACAGAATCATCAATTATCATTCATTTCCTTTCCTGCTTCGGTACATGGGTTGAATAGCTTCATGGAAGGGCCACAACCCTGCCTCACTCCCTTCTCCGTCCGCAGCTCGTGGCTAGTGGATCACAGGGTCCCGGTTCATTCCTGGCTGGGTTGGAGATTTTCTCTGCCCAGGGACTGGGTGTTTGTGTTGTCCTCATCATTCCATCATCATTCATGAAAGTGGCTAGATTGGCTTGTGTACAGATTGAGAATGTGTACGGGCACTGACTACGCCCTACAAACCAAACATCACCATCATCCTCACTCCCTTCTCACCCACAGCTTATCTTTTCATGTCCTTCAGATATTGTAACTGCAGTCTCATTTTAGATAACCTTTTAGTCCCTGTGTTTAACTCCTGCTACATTCCAAATTTCAAAGCGAATACTCCAGTCAACATTTTCAAAAGCTTTCTCTTAGTCTACAAATGCTATAAACGTAGGTTTGCTTCTCCTTAACATGTCATCTACAATAAGTCATAGAGTTATTGTGCCTTGTGTGTTCCTAAATGTGTCCAATATCCAAACTGATCCTCCACAAGGTCAGAGTCTATCAATTTTTCCATACTTTTGTAAATACTTCGTGTCAGTATTTGGCAACCGTAACTTATTAATCTGGTAGTTTGATAATCTTCACATTTGTCAGTGCCTGCCTTCTTTGAAAGTGTAATTACTACAGTCTTATTGAAGTCTGATGGTATTTCACCTGTCTCATATATGTTGCACTCCAGGTAAAAAACCTTTGTCATGGCTGGCTTTCCAAAGGATTTCAGTTATTCTGAGGGAGCGTCACTACTCCAGGGGCCTTGTTCCAACTTACATCTTTCAGTGCTCTGGCAAATTTTTTCACTTTATCCATTTCCTCTTTTTTCAGTGAGTAGTTGCCTCATTCTCCCTTAGAAAATCTCAACCACCCCTGGTTCTTTCAAATGACCTCCTTGATTTCCTACCTTTTTGTGATTTCTTCTGTTTTAATCTGCTCTTCATGACCAATAAATTATGGTTTGAGTCCTCATCTACCATGAAAATATCTAACAGTTTAATATCTGTTATCAAAATCTCTGCCTTTCCAGTGCCTTCAAGTCTGTTCCTCATATACAATTTATTACCTGATTCTTAAAACAAATGTTGGTGATGAAACTATACTCTGGAAAATTCAACCAGCCAGCATCCTCTTACATTCCTTTCCTCCTAGCCCATGTTCTCCTACTACTTTTCCTTCTATTTTATCTACTACCAAGTACCTGTCCCCGATCACTAATGTCTTATCACCTTATATTCAGGGAAACTGACACAGCTCATCACTGAGGAAAAATACAAAGAAGTATTTTTTGTCCAGAGATTTATAATAAGGATAATACATAATGTCAATTATATAACCTCTTGTGGATAAATGTTTTAAACAGTTCAACATACTTATAACAGCTACACAGTGTATTTACTCCCTTATAAAGTTTGCTGTCAACAAGAAGTCACAGTTTGGAAACAACAATGACATTCATAAAGATAATACTAAAACTATAGGTGATTTCCATTATCCATCACTCAGTCTAAGATGACAAAGAAATGGGTTAGGAATTCAGTCAAAAAAAGAATCCATGACTACCTACATACATAATAAAATTAACTTCAATTATAAATTGATTAGCATATCTAATTGTATATTGACAGAATTAAATGATGTGATGGGTAAAAATATGCTTAGGGTATATATGGTAGTACACCATTTTATTTGTGTAATTTTATACATAGTATTGCTTATAACTAACTACCATCTGAAACAAGTGAATCACTCTAAGTACAATTTTCTTTTCCAACTGACAGAATATTTACACATAACTTTTAACATATCCTTTACATAAAGTGAGAATGATAATATAAAATGTAATTAGGGAGAGACTTGTTAAAAAGACTGAAAAAAATCAAATGCAAATATTGTGAAAAGGATAGATTTCTTCCCACCGTAAAGATGATATGTTGAGTTAGAAACAGGCACAACAAAAAGTCTGTTACATATTGAGTTTTCCACCAAGCCTTCTACAGAAAGGAAATACACACACACCATATATATTCAAACAAGCAAGCACATCTCACGCACACATACCCACTATCTCCAACCACTCTACCGATCTGAAACAGCAGTACCGAGTGGTGTGGGGAAGGGGTAGGGATAGCAGAGTATGGGTGGGAGGGTGGGGGGGGGGGGGGTTGGGGGGGCAGACAGCAGTGAGAAATGTGTGGCAGTGTGTCCAAGGACTATCTGATGGCAAGATAAGCCTGCGAGGCTTGTGAATGAGGAAATGGAAGTGGAAGTGGAAGTGGGAGGGGGAGGTGAAGGGAGGGAGGATGGAAAAGGAGAAGAGCAGAGAAGGGGAAAAGACCAGTGGGTCCATTGGCAGAGCGTATTGCAGAGGGTGAGGGTATATAAATTTGGAGGCTGTGTTAGGACAGAGGACGTGAAAGCGGTTGTATGGAGGGTGTGCTGACAGTATGTTATGGTATGTTGAGGCTAGGATGATTTTGTGACTAGAGATTGTGTTGTCAGCTCATCTCCCATCTGCACAATCCAGAAAAGCCAGTGGTGGAGGAGAGGATCCAGATGACCAGGGTGTGAAGCAGCCATTGAAATCATGCATGTTATGTTCAGCTGCATGTTGTGCCACATGTTGGCCCACTTTGCTTTTGGCCACAGTTTGGCAGTGGCTGTTCATACTGGTGGACAGTTATAATCCGTTCATCATAAGAATAAACCTGATGTAAACATTGCACTATGTATTCTTCCACATTTGCTGGAACCTCATTGGATTTCCGCTTCATGTGGGACTGCAGACAAACTTTCTCAAGTACTGTCAACTTTGATAATAAGAGTACGTGGTGCTGTGCTTACGCATACATCAACTTAGCGATAATACGGGACAACAGCTTTACCGGCACATTTATCTTGGACAGCACTGGCAGGTCCTCTGGTACAGCTAGCTTGCAGTTCACACGTAAAAAAGAGATGAGCAGAGGAGCAATACAGCTTCGAATGTCATTTAATTTTTAAATAATATGAAATAGTACACTGCAAATCCCCCACAATATGCTCCTAAGATGACTAGATGAAAACTGCAACACGTTATAATTTTTAGCTAATGTACTACCGTAATTAAAAACAAGAATGATAAAAATTCCTGACTTAACCACAGGGCTATTTTTCTGCATAAGCTGTGTGTCATGTAAGAGAGTATTGAAGGATTTCACGGTATAGTTAAATATTGAAGCCACTGAAGGTATCACTTACAGTCAATCGTCTGGTAATCTCTTAGCTCCTTCCTTATCCGAATCCAAGAAATACATTTCAGTTCTGGAAGTGTCACCTGCTATGTTGAGAATGAGTCTGTCAGCATTCCAGTATGTCTGGCAGCTTAACAGTCTTGTTACAACTCGAGCCAAATCCCGCAGCTTTGCTCCAGATCAGTTCTGTTGGGTTCATATTCTGATGGTAAAGTAGCAAATGTAAAAATGCAGAATTTGTACAATGCTTTGAAAATGGTTGTTTTTCATGTTTCTATGATACTTATCTACCTCTGTGGTATAAAACGATGGACATAGTCCAGATAAAGAGGATTTGGTTTTTCATTTTTGCCTTAAAAAATTAAATTGTTTTGTTTTCTTAATTTCAACAACTTTTATGAACAGTGTTTCATAAAACTTTGATAATTAAGAAGCTGTATTTGGAATGGAAACAGGAATTTCGCATCCAATATGTAGTTAGAAACAAGAAGTGTGCATTATTCATAAAAAATGATGATGAGTTTCATAATTGCGAGGTATAGGTATTTCAAATTGAACAAGAAAAAAAAATGATACTGGGGACATTCGAAGCATTGCACAAATTAGCGCATTTGGTTCACACTCCATCACACTACCAACTGCACTACACATTGAATGTGTCTGTGTTTATCAGCTGTGTTGTATACAACCATGGGAAAACTTCAAAGCCAATTATCTCCATAAATTTATGAAAGACGTTAAGAACAGCCTGTTTCTTGCCACTTTTTAACAGTGTTCCACATGCGTATTTCACTATGGAACAGAAAGCAGCCTCAGCCATTTTCATACTGCGCATTAACAGTGCGACGACAATCAGAGCACAACGTTGCAGAGGCTGTGACTGTACATGATTTTTGAAATGAAAACTATGTAGCTAAAGTGTGATTAAGAAAAATGTTGATGACTGTTAATACATTTGAATATCTTAAAGTTTCATTTAACGTAACGTAGTAATAAGACATCTAATACACAAGTAGGACCTACTTTCAAGAGAGTAATAACACTAGTGTATGTGTGCTACAGCTTCTGACCAATCATCGCTTTTGTGTTTGTTTACATCAGGTTTATTCTTATGATGAATGGATTATAGTTGTTTGTCATAGCAATATAAAAAAAACTGTGCAATGATTGCAGCAGATTAGTATATGACATGGCTGTTTTCACAGGTGGCCCAGCCTCTGATGGGGTGTAATAAGCCTGTGACATGACTGGAATAAATTGCTGGGTGGATGGATTGGGCAGATCTTGCCTCTGAGTCTTCCCGAGAGATATGGCCCATGTGGCAAGGGGTTGGCACTGGGAGTGGCATGAGATGGGCTTGGGTGTTGTGGAGGTTTGTTGGTTGACATAACACAACTTTAGGAGGGGTGGGAGTAAACTGGGGTAGGACATCCCTCATTTCAGAGCATGATGATAGATAATCATAGCCCTGATGAAGGATGTGGTTCAGTTGACCCAGCCTAGGGTGGTATTGGGTGACAAAGGGGATGCTCCTTTGTAGCTAGTTTTTGGAGGTAGTGGGAGGATTGGCAGTGAGTGAGGATAGGACATGGGGAATCTGTTTAGGGACTTGGTCTGTGTGGTAGTGCCTGTCTGTGAAGGCCTTTGGGAGACCTTCAGCATTCTGGGCAAGAGAGTTCTTTTCACTGCTGGTATACCATCCCCAGGGACCCAGGCTGTAAGGGAGGTATTTTTTGGTGTGAAATGCATAGCAGTTGTCAAAATGCAGCTACTGTTGGTGGTTGATGGGTTTTATGTGGACAGAGGTGTAGATGGAGCCATAAGAGAGGAGGCCAATGTGCAGGAATGTGGCACACTGCATTGAGGGGACAAGGTGAAGCAGATGGGAGAGAAGGTGGTGAGATTGTGAGGGAATGAGGATAGGGTGTATTGGTCCTGAGTCCAGTACCTGAAGCATACCAGGAGTTGGGAGACGCAGAAGATTTTCTCTAGATGGCCCATAAACAGGTTGGCATAGGGGGGTGCCATGTGGGTGCCCATGACTGTGCTGCTGATTTGTTTGTGTACCTTTCATGCATAGGAGAATTAGTTGTATGCTAGGGTAAAGCTAGTAAGCTGTATGAGAAATGAGGTACTGGTTTTGGAGTGTGAAAGACTTTGGGCGTGGTAGTGTTGAGTAACAGCTAGACTGCAGGTATGAGGGATGCTGGTGTATAGTAGGGTAGTGGTATCAACAGTGACAAGCAGAGATCCAGGAGATGAAGGGTATGAACAGCAGAGAGTCAGTGAAGGAAGTGGTTGGTATCTTTGACATGGAAGATTAGACTCCCGGCAGTTGGTTGAAGCTGTTGTTCAATGAGGGCTGGAACTCTTTCACTATAAGCACAGTTATCAACTATAACAGGGCATCCAGAATTTTTGGATGGTAGATTTTGTGGAGCATGTAGAAGATAGGAGTGCAAGGTGTCATAGGGGTGAGGAGAGAAATGGGTTCAGGAGAGAAGTTTTGGGTAGGGTCTAAGAGCTTTAACTTCTCACCTGAATCCAGTTCAGGTTTTTTTATTTTTATTTTATTTATTTTTCAACATCTCTCTTATGTACCAATAGGCAAACTGATTGCACACTTCTGACACACTCCCCAAATTGCATTGCGGCAGACTCGGACCAGTTTTGGGCCAGCTTATGTGCTGGATTCTTGTGTAATCTTGCCAGAAGGTGCTCCTAACGATGATCTCTCTGGTTAGTGGTGCCACAGCATTTGTGAGGGTCAGGTTTCCATAGCAATGTCAGATGGCACCACTATATGAGGTCTGTTCAAAAAATTCTGCAACATTGTCCATAAAATTTTTCTGCGCTTACCCTTTACTTATTGTGCATAATCTCCTTCAAAATACTCCTCTCTACAATAGATACACTATTCCAGAAGCAGTCTTGCTATGCCTCTTGCTGGGTTGCATGGAGCACCACCTGCAAATTTTGTTTTATCTTGTCTGTCGCAAGTCTTCATGCTTTCAATGGGGTTTTTGACTTTGGAAATAAAAAAAGTCCTCAGGGGCCAGGACTGGAGAGAATGGAGGATGGGGCAGCACAGTGATTTCATTTTTTGTGCAATAGTCAAGTGCTCCAACAGGGATGAATGTGCAGATGCATTATTGTGATGTAAGGATCATGAATTGTCTCACCATATTTCAAGCAGTTTCCTTCTCACATTTTCTTGCAGATGACACAACAGTTTGGCCTTATGGCACAAATTCATGATGAACTAATCCTCCAAAGTCAAAGAAAACCATCAGTGTAGATTTGACCTGACCTGACGAGCTTTTCTTGGTCTTGGAGAACCTTTCCTAACCCCTTGTGAAGGCTGAACCTTGGTCTTAACATCATAACCATGGACCAACATCTCATTACCAGTTATGATTCTCTTAACAAACACCTCGTCCTTGTTTGTGTGATCTAAAAGCTCTTCACAGATTGCAAGGCAAAGGTATTACTGGTCTTGACTCATGAGACTTGGGACAAACTTGGTGGCAACACAATACATTCCAAGATGCTGTCTCATGATTTTGTGATATGATTAAATGGAAATGTTACATTCTTCTATTACATTCTTCTACAATATCTCAGTCAGTCTGTCTTCGATTGGCATGCACAATTTCGTTGGCGTTCCTGACATGAGCATCATCGGTAGATGTTAAAGGGCATCCTGAACAAGGGTCTTCTTTAACTTCCGTCTGGACATTTTTTAAACTGTGTGAGCCATTCATAACATTGAGTACAGCTCAAGCACCCATCACCATAGGGTTCCTGCATAATTTGGTGTGTCTGTGTAAAAGTTTTCTGAGTTTCATGCAAAATTTGACGCAGATGCATTGCTCCTCTAACTCTTGCATCTTGAAATCCACAAATTGCGCGACACAACTTTCTATTCAAAACTGCACTGAACAATAACTAACAGACATACAACAATGAAACTTGTGGCAGTTACGCATTAAACACAAGTGTGTGCAGGGCATCAACCGTATTTTCTCCAACACAACATTGGTGCTAAATTAAGAATGTCCCGGAATTTTTTGAACAGACCTCATACTATCGGGCAGTTATATTCCAATAATTCACTAATTTCATTTATGTCACACTAAATATAAATATGTTAACTTATAACTAACCAATGACACCAGTTATTGTCTTTCTGTTTTAAACAAGGGGTGACCAACCCCCCCCCCCCCCCCCCCCCCTGTTCTCTGGGAAAAGAAAAAATATAATGTAGTCAGGTGTTTTTCTTTCAAGAAAATGATTTAAAAGTCAATATTATGCAGTTTTTTAACCAGGTCAGAACTGGAATTTTTTTTATGACAACTAACAAGTTGCCATTTGTCTTCCAAAATATTAAAAATACTCTGTACCCTCAGGTCTAACCCCTGCCCCCATACTTACAAACTTCGTGTGGATGCCCTTGGTCTCAATTCTTATAAATTTAAGTGTTGATTCTTCTGAGTTCTGTGTGTGACATTCAGATTCTCATGTTGTGCAAAAAATCAATCTTAGCCACATATAAACAGAACAGAGAGTACAATTTAAGAAAGACTGTTGAATATAATAGGTAAGTTTGTACATAACTGCAATAAAGTGAAAGATTTGAACGGAACAAACCAATTTTTCATGTCTTCATCTCTCATACTTTACTACTACTACTACTACTACTACTACTAATAATAATAATAATAATAATAATAATAATAATAATAAAATACTCAAGAGACCCTAGCTTAATGAATGGACATAAAAGTTGGACCTTTTTTTTCAATTATAGGTACATAGATAGAATTTTTGTTTCATATAATAAATACAAATTTTACACTTTACAAATTTTATGGAATTTCTAAAGTCATTAAAGGAAATAGCAACCAGACTCAAGCTGGTGTGTCAAATCTAAGAGCCTGGCGATGTACGATCAGACTTTTGCGAAAATATCAATAACACAATTCCTAAGATAGCAAAGACAGATAGGTGCAAAAAATACCACTCAATCAGCTTAACATTTATGCATCCAAGTCACTGGCAAGAATAGTATACAGGAGAATGGGAAAGAAAATTAAGTATCTGTTAGATGATGATGAGTTTGGCTTTAGGAATGATAAAATCACCAGAAAGGCAGTTCTGCCATTAGGCTTGAAAGTATAAACAAAACTGAAGAAAAATCAAGATGTACTAATAGGATCTGTGGTTCCAGAAAAAGCATTGAACAATGTAAACTGGAGCAAAATTTTCCAAAATTCTGAGAAAAATTTGAGTAAGCCATAGGGAAAGATGGTTAATATACAATATATATTAGAACCAAGAAGGAGCAATAAGATTTGAAGACCAAGAACAAAGTGCTGAAATTAAAAAGTGTGCAAGACAGGGTGCAATCTTTCACTCCTACTCTTCAGTCTGTACATCGAAGAAGCAATGATGGACATGAAAGAAAGGTTGAAGAGTGGAATTAAAATTCAAAGTGAGAGGATATCAGGGATGAGATACATTGTTGACATTGCTATACTCAGTGAAAGTGAAGAATTATAGAATCTGTTCAGTGGTATGAAGTCAGATGGATAAAGAATATGGATTGAGAATAAACTGTGAATAGACTAAAGTAATGACAAGTAGCAGAAATGAGAACAATGAAAAACTTATAATTGGTGATCATGAAGTAGAAAAAGTTAAGAAAGCAAATTAACCCATGATGGGTGAAGCAAGGAGGACATGGAAAACAAAAACTGGCACAGGCAAAGAGGACATTCCTGGTAAAGAGAAGTCTGCTGGTACCAAACATTGTTCTTAATTTGAGGAACAAATTTCTAAGAATGTACATTTGGAGCACAGTATTGTATGGCAGTGAATCATGGACAATAGGAAAAGCAGAACAGAACAGAATCGAAGCATTTGAGATGTGGTACTGCAGAAGTACAGGGTGTACATAAAGTCCGGGAACACTTTCAATTATTTATTGCACAAGAACCAGATATCATACATATGTCATTTTGAAGAGAAACCATGATTTTTTTTTCATTTATATCGCCTCAGCGTAGTTTGGTAAATTGCCGATAGTCAGCACTAGTCACAAACCTGGTGAGTTCAGGTGTGGAGCGAGCTTTCTGTGTGTTGAAGTCTGACAAAAACAAGCATGCTACAGCTGTTCAATGGATGTTTAGAACCAAGTACGGTAAGAAGCCACCAGCAAGGAAGGCTATTTCGATCGAGATCGAAATACAGCCAGCCGATAACTGAGGACATACAGTGCAAGTACTACTTTGAATTGGAGAGGTTGGTACAGAAGAGGAATTCGTAGTGAGGCACATCAAACGAGTGGAAAGACTGATGATTAAAAACAAAGCTGGAACATGGCACAACAGATAATTTAAAATTCGGAAATTTAGTAACATAACCAATATTGTCACATTTACAGCCATAGCACAAGGTGTTGCTTGACTGTTAACTAACCACAAATTATAGTATGTAGTAGAAAACAAAGAGCATTTATGCTGAAGGCAGCACCTCATACACATGCAAAGAAATTTGCTTGAAAATGAGGAAGTAAGGAAGGAGGGAAGATTATAGTTTAGCATCTGTTTGACAATGGAGTACTCAGAGATGTGGCAATAGCTTGGTTTGAGGAAGGACAAGGAAGGAATTTGGCAAAATCTGGATAGCCAGACAGGAATTTGAAGCACCATCTTCCTGATTACAAATTCAGTGTCTTATCACCATGCAACATCACTCAATTTGAAAGTGGTAATTGAATATCTCATATATTATGTTAACTGAGAAGGGAAAAGTGATAGAAATGTAATTATTGTTGTAATATGAAACCAGTGAAAATACTCCTGTGCACTGATTGGGTTAAAACAATAAAAATCTTCAGAAACCTAATGATTGATGAAATTAAATTTTTGGTGATTGAAGGATTCACAGAAATCTCTGAAATCTGTAACAAAGATTTGTGATGAGGCAAGAAAATATTCCTTAGAACAGTCAAATCAATCTCTCTTGTGAGAGAAGCTACTCTTAGTGGGGACAAAGGTGAAACAGTCTTACAACTTAATTTTCCATACTGCAAATACATAAAATCCGTGAGTTAAATAAGTATCACAATGTCTGTTGTATGGAAGTAAAATTACTCTTACCTTTGATGAGTAGTCTCCCTCGTTATCAGAATATGGGTGAAATTGCTTCTTTGCTATACCTAATGTAATTCTCAAGCCACTGCTCTCATACTTTAGAAGACTGGGATTCACATCCATCTTTCAGCCATATCTGCCTGGATATCTACTTCTACATATATACTCCGCTAGGCACCAAGCGGTGTGTGGTGGAGGTTACAATTCGCGCCAAAGTCACATCCCCCCCCCCCCCCCCCCCCCACCGCCCCTCTATTCCACTCACGGATCGCATGAGGGAAAAACGACTGTCTGAACTTCTCAGTACGAGCTCTAATTTCCCTTATCTTTGAGTGGTGATCATGGCATGATGTGAAATTTGGTGATAATAATATATGCTCTACGTCGTTGGCAAAGATCGGATTTCGGAATTTAGTGAGCAGCCCCTTCCGTTTAGCGCATCATCTGTCTGCAAGCGTATCCCACTTCAAACTTTCTACGAGATTTGTAACCCTCTTGCAATGGCTAAATGTACCAGTCACCAATCTTGCTGCTCTTCTTTGGACCTTCTCAATCTCTTGAATGAGACCCAACTGGTAAGGTCACATCACAACATTTCTAAATCACTGTTGACAATTGATAGGGTGATTCATTTAACAGTACAACTGCTGCTACCTTCGCCCATCCCTAATCCAGTATTGAGCTAATGACTTAATCATAGTAGAGTGTTAAACTTTAACCACCCATCCTTTCTTCCCCCCCCCCCCAGTACCTGTACATCTTCCCATCTCGTGTTTGTCGTCTCTATTTAGTGTCTGCCATTTTCTCTTGCCAAGGGAACTCTTGTAAAGAAGTACAGAAGTGTAGTGCATATGTGTTTTCTATTTCTTCCATAATTTTTGTTCTCTCAACCCTTGTTCTTGTTTTTTATTTTGCAGGTGATAGTAAATCAACTCTCATGAATATTGGTATTTTTTAATCATGCATTATTTTTACAGGGCTTTTATGGAGAAGTATACAAAGGTTCAATGGAACGGGGTGGTGATATTGAGCCACAGTTAGTTGCAATAAAAAAACTGAAAACGAGTGCCCTTGCCACAAGCATGCAAGATTTCGAGCGTGAGATAGCTATTATGAAGGTAAAGTCTGTTTAGTTTATTTGAGCTCTTTCATCTATTTTTGTTTTTATGCAGCCTCGTCATATTGGTGTAGTTGATTGTTAAATATATATTCCTTCTGTTTCGTCTTTTTAACAAAGTGTGTTTTGCTAATATAAAAGTCTTTTGCCCATGGTTTAGTGGAAGTATGAGTTGCTGTACCTACAGCATCACACATTTGGATTATGGATACAGCATTGTACCACATTCTACAATGCAATCTTGAACATCTAACTTATTGCATACAATAGAGTGTACATTTAAAAATCGGTGTAGGTAAATGGCTAAATATTTCATAATAAATGATACAATATGTGAAAGACAGTCTCTCTCTCTCTCTCTCTCTCTCTCTCTCTCTCTCTCTCTCTCTCTCTCTCTAATGCGTTGCTGTAAAGTTAGCGTTGAAAATGAGCAACCAGGCAGAGAAATTTTTTACCATGTGCCAATCAGTAGTGAATGTACAGTGAGTGATGTGATGTTGCAAAGTCACACAAAGGCTACATATCGAGCTAGTGGAAAACTGAACATTGCTCAATCAACAGCCTGGAAAATCCTTCATAAGCGATTACGAGCGGAGCTGTACAAATTGTAGCTCATGCACAATCCATAAGCCATGACAAGAAATTGTACTATGTACGGTTCTGCAATGATATGCAGAATCATCTTGAAAATGATGAGTTTGCAAGCAAATTAATCTTCAGTGACAAAAGCATTTTTCATCTTTTGGAGGTGGTCAGCCAACATATCTCTTGCATGTGGGGGCAGAGAGGGTACATGCAACTGTCAGGCATGTCTAGGATTCTGAGAAAGTTAACCTGTTCTGTACGGTGTCCAAAAAGACATTCTTTGAAACTGATAGCAGAGATTTCACCTTTCAACAATATGTCTCTTTCCGCATTTCCACAAGTGTGTAAGAGATTGCCAGAATGGTATGTCGACACAGCATTACTTAGGAGATAGGCTGTGTTGTGATTGCAGACTTGGCACTACTTGAGTGGCCTCTGTATTCAGAAGACTTTACGCCTTGTAATTTTTTCCTGTCAGTTTGCATCAAGGAAAGCATTTATGTTCCACCTCTACCACAGATCCTCAAAGACTTGCAACAGCACCTCACAGCAGCTGTTCTTATTCTCACTCCTGATATGCTGGGTTGAGTATGTGCAAAACTGGACTACTAATTAGATATATGCCATGTTATGAAAGGTTGATACATAGAAAATTTATAAACATTATATATTAAAAAAAACTTTGAGCATTTGTCTTCCACATACTGGAACATGTGATGTTCTTGGCGATTTACCTGTACCAGTTTTTTGAAATGTTTCATGGATTTTATAATTATACAGTATATTATAGCAAGTCAACCAACAAATACACATTTTCTGTTTGTTACGATGCACCACATAACTAAGGTAATGACATTTTATCTATTTTAGCACTACTGGAAACATTTTATTACAGTTTGTTTCTTCTCATTCAAGAACTTCATGTTTGTTTGTAGTTGTCATCAACATGTAAAAGGATAATTTTGCATGTTATTCAGGTTTTTGTGTGGAATGCATAGCCTTTGACATTGAATTATACATTTGCTTGACAGGCTTTTAAAGTGGTGGTTATAAATTGTGATGTGATGCTCTCATCAGATATGACCTTGGGCTCTTGGTCTATCAGTCTACTTGCCCATTTACAATTTGTCTCTGTCATATTAGGAAAACATAATAAAGAAAAGAAGCACAGCTGTACACTACTTATAAAAACACTTGCATTGAAACTTCGAGGAAAGTCTCAAAGCGTTTGATAGGATCAAGTTTTCAAGGGTGTTGAAAAGAAATGTATTGTGTAAAATATGCTGAATCAACAACTTTTGTTGGGTGGAATAAGCTGGAAGAGGCCTTTATAGCACTGTGACCAGCTGAAATAACAGCCTGATGATAATGACAGAGATCAGAAATGGAGCAAGTACAAGTTCAGTGTTGAGGGTTGTGTACCTTAGAAATCAAGGTGTCACTGTTTTGTCAGTGCTGCACTGGCCTTTTCCTTCCCTTGATAGTTCTGTGAGTATAAAGAGCCTGAGAACTATGGCACTGCAGTCGCTTCTTACTCTTGACTCATTCCCGTGCTAAAGTGCACAGGAGTGTGCCATCAGTGGCACGTTTTGAGTAACCACTACACTTCTCCTGTTAACATGTTGAAATTTGGGTCTTTTGCCAAAACTCAACACAGTTTACAAAGATTAATCTCACAAACATGCTAATACAGGGTGTTACAAAAAGGTACGGCCAAACTTTCAGGAAACATTCCTCACACACAAATAAAGAAAAGATGTTATGTGGACATGTGTCCGGAAACGCTTAATTTCCATGTTAGAGCTCATTTTAGTTTGCTCTTCCACCTACGCTCAATGGAGCACGTTATCATGATTTCATACGGGATACTCTACCTGTGCTGCTAGAACATGTGCCTTTACAAGTACGACACAACATGTGGTTCATGCATGATGGAGCTCCTGCACATTTCAGTTGAAGTGTTCTTACGCTTCTCAACAACAGATTCGGTGACCGATGGATTGGTAGAGGTGGACCAATTCCATGGCCTCCACGCTCTCCTGACCTCAACCTTCTTGACTTTCATTTATGGGGGCATTTGAAAGCTCTTGTCTACGCAACCCCGGTACCAAATGTAGAGACTCTTTGTGCTCGTATTGTGGACGGCTGTGATACAATACGCCATTCTCCAGGGCTGCATCAGCGCATCAGGGATTCCATGCGACAGAGGGTGGATGCATGTATCCTCGCTAACGGAGGACATGTTGAACATTTCCTGTAACAAAGTGTCTGAAGTCACGCTGGTACATTCTGTCGCTGTGTTTCCATTCCATGATTAATGTGATTTGAAGAGAAGTAATAAAATGAGCTCTAACATGAAAAGTAAGCATTTCCGGACACATGTCCACATAACATATTTTCTTTCTTTGTGTGTGAGGAATGTTTCCTGAAAGTTTGCTCGTACCTTTTTGTAACACCCTGTATAGTCATAACTGTGGCGGAATTCTCAAACAGTGTTTTGCTAGGCAAGTACCAGAGGACATGACAGGTCATTAGCCTATGAAAAAGCTCATTCTCAGTATAAAAAAAATATAAAATATCTCAACTTATGTTGTTGCAAACCAACACTGATTTCCATTTCATCATTGATGGTCTTTAAAAAGAATACATTATTCAATAGAAAAAGACGTATATTTATTGGATATTGAGGTAGGTAGTGAAGAATCACATATTACACACATCAAAAAAAGTTTTGCATCACCCTGGTTCCCAGAACTCAAGAAGATAGACGTTGACTGTGGATATTGTCCCTTTGACTGTTCAGAGATGTCATTAAACCCACCCAATGATGTAACAACCATGCATGAGCAGCGCTTATTAGGTAGAGGGGGTCTAACACCCGGTCAGTTCCAGTCATTCCACCAGGAAGAAGGTACACGGCTCATGTTTTCTGTAGTTCAACCATGCCTAGATGGTCAATACTGTGGTTTGACTGTGTCCACATTGTTACTTTGTGCCAGGAAGGACTCTCAACAAGGGAAGTGTCCAGGCGTCTCAGAGTGAAGCAAAGCGATGTTGTTTGGACATGGAGGAGATACAGAGAGACAGGAACTGTTGATGACGTGCCTCGCTCAGGTTGCCCAAGGGCTATTACTGCATTGGATGAGCGCTACCTACGGATTATCGCTCGGAGGAACCCTGACAGCAACGCCACCATGTTGAATAATGCTTTTTGTGCAGCCACAGGCTGTCATGTTACAACTCAAACTGTGCTCGAAAGGCTGCGTGATGTGCAACATCACTCCCGACGTCCATAGCGAGGTCCATCTTTGCAACCACGACACCATGCAGTGCGGTACAGATGAGCCTAACAACATGCTGAATGGACCTTTCAGGATTGGCATCATGTTCTCTTCTCCGATGAGTGTCACATATGCCTTCAACCAGACAATTATTAGGGATGTGTTTGGAGGCAACCCAGTCAGACTGAACGCCTTAAGACACACTGTCCTGTGAGTGCAAAAAGGTGGAGGTTCCCTGCTGTTTTGGTGTGGCATTACATGGAGCTGACATACACCACTGGTGGTCATGGAAGGTCCCATAACGGCTGTACAATACGTAAATGCCATCCTCTGACCGATAGGGCAACCATCAATGCAAGAGGATGTGCTACTGGGTATTAGAGGTACCAGTGTGGACAGCAATCTGGACCACCACCTCTGATTGTATTGCTGTATGGTGGTACAACATGCAATGTGTGGTTTTCATGACCAATAAAAAGGGCGGAAATGATGTTTATGTTGATCTCTATTACAATTTTCTGTACAGGTTCCGGAACTCTCGGAATTGAGGTGATGCAAAGCTTTTTTTATGTGTGTAAAAGTGTGCTACTTACAATTCAGTGGCACTCATGTGCTTCAAAGATCTTAGGCCATTCATGACTCAGGTTTCAAAAAAATAGCCGAAGCATTCATACCTGTACGAGCCGAAGTGGGTCGTAAAATCGATTGGAGGCTATACTATCCCACCCAACTACAGTTAAGAATCAGGTAAAATCCACTGCAGATGCTTTTAAAAATGTGCATATTCTATGAGTTACTGCTGCTTTTACAGATAAGAGCTTCTACCAAAACTGTAATGTGTATGGATGATGCATGTAAAATAAGTGACTGTATCCTTTATTAGCAAAGAATTAGCATATGGAGAACAGAGTACTATTTACTGCCCAATTTTCCAGTGAGGAAGAAGCAGCAGTTAATGTTTTATAGGAGCTTGTTCACCATTTTGCATCTTTGCAAATTTCTGAGTATTCATTAAGTTAGCACCTTTGATAACATATCAGGGTTCAAATATAGTGGCAGCTCTGAAAGACTTAACTAGACTTCCTTGCACCTGCAATTGCCGTAGCACTTTGCTCAAACATACTTTGAAGTTGGAGTTTTTAGCATCACAGCCAGAACTAACTCATGTAGAGGAGATTATGTGAAGCAATAGTGACATATTGTAAGAGTTGATCTTTGAAAGAAACTCACAGAATCACTCACATTAGAGGTTGGAGTCCAATGGAACACCTCGTTGGAAATGCTGGTTTCAGTATGTGGATTAAGTAGTTGCCCACACAAAGAGAATTGAGTAGACTTCAGATTATAGATGAGAAGAACTTAAATAAGCTTATCATGTTCCTCAAGTCATTCAAAGATGCTCTTAAAAATCTACAATGAGACATTTATCCAATCCTCGATTTGGCACTTCTCTCCTGAGGTACACTTCTGGATGATCATTTGAGTCCTGATGAATTAGATAGTGATGCCATGGCGATACTTAAATTGAGATGTAGAAGGTACATGGATGGAAGAAATAATAGGATTAAACTACACTTGTACCACTATACTGCAACATTCTTGTGCTCCTCATTTTCTGATCTTCTGATATGAGCACTGAAGACAGAGACAATGTTTTCAAAGAGTTTGGTACCATGTGTGTAAACATTTCAAATGAGGAACAACTATATATATGAGGGCTGTTCAAAAAGTGAGGTGACTTTTCTAATTGCACAGGCAATGTACATTTGATTATCGATTATGTCCCAAACATAAGCTCACAGTTTCAACTGTACACCATACTTCATTTGTTTTTGACAGATAGAAAGGTTAGACATGTTTTAGTGTGCTCGGTGATTTTCGATTATTATTAAAAAATGGAGCAAAGAATTTGCGTAAAATTTTATGTGAAAAATGGAATCAAGTGCTCTAAAACACTTGAAATGTTGACAGTGCATACAGGGAGGCTGCTCTAAATAAAACAAATGTTTACAAGTGGTACGTGCTCTTCCAAGATGGTCAAGGAGATGCCAGTGATGAACCTCGCTCTGGACGCCCAGCATGTCAACAACAGATGATAACGTCAAAGCTCTGAAGAAAATTATTTTGGAAAATCATCGCATTACTGTAAGAGAAATTGGTCGGCTCAGGTCATGCAATGTTTTCAAATGTTTTGGGCATGAGACGTGTGTCAGTGAAGTTTGTTCCAAAACTTCTCAATTTTGATCAGAAAGACCATTGCATGTGCATCGCTCAGGAGCTCTTGAATGATGTCAGTGCTGATCCTGATTTGCCCAAAAGGGTAATAGCTGGTGATGAAACATGGGTTTTGACGTTGAAACCAAAGCCCAGTCATCCCAGTGGAAGCATCCCGGAGAGCCAAGACCAAAAATAGAACACCAAGTTTGATCAAATGTCAAAGTTTTGCTCACTGTTTTTTTTCCCCCCCAACTACTGTGCGTAGTGCATCATTAATCTTTGCCTCAAGGTCGTACAGTCAGTGAGTATTACCTTGACATCATGTGCCATTTGCGAGAAGCAATACACAAAAAATGTCTGAAATTTAGGAAAAACAATCCATGGCTTTTGCATCACAACAGGGGACCTGCTCATTCATCATTGCTTGTGAGAGATTTTTTGACCAAAAACAACATGACGTGCCTCAGCCACCATATTAACCAGATTTGGCCCACTGCGACGTTTTCTGTTCCCAAAACTGAAGAGACCTATGAAAGAACAAAGATTTTCAATGACTGAGGAAATAAAAACTACTCAAGGCTGTACCAAGAAGTGCTTATGAGGAGTACTTCAAGGATTGGAAGAAGCATTGGAACAAGTGTATTGTATCTGAGGTGGATTACTTTGAAGGGGACACCATGAATATTGATGAATAAATAAATATTTTTGCATAAAAATATAAAGTTAGCTTATTTTTTGATTACATCTCATATGCCTATTATTCTATGATCTTGAAACATGATTGTGGGTGAATATTGCTACATATTATGGTTTGGATCTAGTTACATGCAAGTACATCAGGCTCATCAAAACTGCTGCATCCATTGTAATTCTGGGGATAAGTGAGAAGTCTGAACCCTGTAGGCGAACACCATGAAGCATTATTGTACATATCAATCTGTGCTACTGAAAAGTATGTGGAGCTGGAAACTGATATTCTTGGATGCTGGAAAGAATGTGAAAAGACAGTGCCTTCTCTGGCACGTGTACTAAGAATGTAAGTTGTCTGGACTGTAATGTTGTGGATGACATTTTACTGGTTCACACTAACAATGATCTGTGATTTAGGGTAATTGAGGTTGATACAGTACACAAATTAAAGTACTGTTATGATATAACATTATTTAAATTTAATGATCCTTCCAAACATTGTCCTAGGAATGCCTAGTGGGGGACCATTATCTCTCAGGAATGTCTTAATGTTACGATAACCAAATCTGGTCTCACACAAGCAGATTCCTGCTAAGTGCCAGAATTCTGGGCCAGTTCCGTGGATATCTCTGATGGATCTGGCCCACTGATCTGAGGCCCATTGTTTTCCACTAACATGCAATCCCTGCCCATTGGATCTAGCCTGCAAGCTGGGTCTGCTCATGTGTGGTGGCAAATTCTTGATTTGTCTGTGGACTGAGAACTGCCATGTGTACTTGACAGGCCAGAGGCCACAGGCAATGGATTTCAGAAGTTCCGACTGTGTCACACTGCACATACATTGAACTGTGCAGCATATTACAGCCATTTTATTTATTGTGTACATTTTCGCACTCTGAAAGTAATTAATTTCTTCAAGGGAAAATGTAGACAACACTAGGAAGAAAATTGTGGCAGTTGCCAGCTGTCTGAGTCTTTGTAAAGAAAAGTAATTTGTAAGACCTGTAAAATAATGAACACAACACTTATGGGTAAAAGGCTACAGTAATGAATATAATTCAACCAACAATTTATTGGCACTCGCTGTAGTGTTGGTGCTGTATATAGTGCTCCTAAATATTTCTGTGATTGTTTCTGAAATTATTGAAAGTATTTTAATCCATCTTTGCGACTACACAAAACGCATATTTTTGTCACGAAATGCATTTTGTTGTATTAAAATAAAGCATAATCAGTGGCCCTTAATGAAACATATTTACAGTCTGTCTTGCATTCTGCATTTCAAAACAGTTCATTACAAAAGATGTTGATGTTACTTATGATATATTATGTTTGATTTTCACTCACATCAGGAAAAGCTGTCTGTTTGCATGTTTTTGAGGTATTCCCTTGTCTGACACTGTTGTTAGTTTTTGTAACACTTGGTCAACAGTTGTAATAATGTCTATAAATGTTTCAACCATGTCTTTGTATGCCCTATTTTTCTTTGTGTAATTATTGTGTGTCACATTTCACAAACAAGGTATTTCACCGTACAGTTGTATAAGTTTTTCAATGTGGTCATTGGTCCAAGCTCTTGACTATATTTTAGTAACTTGAGCTTGCTGTCATCTGCAAACCACTCATTCATCAATGGTGAATTTCATGTATTCCCTATATTTGTATGGGTGACATGTCAAAATTTGCATCTTTTGAAAAAACAAAGTGGAGTTTACAGAATGTCACCTCACTAACATCCTAATGCAGTTGTAATTGCGATAGCACACTGAAACAGTGATTTATTGCACGATGTATCCAGGACAAATCAGCTCAAAGGCTTATGAGAAAGCACATTCTCAGTATAAATATAAATTTCTTCACTTATCTTGCTGGAAAGGCGTACTAATTCACATTTCACCAGCTATCGATGACTCTTAAAAAATTCATTGTAAAAGTCTGCAGTTGCTCATAAATCATGGTAGATAAGAAAGTTCCACTTGTTTACCATATGGCAAAATACTCTCCTCTTTCCATGCTATCATTTGCCAAAATCCCATTTTGACATCTCAAACCATTTGTGAGATATGAGAGGTGTTAAGAGTATTTCATTCTAGCCTTATCACTGGCATGTGGAATCACAGATGAGTACACTATATAACATCAATTTTCTCAAGACTGTTGTTAGAGACCTCCTCCAAAGTCCAACAAAAAATTCAGTATCTTAACTAAATTTCGTATGCAGCAATATACGGTCAAACATGCACCAAACACACATTCATATTGACCCCTATTTTTCATTGTAAACTTTTCGAATTTCAAGTAGTATGTTACATACATACGAAATATCACAATAACTATGACCATTTATGAAATGATAGGCATTTCACCATGGAGCTGACAAAGGAAGGTATTACTGATGTAAAACACATTTTATTACTGAGTAGTTTCTTTAAAATTGTGTGAGGAAGATTGCAGGGAAGCCAATGTGAGCATTCTGTTCACCAGAGTAGCATGTCAGCCACCAGCTCACTGAAAACTTATGGACTTGGCTGAATGAGGCCCAACGCAGAACTCTGCCAACATGCGTACCCCCTGAGAGGCTGGCTCAGTAGTTCCCAGAACTACAGATAACAGTCTTGAGGTTGCGCTTCCACTAACACACAGGGGGAACTGTAGGTCTTCAAGAATCCCCTGGAAATGTCCCTGGCCCATTGCTAAAATGTACTTGTGTGTGATCAGCTAAATGGCAAAGAGTTATTACATTACTTCTAAGTCTCAGTTACTGGCACTGGTTTGGTTTTTAACAAGTGCAGCTACGGACAGGCATTTTAAAGCAGTCTCTAGGATTATGCAAGATAGAATTCTGTGTACAAAATTAAGGGATAGAATTCTGTGTACAACATTATGGAATAAGACCACTGATATATTCTAACAAGTCAAGCATTTCAGTTTGTGTATTATATTTGTCTTGGTAACTTGTGTTTATTGGCTGATGGCGAGTTGTGCAGTGAATAGTTCATTTCCGTAATTTTTCAAATACTGGTATAAATTTATTTTAATATTTAATCAACATTCAGAGAATAAACTACTTCCTTGGGTCTTGTTTTCTTGTACTGTCATTACAGGTTAGGTAACTCGTCAAAAGTGTGTGTATGTCCATGTAATCAAATTAGTCACCCATTTGAAAAGTAGAAGGGTTATTTACAGGTAGAGTGCTCTCTGTTCATGATAAACTTTTGCAGTCTCATCACCATCTCTCTCACTACTACAAGATCATCCGTGTATGTAGAATCAGCTGAGTGCTGACACCCATGGATGTTTATCACTATTTTGTGTTTTAGCTCACTTGTGGCTGCTGACAAAAGGAAGTGTCTTAGTGCAAGTCCAAATGACCGATGCTCAAAACAATACATTATCACATCATCCATGATCGTATACGCACCATTCTAAGCTTGTTGAACATGATACCATAAAAACCTAGTGAGATCTCCGTCTTATTCATTCAAATTCAACTTCAGAAAGCTTGGTCCACATCACATGCTATTCCATTGTATTTTATGGAATAGTGGCAAGGAAGCAAGGATATCTACATGTAAATTTGGTCTTGCTTGGAGGCATCATTCAGAGATGGAGTGTCTGATTCCTGGGATACATCATACACATATGAAAACAAAGAGGATAAAATTTCCTACAAATTTTTCATCAGGCCAACCATATGCTGTGTAGTGCGTGTTGAAGTTAGCGTAATTTCAAGTGTCACCACCAAAACCCGACTCCTTATCTCTCAATATACAATGATGTGTATTGAAACAGCACAATCATAGCTTTCATCACTCTTGCAGGTAAAAGATGTTCAAATAATTTACTTAAATGACATAACAATTGTTCTTTATTTGGCATTTGGTAATAATAATAGGCCGGCCGCGGTGGTCTAGCAGTTCTAGGCGCTCAGTCCGGAACCGCGCGACTGCTACGGTCGCAGGTTCGAATCCTGCCTCGGGCATGGATGTTTGTGATGTCCTTAGGTTAGTTAGGTTTAAGTAGTTCTAAGTTCTAGGGGACTGATGACCTTAGAAGTTAAGTCCCATAGTGCTCAGAGCCATTTGAACCATTTTAATAATAATAATAATAATAATAATAATAATAATCCTGCAACCACCCTAGAAGGAAAACAAAGACAGAGGATGAGATGGTCAGATGAAGTCAATCGACACCTCATGTTCTGTTATTACCAAGCAACAAACCTAGGAACCAACACAACTGGATACAGATCACAAGTATACACAACATTTATTACCAGATACCCGGAATTAAAATTTTTAACAGAACAACGACTAGCTGATCAGATCCGTGTAATAATAAAAAATAACAGGATACCCCAGTCGGAATTAGAAAACATCAAACAACAAGTACAACAAATACTGGAACAAAATAATGTGCAATCAGAAGAAGAAGAAAACACAGTAATGGACTCAAACATCCCAGAGCAAACAAACAAAGACCAACACGCATCAATTAAACAATCAGAGGAAAACGAAATCTTAAGACAGCCACCAGAACAAGCACAAATAGAACACGAAGAGACACATGTGTTAGATATAGAAGAGAAATTTCAGCTGACATATATAGAATACAAAGACACAAATACAGACATTAGACCATTCCTGCATAGACCGCCAAATAACCCACAAGTCGAAACAACAATAAAAACTATCAACACAATCATACACAACAAAATAAATGAAAACACAACTATGGAAGAGTTACAACTACTGGTTTATATAGGAGCACTCACTACGCTAAATATACACACTAGGCAGAGATCAGAACAAACCAACACACAGAAGAAACGCACAAAACCAGCATGGCAACACAGGTTACAGATCAGAATAGAAAAACTGAGAAAAGATATCGGACAGCTAACACAATTTATAAGAAATGAAATATCAGACAAAAAACGAAAAAAATTAGGTAAAATCTCACAACAAGAAGCAATAGGGCAATTAGATGAAAAAAAGCAGAAATTGCAAGCATTGGCCAAACGACTTAGAAGATACAAAAAAAGTGAAAATAGAAGGAAACAAAACCAAACATTCAACACAAACCAAAAGAGATTTTACCAAACAATGGATAACACACACATTAAAATAGACAATCCACCAAACATAACAGACATGGAACACTTCTGGAGCAACATATGGTCAAACCCGGTACAACATAACAGGCATGCACGGTGGATACAAGCAGAAACAGACACATACAAGATGATTCCACAAATGCCTCAAGTGATAATTTTGCAACATGAAGTCACCCGAGCAATTAATTCTGCACACAATTGGAAAGCCCCTGGAAATGATAAAATAGCAAATTACTGGCTAAAGAAGTTCACCTCAGCACATTCACATCTAACTAAATTATTTAACAGTTACATTGCAGACCCATACACATTCCCTGATACACTTGCACATGGAATAACCTATCTGAAACCTAAAGATCAAGCAGACACAGCAAACCCAGCTAAATATCGCCCCATAACATGCCTACCAACAATATACAAAATATTAACTTCAGTCATCACACATAAATTAATGACACATACAACACAGAACAAAATTATAAATGAAGAACAAAAAGGCTGCTGCAAAGGAGCACGAGGATGTAAAGAGCAACTGATAATAGATACAGAGGTGACATATCAAGCGAAAACTAAACAAAGGTCCCTACACTACGCATACATTGATTACCAAAAAGCCTTTGATAGTGTACCCCACTCATGGTTACTACAGATTTTGGAAATATACAAAGTAGATCCTAAATTGATACAGTTTCTAAACACAGTAATGAAAAACTGGAAAACCACACTTAATATCCAAACAAATTCTGATAACATCACATCACAGCCAATACAGATTAAGCGTGGAATATACCAAGGAGACTCATTAAGTCCTTTCTGGTTCTGTCTTGCTCTGAACCCACTATCCAACATGCTAAATAATACAAATTATGGATACAATATTACTGGAACATACCCACACAAAATCACACATTTGCTATACATGGATGATCTAAAACTACTGGCAGCAACAAATCAACAACTCAACCAATTACTAAAGATAACAGAAGTATTCAGCAATGATATAAATATGGCTTTTGGAACAGACAAATGTAAGAAAAATAGCATAGTCAAGGGCAAACACACTAAACAAGAAGATTACATATTGGATAACCACAGCGACTGCATAGAAGCGATGGAAAAAACAGATGCCTATAAATACCTAGGATACAGACAAAAAATAGGAATAGATAATACAAATATTAAAGAAGAACTAAAAGAAAAATATAGACAAAGACTAACAAAAATACTGAAAACAGAATTGACAGCAAGAAACAAGACAAAAGCTATAAATACTTATGCTATACCAGTATTGACCTACTCATTTGGAGTAGTGAAATGGAGTGACACAGACCTAGAAGCACTCAATACACTTACATGATCACAATGCCACAAATATAGAATACATCACATACATTCAGCAACAGAAAGATTCACATTAAGCAGAAAGGAAGGTGGAAGGGGATTTATAGATATAAAAAACCTACATTATGGACAGGTAGACAATTTAAGAAAATTCTTTCTAGAACGAGCAGAAACTAGCAAAATACACAAAGCAATCATTCATATAAATACATCAGCTACACCATTGCAATTTCATAACCACTTCTACAACCCTTTAGATCACATAATATCAACAGATACAAAGAAAGTAAATTGGAAAACGAAAACATTACACGGCAAGCACCCGTATCATCTAACACAGCCACACATAGATCAAGACGCATCCAACACATGGCTAAGAAACGGCAATATATACAGTGAGACGGAAGGATTCATGATCGCAATACAGGATCAAACAATAAACACCAGATATTACAGCAAGCATATTATTAAAGATCCCAATACCACAACAGATAAATGCAGACTTTGCAAACAACAAATAGAAACAGTAGATCACATCACAAGCGGTTGTACAATACTAGCAAATACAGAATACCCCAGAAGACATGACAATGTAGCAAAAATAATACATCAACAACTTGCCATAAAACATAAACTAATAAAACAACACGTTCCCACATACAAGTACACACCACAAAATATACTGGAGAATGATGAATACAAATTATACTGGAACAGAACGATTATAACAGATAAAACAACACCACATAACAAACCTGACATCATACTCACCAATAAAAAGAAGAAATTAACACAACTAATTGAAATATCCATACCCAACACAACAAATATACAGAAGAAAACAGGAGAAAAAATTGAAAAATACATCCAACTGGCTGAGGAAGTCAAGGACATGTGGCATCAGGATAAAGTCGACATTATCCCAATTATACTATCAACTACAGGAGTCATACCTCACAATATTCACCAGTACATCAATGCAATACAGCTACATCCAAACATATATATACAACTACAAAAATCTGTAATTATTGATACATGTTCAATTACCCGAAAGTTCCTAAATGCAATATAACATATACCATACAGTTAAAAGGAAGTCACGCTTGACCGAGGTCCGCGTCACATTCCATTTTTAACCAGACTTAAGTCTGAGAAAAAAGAGTCAATAATAATAATAATAATAATTATTATTATTATTAATATAAAGATTTTGAAGAAATTTGAAAGAAGTTTCATTCTCTTCACACTTCATGCACCACTGCCCTCATCTGCACTTGAGAATATGTATGGGTACCTTACAGGTAAATAAGATAGTAAATGATTACAAGGTAATAACTAAATAATTATTTATCTATTACAATTATAATATATTAAAATTGAAAACAGTGTTAAGTGTTTGTTACAGTAGTGCGGTCAGTTTCACAACGGGAAATTATAACAACAACAATATGAAATATGGCTTACTTTCTGCTGTAAACAGTCATTGTTTCAGTCTCCTGTTCCTCCTCTACTGCCAAGACAGCTTCTTCTAAGTCTTGCAAATTGAGGTGGCTGACATTCTCTCAAACTGTGTTGCAGTTAAGGTAGAGCTTCGAGCAGTGGAGGCTTATTTGTTGGCAGAAGTAGTGTCATAGCCACTGACTGCTTGCAGAAAAACAGGATATTCTCTTGAGCAGGATAGCCAATTCCCTAAGGGGAATAAAATTGCTGTGGGATTTTCTCTCTCCCTGGTTTTATCAATAATACATTACTTAGTTGATTGAGGCCTGTTAGAGTGACAAGAACATCCAAGTCTTCTGCAACAACTACAGTTGAATGTGTGGGGGTGAAAGATAGTGCAGTGTTTACAAGCAGAGTATCAGCATCTTCCACATCTTGCTTGGAAGCTATGCCTGCTGTGGCCAACTTGTCCAGTAACAGTTCTATTAAGCAGTCCTTATTCTTTGAATTTGAAAGAAATTCTTCCTGAGTGACATATATTACCATCATTTCATTGAAGATTATTTCTACAGAGCTGTGTTTACATGACTTTCTTGCCCATTTGTTCTCTTTAATCTTTTGTTAGTGTACTTTTTTACGACATGGTTCATGAACCTTATTCATGGTTTTGCCCTTCAAAAGGGCAGCTGTCCAATCCTCCCTCTTTTATTTGCTTCAAGAACATTCTTTAAGCCACTTCGGGCCTAAGTGATGACTTTTTTCTCCCATCGTCACCCTCACATAGAACACACTTCTCACTTTAACTCATTAAGTATGACTATTTTATACATTTAAACTGAATTTACCAATCACAAGTATGTTCTGTTCAACCATCCAAGAGTGAACTCATAAACAATTGCCGGTGCAAGAGGCCAACACACAGGACAGGTCTTTACCATGTCAGGAGGGGACGTCAGTGCCATGTCACAAGCATCATCTGACCCCTCAACCATGACAAGACATGCACTACTTGCCATACAGCTGATCTGGCAAAAAAGTCACTCATGCCTAGTTTGTGGAGAATTTTATCCTCTTTTATTCACAGCTTTGCTGAAAATAGCATTATTTCCAAGTTTGAAAAACCCAAAAAAGTTCCATTTTTCATATTTTCTCCCATTTTTCATCCATTGTGGGCAAAAATTTTGGTGGAACATTTAAAGATTGAATACAGCACCCTTAAAAACATGTAGAAAGCTTGTCAAAAAACTTCTATAAAACTCTCCACTGTTTGGCCTTTCTGAGCAGCATTTGACTGGATTAACATCTCAGACATTAGAAGCAGCACTTCATTTTCTTCAGGATATCTCTTATAACCTGTAAGCTTGCAACCTTTCAGCAATCTTGGTCCCAGTGTTCCCTTTCTTTACATTACACACAGAAAAGGTCTGAATTTTGTTATGTGTTCTTCTTGTTATTCTCCATTTTAATCTTCATGTGAAAGGCAGATGCTGTGATTTCATAGTTCTCTAGTGATGGAACAGTATGTCCATATATGTGTAATGATGTTTCCCTCTACCTCCATGAGGTGCGTAAGTTTCCCTCTTGGATCTTTTGCCTTCATGCATGGCTCAGCCAGTGTTTACAAATTTCTTACGGGAATGCACATAGTAGTTCGGGACAAACACTCTCCCATAAGAATACACTTCCTCTCCTAGTGCTTGTAGTCCTTGGATCTGATTATGACATTCAGTGTAGTTGGTATTAAGAACCTCTGAGCTACCTACAGCAAAAGCATTAAGGTTGTCCGAGATAATCATGCAGTTACCCTGGTAATTGGATTTCAAAATTTACTTTGTCTGCTCATTTGTATCAGCCGAAACAATAGCCTCATCAACCAAGTCCTTTGGTTCTCCATCACATCTCGATATCCATGGAGGAATATTTTCTTCTTCATAATCAATAACATCATATTTCCATCTATGGAAGCTGTGAACTGTTCCCAGAATCGAGGCCATGCTGGAAGGATACAGTTGTATGATAGGCATGTTGACGAGCTACTGAGATTGGCAAATCCACATATTAGCTTTATTTTTATCCCTTATATGTGCTCCTCATAAAAGTACTTTCATCTTTTGAAAAGAACGTTTGAATTTTTCAGTGTAATTCTCTCAGGCTGCTGTCTGGCCTTGTATTCAGTGCCATCAAGCAAATCGAGTCATTGAGTGTAGTCAGCCCCTATAGGGTTTTGGATGGTGCTGACTGTGTTCAGTTTTCTCTGCCAACGTAGGAATGTCAAATGTATTCATCTTGCTCACAAAACATTCAGTGTTCGAGTGTGGAACTGTTCACTTGCATTACAATTCAGGAAGAATTGTGATCACTGAATCAGTTGTGATGAGGGGTTCTTGCTATCATTGTGAGGGTGCATTTGTACTGGTCACCCTCCTAACAGGTGGCAGTTGTTGCTAAGAGATGGTACTTCCATCCAGTATATCCATCTACCCTCATTAGGAATGTTTGCTGTCTGCTAACAGATGCCGCTGCTGTCTGTGTAGGTTTAATGTGGTGTGGCTTGATTGTATTTCAAGATTTAAGTCACACAAGATGTTCTCCATTGATGTGGAATTCTCTTGAACGTATTATAGCAGTTAATCTCTTCATACATTCCTGGGTTTCTGCACCAAAATGTTGCTACTTACCACTATTTAAAGAACTTCACAACAGAGTAATTTCAGCACACACATTTATTCGCATCATTCATTGCTGTTATAGTGGATGACAACACACATGCTGCAGAGGGCAGCACGGTCTACTGTTTTCTATGGGGCACCAACAAATGGCATAAGAGTCTCTTATTATCTGACAACTAAGCATTAAAGTTTAGTCAACTGCATAGGAGACAGTGTAAAGTGGTATATCAAAACATTTATCTTAGCGGGATGAAAAGTTGTGAGTGTAGGATGTAACTGAGGTGCCTAAAAGCCATGGAAGGTCAGTGCAATTTACTGCATTTTGAGAAAATGAAGCACAAAATTGAGCATTCTGATTGACTACATTTGATCTCATATGTAATATGATTTCCACTTTATTTACACTATTTATACCAAAGGCTGAAATCCACTGAATAAGTATTACTTGGTCCGTGATCAGAGAACCTCTAATAGAGCATTCCACTTATATCTCTTTTGGCTTGTGTGTTTTACATCATTATTAGGGTAACACACAGTAAATAAGAACCAAATTGTTATGCATTCTTGTAAAATGATTTTCTTATCATTAGGAATCAGTCATGTAGAATTGTTTAAATTAGTGGTTCCCCACCTATAGGCAGCAGCCCACTTTTGGACCGTGGGCAGTGTGGCTGTGGGCCATGAGTGCTGGTCAGGAGTTAAAGTTAAGATAAAAATTATTGAGAGCTTCAGGGGTTTCACTGTTCAGTCATCAGGGTCATAGATTACAGAATGAAATCGAGTTGAAACCCTCTATTGCTATACTATACCATTCACAGGAGAATGATCCATTGTGTTGTATCGAAATATACCCAGTATTTTTTAACAGACAGAAAGAATGGATCAGAAGAAGCTAGTAAGATGGACTGCCAGTATTCTTTTATGTTGAAAATTACCAATATCATGTGTCACCAGGCAGCTGGAAGAGTACACACATACATATTACACTACAGGGCTGACACAAGACCTGGGCTGGCTGGCCATGACGTAAGCCCTTAACATGCCACAATCTGATTGTAATGTGTTGAATTGGTATTTTCTTGGACACAAGTGTTCACAAAAATGACTGGCTTTAATTTTGATAGTGCAGGAATAGACAGATTGCTACTTACAGTAAAGAAGACGTGTCAAGTTGCTGACAGGCATAATTAAGAGACACGTACATAAACCTTTCAGCCACACCATTCCCATGCACAAGCAAGCACACCTCATGCCCACATGAGCACCAAGATGGTCCGAGATGCTGGAGGTGTGGTCGTGTGTGCGTGAGGTGTGCTTCCTTGTATGTGTGATGTGAATGGTGATTGTCTCCCTTTTACTGGTGAAGGCTGTAGCCCAAAGCTTTATGTAAGTGTCTTTTAATTGTGCCTGTCTGCAGCACTACGTATCTTCTTTACTGTAAGTAGCAATCTGTCTTTTCCTACGTTGTTGATATTCGTACCTGGAGTTTCCATTGTTCACTTTAATTTTGCTCATTTAAATATCTTGACACAAGAAGAAAGGAGGACGGTTAGTGTTTTGCCACAGCTAAGATTATGAGAGATGGAGCTTTGCTTGGATTTCTTACTACTGGAATGGAGGGAAGCAACCATGGCCCTTCTAAGTAACCATCCTGTCACTTGTATGGACCGATCTGGATTACCACAGAAAACCAATATGTGGATGGATGACCCGAGAACTGAACTCGGGACTCTCGAATGCAAGTTGAGTTACTATTGTTGGGCTTTTCGAGAAACTGTAGGTGATATGATGCTAAAATTAACCAGTTTTAAAACAGATATTGATTCTCTTGTGGGTGACACACACAAAAATCCAATTATATTCTTTTTAACATTGACTACACGATTCTGAGTTTTCATTTGGTTGTGATAACTAAGTGAATAAGTACAAATCTTTTCTTTATAAAAAAATATAAATATTTTTCACCCCTTCTTGTACAGTATGTTTTATGAATTAAGCCTACTGACACACACACACACACACACACACACACACACACACACACACACACACACACACATCTATCTTCCAAAATGTTTACCGAGGCCTTTGCCGAAAACAGGAAACACTCACACACACGCTTGCGCGCGCACATACCTGGAGTACGCACACACACGACCACAGTCTCTGGCAGCTGAAGTCAGACTATGAGCAGCAGCGCATGATGGCAGAAGCAACCAGGTGGGGGTATGGAGGAGGCTGGGGCAGGGAGGGGGAGGGCTAGCAGGGTAGGTGTGGGGGAGAGGAAGGTGTTGCCAGTGGGAGCGTGCAGGGACAAGGTGCAGATGGCAGTGGGCTATTGTTTCATTACTTCCATTAATGTATTGATGACATTTGAAGAGGAAAATCTACAAGAATCCTTACAAACATGGGTCATATGGATAAACTTTGTGCTCATGACATCGGGTGGCCAAAGGCTGTGAAAAATAAAGTTTTTGGCAGTGATTCAGGAATGGAAATACAGCTAACAAGCTGGAAGAACAAATTAACCTAGCAGACTGTCAAGTGTGTTTGGCTTTACTGACATTCTTACAGCAAGATGTTACAGGTTATGTGAAGGGAGGGTGGATATTGCGCAATGCCTGGAAGATATATCGCCATATGTGGGGTAAGAAGGAGGCTGGGGTGGGGAGGGGGAGGATAGCAGTAGCAAGGTAGGGGCGGGAGACAGTAAAGTGCTGCTAGTGGGAGTGTGCAAAGACGACCAGTGAAACCAGTCATGTGATCTACAAGCTAAGCTGCAAACACTGTTCTGTATTCTGTGTGGGCATGACAACTAACAAGCTGTTCAAACAAATTTCGGGCTTGCAGCCGGTCGTCGTTCAATACTTCGCACGATATTTCAACTGGGCACCTGCCAGTCATCTTCAGGTGAGCCGTCGCAGACTGGCGAAAACGTCCTCCGTTCCGCAATATATAGCGTACTGTAACTATTCTGCGCATGTGTCGAAAACTTGATAGTTGAACCACACTGCCCGCCGGCAGCGCCCTCGCTGGTGGAATAGCGGAACTCAGTCGCCCTCTGCATTGCTGTTTGCCACGGCCGTCGACGCACTCTGTCATCTTCGATTTGAGCAAATCGTGGAGATGATGGGATTCCATGCACTGTCCAGCTGGTAGCCGCTGTCACGGTTTAACAGATTTTCTGCCAGTCGTATTTCTATGGATTCTTTAATAATGGAGTCCCAGAAAAACGTTGCTGTGGACAAAATCATTGTTTTCTCATACTCCATTGAATGTCCAGTAGTAATACAATGTTCAGCAATAGTGGACTTGCTTGGCTGCAAAAGGCGGGTGTAACGTTGATGTTCAGTGCAGCGTTCTTTTACGGTGAATGTGGTTTGACCTACGTAAGCCATACCACATTGGCACGGCATCTTGTAAATTCCGGCCTTTCGTAATAACAGATTGTCCTTAACTGATCCCACAAGGTCCGCAATCTTCGATGGTGGGCAGAAAACCACTTTTACCTGAAATTTTCAGAGGATTCTTGCTATTTTAAATGAAGTGTTGCCAACGAAAGGAAGAAAAGCTAAAGATTGTTCCGGCGTGTTCTCCTCTTTATTCACTTCCTGCTTCTTAGTTTTAACTGTTAGTGCCCTGTTAATCTGCCGGATGGAATACCCATTTTCGCTGAATACTGTCTTTAGATAGGCAAGTTCTTGAGGTAAGTTATCTAGATCTGAAACAGTATGAGCTCTATGAACAAGTGTTTTAAGCAAACTCATGGTTTGCGATGGGTGATGGCAACTTGATGCTTGCAGGTACAAATCAGTATGAGTGGGTTTCCGGTAAACTGAATGCCCTAGAGAACCAGCGTTCTTCCTTCGAACCAGGACATCCAAGAAAGGCAAACAACCATCTTTCTCTATTTCCATGGTGAACAGGATGTTGCTATGAATGGAGTTGAAGTGATGTAGAAACTCCATTAATTTATCTTCTCCATGAGGCCACACTATGAAAGTGTCATCCACATACCGCCAAAAAACTGTTGGCTTCAGGGCAGCTGATTCAAGCGCTCTCTCTTCAAAATCCTCCATAAAAAGGTTGGCCACCAAAGGAGACAGGGGACTACCCATGGCGACACCGTCAGTCTGTTCAAAATATTCTTGATTAAACATAAAATAAGTTGAGGAAAGAGCGTGCCTGAACAAAACAGTGATATCAACAGGAAACGTGTCAAAGAATCTGCAAGAGGAACTTTTGTAAAAAGTGAGACCACATCAAGACTTACTAGAAGGTCTACACTGCTAAGACGAAGATCCCCCAGCCTATTGATAAAATCAGCTGAGTTTCGTATGTGATGTGAGCACTTGCCTACGAAAGGTCTCAGTAAGGAAGTGAGATGTTTAGCTAAATCATATGTAGGATCTCCAATGTTGCTCACTATTGGACGCAGAGGAAGACCCTCTTTATGAATCTTTGGAAGACCATACAGTCTTGGAGGTACACAACCATGTCATCTTAACCTCTCGATGGTCTCTTGCGGTAAGGAGGAGGAATTTAATAGTGCTGAAGCTTTTCGTTGCACACGTCCTGTAGGATCGTAATCAATCCTCCTGTAGGTAGAGTCACTTAGCAGACCATACATCTTATCTTTGTACACACCACGAGGTAACAAAACAGTTGCATTACCTTTGTCAGCTTTCAATACCACTACGTCAGGGTCCTCTCTCAGATTTCGTAATGCAGCCCTTTCTGCAGAGGTTAAATTACTGCGTTGAGTAGGAGCCTTCAACAGAGCATGGCAAGTTTCCCTTCTCATTTCGTCTGCAGCATCCAAAGGAAGACATCGTACAGCTTCTTCAACACCACTCAAAATACTTATTAATGGCGGTGCTGTAGGTGTAGGTGCAAAATTAGTCCCTTGCTTAATACAGACAGCGTAGCGTCGTCCAAATTCTTCTCCGTGAGATTGACAGTGGAACGTCGTACCATTATCCCTTCTGGCGATGGCTTCTGTGGCAACAGTCGATCAAATTTTAATATCTTCTGACAATTAGCATCATTGTGCATCCACTCGAACTTGACCGAAGTCACTCCATCAACCCAGTCCCATGATACAGGAGAAAGATACCTTGCAACCTTCAGATGTAACTGGTAAAGTTCTGCTGAAATAGCATCTAACCTTCGTCTTGTATAGCAAATCCTCTCCTTGACAATAGCATGACTAGCCTTCTCAGTAATCTTCCGTGCAGTAGCGGTCTTAATGAAATGAGTCACTCTAGCGAATTTTGGTATAATGCCATGGTCCCGACATCTCAATACAAAGGTTAATGAACTTTAAAGCTTTGCTCTTTTACCACGTAACTTCTCGAAACTTCGGATATGTGAGGCCATCTCCTCCCCGTAAAGGTGTCTGATGTGAATTTTAAAATTTTCCCGGCGAATTGACTGTTCAAACAAATTTCGGGCTTGCAGCCGGTTGTTGTTCAATACTTCGCACGATATTTCAACTGGGCACCTGCCAGTCATCTTCAGGTGAGCAAACAGCAACGCAGTGGGCGACTGAGTTCCACTACTCCACCAGCGAGGGCGCTGCCGGCGGGCAGTGTGGTTCAACTATCAAGTTTTCGACGCATGCGCAGAATAGTTACAGTACGCTATATATTGCGGAATGGAGGACGTTTTTGCCAGTCTGTGATGGCTCACCTGAAGATGACTGGCAGGTGCCCAGTTGAAATATCGTGTGAAGTATTGAACGACGATCGGCTGCAAGCCCGAAATTTGTTTGAACAGTCAATTTGCCGGGAAAATTTTAAAATTCACAACTAACAAGCTGTCTGTCTGCATGAATGGCCGCCGAAAAACTGTGGCTAAGAAACAACAGGACCAACTTGTTGCTCAGCACGTCGCTCAACACAACATTCTTCATTTCAGTGACTGCTTAACAGTCTGTGCCTTCTGGATCCTCCCCACTAACACCAGCTCTTCTGAATTGTACAGGTGGGAACTCTCCCTGTAATATATGCTATGTCCCCATAACCCTCCGTTCTTACCCATGTAGCTCCTTCCCAGTTCCCATTGCAGCACTACACAGCCCTCTATTCCACCAATGTACACAGTCTTTTTACTTCTATCATTTTCCTCTATCCCTTCTCTCTTCTCCACCCTCCGTCTAACCTCCCGACTGCACCTAGCTGTCCTTCCCTCTCTCCACCTCGTCCCTTCATGCTCCCACTAGCAGCACTTTTACTGTCCCCCCACTCTTACCGTGTTATCCCTTGCTCTCTCCGACCCAGTCTCCTCGTTACCCCCACACGATTGGCTCTCCTGTCATGGTCTGCTGCTCATAGTCTGACTTCAGCTGCCATAGACTGTGGTCATGTGCGTGTGTGTATTGTTTGCGTGATTGTGTGTATGTGTGTGTCAGCCTCTGTTGTCTTTTTTCAACAAAAGGCTTGTTGGCTGAAAGCTCATTTTGTGACAGCCTTTTTGTTGTGCCTATCTGTGACTCAGCATCTCTGCTGTATGGTGAATAGCAACACCATGTTCATAATATTGTTACATTCTGTCCTGGATTTTCCATTTTTCAAAATCTTTACTGTTTTAAGAGTGGAAATGGAAATGAAACACAAGAGTTGGACAATCAAACATCTATGGTAAATTACTCTACCTCATGAAGAGAAGAACCTAACTGGTCGTAAAAGATAACAGCATTTCCTGCTGGCAGACTGTGACAGAAAGCAGTACATGGTTTAGAAGAGGTGATATTTCACAGATGTAAAGTCTTGGCACTAATTTTTGTGAAATGTGTTTAAATGACAACTATTTCATTATTTGACTGTCAAGTGGTGAATGTGTTATCATTTAGACAACCAGATACCAATCTTTTTAGCTGTGCAGACCGCTTTTTTTTTGGGGGGGGGGGGGGGGAGGTTTATTACGGCCCCAGTAACTAAATACACGTGTGTGTGTGTGTGTGTGTGTGTGTGTGTGTGTGTGTGTGTTTTACTTGTATATGTTGTTAAAGGGCCTCTAAGCTCTTTTTACAAATAGGTGATCTGCACATCCAAAAAAGTTGTGAGGCAGGTAGATGTAAAATGGATATTTGATTGTTGAATTCTTGTATTTCATTTCCATTTCCGTTCTTAAGGCAGGAAAGATTTTGGAATATTTAGCACTTCATGTTGTCATTGTTCTGTGTCATTAAAACATTGCTAACAGTGACATCTAGTTTCTTCAAGACACAAAAATCTGTATGATATTTATTAGAATAATGTCCAGTCAGTAAGTACTTATTTCTTGAGCCCCATGCAGCTGGCTCTCATTCCACAGATATAAGATATGTATTTGCTGTCCCTTCAGTTGGATTGTGCATGCAGAGATTGTAGGTTCACAGTTATTGTACACAAGACACCTTTGCAATGCCAAGTTCTGGTGTTGATAACTTCTCTTCTGGAGACTGGAAACAATAAAAACAACTGACATAATTTTGTGCCTTCTCACATGAATCAGCAACTCTCCAGATTTTTGCAGATACAATCCATTTGGTTGTCTTGCTTTCTCTTAATCTGATTGATTGCCTTGGTCTTATTATTTATATTGGCAATTGCAGCAAGAGTTTTTATAAATGGAGATAAGGACACTGTGATGTATGACAGTGCTATTCCACGGGAAAGGTATAAATGTAAAAAAAGATTAAGAAAATTAGTGGTAAAAAATTAAGATCAGATAGTACATTGCTAGCAGAGCAATTAACCTCAAAACCTATTACCAATGAAGCTCAGTTGTGCACTTAGTCTCATTTCTTTTTTGATCCACTTTGGTTTGTGATTTTCCCATCAACTATGCTTGAAAATATAATGTCCTGAAACATGTTAAGTTTAGAGTCAGCATCAGCATCCATATTTGGCCCTTCTGAATCGCAGCAAGCAGTTGGAAAGTAACAATTGCATAATAATTGGTCAGTGTAGTTACCTACCCTGGCCATTGAGAATTAAGTTGAAATGAGACATATTACTTATTTCTGACACTAGATCTCATCACCTGTTGGACTTACAACTTATCTTTCTTGCGCTCTGGGTGGAGGACATTCATAACCATTTTATGCTATACTCAATTTCATACATCTGGAAACTGCTCTTAACTCCATTAGCTTCTAGGCAACTCAATTATAATGCTAAAAAATGAAAACTACCATATTACAGAGCCAGAGAACAGGAGTAGGTGGTTGAGAGAAGTGCCACATGTCAGACTACTGTATTATTATTACTAGAAGTCAGAGAAAATTGTGTTTTTCTTTGAATTGTGTGTGGTTGCTCAGTAAGAATTCACCATTTTTTCTCCTTGCAATGGCAATAAATTTCTGTTTTTATAGGGTATACATACATTAACAAGTTTTTCTGGACAGTATGAAAATCTTGATTTCCGCCATTTTTAGTACTACTATGCCTTCTATATTGTTGTTCCTAGGATTTTTGAGAAGAGGGCTGCCGATTGTTCACTGAAACTGGAAACCTATTAATGAGAATGTTGTCTGACTGTCACTTTTTTATTATTTACATTAAGCCAAAGCAAAAAAATAAATAAATAAATAAAAAATGAAGTTATAGTTTCTTACCGAAATTTGAATATCTTACTGAAATAGCTTCTCATGAGAAAAAAAATATACCATTACCCCAAGTTTAATGCCATGGCCTTTATGTTACAGTTATTTAAATAATACAATTTTAGCACATATGGAAAGAAATAGCTTTGAACTCACCCTGTATTGGATATCAAGCTTTAATATGTAGTTTTATACTAAGTGCAGTGGAAGTGCAGAAACTTAATCATGTAAAGCACTGTATGTTCACAGCAATTAACTTGTAAGTCATTGAAGTTTAGAACGTTATGTCTACACACATTACAGAACCATACAAATAGCTTATGTGTTAGTGATAAACCATTATAATATTATGTCATGTGATATAACTAGTATAAGACTATCATATCTCTCAATAGATTGCATCCCATGTTGTACTTACACATTTCCAGTTAAACGAGTAGTAATGATGATGATCATCATCCTTTATGTCACTGGGAAATAAATAATCGGCCCATGCGATCACTCCTACTATTATATAATATATGCTATATCTCTTCATTGGTATTAAAACTGCTTTTTATAAAGTTGTAACTCTTTACTCTCTGTTTTCCAGACTGTGAAACACCCAAATATTGTTGAAATAAAAGGAGTTATTGAAGAACCTGAAATTAGTCTTGTGATGGAATATGTTCAACATGGATCACTCCAAAGCTACCTCAAGATACATAAAGAATCCCTAGAGGATGGAAATCTTTTAAAATTTGCGCTAGATGTTGCAAAAGTATGAAATACACTTCTTACCCCATACATTTTTGAAATAATAGACACACAACTGTATTTATGATTTGTTTGCTTTGTCTATAGGGTATGGATTACCTTGGAACAAAGAATATAGTTCATCGTGATTTAGCAGCAAGAAACATCCTTGTCGCTAATGAACACCACGTCAAAATATCTGACTTTGGTCTCGCTCAATTTATAGGCAACAGTGGATACTACAAGATGAAAACAAGCAGGGACCTTCCCATCAAATGGTAAGAATTGTTCAGTATAAATAGTATTTAAAAATGTGAATTTGTGATAATGTCATGATGTCAAAACATTTTTAAATTGGGAGGTTCAGACTGTGCTGAATTATGTAAAAATAAACAAACACACAATAGGACCAGGAGTGCAACACACACAGAAATCAGACGTTAGAGAATTGTATAAACAAGAGATACATACCATAATTGAAGGAGAAGCAGAAATTGTTAAGAGGAGAAAATCTGCTATGTGTTTGTTGGAACCAGTCATCAAGAAACTAATGCTGAAGAGCAACTGTAAATAAATGTGAAACAAGCATTTCTGTCATTGGTGTTATGGAACATATTATCTTTCACCCCAAGGTATACCATTTTTCATATGCATTTAATTTGCTGTCATAATTTATTCTTGTTCAGACATTGCTGAGGACATTATCTGTGTGTAAGCTATGAGATAACATGTTGTCTTTACAGATAAAAAGCATATTAATTACCTGTCTTGTTCGCATATGCAGAATGAATCTTCATATAGGGCACTGCTGAGCTGAAGCAACTCTGTATTGTTCTGGGAGTTTATAAGAAATTTGGTGAACTGATTTTACAGATGAACATGAGGGTGATTGTAGTGTATTTTTAATTAATTTAATTTTTTAATTTATTTGTATTGCCAGTAGGCTGCCTGATACCTTTATGAAAAGATGACAATTGGCGTAACTGTACTTACTTTTTCTGAATGTGTTCCTCAAAAGTATTTATCTTCTATTTATCTTCTTCGTAAGTCCAGTTGTCAGTTTATAGCTTTAAATGAATTATAAAATAGCTTTACTCAACACTAGTGGGATAAATTTCCATTTTCTTGTAATTTGTGTTTGGACTTCAATATGTCTAATAAAATATAACAGGTTGCTATGATATTTTGTCCATCCATAAACGTTCAAATGGAAATTTACAAAAGCGATTGTATAACTGATCACTCTAAAGACTGCTTGTGATTATATACTGAAGTGACAAAGAAACTGGTCTAGGCATGAATATTCAATTACAGAGATAAGTAAACAGGCAGAATGCGGTGTTGCAGTTGGCAATGCCTGTATAAGACAACAAGTGTCTGACACAGTTGTTAGATCAGTTACTGCTGCTACATGGTGTTATAGTCGGCCCAGGAGCGATGGGACACAGCATCTCCGAGGTAGTGATGAAGTGATTTTCCTGTATGACCATTTCACGAATGTATCATGAATATAAGGAATCTGGTAAAACATAAAACTTTGACATCACTGTGGCCGGAAAAAGATCCTGCAAGAACTGGACTAACGACAACTGAGGATAATTGTTCAACGTGACAAAAATGCAACCCTTCCACAAATTGCTGCAGATTTCAGTGCTGGGCCATCAACAAGTCTCAGCATGCGAACCATTCAACGAAACATCATTGATGTGGGCTTTAGGACTCCCATGATGACTGCACGAGACAAAGCTTTATACCTCACCTGGGCCCATTGCACTGACTTTGGACTGTTGATGACTGGAAGCTTGTTGCCTGGTTGGATGAGTCTTGTTTCAAATTGTATCGAGTGAATGGATATGTACAGGTATGGAGATAACCTTATGAATCCATGGACCCTGCATGTCAGCAGGGGCTGTTCAAGCTGCTGGAGGCTCTGTAATGGTGTGGGTGGCATGCAATTGGCGTGATATGGGACCCTCTGACAGGTGACATGTACGTAAGCATCCTGACTGATCACCTGCATCTGTTCATGTTCATCTACATCTACATCTACATCTATACTCCGCGAGCCACCTTACGGTGTGTGGCGGAGGGTACTTATTGTACCACTATCTGATCCCCCCTTCCCTGTTCCATTCACGAATTGTGCGTGGGAAGAACGACTGCTTGTAAGTCTTCGTATTTGCTCTAATTTCTCGGATCTTTTCGTTGTGATCATTACGCGAGATATATGTGGGCGGTAGTAATATGTTGCCCATCTCTTCCCGGAATGTGCTCTCTCGTAATTTCGATAATAAACCTCTCCGTATTGCGTAACGCCTTTCTTGAAGTGTCCGCCACTGGAGCTTGTTCAGCATCTCCGTAACGCTCTCGCGCTGACTAAATGTCCCCATGACGAATCGCGCTGCTTTTCGCTGGATCATGTCTATCTCTTCTATTAATCCAACCTGGTAAGGGTCCCATACTGATGAGCAATACTCAAGAATCGGACGAACAAGCGTTTTGTAAGCTACTTCTTTCGTCGATGAGTCACATTTTCTTAGAATTCTTCCGAGGGACCTGAACAATTCAAGCAAGACAATGTGACACCCCACATTCCAGAATTGCTACAGAGTGGCTCCAAGAACACTCTGACCATCAAACTCACCAGACATGAACATTATTGAGCAGATCTGGGATGCCTTGCATCGTGCTATTCAGAAGAAATCTGCACCGCCTCATACTCTTACGGATTTATGGACAGCCCTGCAGAATTCATGGTGTCAGTTCCATCCAGCACTACTTCAGACATTAGTCGAGTCCATGCCACATTGTGTTGCGACACTTCTGTGTGCTCTTGGGGGACCTACAGGCAGTGTACCAGTTTCGTTGGCTCTTCTGTGTATTGTAGCAGCATCTGACTGTATAAAGATTAGTCTATGAAACTGACTTTAAATATAATTCTGACCAACATGGAATGTTGCTAGATAAAGGCTAAACAGAGGTTGACTATATGCAAGTAACTATAATCTATTGTACCTTGGTGCACACTGACTGTAGCTTTGTGCACATCCTATATTTAAAGAAATAAGTAAGACTTTACAGATTGCTCGAATATGAAGTTATTATATTTTAATAATAATATAAAAGACAAGAAAAGTGGAGGATAAATATACACATTATGGAGTAAAATTATTTTGTTTGACAATTGGTCCAACATCCTTAAATAGTAAAATTATATATTAAAAAAAAATCTGTTGTACAGGACTAAGACAATGAAATTTTGGAAACATTACATTCTTAGATTCAAACATTGTAGAATTCTTATGACAACAATAATTTTGATTGAAGATAACTTTTGAAATATATAGTTTTCAGGAAAGACAAAGTGAGCTTTAGAAAGGCACGAATGAGGAGATTCCGAATAAATCATGTCAATCCTAAAGCAGAGACTGATTAATGGTGTTGAATTTTGAAGTACACAATTTTAGTGAACCCTGAATTTTGAATATTTTGCTAAGAAAATGTTTCTGCATCAATTATTTATGTTTTTGTTAGATACATCCTGGAAACTGTACACTGAATTACAAGATTATCAAAAATATAGCATGGATAATAGTGTGAATGTTTTGTATTTGTAGTTAATGTGATGAATGCCAGTGTATTCTGTGCTTTGGAATCGATATCAGATTACTAGAAGCAACTTTGCCTAAATGAGAGTTTTACCAGTTTAGTATACAGGATAATTCAAGAAGATATACATATATTTAAATATGTTATTCTACAAGTAAAAATCAAGAAAAAGTTCATATAAACATAAGTCCGCAAATGTTTAGTTACGGAGTTATGGCTAATAAAAGATTTTGCCTGAAATTTAGCAACTTTGCTAATATGAAGCCATCACAAAACTGTACAAGGTTAAAGTAAAGCACAATTTTCATTTATTTTGTTGTTATTGGTCTGGTGAATCTAATAAAACATGTCCCAGACATGTATCTGCAGTAGTTTTCCAGAACATCCAGAGAAGCAAAGATTATTATACAAGTAAATTTATTTACTTTCCATTAAGAACGTAGAAATGTTTATGTCATTGTTGACAACTGTTAGTGAGTTGTTTCAGTCATTTCCTAACCTTGAAATGATTTACTTTTATGTATTGTTCAGTGAAAGAACATAATAACAACAGTGTATTTAAATGAAACCTCATAGTAACCGTTGTAGTTTGTAGATTATTTATGAAATATGGTTGCCCTTCAACTTTACGACAGAGGAATACACCAATATGGCGTTTATTTATGGCAAATATACATGAGACATTACTTGCTCACTTTATGAATGCAATAGGTGAAATTACGAACAACCCTGTGAAACTGAAATGAGCAACAAAATCTGTTCATACACATGGAGCTAAATACATTGAACTCAGTGGAGACATTTTTGAACATTTATTGTGAATGTATTGTGAAATTGTATGTACACTATACAACTTCCTTAACACTGTGTTTTTTCTGGTTTAAGATAAATTCACGTGTTCTATGGTATTAATAAAAGCAGATATCTGACACATTCATACAGTTTCAGTTAAGATTATTACAATCATTTTTCCAAAATTAAATTATCTACAACTTCTGTTGAAAACTTTGTGCAATTGTCTGGAATTTAAAAAACAAATTGGACCAGATAGTTAACAAATTAAAAATTTTATGAAATTACTTCTTTGCTTCTCTGGATGTTCTGGAAAACTACTGCAGATACATGTCTGGAACATGTTTTATTAGATTCACCAAATCAATAACAACAAAATAAATGGAAATCATGCATTACTTCAACCTCGTACAGTTTTATGATGGCTTCATATTAACGAAGATTCTAAATTTCAGGCGAAATCTTTTATTAGCCGCAACTCTGTAACTAAATATTTACAGACCTATGTTTATATGAACTTTTTTCTTTATTTTCACTTGTAGAATAACATATTAAAACATCTGCATATCTTTCATGAATCACTCTGTACGTATTACAGAAGAAAAAAGAATGGTATTTACTGCATAATGGGTGTAGTATTATAGCAGGTATGTCTATTCCAGTTGCTGTGTTTCATGGGAATTTTAGGCATAAGAGATCTTCTGATATTATTTGTTTAATGAGCTGCAGTGCGCTTGAACTGAATTACATGCAGTTTCTTAATTCCTTTTCACAACTGAATTTTACTTCTTTGTAGATGCGCTTTATTTTCAGAAGTGTGTCAGATCTCACTCAGTGCATCACAAGCAGTGTAATACAGTCCATCTTTCGGTCTGCATCCAGAGTTGATCTCCTCTGCTGTTTCTTTCAGTGCCACCTTACCTATTCCTGGATACCTTAGCAAATGTGCTAATGTTCCCATTCTTATGGCAAAGGTACAGAAACCAGATGGCAGTTATAAGAGTTGAGGGGCACAAAAGGGAAGCAGTGGGTGAGAAAGGAGTGAGACAGGGTTGTAGCCTATCTCCAATGTTATTCACACTATATATTGAGCAAGCAGTAAAGGAAATAAAAGAAAAATTTGTAGTAGGAATTAAAATCCATGGAGAAGAAATAAAAACTTTCAGGTTTGGCGACAACATTGTAATTCTGTCAGAGACAGCAAAGGATCTGGAAGAGCAGTTGAATGGAATGGACAGAGTCTTGAAAGGAGTATATGAAATGAACATCAACAAAAGCAAAATGAGGATAATGGAATGTAGTTGAATTAAATCAGGTGATGCTAAGGGAATTAGATTAGGAAATGGGACACTGATAGTAGGAGATGAGTTGTGCTATTTGGGGAGCAAAGTTCAAATGTTCAAATGTGTGTGAAATCTTATGGGACTTAACTGCTAAGGTCATCAGTCCCTAAGCCTACACACTAATTAACCTAAATTATCCTAAGGACAAACACACACACCCATGCCCAAGGGAGGGCTTGAACCTCTGGCGGGACCAGCCACACAGTCCATGACTGCAGTGCCTTAGACTGCTCAGCTGGGGAGCAAAGTAACTGATGATAATCGAAGTAGAGAGGATATCAAATGTAGACTGGCAATGGCAAAGAAAGTGTTTCTAAAGACGAGAAATTTGTTAACAGCGGGTATAGATTTAAATGTCAGGAAGTCGTTTCTGAAAGTATTTGTATGGAGTGTAGCCATTTATGGAAGTGAAACGTGGACGATAAATAGTTTAGACAAGAAGAGAATAGAAGCTTTTGAAATGTGGTGCTACAGAAGAATGCTGAAGATTAGATGGGTAGATCACATAACTAATCAGGAGGTACTGAATAGAATTGGGGGGAACAGGAATTTGCAGTACAACTTGACTAGAAGAAGGGATCGTTTGGTAGGACACATTCTGAGGCATGAAGGGATCATCAGTTTAATATTGGAAGGAAGTGCGGAGGGTAAAAATTGTAGAGGGAGACCAAGGCATGAATACACTAAACAGATCAGAAGGATGTAGGTTGCAGTAGTTACTAGGAGATGAAGAAGATTGCGCAGGGTAGATTAGCTTGGAGAGCTGCATCAAACCAGTCTCTGGACTGAAGACAACAACAATATTGTGTTCAAGACATACAATTTTGGGAACTTCTTTCTCATCTCCACATCAGTACCTGATACCAAACCTGTTTTGTCAAGGAATGTTTTCTTCAGAATGCACCATTCTATTTCTGATGCCCTTGTTTCTTCAGGCACTTTGTATAATTTTGGTAGATAGATGCAGTCTACTACCAGTACTGCTTTGTCATTCTTGCCATTTCTGCTACTCATCATCTTCATCTTATCTTTGTTTATCCTGCACCTATGTGTTACACCAAGTGTATTGTACATTCCCTTTCTTCTAAGACTCCCTTACTTTTTGCCTGGAGGGCTATGTAGTCTAGGAACTATACAAGAGATTTCTATTTTCTTTGCCCTCTTTGTTACTCTTCTGAATTTCTCATACCCCTATACTACTCAGCTGCTGAATTTATCTCTACTTCAAACAAATCATTTATGTAATTTTAAATTTCACACAGAGCAATATCACATGTCTGTAATGTGGCAAAGTCAGTATCCATTCAAGTAATCATTAGAGTTATGCAGAAGTTAGGTTCCTGAATCCTAATATAATATTCTGATAAATTATGTAAGTAGTACCAAATGAGGTATCTGTTTTACATTATTTTTGAATATCTGAGGTCAATTTTCTGCCTGATATCTACCTGCAACCTGTTGAAGACTTTTGCGCCATAGTTTAAAATTCCATTCTGAACCCTAGATAGGGATGTGTAGTCTGCATAGAATTTGTGTGTGTGTGTGTGTGTGTGTGTGTGTGTGTTTTGTGGTTATGAATTATACATTTCATCATAAATTCACTGTCATTGTTAACCACAAGTACCATTAAACAGTAAATGTAAGGGCACATAAGTGTAAGATTCCCTAACTCCCTTAGGAGGCTTCTGCAAGATGGGTGGTTATCAAAATAACAGACAGGACATCTTTGTGGGTCAGCAGCCATGACCATGCACAAACACACCACAATATGACGCATGTTGTCAAATAGTACACATATGTATGAGGTGTGCATCTACATATCATACAAATGTGTACTATTTGACAATATACATTGTACTGATGTTTTATAGTGTTATTTGATCTGATGGAGGCAGTTAGCCTAAACATAGTCAAAATAAGCAATAGTAAAGTGTCACAAAGAGAGAGAAATTTGGTGTCTTTGGTTATCAACTTCACACAGTGTTCTTATTGCACATCTACATCTACCTCTAAACTCAACAAACGACTGTGTTGTGCATGGCAGAACATACTTCCCATTGTTCCACTTATTAGGTCTCCTTCCTATTCCTTTCAGATATGGTGAGTGACAAGAATAACTGTTTAAATCACTGTGTGCTCACTGCAATTAGTCTAATCTTGTCTTTGTGGCTCCTGTTGGAGTGATATGTCCAGGGTTGTAGTATATTCCCAAATTCCTCACTTAATGCTGATTCTTGAAACTTCTTTAGTGTTTTTTCACCAGATAGTCTGTGTCTATCTCCAAGTGTCTGCCAATTTAGATTTTCAGTGTCTTTGTTACACTCTCCAGTTTGTCAGATTTACCTGTCACCATAATGCTGCCCTTATGTGAATATATTCAGTATCCCCAATCAGTCCTATTTCAGTGGGTTCCACACATGAGAACAACATTCTAGGATGCAACACACAAGTGTTTTTTAATCAATCTCTTTTGTAGGCTAATTGAATTTTTCCAGTATGCTCACAGTGGATCGGAGTCTTTCACCTGCTTCACATACAATTAAGTGTACATGATGATTCCATTTCACACCCGTACAAATTTTTTTGGAGTCGATCAGCCTTCTGACTGATTTGATGCGGCTCACCACGAATTTCTCTCCTGTGCCAACCTCTTCATTTCAGAGTGGCACTTGCAACCTACATCCTGAATTATTTGCTGAATGTGTTCCAATCACTGTCTTCCTCTGCAGTTTTTGCCCTCTACAGCTCCCTCTAGTATCATGGAACTCATTCCCTCATGTCTTCACAGGTGTCTTATTATCCAGTACCTTCTACTTGTCAGTATTTTCCATATACCCCTTTCCTCTCCGATTCTGTGCAGAACCTCCTCATTCCTTGCCTTATCAGTCCACTTAATTTTCAACATTTGTCCAGTTTTCCCACAGTCCATGTTCCTTGTAGGTATTCGTACGCTTAGACTGAGTGTGGCCATGTATGGAAGTGAAACATGGATGATAAATAGTTTGGACAAGAAGAGAATAGAAGCTTTCGAAATGTGGTGCTACAGAAGAATGCTGAAGATTAGATGGGTAGATCAAATAACTAATGAGGAGGTATTGAATAGAATTAAGGAGAAGAGAAATTTGTGGCACACCTTGACTAGAAGAAGGGATAGGTTGGTAGGACATGTTCTCATCAAGGGATCACCAATTTAGTATTGGGGGGTAAAAACTGTAGAGGGAGACCAAGAGATGAATACAATAAGCGGAATCAGAAGGATGTAGGTTGCAGTACATACTGGGAGATGAAGAAACTTGCATAGGATAGAGCAGCATGGAGAGTTGCATCAAACCAGTCTCTGGACTGAAGACAACAACTACAACAACAACAACAACAGACTGATTCCATGTGTAGCACACTGATATTTTAGTGATAAGATTGGACAGTTTTGTGAATAGAGCAATTGTTACATTTCTCAGGATTTGGAGTGAGTTTCCAGTCTCTGCAGCATTTTGAAATATTATCAAGATCCTTACAGGATATTTGTGCAACTTCTTTGAGACAGTACTTCATTATACCAGTAATCCCAAAAGTAAGGTCTCCTACTTTTTATAAGTACATAGACCTGTTTATTTCTACAATGTTTTACATCAGTTTACAGCTTGAACATTTATCTATTTTTCGACATAGTCACCATTTCTGTTGATGCATTTTTGTAGACGCTGTGGCAGTTTTTGTATGCCCATGTCATACCAGCTTGCCGCCATGCTGTTTAGAAAGTTATACACTTCTTCTTTCACCTTGTTGTTGGAGCTGAATCGCTTTCTGGCCAAATGTTCTTTTAACGTAGGGAACAGGTGATAGTCATTGGGTGCCAAGTCAGGACTATAGGGTGGGTGGGTGATTATGTTCCACTGAAACTGTTGCAGGAGGGCAACGGTTCACCGAGCATTATGTGGACGAGCATTGTCATGGAGATTGTGTATTCCCTTGCTCAACATTCTTCTTCTCCGGTTATGTATTGCCCATTTTGAGTTTTTCCAGAGTCTCACGGTAACTGTCAGTGTTAATTGTGGTCCCTGTGGGCATAAACTCAACGAACAATACCCCTTTCCTATCCCAAAAAATGGTTGTCGTGACTTTATTGGCAGACTGTGTTTGTTTGAATTTCCGTGGCTTTGGCAAAGAAGGATGCTGCCACTGGTGTGATTGTTGCTTGGTCTCAGGTGTAAAGTGATATGCCCAGGTTTCGTCACCCGTGAAAATTGAGTCCAGAAAGTTGTCCTGTTCGGCTGCAAGGCAGTGAAGAAATGCGCAGGAAGCATCAACTCGTTCCTGCATGTGGTTCTCAGTCAGCATGCGTGGCACCCATTTTGTGCACACTTTCTGGTAGTTCAGTGTTTTCATTAAAATACTGTGAGTGGTGCTTCAGGAAACCTCAGGAACCAATGTGCAGATATCATCCAGGGTGATCCACCGATCTTCACGCATGCTTTGCTCAACCTTCAGCACTGTCTCCTCAGAAATTGACAGTCTCCTGCTCATTAATTCATCATGAATTTTGGTCCGACCAGCTGCAAACTCTCTACACCACTTACGAACATTTTGGACATCCATGCACGACTCACCATACACTTCCGTCAATTGGCGATAAATTTCAATCGGCGCTGTGCCCTTTGCGTTCAAAAACTGAATAACTGCACGCAGTTCACACTTGGCGGTAACATCCAATGGAAGCTTCATTCTCAACGGCTGCCAAGCCAAGACTGAGCACCTCAGCGTGGCATGCGCATGTTTACACACAGTGCGTGAAGCACTCTTCATAACAGTGTGACCAACTGCCACACAAACAGAGTTCTGTACTTATAAAAAAAAATAGGAGACCTTACTATTGGGATTACCCTCATAGATCATTGCATCATCTGCAAAATGTCTGAGGTTACTGTTAATATCATCTAGTTTATTGTTAATATCATCTGCCAGGCCATTAATCTATAAAAAGAGCATCAAAGGCCCATTCACAAAGTGAACGTCTACACCTGTCACTGACTTTCCATCCAAAATGATGTGCTGCTTCCACCCTACCAAGAAATCCTCAGCCCAGTCACAAAATTCCGTATGATGCTGTATATTATTGTACTTTAATTAATAAGCATAGGTGTGAAACTGGATAAAATGCTTTTCAGAAATCAGGAAGGACTGCACCTGAGTGACTGCCTTGATCCATAGCTTTCAGGAGTCTTGTGACGAAACTGTGAGATAGACTTTGCAGAACTGATGGAGTGTGCTTCTCCATGCTGGTTGGTGTGGAGAAGGTCACTCTTTTGAAGATAGATCATTATGTCTGAGCTCAGACATAATGTTTGAAGATCAAGGGACCTACAGGATGTTATGGTTAAAGCAGGGTTTAACTCGGCAGCAATTTCTGTGTACTGATTGTGATTTTATTGGGTCATGGAGCTTTGCTCAGTTTCAGTGATTTCAATTGTTTCTCAACACTATGGACAATACTATGTGCATTACTCATCTTTGTAGTAGTGCAAGAATTTAACTGGGGCAGTCCTTATCGAATTTCCTCTTTAAAGGAATATTACAAAACATAATGCAGCATTTCTATGTTTGCTTGGCTGTCCTCCATTTCATTTACTGTGACATCCGTGAGTGTTGGGATTCTAACTTCTTTGAAACTTATACTCTTTACTTGTGACCAGTATTTATTTTCAGTTTTGTGGGTAGTCATTCATTAAAGTTCTGCTATTGTATTTGTTGTGGCTTCACAAATTGCATTTTTGATACTCAAATAAGTTTCATTTAGCATTTCCCTATCTGTAACCCTGTGTTTTGTTTTACATCTGTTTTGCAGTAGCAATTGTTTTTTTAGAAGTTTCTTTATGACGTCTGTATTCTGTGTATGGTCCTTCACATATTGAACTGTTCTTCTAGGTAAATATGTGTGTAATGCTTGGTCACTTACACCTCCAAACTACAGTAACAGTTTTTGTACTTGCGTGTGCCTACAAACATTTCAGGTTCCTCATTGAGCTATGACACTACTGTCCCCTTTATCACGTTTACTGAACATGTAGGCTTTTTTTGTTTTAGTTGGCCTTTATAATTTGGTAACCATTACTACTGCCAGTGACTCGTGCTCACCGATACCAGTTTCAGTTTGGATATCCTCAAAAACTCAGATCTATTTATTGCCATTGGATCCAATATATTCCATCATGAGTGGACTTTTGAACTATCTGTTCTAGATAGTTTTCAGAGAAGGCATTTAGTGTTGTTTCACAGGATGTCTTGTTAGCCCAATCTTATTTTTACCCCCAAAATCTCACTGTTATCAATTTTGGGTTTTAATCAGCTTTCTGTACCTAATATTTTGTGACCTCCAAAGCTTTTTAGGTGCACTCCAAACTCTGGCACTTCATTGTGAATTGATGACTATTATTTTAATCCATGTGTATTTGGAACAGGGGTCTCCTGAAGTCCATTAAATGGACTGGATGGAGAGTCAGCTAACTTAAAAGACTATGTGTGCACACCATACAGTCAGCTATATGGGTTAGCAGGCTCTGATGGGTAGCGTACATTTAACCCATTTATGGGTACACTGTAGTTCTCAATCCTGTGGCATAAGCCTAGCAAGTCATAGTGTAGTTTATTATAGACCCTCCAAAGTATCTGGTTCAAACCTTCCACTCAGCTCACAATGAGGGAGCCAATATATGTTCTGGGGTTGATTTCCCAAAATTGCTCCAGGCAAGTGCCTGAATGTTTCCTCTGAAGGGGCATAGACAATTTCCTTCCCCATCCTTGACATCACATGAGCTTGTGTTCCATCTCTAATGAGCTCAATGTCTATGGAATGTTAAACACAATCTTCCTTGCTTTGTTCCTTTTTTTTACAGGGCGTATAGATATTCCACTGACATGCCATTCACAGTCTATTGGACAAGTGGTGACAGATTCTGATCTGCCTGTAGAGGAGAGAGAATCCATAGGAGAGGATAGTAGTTGAGACATTTTTGATACCATTGGAATGGTAAGTGCGAAGACAGTGGTGACGGTGGGGGTTCTGTTGTGAACAAAGACTGTGGAATAGGAAGTAGGAGGGGCACATAAATGCATATCTTGCACAATTTGTAAGCTGCAGCTAGTAAGTCTGCAAATGACTATATTAACAGGACATGTCAGTGTGACCAATAATAATTCGACAAATGTAGAAGCCTGAGTCAATAGTTTCTCACTAAATTACCAAAAAAGGTATAGTAACATGAGCAAAGGATCAACCAAAGCAAAACAGTTGAGACCATATGCTGTCAGGAGGAAACTTCAGAAAGAAAAAGAGTGGTAAAGAGAGTAGTGCAGTGGACATTGTCACTTCCTTTGCTAGTGACAATGTAAAATAAAGAACATGTGGCACATGGAAATTATGTATCAGTCTCTGACAACCTGTTCATCAGAGTTAGGTACATATAAAATTTTCTTCTCCTTCATCTGTCTTTCGAGATTGTGGTCTTCTCATTTACCCTTTCATATAATCACAAATGGCTGATTATTTGAAACTTTTCCTACACCTTCGTTACACGAATACAGTAGCAGTTACTGCCACTGTTGAACTGTGCATTTTGAGAGGGCCATCACCAGCACTCAGAATGAGAATGTGTTTCTGTGCAGGTGCCAGGACATTTGTGCTTGCATTATACTTTCTGGCTATGGACGTGATGGTGACCAATCACTTAATCAGTGCCAATGTGTATGAGTCCAGACACTCAGTACTGGCTGGTTCTGCTGTCTAGGATCCCACACCCATCTGGTGCTGCCATGCGTGCAGTGTTCCAGAAGAGTTCTTGTATGGCTCACTTGGGTGAAGGCATAGGTATTCAGGAATGGCTGTTTATTAATTTGCTTGTAGGGGTAATTTCGTATCCCAAAGGCTAGAGGTGCTGTGAACTTTTATATCCACTTCACTACCCTTCTTTTTTCATTGCACTTGACACAATTAAAGTGACTGGAGTCTTCAGCTGACATAGCTCAGGGCTTTTATTCAGAGTATGAGCAGTGGGTTAGAGTAAACCATGGACCTTTAGAACAGTAACCAAAGAAGCTAAACTTCTAGCTTGGTAATAATAACGTGCTTCTGTAGCAGTACTACTGTCACAGTTGAAATCGTTATTATTCTTCCTAGCAAAGTTTCATTTCATGAGTCAGGCCTTTCCTCCATTACATCATTCACTCTTGCTGAATGAAGCTGTGCAGTCATTGTGCCACTGACTCATATATGTGAGCAGCAGTGTTCAGATTCTGAATGTAGGTTTTTTTGTCATTTTCTTAAGTCCATTCAGGCAAGGAATGCTGGGATTGAGCCTTCAATAATGGCGCGGCCTACTATCATTCTCATCCATATGTAATACAACATAATGCCCCATTTCTAACATTGCCCCTCCCTTTTCTTCATATTCTTCTGTATTTCCTTTGTGCCACAGGCTGTACTAATAAATTGTGTTTTTTTTTGTAGTTGAAAACTAATTTATTTTTTAATGTTCTGCACCATTTTTATAGGTATGCACCTGAAAGTCTGAGAGATGGGAAATTTTCTCCTCAGTCAGATGTTTGGTCATATGGAGTGACATTATATGAAATGTTTTCCCGTGGAGAAGATCCTATTCTTCCAGCTTGTATCAACCATCAAGATCAACAGGCTCTGCTGACAGCACTTGAGAATGGTGCACGCCTGCCGTGCCCGTGCAGCTGTCCACAAGAACTTTATATTAAGCTCATGTGTTCGTGTTGGCAGGCTGAACCATACCATCGTCCAAAATTTTCAGAACTTGTTAAATGCATTGAGGATTTGATGATTCATTACGAGTTGCAACCAGCATTCTAGTCAGTTTTCAAACTTTTATACTGTGATACATTTGTTGAAATTGGTGCATATTTTTCTGTGGTGCTGCATTTAAATATTTTGTTCTTTGTGTACAAAATTATGTACTGCTGTGCAGGAGAAGTGGCACAAACATATGATTTTTTGTACAATTTCGTTTTTTATACCATCAATATTGTTGCTCTTATAAATATATTTTGTTGCTCATATTGCTTTTTGATATAGTGTATTCTTCATATATGTGTACATATATGTGTATAGTAGTCAAGATGTGAGATATTACTTTTGTGATGGCACTTAAAACAAGCAAAGAGCTTTAAGACCTGACCTTCAGCTGGTGTGTTACATAAAGTTGACAAACTTAGTTTACTTTTATATGAAAACTTTATAGCACTGTTGTTTTCTATGCTGCTGATTAAAGAGAATCGTTTCAGAGTTCTTTAAGAGTCATTGACATTTCTATTTTTAGCCATTAAATGATTTATATTGTTTCATATTTGTAGATGTCCATTTGTTAAGTAATCATATCACCTAACTTCAATAAATATCATTTATCTTTTTTATACTATGCGTATTGTGTTTTTTCCAGTGTTTTTATTTGGGAACACTGTGTTCAGTCAGCTGCATTTTGCAGATTAGAATGAGATATAAATTTGTACACATATTTCTTCTCATGGCATCACTGTATGATAAAGATATGGTGCACAGTTGTGCTTTAAGACACAACTGTGTAGTTTTTTATTGATTGATGTTGGAAGATTTCAGACAAACCCTATTTCTGCAGTCAAAGACTTCACTGTATGAGTAGCCACAGTGAAATTAAGCAAGATTTCAATTTTTATTTTCACATTTATGTTAAAACTGATGTTTCAAATTTTGCAACATATACCACTGTAACATCTATTACCTTACAAAGCAGTTTCAGATTCCATTTAAACTTGCCTCTAAATATGATTCATAATAATTTGTCATAAGGAAAGTGAAGTTTACCCTTTCCACAACATTTCTCTCCCTGCAGCATACTATGTGCAGGACTTCCTGCAAGCCCTACTAAAATATGTGAAGGAGGAGTGGATATTTGTCAGCAGATTTTTTCAGTCATATTCCTTAATACACACCCTGAAAAGTAATGAATTTAGTGTGTCAGAAACATAGACAGATGCTACAGGGTATTACTGTATGGCATGTACATCACACTTAAAATATATTGTGCATGTCGCATATGATATAGAAAGAGAATGTGTGATAAAATATTGTTAAATAACTGTAAAAATTTCTCTCATGTTTCTTTCACAAACTAATTTTACAAACAAATTGATATTATGGATCACCAGAGCATCTGTGTTATAGTATTTGGTGCAGATTTAGTTGCAAGTGACTGCTTGTGAGATAGAACAATACACTCATCTGATTACTGATAAGCAGTTAAGAAACTAAAGGTGATATGAATTGAAAGAGAGGGAGAGTGACTGAACTAGTAAAGAATTCTTGTACAGGAACATGCTGAATTCATATAGTGGCAATTAAAACAAGCAGCTCACTAATAACTCTTGGTGCCCTATATTAAAAGGTAAATTAACAAAATAAATCCAAGACAATGCACTACTTAGGAGCTCTCCCATGAGTTAAAAACTAGATAGAAACTTCACATCGGCTTTTGCCATTTCAAGATGGGAGGTTTCTCTGTTACATTATCAGGTTAAAACAATTAATTATTTTGACAGTTTTAACAATGAGGGGGAAAAAGGGGCATTTTTATTTTTTGTAAGAAAATCTTACTGGTAAGTGAAAGGTATACACAATTTATCATTTTTATATCAGTAATGTGTTATTTACTGAACTTTTAAAGTAAACATTTTTTTTTCATTATTTTTAAAGACTGTTGCTAAAAATAGATAACCATTTTAAATCTGTGCATCTTATTCATTAGCACATCACATTATGTAAACATTGGAGTTACCTCTGCCCAGTCAGTTGTTCAACAGCTGCACTCCATTCACCCGTACGCATTTCATTTGCAAACCTGGTGCAATAATTTCTCTTTGTTAATCTGTTGAGGGTTGGTTTTTTTTCCCCCACAAACTACTATTTTTCTTATAACTGAAAGTCAATTGATGATAAGTTTCTTCATCTTGGATTCTACAACCTCAGTAAATATGATAAAGGCAGCAAAAGTGTTTTGTCCTTTATCAATCAGTGAGATCTGATGGGCAGAAAGAAAACTAAACATTTTAATGTTTTGTTAGTGGGAAATATGTCTTTAGTATATGGCATTATGCAGGGGACTGATCATGTTACATTTTTTGGGAGAGCAACATAGCTGATCTCAATTATAACAGAATATTCTGTGTATTCCAACAACTCCAGCAACGCCCTGAATTCCTATATCACAATTCAAGTTGACAAAAATGGGAGAAAAATTCATATCTGACAAATGTTTAGTTATTCTGTTAGAAAAGATATGCGTAAAATGTTTGGTGATGTTTCCTTTTCATTTTGTACAAGCACTCATTGTTTTAAGAACAGTGTGCAATTAAATGCTTTCAGAAAGAGAATTAAAAACCATTAAAACTGTTTGTTTGTGTGTGTGTGTGTGTGTGTGTGTGTGTGTGTGTGTGTGTGTGTGTGTGTGATAGAGAGAGAGAGTGCTTATTTTTGTAAGTATTCTGCTGTGCCTGGTGGAAATGTCCAGTGAGCCACTCTCTCATGCTTCATAAAGTAATATGCCACACATAATCTGAACTGTATTCTGAACCAAACTGTGCATGAAAAATAGGTATGTAAATATGCGGGTGTATGAATAATATTTATACAAAAGATTACTCCAGTTTTCATTTTTTAGTCTGTTTTATTTGTTATTAGACTGAGGCTACAATCCTATCTTGCGAGCAAAATCACCTTCTAAAATAGCCACAGCAATTGGATCTGTGTATTAGTGTTATAAATGTTTCAATTGCTCCCTTTGCAATTTGTGTCTCAGTTGAGAAAAAGTTGTGACTCCTTTGTTCCGAAGGTATACAAACACTTTCATGAATCATATTCACAGACTTGTAAAGAACATATAGGTTTAAAATACATTTTTTTTTAAATTTATGCACAAAAGAAATACTTTGTTGCCTGTTGTTAGTGTGCTGTGATTCCTTCTCCATTATAATACACAAAGATGCATATAAAATCTCTAATGACCTCATTGTCAATGGGACATTAACCTCTCACATTTCATCAAATGTAGTGTGGATTTAAAATGAAACTTAACAAGTGTATAAGAACTTCCATTGTAAGATGTACCTTCACAGCCACTTGTTTTAAAGATTTGTTAAAATAAGATGTTTATGCTGCTCCAGTGCCAGGGTACTTAGACTACCGGACTTAGACTACTGTTACAAGATGCACAACAGATATTTATTAGTGACAAACATCATGGCTGGTTTTTATTGTTCCTAGAAATTGTTAATCAGTATTGTTAAAAATTTTGCTGTCCAGTCACATTAATGTGGCCACATGTCAAAAGTCTGAATAACCACCTTTTGCAGCATTGGTCGCTGCGAGATATGCAAGAAGAGTGTCATTGATGTTCTGAAAGGTACCAGCAGGGTTGTGGAACCATGCTGACTCTCCACTGCTGTGAGTAGCTGCATTATGTTTCATTGGTGAGGATCCATGGCACACACAGTCTCAATTGTCTTTAACATTGGGGAGTTTGGTGGCCAGGAAAGTATGGTAAACTGATCTTGGTGCACTTCAAACCAGTCAGGTACAGTGCAAGCTGTGTGACACATTGCATTGTCTGCTGTTGTTAGCCTCTTGATTCATCTGCCCAGTCAGTTGTTCAACAGCTGCACTCTATTCACCCGTACGCATTTCTGCAGCTGTTGCTCACCTCTCTCATCTACAGCTCATGGTGCACCACAGTTGTCTCAGTGCAGGTTTTGGGTAGCAACATTTTTCCATGCACTGTATGATTTAACCAAGGTGGCACATTAACAGTTTACAAACTTAGCCACTTTGGAAATGCTTCCACCCTTGGCCTGAAAACCAATGATCGTACCCTTTTGGACGTCAGAGAAATCACTCCGCTTCTATATTATGACAACAACTGCAATGTTTTCTGCATCCCCCTGATATGCTGGGTATTCCCTCCACTGCTAGTGGTGCCACCTGCTCTCTGTGAGTGGTTATTGCAAGTTGACATGGGATATAGGCACTGGGTACATTAATATGACTGGACCAGGTATTTGCCGTGTAAATAAATGTGGAACTGTCCTTTATTGCTGCATGTGTCTGAGTGAGGAGAACTGAGATTAATTCTAAGGGTATCAGTCCTTGTAAAGAAATTAAAATACGGAAAAAGTGCAACCTTAAGCTGTGTTCAAGTTTACAAACCTGCTATTTTTGTCAAAATAACTAGCAACTATTTAAAAAAAAAAGAAAGAATAATTGTCTGTGTGTGTGTGTGTGTGTGTGTGTGTGTGTGTGTGTGTGTGCGCGCGCGTGCGCGCACGTGCATGTGCGTGTGCGTATGTGTTTTGCATGCTCCAACAAGCAACACCACGTCTTCTCCATCCCACCGTGCTATCCTCTCCTCCCCACCGCACACCAGCTCCCTATCCCCACAACCGGTTTGCTACTACCATCAGGTGCAGTTACAACTGTCTGGCCACAGTGGCCATAGACAACAGTCGTGGTGTGCGACTTGTGCTTGTGTGAATATATGTGTGTGTGTGTGTGTGTGTGTGTGTGTGTGTGTGTTTCCTACTTTAGAAGAAGGCCTTTTGACCAAAAGCTAAAAAGGGTAGCAATTTGTTCATTGTGCCTGCCTGCTTGGTATTGTTAGTAGCAATTTATCCTTTTTGTATTATTGTTGTTACTCCATCCTGAACTTTCCATTGTTTATTTTAAAGATAAAATAAAACTGAAGCAATTGTAAAAGTAACAGGCACTTCATATCCTTAACAGTGATATATTATTATTTCCTTTAGAACTAAGGTGACACACTGTATCAACCTTTCCATTCATCTCTTACAGGTGTCTTTCCTGCAGTCCATGTAGCATCAGCCCCTGGTATGGTTTTGATGCAAAGGTAATATTCTCACTACTTAAACACATGGTGAAGATGAAATATTGTTAAATGTGATTTGAGACTTTCTCGGCGTATTCCATTCGTGAAATCTTCTCGGGTGATCAGCTGAGTAAAGGCGTCGTCTTCTCGCAACGTTTCGAAGGGTTTCGTACCCATCATCTTCGCTTGAAGATGATGGGTACGAAACCCTTCAAAACGTTGCGAGAAGACGACGCCTTTACTCGGCTGATCACCCGAGAAGATTTCACGAATGAAATATTGTACTTCATGTAACAATGGAACTCAGTTTCTGAGTCACTATACATCTGGTCATTTCTCCCATGTTTCATGCTGACCCCTTATCTCACTAGAACTCAACTCCATACTTCAATATAAGTTTAAATCTACAAGTAAACAACAGTACCTGCACTTTGCCAGTTGCTGTCCTTTCCATAAGAAACATTGCCTCTGTTACTGGCTTGGCATCCATTGTTAATTTATGTTTGGTAATTACACAAATCATCATTGCCTGCGCTTATAACTGTTTCCTTATCAGACCAATTCACCCAGATACTTCCTGTATCTAGTTAGTCACCCCTAGTACTATGACACAGTTTAAAAGAAAAGAAAGCAGTTTATCCTTCTCACATAATACTAGCCTGGCTTGGAATACATCAACCACAACTCATGGTATGAATTCATATTCTTATGACCAATGTTGTTTGTTCTGTCTTGGCATTATGATCTAGGCTGCCAGTAATGCTGAATGGATGTTGACAATGTGCAGGTGACACAAAATTCTGTTTCACAGACCACAACCAATGTTACCATGGAGCACACTATGCAACACATAAAAAAGTTGTTTGTCCTCCCAGCATTAGCATTTGCAGTGTCTCAGAACTGTCTAAATCCCCCCTACCCCCTTACTACCATGATTAGTCCCTCCACATTTATTTTCTCATATTGTATCTCTTACATTTCCTCATTTCTGGTGCTATATATCTTTATCTTTTCTTTTATCTTCCCCTCCTCTTGTTATTTACATTACAATAGTGCCATAGTTCATATTTCCCTGAAGAACAGCTTGATTTTGTATTAGTCTGAAAGGCAGTGCATGCTGGCAACACAATACCCACCTGCTGAATGTAACATAAGTCACAATTTAGCATCATAATCTATATTGTCCCCTAATTACGATCGCTCTTCTGTGCCTTGTGAGAGCTGCTTATGTATTCCTTGTTCTCAGTGTTTCTTTCCAACGTCGAATTCTTGTATAAATGTCTTTTTAACACAAAAAAAGAGATCACAAGTTCCAAAATCTCAACTTCTATGCACTGCTACCTAGATTTCTATACTGTGTTAATTATTTAATTGCAGCAGTTTCATTCTCTTTAACATAGTCTGAACTGAAGTTTATGCGTTTGATAGAATACTTTATTAATGCAACAACATATTTTACTGAAACACATTATATACTTGCTAAAGCTATGATATAATTGCAAAATGGTATGAAACGTTTTATTAAATATTATCAGGAGTGTATGGTGTTTTATACCCATGTTATGAACAAAGCCATTTTTACAAAAGATTGTAAAACATGAGAAAAATCAGTGTGTATTTTTTTACAATTGCTTCTCACAGGCAGTGCCCAAGAGTTTTGATAATGAAAATGACGACATCCTAACAGTTCAACTCCTATGGTTGGTAGTGACACAAGTACACTGCACAAGCCAAGCAAGGCATCCTCTTTATTCTGTATATTCATAACCAAATACACAATCCTTTCACTTTTTTGTTTGTGGACATGCTTTTCCAGAGAAAAATTTAACCGGCTGTTGTTGTTGTTGTCATTGTCATCATCATCATCATCATCATCATCATTGTCTTCAGTCCAAAGATTGTTTTGATGTAGCTCTCCATGTTTGTCTTGTCCAAGTATCCTCATCTCTGCACCACTGGTACAACCTGCATCCATTTGGACCTGCTTACTGCATTCAAACCTTGGTCTCCCTCTCAGTTTTAATTCCACATACTTCATTTTATTACTAGTAAACAATTCCTTGATACCGCAGAATGTGTCTCATCTACTTTTAGTCAAATTGTGCCTTTTTCCCTAATTATATACAGTACTACCTCATTTCTTTTTCCATCTAACCATCTAATCTTATGCATTCTTCCATAGTGCAATATTTTCATCTGGACTATTTATCATCTATGTTTCACTCCAGACAAATACTTTCAGAAAATACTTCCTGAAACTTAAATTTTTATTCAGGATCAGTTCGAGAAATTTGCCACACAAATAACATATCACTAGATGCCCCCCCCTCCTCCTTTATTCCTCATACACATTCATCCCCATCAATTTTTCACTACCAACTGTGAAATGCACTTTGTGTTAATCTTTCACCCTGGTGCCCCTTGTGGCCACTACTCATTGTGAAATGTCCTTTATAGAAATCTTACAGTTGTGGCACATCTGGCTTGGCACCCCAAGCTTATGCCTTAAAGCAGCCCTTTTTATATCAGATGTTAATAGATTCCTCTTTTTGACAAATGTTTTCCTTACTCTTGCCTGTCTGCATTATATACCTTCTCTACTACAGCCATCATCAGTTATTTTGCTGCTCAAACAGCAAAACTCATCAGTTACTTTTAGTTTCCTGATGTGGTTCCCTCAGCATTGCCTGATTTAATTCAACTGCATTATTCCATTACCCTTGTTTTACTTTTATTGATGTTCACCTTATAACCTCTTTTCAAGACACTATCCATTCCATTCAAGTGCTCTTACAATTCCTTAGCCATCTCTTGACAAAATTGCAATGAAGTCAGTAAACCAAAAGAGCTTTTATTTCTTCTCTGTAACCTTCAATGCACTTTTTCAATATCTCCTTGGTTTCCTTCATGGCTTGCTCAGTGTGCAGACTGAATAAGGTCAGGGATAGGCTACAACCCTGTCTCACTCCCTCTCTACTATGACTTCCCTTTCCTTTCCTTTGACTCACATAATTGCAATCAGGTTTCTCTACAAGTTGTAAATAACCTTTTTGTGCTCATATTCTATACCAGTTACCTTCAAAATTTCGAAAAGTGTAGTCTAGTCAACATTGTTAAATGTTTCTCTAAATCTACAAAGGGTATAAACATAGGCTCACCTTTCTTCAACCTATTGTTTGAGGTAAGTCATAGGGTCAGTATTGTCTTGTGTGTTCCTACATTTCTCCTGAACCAAAAATGATCTTGAACAGGGCTGGTCTTTACCAGTTTAGGAACATTATGGGATAGGAAATACTGACTGGATAATGCCTAATGCACATGCATTGGAGTTTATGGATGAAAACTGTGAGGTACTGAGAAAAAGTTACATTCAAATTTGCAGAAAATATGTGAAGGCTATTGTTAACTATAAAGTGTGTTTAGTGGTTAATAATCTCAGCTTTTCAAAACTCTTGAGTTTTCTGAATGAATCTTGAAAACTCTGCAAGATAGTGTTCATTGTTGTGAAAATTCCTGCCAGTGACAGCCTGGGACTCGAACCGGTAACCTTGCCTTTGGTGGGAAATGGCCCCACCATCTGAGCTATCAATGTACATGACCCACTCAAAGGTTCAGTCAAACTACTCATGAATGGCAAGGTTCCAGATTTGTGTCCCGGTCCAGCACAAAGTCAACAATTTTCTAAAACAGTGCACAATCCAATGAGAGTGTAAAAATATTTGTTCTGAAATGCTCCTGATCTGAATCGAGGATTATTGGTTTGACACAAATCAAGCCTATTTACTGGAACAGCCTACCCAAGGTCACCACTAATCAACCATTTCAAGGGCTTCAAGTCTTGCTGCGGCACACAGTTTAACTCTTCAGCTCAGTTTCCACCACCCATGCCTCCCTCCTCGCCCCTCCCCCCACAATCACAACACCCTCTACAATTTTTACCTTTAACACTTGCCTAAATTATCAAATTAATTATTCCTTGATGCCTCAGCATGTGTCCAATCATCCTTCTGTGACGTAATATTCTTGATACACTGGTTTGGCATTAGTGCAGCTATCCTAACTGATGTCCCTGAGAATGGTTTTATTACTTCCAAAAGCACCAAAGTTGGGTATAATTTGAGTAAGACTTCCCTGCTCCCCTGTCACATGTGATGCTCCCCTGTTGCCTGACACAGTGTTCGATCCTTGTAAACGCATATATAACCGTCATATGTTTAACATGGCTACTCCGCAGCAGAAATCATTTTGTGTTTTTGAGTTTGTGAAGTGCAATCCCGTGATTACAGTGCAAAGACGTTTGGAGTTGAGGTACCAAATTGATTCTCCGAATGGGTGGAACATTCGCAGATGATATCGACAGTTTCTAGACACAGGATGTGTATATAAACGAAACAGTTCTGGCCGCCCTCGTGTCCTTGAAGAAAATGTTGCACGAATGTAGTTCTTCAGAATCAACTCGTCGTGCCAGTCGGTAGTTAAACTGCCTACAACAACAATTTGGCGTGTTTTGAGACGTCATTTGGTTATGAAGCCGTACAAATTACAGCTATTACAAACTCTGCGTCCTAATTACAATCACAAACGTGTGGCATTTTGTAACGAGGTTCTTGATGCTACTGACAATGATAACATTTTTGCACAATGCATCGTGTTCAGTGATGAAGCGACTTTCCATGTTAGCGGTCAGGTAAACAAACACAGTGTTCGAATTTGGGGCCTACAGAACCCATATGCAGCCACTGAACATGTACGAGACTCTCCCGAAGTCAATGTGTTTTGTGAGATATACCAATCATCTGTTTACGGCTCATTTTTCTTTGATGGAAACACGGTTAACGGTCAGTAGTATCTCGCTATGTTACAAAACTGGTTGTTGCCGAGGCTGCACGAAGACAACTTCATTTTTCAGCAAGAGGGAGCACTCCCTCACTGGAGTCGCCAAGTGCGTGAATATCTGAATGAAACTCTACCGAACCGTTGGATTGGTCATCAAGGAGCTGACGGCTTAGCATGTCTCAGCTAGGCTCCACAGTCACCGGATTTGACACTCTCTGAATTCTTCCTGTGGGGTTTCGTTAAAGACAAAGTTTATGTACCACCACTTTCACAGAACATGGAAGAGTTGAAGAACCGAATCCGTACTGCCATAACATCAGTGATAAAGGACATGCTTGCCCGAGTATGGCAGGAATTTGAGTATCGATGTGATATTGTTCGTGTTGCTGATGGAGGACATATTGAACATCTGTAATTTGAACTTGAGAGGTTCGTAAATATGTGTAAAGTTTCATATTCATATGTCTTGAAGTTTAATGCATTCGAAATACGTACACTCCTGGAAATGGAAAAAAGAACACATTGACACCGGTGTGTCAGACCTACCATACTTGCTCCGGACACTGCGAGAGGGCTGTACAAGCAATGATCACACGCACGGCACAGCGGACACACCAGGAACCGCGGTGTTGGCCGTCGAATGGCGCTAGCTGCGCAGTCAGTGTCAGCCAGTTTGACGTGGCATACGGAGCTCCATCGCAGTCTTTAACACTGGTAGCATGCCGCGACAGCGTGGACGTGAACCGTATGTGCAGTTGACGGACTTTGAGCGAGGGCGTATAGTGGGCATGCGGGAGGCGGGGTGGACGTACCGCCGAATTGCTCAACACGTGGGGCGTGAGGTCTCCACAGTACATCGATGTTGTCGCCAGTGGTCGGCGGAAGCTGCACGTGCCCGTCGACCTGGGACCGGACCGCAGCGACGCACGGATGCACGCCAAGACCGTAGGATCCTACGCAGTGCCGTAGGGGACCGCACCGCCACTTCCCAGCAAATTAGGGACACTGTTGCTCCTGGGGTATCGGCGAGGACTATTCGCAACCGTCTCCACGAAGCTGGGCTACGGTCCCGCACACCGTTAGGCCGTCTTCCGCTCACGCCCCAAAATCGTGCAGCCCGCCTCCAGTGGTGTCGCGACAGGCGTGAATGGAGGGACGAATGGAGACGTGTTGTCTTCAGCGATGAGAGTCGCTTCTGCCTTGGTGCCAATGATGGTCGTATGCGTGTTTGCCGCCGTGCAGGTGAGCGCCACAATCAGGACTGCATACGACCGAGGCACACAGGGCCAACACCCGGCATCATGGTGTGGGGAGCGATCTCCTACACTGGCCGTACACCACTGGTGATCGTCGAGGGGACACTGAATAGTGCACGGTACATCCAAACCGTCATCGAACCCATCGTTCTACCATTCCTAGACCGGCAAGGGAACTTGCTGTTCCAACAGGACAATGCACGTCCGCATGTATCCCGTGCCACCCAACGTGCTCTAGAAGGTGTAAGTCAACTACCCTGGCCAGCAAGATCTCCGGATCTGTCCCCCATTGAGCATGTTTGGGACTGGATGAAGCGTCGTCTCACGCGGTCTGCACGTCCAGCACGAACGCTGGTCCAACTGAGGCGCCAGGTGGAAATGGCATGGCAAGCCGTTCCACAGGACTACATCCAGCATGTCTACGATCGTCTCCATGGGAGAATAGCAGCCTGCATTGCTGCGAAAGGTGGATATACACTGTACTAGTGCCGACATTGTGCATGCTCTGTTGCCTGTGTCTATGTGCCTGTGGTTCTGTCAGTGTGATCATGTGATGTATCTGACCCCAGGAATGTGTCAATAAAGTTTCCCCTGCCTGGGACAATGAATTCACGGTGTTCTTATTTCAATTTCCAGGAGTGTATATTATTTTTGTAACACCCTGTATAAGGGCGTAACGTTGCAAAACGATATGAAATGGAACGCGAATTTGAGGATTGTGGTAATTGTGGTAGAGAAGGCGAAAATTCGACTTCGGTTTATTGTGAGAATTTTAGGAAAGTATAGTTCATCTGTAAAGGAGACCGCATACAGGATGCTGGTGCGACATATTCTTGATTACTGCTCGAGCGTTTCGGATAAGTACCAGGTTGGATTGAAGGAGGACATCGAAGTACACTACTGGCCATTAAAACTGCTGCACCAAGAAGAAATGCAAATGATAAACGGGTATTCATTGGACAAATATATTATACTAGAACTGACTTGTGATTACATTTTCACGCAATTTGGGTGCATAGATCCAGGGAAATCAGTACCCAGAACAACCACCTCTGGCCATAATAACGGCCTTGATATGCCTGGGCATTGAGTCAAACAGAGCTTGGTTGGCGTGTACAGGTACAGCTGCCCATGCAGCTTCAACACGATACCACAGTTCATCAAGAGTGGTGACTGGCGTATTGTGATGAGCCAGTTGCTCGGCCACCATTGACCAGACATTTTCAATTGATGAGAGATCTGGAGAATGTGCTGGCCAGATCAGCAGTCGAACATTTTCTGTATCCAGAAATGCCCATACAGAACCTGCAACATGAAGTTGTGCATTATCCTGCTGAAATGTAGGGTTTTGCAGGGATCGAATGAAGGATAGAGCCACGGGTCGTAACACGTCTGAAATGTAACGTCCACTGTTCAAAGTGCCGTCAATGTGAACAAGAGGTGACCGAGTCGTGTAACCAATGGCACCCCATACCATCACGCCAGGTGATTCGCCAGTATGGCGATAACGAACACACGCTTCCAATGTGCATTCACCGCGATGTCGCCAAACAGAGATGAGACCATCATGATGCTGCAAACAGAACCTCGATTCATCCGAAAAAATGACGTTTGGCATTCGTGCACCCAGGTTCGTCGTTGAGTACACCATCGCAGTCCCTCCTGCCTGTGATGCAGCGTTAAGGGTAACCGTAGCTATGGTCTCCCAGCTGATAGTCCATGCTGGTGCAAACGTCGTCGAACTGTTTGTGCAGATGGTTGTTGTCTTGCAAACGTCCCCATCTGTTGACTCAGGGATCGAGATGTGGCTGCACCATCCGTTACAGCCATGCGGATACGATGCCTGTCATCTCGACTGCTAGTTATATGAGGCCATTGGGATCCAGTATGGCGTTCCGTATGACTCTCCTGAACCCACCGATTCCATATTCTGCTAACAGTCATTGGATCTCGATCAACGCGAGCAGCAATGTCACGATACGATAAACCGCAATCGCGATAGGCTATATTCCGACCTTTATCAAAGTCGGAAATGTGATGGTACGCATTTCTCCTCCTTACACGAGGCAACACAACAACGTTTCACCAGGCAACGGTGGTCAACTGCTGTATGTGTATGAGAAATCGGTTGGAAACTTTCCTCATGTCAGCAAGTTGAAGGTGCCGCCACCGGCGCCAACCTGGTGTGAACGCTCTGAAAAGCTAATCATTTGCATATCACAGCATCTTCTTCCTGTTGGTTAGGTTAAATTTCGCGTCTGTAGCACATCTTCATGGTGTAGTAATTTTAATGGCCAGTAGTGTAATTCAGAGGCGGGCTTCTAGATATGTTACCAGTAGGTTCGAACAACATGCAAGCTTCCGGCGATGCTCCAGGACGGATGCTTCCTGAAGGGAAGGCGACGTTCTTTTCGAAGAACACTAGTGAGAAAATTTAGCGAACCGGCATTTGAAGCTGACTGCCGAATGAGTCTGCTGACGCCAATGTACGTTGCGCTTAAGGACCACGAAAATAAGATAAAATTATTGCTCATATGGAGGCATATAGACAGTCGTTTAACCCTCGGTCTATTTGCGAGGGGAACAGGAAAGGAAATGACTAAAGTGCGCGTCATTTATGACGGCGGCTGAGTTTAGGTTCGATCTGCGCATCTGACATCACAAAACACAGTGAGCCAATGAACAGAGAATGACGTTGCCAGAGCTCGACTGCAGTACTTAGCACGGACGAGTGTCTTCAGTTTTAGAAACGTCCAGTCATAAATAAAGTAACTGAACAAAAGCAATGTCTTGGTAGCAGAATTTCTTTTATAGAAAGTTTGGAAAAAGCATTCTTTATACCAATTGCCTCATATTCTATTAATTAATTAAACCAAACAAGCAATAAGCCTCCTAATTCAGGCGATAGCAAGGAAAGGTGTTTGTATCATTCTCACTAACCGCTTTTTCGCAATAAAGAACAGCGGTAATTGTTTATTTCCTATTGTACTTCGACGAAACGTGAGTAATTCATAGTCATACCAACAGTGTTTGTCGGTATTTTGCGTTCTAGTTTAAAGTCCTCCAGGAATCATATTGAATGATGAGCTGCGTTAGCGTAAAAGTGTTTACCTCCTATGCGGAAGGTTTCGAGTTCAAACCTTGTTCTGTGGTTAATATTTTCTTTATTTAAAAACAATATCGAAGTGTCTTACTTCATGAATTTTATTTGTTTGAATGTAATTTTTTTAAATTTTTAGAGGCAATTTAAATCAACCATACGGAAAGTATGCGCTATGGACTTTTACCTCTGCAAACTCTTCAAAATTTCGTGCAGTGGTTTACTACATTTAATGCTGCACAATAACTGCGTTGAACATCGAAACAAAATTAAGTCATTTATGGGGGGAAGTCAAGAAGATGTGTAAAAATCAAATTTTTGGGCCAAATAGTTTTTGTGAAATCGAATGATAAACGTAAGTTTGCTTGGGGCGTGCAACTGGCAACGCAGCAGTCTCCCGCGTCTGGGCGAGCATGCGCGAACCGCCAAGATAAAAGAATTGAACCATAGTAGTGGTATAGGTCACTCCCCGCTATGCACCGTACGGTGGCTAGAGGAGTATCTATGTATCTGTAGATGTAGATGTAGAAAGTATTCTTCACACTCTATGACAGACTTTATTTGGTGTAGAGGCATTGTCTGTAGATTCGATCTGTGTTTTGTTTGAGATCAAAACTGAAACTTTTTCTTTTGCTTATATTCTATTTATTGTTGTAATTTATTAGCCTGTGCATCAGCTTTGTCAAGAAATTGCATGTGGTGACAGTCATCAGTGACATTACATAGTTCAAAATACAATTCGTAAAGCAGTATAGTTAACTTTCGGCGTATAATGACCATGCTGTTGGTAATTATCGTGGGAGTGGTAATAAAGGTCTCCTAGTTTCAGAGTAGCGTTGGAGAGGAGCGTGTATTACTAGATGTTACCACAAGGCCACATCGCTCTCGCCAATAAAGAGATGGAATCTGCCAGATGCTTGCAGCTGCTAGCATTTTGTAGCTATTTTGGTTTAGAGTGCCTGTGGCAGCATTTTCCATTTTCTCCCTATCCGTTATGAGCGCGAGGTTTTCCTCGCCGTGCTCCTGTCTTGCATTCGCTCTCCTTTTCTATTCTACTCTTCAAGCAACACGCCGACGTCGAGTGCATAACGTCTGCGAAAAAGGAACAGTGAGTCAGTCTCGCAGACTGCAAGGAGGGGACAGGAAGGGCGTTAGTGGTGGGATTGCGCTGGAGGAGGGGAAGTAGAGAAGAGGGGTAGACGCGGCACTTGTTATCACGTCGCGAGCCGCGTTCTACTAGTCTGCCGGCGTCGCTCGCTTCTCGGCTTGGTTAGTGATTCGCGCGTCGTCGTCGTTGCTATGGCAGCAGGAGAGCTGTCACTGTTCCGAGAACAGCCGCCCTCAACCTGCAGGAGTCTGCTCGGAGGTGTGACCTCAGGCGAACAATGTTGTAATGCATGTGAGAGAGTCTCTGGGAGAGACGATGATTTTGATGACAGCGACAAGTCTGATGGCGCCGAGGGCCAGGCGGACAGTTGCGAACATTCCTCCCACTCTGTCACCAGCCGTACCACAGAGGATCTGGACAGCTCTGAACAGCTTCATGACAGACTCACTTGTCAGTCGATTACTGAGCATGTCGACCCCGGTGCATCGCGGGAACAGGAGAGAGCAGAAGAAGGCGGCGTAATACAGAGCGAAGGAGACGTCTTGGAGTTGCTGTCTTCTCTGTTGCACGGTGAACAGACCTTGGAGCACCTGGAAGTGTCAGATTCACAGGCAGTCACCGTCGGCAACGTCACGTATGTCTTGGGCGATATCAAGATGAAGGAAGTGGTGCAGGAGAACACCCTTAAGCAGCAGATGTTTGTGAAGAAGCGAGGTAAGAAATTACTATGTTTATTAGTAATTATGATCGCGTCGGCAGAGCGGTCATCGGATATGCGTTGCTGGCTCAAATGAGGTGCAGGCCAAACAAAACGAGCGCAGAACCGCACGTAAGATCGTTCCAGTGAAGCCATCGATAATATATAAGGCACGATCAAAAAGTTTCCGTTTGAGGGCGTTGCTGCAGCGTATAAGCGACGTAGCGCGACTCCGATGCGGGTATATAAACAACGATACATAGATAAGGGATTAGGGCGGCATTCATGTCTTTCCGACGTGCATGCGGTAGATGTGGTAAAGTCACTGTGGCGACGTTATTACCACGTGCGACCACACAGGACCAATGTGCTGTCATTCTTATCTTCGCTGCAGAAGGACAAACGCCAGTAGACATCCATCGGAGAATGAACAATGTGTATGGGGCAACATGCCAGTCGAAGCGTCCCCATGTCCAGGAAAACTGCGCCAAGGATTGGTGCTGCTTCGCGATAACGCATGTCCCCATATCGCAAATGTCGTAACCCAAAACTGGCGCCAACTCAAGCTGGAGAGACTTGAGCGTCCGCCCTATCGTTCTGACCTCTCCCTATGCTGTTATCACGCCTTCGGTCCCTTGAAGAAGCCCTTGAAAGGTCGATGATTCCTTTCAGACGAGGATGGGCGGCAGGCAGTTACGGGCTTGTCCACGCAACAGGGCACAGTGTTGTATCAACAGGGGATTTTCAACCTGGTGCGTCAATGGGATACTGTCTCAGTGTTCAAGGCTATTTTGCCTGATTAGCATACCGAGTCTGGACTGTAAGGCCTTCGAACGGAACTTTTTTGATCGCCCTTTAAAATTCACTGGGATACTGGCCAAACAATTTCATTCTGTGCTCACTACTCAAATTTTCTAACAAACGTTCATCACCTGCTAAAATGAGGCACCTGGATGTTGATAAATGACTGTATTTCATTTTGTTACCTTTAACGTCTGTTTAGTAGATCATATATTTGTTACCAATAAAGTTTTAATAGCAACTGGTGCCATTTTAAAGTTATTCTGCCTTAACTCTGGAGAAGAGTTTGTTGGTTCATTTAAACCTTAGTGGTTGATTTTATGGGCTGTTCTTGTTGATAAAGTAATGATTCTGAAGACTAGGTTGATGCGGCTCTCCACACTAGTCTACGTTGTGTGAGTCTTTTCATATTTCCATATCTACTGCACTCCACATCTCTTTATATTTGCTTACTGTATTCACGCTCTCTACAATTTTTATTCTCCACTCTTCCCTTCCTTACCAAATTAACTATTACTTGATGTCTCACGGCGTGTCGTATCAGTCTAACCCTCTTTTAGCCAAATTGTGTCATAAATCTGTTTTCTCCGCAATTCGAATCAATACCTCTCCTTCAGCTATCTGTTGTACCAAAATGTTAATGATTATCCTGTAGCAGTTCTCGTCTCATTTGTATTCTTGATAGTCCATGTAAGGGCAGATATGACCAAATGTTCAAAGCTTTCTCATGACTTGTCTGATATCCACCTGGACAAATCAATCAAAATTACTTAATTTTCACAAAACCGAGTAAATTAGTTTTGTACGCGTGCATCTGACGGAGCCACAACCAAATTGAAAAATTACGTACAATGTAAGCTTTTCTCTAAAAAAATCCACGAGCAAATAATCAGTGGTTCACGAGTGCTTTCGGTTTGTGATTCAGGACGAACAAGAATATTTTCCGACGGATAATACTGGTAGAATACGTTATACTTTCTTTCTGCTTTCATTTACGTTCCGTTATACAGATGCTACTTTAAGGAAATAATTTTCCTGTGTAGACTTTATTTTGAAATCACTTTATTTCATAATTTCGCACCCACTGGGCATTTTCTAGCGACCAGTCGAATCTTACACCGACTTCAAGAAGAAGCGAGAAATAAAATCACAAACACACACACACACACACACACACACACACACACGCTCACACACACTTACTAGCTAAGGTCCCAAAAGTTATATATATAGCAGAGTCTCCAATAGTTTTGAACGCTCGTCCTCCAGTATTGTTTTGACTCTACAACACGTCTGTACATACTTCTATTACGATCGGAGCACTGTAGCTCGAGCCGACTTGAGCTGAGATGTCGCGATGACGTCATCTCGGCTTATAAGTATATGCACTTGCAGTGCTGTCAGTTGTTTATTTTTTAGCCATCGTGTCTTACATATATTACAGCCGCTATCTAAGATGTCACATTAATTGCGCGTAGCCAAGGAACGTGTGTTTTTAATAGGAAATACGAAACATCAAATAACTGGACACGAATTACCATCAAATAAATAATACAACATAAGGGAAGCAAAATTATACTTTAATGAAAGCCCTGTACTTGTGGTTTACGAGTGCATTATATTTCGGCAGAAAGCAAAAATTCCGATAAGAACTGTTCAGCATTGTCCACAAAAACTTACTAAATTGTTTCGAGGTGGAGAAAATTGCGAAAAACGCAAAAAAGTATAAAGAAATGTTCGAGCGCCGTGAAGATACGTTTATAAATAATTCGGATAATTTATTTGATATTGCACATGCCAATACCCTTGGAACAGTCAAGTTGGAAGAAGACACAATGTTTCTATTTCGGCGGAGAGAGACTGGGCGTAAAGGCGATGTTGTAAGCTAGACGGAATACTTGCGGATAAGGAAGAAACGGCGAGGCAGAGAAACAAAAGAGCACAGCATCTTCTTCTATATCTTCTGTTGTATCCTTCATCATCATCTGAAAAATCATATAAGGCATATTTAAGTTCAGATGAAATTCATGTTGACGCTGAGTTTCTAGAACGTACTTCTGAGAGTAGTTCATTGAAGAATGCTGCAAGGTGAGACGCCACACATTTTAGTATTGAAAAATTAGCAGCTGCGTTGGAGGTGGCAGCTGAGTGTAAGAGATAGTGTATATATGCTTTAGGCGACAGTAGAGACACTTGGTCACAGTGCAGAAGAGATCCACATGAATAAATCTTCTCTTTATAGATTTAGACAGAAGAAAAGAAGAGAATGGTCTCAAACAATTAAATGAGCTTTCAATAATGATATCCTTGCTTTTCTTACTGTGCACTGGGATGGAAAACTGCATGAAATGTCGGGGACCCAACGAAGAAAGATTTCTAACCATTGTTACAATTGGGGACTGTGAACAGCTCATTGACGTTCCAAAATTACAGAATGGTTCTGGTAAAGAGCAAGAGAACGTTTTTTGGAATTCATTAACTTACGGGGATATTGAAGACAATGTACAAATACTCTGCAGCGACACAACTGCTTCAAACACTGGCTGTCTTAATCGGACGTACATCTTAGTTGGTCATAAATTTGACAAGGAGTTGGTGTACCTCTCATGCCGTCATCACATATACAAACAAAGAACCACCGTCCGAACGGGTCTTGAATGCTCAACGGTACCGACTGGCCGCCGTGTCATCCTCAGCCTTTAGGGCCTCACTGGATGTGGATGTGGAGTGGCATATGGTCAGTATATCGCTCTTCCAGCCGTTGTTAGTTTTCGTGACCAGTACCGCTACCTCTCAGTAAAGTAGCTCCTCAATTGGCCTCACAAGGGCTGAATGCACCTCACTCGCCAACAGCACTCGGCAGGCCCGGATGGTGACCCATCCAAGTGCTAGCCAAGACCAACAGTGCTTAACTTCGGTGATCTGAAGACAACCGGTGTTACCATCACAGCAAGGCCGTTGGCCTATCACATCTACAGGGTGTTACTAAAAGGTATGGCCAAACTTTCAGGAAACATTCCTCACACACAAAGAAAGAAAATATGTTATGTGGACATGTGTCCGGAAACGCTTACTTTCCATGTTAGAGCTCATTTTATTACTTCTCTTCAAATCACATTGATCGTGGAATGGAAACACACAGCAACAGAACGTACCAGCGTGACTTCAAACACTTTGTTACAGGAAATGTTCAAAATGTCCTCCGTTAGCGAGGATACATGCATCCACCCTCCATCGCATGGAATCCCTGATGCGCTGATGCAGCCCTGGAGAATGGCGTATTGTATCACAGCCGTCCACAATACGAGCACGAAGAGTCTCTACATTTGGCACCGGCGTTGCGTAGACAAGAGCTTTCAAATGCCCCCATAAATGAAAGTCAAGAGGGTTGAGGTCAGAAGAGCGTGGAGGCCATGGAATTGGTCCGCCTCTGCCAATCCATCGGTCACCGAATCTGTTATTGAGAAGCGTACGAACACTTCTACTGAAATGCGCAGGAGCTCCATCGTGCATGAGCCACATGTTGTGTCGTACTTGTAAAGGCACATGTTCTAGCAGCACAGGTAGAGTATCCCGTATGAAATCGTGATAACGTGCTCCATTGAGCGTAGGTGGAAGAACATGGGGCCCAATCAAGACATCACCAACAATGCCTGCCCAAACGTTCATAGAAAATCTGTGTTGATGACGTGATTGCACAATTGCGTGCGAATTCTCGTCAGCCCATACATGTTGATTGTGAAAATTTACAATTTGATCACGTTGGAATGAAGCCTCATCCGTAAAGAGAACATTTGCACTGAAATGAGGATTGACACATTGTTGGATGAACCATTCGCAGAAGTGTACCCGTGGAGGCCAATCAGCTGCTGATAGTGCCTGCACACGCTGTCATAGGCTGGAATGTCCGTGCTCCCTAAGACGCCGATCAATTGCTTCGAACGTCTTCCTGTCGGGACACCTTCGTTCTGGAAATCTGTCTCGATACAAACGTACCGCGTCACGGCTATTGCCCCGTGCTAATCCGTACATCAAATGGGCATCTGCCAACTCCGCATTTGTAAACATTGCACTGACTGCAAAACCACGTTCGTGATGAACACTAGGCTGTTGATGCTACGTACTGATGTGCTCGATGCTAGTACTGTAGAGCAATGAGTCGCATGTCAACACAAACACCGAAGTCAACATTACTTTCCTTCAATTGGGCCAACTGGCGGTGATCGAGGAAGTACAGTACATACTGACGAAACTAAAATGAGCTCTAACATGGAAATCAAGCGTTTCCGGACACATGTCCACATAACATTTTTTCTTTATTTGTGTGTGAGGAATGCTTCCTGAAAGGTTGGCCGTACCTTTTTGTAACACCCTGTATAAGCTAATTAAAAAAATGTATTTGAATGTAAAGTACTTGGTGTAAGATTCAGTCCTTACATACCTGTTTTCCAACGTTTGAGAGAAAACTGGATGTTATGGACCAAAACAAGAAAAAATTCCAGTAACTGTGGCCTCTAAATTGCATATCTGAAGAGCTATGAGCACGTGTTCATCTTCACTACTGTGGAAAATGTCTCCTCTATTAAACAATTGTCATAGCTTTCAAGGTATGCATTTTAGAGCCACTGTTTACTAGACTTTTCTCCTTCAAATGGCTATATGTATCACATCCGTGAATGCTGCACATTCCTCTTGGCACATCGTGCATGTTGTAAAACCTGTGCGCAGTGAAATTTATTTGAAGGGTAATGGCGGAACTAGCCTGTTATTTTGACAGTCTGAGCGTGAAAAGTGTTCATTATGAATAAAAATTATCTACAGAGCTCCATGTATTTGCTTTAGAGCTCTGGTGCAAATTACGAAGACGTAAGAGGATCTCTGGTTGAATAGTTCTACACAGGCAAGCTGTCTACAGATTAGATCGAAGGTTCGAGGTCGACAGGTTAAGTAGCAGACTTACCTCTCAGTGGCCTTCCAAAATCAGTAACTAGTGAAGAAAATCTGCAGCTTGTTGCATTCGTTGCATTCGTTTGATCACCCAAGGAATATGCAAGAAGAGCTTCCAAGGAACTACAATTTTACGGCAGAAGTTTAAGGAGAATATTATAAACATAACATCTGAAGCCTTATAGGCCTACATAACTAAACGCCCTAATCGATGTAGATACTTATCGAAGACATGAATTCTGTGTACGTCATGTGATCTTCAATGAAAGTATTCCCTAACTTTGCCGGCCGGAGTGGCCGAGCGGTTCTAGGCGCTACAGTCTGGAACCTCGCGACCGCTACGGTCGCAGTTTCGAATCCTGCCCCGGGCATGGATATGTGTGATGTCCTTAGGTTGGTTAGGTTTAAGTAGTTCTAAGTTCTAGGGACTGATGACCTCAGAAGTTAAGTCCCATAGTGCTCAGAGCCATTTTTTTATCCTAACTTCTACAAAACAATCCTTTGGTGTGGTGAAGCAAGCTTCAAGTTAAATAGAGAAGTTAACAAGCACAACTTGCTTGTACTGGTCTTCTGAGAATCCGCGATAAGTATTGAGGAAGTGTTAAAAGTTCATTGAGTCATGGTTTGGGCTGACAGACGCAACGAAGAAGTGATAGGTCCTTAGTTTTTCAATGAGACCGTGACTACGGAAAGGTCTCTTGAAAAATTAAGACGAGATATTGTTGAACTGGACAATACATCCGTACTTGAAACGGTACGGAACAACCTCATTTTCCAGCAAAAAGTTGTTCCACCGTTTACGGATTATATGTCTGTGCATTTTTTGATGACAAGTTTTAAGACTGGAAGGGGAGGCGGGGTAAAATCGATAGGCCTCCAAGATCCCCGTGTGATTAACTATTACACTAACTATTACATAAGTAGCCTACATTGAATGATTTCGCAATTGGGAATAAGGACAACCATCAGCTGCAGAATGGAATGACGATAACAAAAATTTGTACCGGACTCGGACTCGAACCTGGATTTCCCGTTTATCGCGAGTACAGGTCACACACGCATGGTTGACGATATATGGTAGTTTGGGTCTGGCCGTAGGTCTGCGCGGATAGGCAAATGGTAAGGTGACGGCTCGAGTTGCCGCAGTGCCTGTTGCTTCGGACGTGCATGCATGTCGAAAGGAACTTTGCATCGTAATTAGAATACCACAGGCACTGCAATATCTTATTTATATGCCGATCTCGGGCAAGCGACTTACAAGTACAACGTCTGACCTGTACGGAAATGTAGATAATGGATGTACGAGTCTAGGTCGTAGAGGCATGGTCGACGACGTATGGAAGTTTGGGTCTGGCCGTGAGTCGTGCACGGATAGTCCAATGGTAAGGCGACTGCTTGTGATAAGCGGGAAATCCGGGTTCGAGTCCCGGTCCAGCACAAATTTTCATTGTCGTCAGTCCATTATACAGCTGATGGTTGTCCTTATTCGCAATTGTGAATTCGTTTAGTGTATTTCATAACGGCCGTAGTCACTGCAGTGCCTTTTCTCATGCACGCATGCCCAAAGGAACTTTGCATCGTAACCAGAATAACACAGCCACTGCAATACCGTATTACATAAGAACTATATCAAATAAGTTGAACTATCTGTCATTTCCTGAGCTGGGTATTAAACCTGGATCGGCTTTCGTCACACTATGTCGCCTCAAAAAGGGAGAGAAAAATCAGAATCACCTTGGCGTTAGGAATTGTCACACTTAAAGTCACTGTTATTTGTAGTCTCCTATTCCAATACTGCTCTACATGCTGTAGCATTTGTTCCGCAGTTATCAGTCGTTAGTCGTTCTTGGGCTGTAATCATTTCGCTTAAGGAGTGGTCCAGATCTGGCTCCCAAGTATCGTTCAGAAAGGTAATATTCTGTTTGGATAAGACCTCTAGTAGTTCGTCTGGCAACCTGAGGAAAGGGCTCCACGTCACCTCCCTTCCCCAAAAAGCCCGCTGCCTGTGAATAGCGATTATCTTGTTGTTCTACCGATAAGACTACCACAAATAAATATGAGGCGCGTCCGGAGTATAAGTTTCCCGATGATGTTTCCTTTAAATTAGACGTGTTTGGCCGGGAAAATTTCGCATGTGCGACAGATCTGTGATGTGAAAACTGCAGGTCTACGGGCAGAACATCATGAGCAAACAGATGATGCGTCGCTGGTATAGGCTTTTTTCCGAAGGTCGTCAAGGTGCCCGTGATGAAGAGCGCAGAGGGCGACTGTCCCTCAGCCATGATCAACTCGTTGGGCTGGTGCGGCAGCGCATCCCGGAGAACAGTCGCTTCACGATTACGCAGCTCAGCAGCAACTTTCCGCACATATCGAGATCCTTGTTGCTTGAAATTGTCACAAAGCACCTGCTGTTCAAGAAATTATGTGCCAGGTCGGTGCCGAAAAACCTGACACCTGATCACAAAACGGAACACTTTGGAACGACACTGACATTTATGCAGCGGTATCATGTCGACAGTGAAGCGTTCTGTTGTATTCTCTTTAGCCGCTTTTATGTCGTCTCGTTGTCTCTGTAGAGCTATACCATGGGAAGCAAGGAGAGTATGTTGATTGGTGGCCGGTATCCTCGATCTGTAACACAAACTGCACGCAGTTAATAACTTAACTTAAGTTTCCATGTGCTGCGGTACAAGCTCTCTTCTGTTTAGTCCACATAGCCTCAATTTTGCTGAAGTACAAGTCCGCTGTATTCATTATAAGGTCACTATGTGCTGCCTGTCTGTGCTAGAGGCTAAGTCTGCTGCTCCATCACGATGACACGCTGGAACTCCACGGCGTACATGCTCGAACTAACTGGCGTAACAGGCTCAAAATAACTGGCTAAAAACTGGCACTCCGGTCCGCGGCGGCGATCTTAAATACTGGCGGCTGAGAGGGCGTTGTCGGCGTGTTTCCAGCGAGTCTTGCCATTGGCGTCTATCGATACTATCGTAACCTCTATGCCGCATGGAGTGCTGGCGCCAGCGTACTCCAGCACAAGTTCCTCGACAGGATCGTCACGGGCGATGAGACGTGTATTTCTTACTTGACTCCTGTAATGTAATAAAATAATAATAGTTGTGACTCTTTTTCTTTACTGTCAGTGTAATGTAATAGAATGAATATGAACCGTGACTTATATAAAAAAGAAACACACATTAATGCAATGGCTCGGCATAAAAGAGAAATAACTAATGTAGGAATATTATTAACCGTGTAATATGTTGTTTAATTTAGCCTGACGCACATAAGCACTCAGTAAACTAGCTCAGTTCTCAGGGGTTACGGAATTGTAAATACTCATTTGTTTAACTATTAAAACACCACAGATATTCCTCAGTATATGCCTAGTCGACGTCAAGTTAAAAGTTGTGTGCCTGTACCACCAAAGAATACTTCACCATTCCCTTCACTGTACAACAATAAATTCCGTAACTCAGAATCATGGTTTCGTCTTGATTCCCTATATAAGATAACAAGCGTAGCTTTTGCAAATGAAATCTTATACCAGAACTAGAATCCTGTGACCAGGCCTTGCTGCCTGGGATGTTATCTCGCAACTTTGAGAAAATCTGAAAGTTAATCTTATTAAATTATTTGCAGCGGCCGCCAGAATCTGAAAGAAAGGATTAGTTTTCTAACCGGCGGACGTCTCGACGATGAGCTAAAAGAAAGTTCTTAATTATTTTTAAGATGGCGCCTAACAATGAATAATTTCTGTTAAGGCTCATGTCTACTCTAGACAAGTGAGGTTTAGGATTACAAATGATTTCAACACGGACGCAATTTTTAAGTCGCAAACAACTCTATTTTCAGTTTTGTTAATAATTACATTGGCTGATACAGCAAGAACCCTAGTTAAACGCTCCGTACGGTTCGTGTCCAGATCATAAGCCAAGAAGAAGAATAGTAATGACAAAAGAGGTTCAAACACAGAATCTCAATTCCATGGAATAGGCATACATTGCAGCATAATACATTGTTCCTTGGTAAAACTCTCAAGTTACTCATACAATACTTGTCATAAAAACATGTAATCTATACATTTCACATTTACGTCCACCCAGGAGAAACAGTACACCCCGGAAACTAACCAGTAGTCAATGCATTAGCACCACAGTGGATCTCCGGTCAAGACGAAATTCAAACAGACTGTGTCGGCGCAGAAAGCGATGTGCACGGTGTTCTGGGCAGGAAGGGTATTCTGCTCATCGACTTCCTGCCCAGAGGTGAAACAGAGAACAACGACCGTTACAGTAAAGCAGTGTGGAAACTCCGACGTGCCATTCAGAGCAAGGGGCGTGCAATGCTTACTGCAGATGTTGTGCTGCTCCATGACGGCGCTCATCCCCTTACTGCTCACAGCACAGCAACTGTTTTGTAGAAATTCGGCTGGGAGCTGTTTGATCATCCAGCATGCGGTCCTGATCTTGCTCCCAGCGATTTCCATGTTTCCTTGCAGCTCAAGAAATTCCTGTCCTCCGACCAGCATTTTGAAAACGACGAAGACCTGAAGACGACTGTCACACACTGGTTCCATTCACAGGAAGCAGATTTCTGTGACAAAGGAATACAAAAGTTGATCCCACGATATGACAAGTGTCTAAATTCTTTCGGTGACTATGTCGAAAAATAGCTCAAACATCGCTGTACCTGTTGGCAATAAAGTTTTTCGTGCAACTGCGTTGTCTTTGTTATAAAAAATGGGGAAACTTACTTTCTGCACGCGCTTCTATACACGTCTACTACTATCAACATTACAGCCTACACTACATATATAAATAAACTGCACAAAATCGGTACACATAACTTCTCTCTTGATCTTAATGTATAATGAGTCTGCAGTATCTGGACTTTTCTCTCCCGTTGCTCATCGTTTCGCCTTCTTCTTTTTTTTTTTTTTTTAATATTCTTCCTTGCCTTTACTAGCACTTCTCGTGGAATCGACTCTGCCGCACCCTTGAATGGTCGCAGATGTTCCACATGCACAGTCGTCGTCCTTGTTGGCCACTGCAGCTTCACATTCACCAGTGATATTGTTTCAAATATTTGGTACGGGACCTGGTACCGTGTTAAAACCTTCCTTGTGTTTCTCTTCCGTGTAAATGGACTCGACATCATCCATTGGTCCACCTTATACTGCAGTAACGTCCCCACACGCTTCACTCCTTCTTCCCATTTCTCCAAAGCCTGCTATTTGCTCTTTGTACCTTGTTCCACGCCTCCTTTACTTTTCTTGCAAAATCGTGGACTGCTGCCTTTCTGTCACTCTTCTGGTCAATTATGTCGAACCGGCATCTTTTTGCCATACGTTACCTTGAATAGTGACAACCCAGCGCTAGTATATAGGTTAGAGTTACATGCATTTACGACAAAGACTAGGTTTGTATCCCAATTTGAATAATTTGAGTCCATGTAGTAACTAAGAATTTTTCCCAGTTGTTCTGTGAATTCCTTCTGTCCTTTCATCAGCCTGTGGATGTAGTGGACTAGTTCTCAACTTCTTCTCTCTCAGCAACTGACACAATTCCTTCAGCAGGTCCAATATCATCATCTGTTGCACACTGAACTTCAGTATCCACCTATTAACTAACACCTGTGAAACTGTTACTGCCTGATGGTCCAGCATTGGCACCCTCTCGACGTAATGAGAAAAATGATGTATTACGGTCAGCCCAAAACGATTACCCACTGGTGTTCAGTTGAGTGATTCTAACACGTCCACCCCCATGAAACAAGGTTCTGTCGCTTCAGGCAGTCACTGTAACAATACCTGCTTCCGACTCAAAGTGACTCTCTGTGCACAATCCACACAATTCTTCATATATCAATCCACATCATTTTTCCTTCTTCTCCAAAACTTCTCTGTCACCCTTCTGTTAGTCGTCCTGCGTCCACCATGGACTGACAAAATGTGATCATGCATCTCACGTGACGCTTCAAATTTTCCATTGGCCAGCAACACCACTCGTGGTGCTAATTTCGTCTCTATGTTCAATAATCCGTCGTGAAAACTAAATAGCTGCTGTTTCTGATACTACCTACATTCCTTGTCGGTGTTCTGTGCCGCTCCCCACTCTGCAAAATCGTGTACCAGTGCTTGTTTTACATCTGTCTTTCTGCTCTGCCCGTCCGCATATCCGTACTTCCTTCCTGGCTGGGCTGAGATTGAATGCCCATCTCGTTTGTATCTTCTAGCTGTCTCTTTCAAGCCTCGTAACCCCTTTAAACCTGCATGGTCCGTTATCACCATAGACTTCCTCCCGTACAAATAATATCCGAAGTACGTCACTCCTTATACCAGACTAAGCATCTATCTCTTCGTTGTAATTTCTTTCTGCATCGTTCAATTGTCTTGATGCAAAGGCAACGGGGTTTTCTCGACCATCGACCTACTGGCTGAAAACGCAGCCAGGGGCATAGCTTGATGCATCACATGACAATATAAATTTTTCTGAAAGTCTAGAAACATGAGAACTATATTGGATGTCAACAGCATCTTTAATTTAATTGTAATCGCATCTTTAATTTAATTGTAATCGCACCTACGAAGTCTATGGACGGATAACAGAAGTGTAGTAGCGATTATCGCTATTTGAGTAGCAAGACTACAACAGATGCATGCCTTGATCCGAATATTAAGGAGATATAACCTAGGCAAAAGCTCCCTGAAATTCAACTCATCAAATGCTCCCTGAAATTCCTCTAACCGCACAAATTTAACCCATTTCTTCAACAATCGTGTAAGCGGTCTTGCAATATCCGCAAATCCCTCCACGAACCTCCTACAGTAATTTACGAGAGCGAGGAAAGATTGTAACTCCGTGTATTTTGTGGTACTGATAAATCTCGTACTCCTTACACCATCCTGAGATCACTCGTTACACTATCCTCATTTCTGACACGGCCCAAATAGTTAACTTTCTCCAGAGCAAGGTGATATTTTCAGTGTTGCGTGTGAGATGCGCTGCCTGTAATCTGCTGTATTCTCATTTTAGGCATTATCTATGTTCCTGCATATCACTTGAATGGACGAAACACTAAGCGCTGTTGTGATTTCAGTCGTCTCAGTACTCCGTCCAACAATCACAGGAATAAAACAATAAACTGGTAGCCAAGATCGCAGGAATTCTTTTTATTCCATGATTACCGGCGCGGCGAAACTAAAGTCGCCATCATCGGATCTCAGTACACATACAGGTCACATGTGTTCTAAGATCCAACGTTGAAATGTTCAAATGTTTGTGAAATCTTATGGGACTTAACTGCTAAGGTCATCAGTCCCTAAGCTTACACACTACTTAACCTAAATTATCCTAAGGACAAACACACACACCCATGCCCGAGGGAGGACTCGAACCTCCGCCAGGACCAGCCGCACAGTCCAAGACTGCAGCGCCCTACACCGCACAGCTAACCCCGCGCGGCTAAGATCCAATGATGGCGGCTTCAGTTTCGCCGAAACCGGTAATCATGGAATAAAAAAAATTCCTGCGATCTTGGTTACCAGTTTATTGTTTTACAACCCTCTAGATCGCTTCCACATGAGCACAATGTGCTCCCTACAAAACCACAGGAATGTCGCATGCGCATTTTTCAACCAAAAAGGTATCTTCCTATATCGGTAGAGTTCCCCCTTTTGCTATAAAAACCTCTTTTTAGTCTATCTTCAGGAGCCATTTATAACTGGTGGTATTCGCCATTTAAATCCAACATCAAGAGATGTTTGCTTTTGCCTAGGTTATATTTCCTTAATATTCGTATCAGGGCATGCATCTGTTGTAGTCTTGCTATTCAAATAGCGATAATCGCTACTACACTTCTGTTATCCGAACATGGACTTCGTAGGTGCGATTACAATTTCGGCTCCCCCCCGCCCATGCACAATTACAGGGTGTTTCAAAAATGAAACGGCAATAAAAACTAAACGAGCAGCGATAGAAATACACCGTTTGTTGCAATATGCTTGGGACAACAGTACATTTTCAGGCGGACAAACTTTCGAAATTGCAGTAGTTACAATTTTCAGCAACAGATGGCGCTGCAAGTGATGTGAACAATATAGAAGACAACGCAGTCTGTGGGTGCGCCATTCTGTACGTCGTCTTTCTGCTGTAAGCGTGTGCTGTTCACAACGTGCAAGTGTGCTGTAGACAACATGGTTTATTCCTTAGAACAGAGGATTTTTCTGGTGTTGGAATTCCACCTCCTAGAACACAGTGTTGTTGCAACAAGACGAAGTTTTCAACGGAGGTTTAATGTAACCAAAGGACCGAAAAGCGATACAATAAAGGATCTGTTTGAAAAATTTCAACGGACTGGGAACGTGACGGATGAACGTGCTGGAAAGGTAGGGCGACCGCGTACGGCAACCACAGAGGGCAACGCGCAGCTAGTGCAGCAGGTGATCCAACAGCGGCCTCGGGTTTCCGTTCGCCGTGTTGCAGCTGCGGTCCAAATGACGCCAACGTCCACGTATCGTCTCATGCGCCAGAGTTTACACCTCTATCCATACAAAATTCAAACGCGGCAACCCCTCAGCGCCGCTACCATTGCTGCACGAGAGACATTCGCTAACGATATAGTGCACAGGATTGATGACGGCGATATGCATGTGGTGTGGGCAGCATTTGGTTTACTGACGAAGCTTATTTTTACCTGGACGGCTTCGTCAATAAACAGAACTGGCGCATATGGGGAACCGAAAAGCCCCATGTTGCAGTCCCATCGTCCCTGCATCCTCAAAAAGTACTGGTCTGGGCCGCCATTTCTTCCAAAGGAATCATTGGCCCATTTTTCAGATCCGAAACGATTACTGCGTCACGCTATCTGGACATTCTTCGTGAATTTGTGGCGGTACAAACTGCCTTAGACGACACTGCGAACACCTCGTGGTTTATGCAAGATGGTGCCCGGCCACATCGCACGGCCGACGTCTTTAATTTCCTGAATGAATATTTCGATGATCGTGTGATTGCTTTTGGCTATCCGAAACATACAGGAGGCGGCGTGGATTGGCCTCCCTATTCGCCAGACATGAACCCCTGTGACTTCTTTCTGTGGGGACACTTGAAAGACCAGGTGTACCGCCAGAATCCAGAAACAATTGAACAGCTGAAGCAGTACATCTCATCTGCATGTGAAGCCATTCCGCCAGACACGTTGTCAAAGGTTTCGGGTAATTTCATTCAGAGACTACGCCATATTATTGCTACGCATGGTGGATATGTGGAAAATATCGTACTATAGAGTTTCCCAGACCGCAGCGCCATCTGTTGTTGAAAATTGTAACTACTGTAATTTCGAAAGTTTGTCTGCCTGAAAATGTACTGTTGTCCCAAGCATATTGCAACAAACGGTGTATTTCTATCGCTGCTCGTTTAGTTTTTATTGCCGTTTCAAATATACCGGTCATTTTTGAAACACCCTGTACTTTCTTCTATTACTCCGCCAGCTAACTGTTGATCTCTGAACGTATCTAAAACTGGTTACAATGACTGTGGAATTCTACATCTACATTACATACATACTCCGCAAGCCACAATACAGTGCGTGGCCGGAAGGTACCCTGTACCACAACTAGTCGTCGCCTTTCCAGTTTGGTACGCGGACAGAGCGAGGAAGAAACGATTATCTATATGCCTCCGTATGAGCCCTAATTTCCCAAATCTTATCTTCGTGATCTCTACGCAAAATGTACGTTGGCGTCGGTAGGATCATTCCGCCGTCAGCTTCAAATGCCGGTTTTCTAAACTTTCTCAGTAGTGTTCTTCGAAATGAACGTCTTCCTCCTTCCAGGAATTCCGGTTCTCGAAGCACATCCATAACATCGCATGCTGATCAAACATACAGATAACAGATCTAGCAGCTCACCTCTGGATTGCTTCAATGTGTTCTTTTAATTGAACCTGGTGCATATCCCAAACACTCGAGCAGTACTCAAGAATAGATCGCACCGTCGTCTTATATGCAGTCTAGACTAACCACACTTTCCTAAAATTCTCTAATAAACCGAAGTCCACCATTCGCCTTCCCTACCGTAATCCTCACATGCCCGTTCCATTTCATACTGCTTCGCAACGCTAGCTGTATCCAAACATTACGGGTTTGCTTTTCCTACTCATCCGCATTAACTTACGTTTTCCACATTGAGAGCCAGCTGCCATCCATTGCAAAAACTAGAAATTTTGTCTAGGTCATTTTGTATCAATCTACAGTCACTTATCTTCGACGCCTTCCTGTACACCACATCATCAGCGAACATTCACAGATTACTGCCCACACAGTCTGCCAGATCATTTATGATTACAGAAGATAGTAACAGTCCTATCACACTTCCCTGGGCCACTCCTGATGTTACCTCTGTCTCCGAGAACACTCGCCGTCGGTGACAACAAAAAACTGGTTCAAATGGCTCTGAGCACTATGGGACTTAACATCTGAGGTCATAAGTTCCCTAGTACTTAGAACTAATTAAACCTAACTAACCTAAGCACATCACACACATCCATGTCCGAGGCAGGATTCGAACCTGCGACCGTAGCAGTCGCGCAGTTCCGGACCGAAGCGCCTAGAACCTCTCGGCCACCGCGGCCGTCGATAACAACATACTGAGGTCTATTACTTAAGAAGTCTTCAGGTCAGTCACAGATCTGGGCGCCTATTCCATATGCACGTACCTTCGTTAACAGTCCGCATTGGGATACTGTGTCGCACGCTTTTTAGAAATCTAGAAATATGGAATCTGCCTGTTGCCCTTCATCCATAGTTCGTGAGAAAAGAGCAAGCTGGGTTTCGCACGACAGATGCCTTCTAAAGCCGTACTCGTTTGTGAACATGAACTTTTTGGTCTCTAGGAAATTTATTACATTCGAACTCAGAATATGCCCTAGAATTCTGCAGCAAACCAGTGTTAAGGATATGGATCAGCAATTTTGCGAGTCCGTTCTTTTACCCTTCTCACATACAGGAGTCAATTGCGTTTTTTTTACCAGTCGCTTGACACTTTTCGCTGGTCGAGAGATTCGCGATTAATGCAAACTAAATAAGGGTCCAGTGACGAACTTGAATTTCATGCGGACCTGGCGACTTATTTGTTTTCAACTGTTTCAGTTGTTTCTCTTCGCCAGGGATGCTAAGACTATGCCTTCCATAGAGGACTGTGCGATGGTCAAACGACGGTACGTTTGTAAGATTCTCCTGCAGGCACGATTTCTTAAACGTGGAATTTAAAACTTCTGCCTTCCTTTTGCTATCTTCTACTGCCAAGTAAGACTGGTCACGATTGACTGAATGGAATCCTTAGGCCCGCTTAGCGATTTTACGTAGGTCTTTGGTATACCGGTGCTTCATTTCCTGTTGGAATCCTGTGTTGTGTTACTGGCGTGGCAGGCAAAAGCAGATCCTGATCCTCCAACCGAGCTCTTTCTGCTCCTTTCATATACTTCATCTTCTCACGAAATACACTTCTAGCAGATTCCTGTGACCGCTTATACCTCACATCTCCTGTGTGGCAATCTTCGTCATCTAGAGTCTCTCTACTGTAGCTAATAGCGTTCTCTTCAACAACTTTACACCTTCGGTGCCAAAATTATTGACATTGACAGGTATCACTTTTCCTCCGTCCCTTTCCTGTGCGCGTGGAACACTACATTTCACTGAACAATATGCAGTGTTTAATATTTCACTACACTACAATAGTTCTATTACACATGTCACACCTGTTAGGTTCGGTCCCACATTAACCCATAATGACTTTCCCGTGCGTTTCGACACACAGTCATGTAAATCAATCCTTAATGCTATTGCTCGCTGTTTATCTGGACTGTCTTGTTTACTACACACACCTTGCGGCAGATTAACACTGAGAACAGTTTCCGCTAATCAGAATGTCTTCTCACTCAGTTCCTCTATAGGTCAATTATGATATGGTGTTGATGCTGAATATCTAACACTAGGATGATGCCGTACCCCTCACTTACATGAGACACCACTTTTACACACTGCCAAAACTTGGCTGTTCCGACCGAAAAATTCACCACGGCTGACCCCATAGGTATATCATTATCCCCTGCCCCACGTAAATTATCGAGGTGGTTTCCACTGCCTCCTACCCACTAATTCTCTCAAGGGTACTGACACATTTGCTCCTGTGTCCAACAATACTTCATATTCTCTTCCATCCACAACATCTATTATTGAACATTCCGCCTCTGCATTCGTTCGGACTGAACATACTTCTGCTGGGAACTTCTGTCGGCGGCCCTGGGACTCCTTTCTAAGTTTGATGGACTCCTCCTATTCACTGGTCTACATGTACGTATCCCACGGCTGACCCCATAGGTGTATCATTATCCCCTGCCCCACGTAAATCATCGAGGTGGTTTCCACTGCCTCCTACCCACTAATTCTCTCAAGGGTACTGACACATTTGCTCCTGTGTCCAACAATACTTCATATTCTCTTCCATCCACAACATCTATTATGGAACATTCCGCCTCTGCATTCGTTCGGACTGAACATACTTCTGCTGGGAACTTCTGTCGGCGGCCCTGGGACTCCTTTCTAAGTTTGACGGACTCCTCCTATTCACTGGTCTACATGTACGTATCCCTATAACCTTTCCATTGACTAAAACCTCCTCTACTGCCATTTCGACCAAATTGTTGGCGACCACTGTTACTCCAGTTGTACTGTGGGATCCATAATTTGAAACATTGCCTTTGTCTGTGTTCCGTTCGACAGCAATTAAAACACTTAACATTTGATGTAAATACCTGTTTCCGCTGTCTTACAACTGTCGACCTATCGATTTCTTCATATACCAAAGCTAACCTACCCCTTCATGAAGATCCTTAGCCACCCACGTGCGCACTCTCCTAGACATTTGCGGTGTCAAGCTCCTTAAAAACGCGCCGAGTGCTGGTTGCTCGCCCCCTTGCAGCACCACTTTATTTACTTCCTCGTTTAATGAGTGCTCGCATGTGTTAACGTTCATTTTCCTAATTCTGTGCGCAAGATCTTCTACTGCTTCATTACGTCTTCTGGATGCCATTCCTAATTGTTCGCGAAAAAAAAACCGTGCTTTATTATGCTCCATGTGTCGTTGTTGTAACCCCTGTGTCAACTGATCAAAAGTTTCTGTATTCCACAGTGCTTCTGTGCACCTTACGAATAATTTTGCTTCGCCTGACGAATGTAACATAGCGCTCTGCAACAAACCGTCTACGTCAGCTGACGACTTAAGATCCTCTATAAATGCCAACACACCCTCAGGCACTTCACAAGAGAAAGAAGAAACAAGATTCGTTACAGTCGTCTCCACTTCTAGAGTTTGCGACTTTGCAATTCTATCTCGCGATGCTTTCCTGTTGGTTCATTAAACATGACCACATTATCCGCTCTGAATTGAACCACCTGATTCACTAAAGACTGCACCGATTCTTCACTGGTGACAACTATTGTCTCTGATTTTTCCTCTGCGTCCATTATGGTTCAAATGGCTCTGAGCAGTATGGGACTTAACATCTGAGGTCATCAGCCCCCTAGACTTAGAACTACTTAAACCTAACTAACCTAAGAACATCACACACATCCATGCCCGAGGCGGGATTCCAACCTGCGACCGTAGCAGGCGCGCGGTTCCGGACTGAAACGCCTAGAACCGCTCGGTCATAGCGGCCGGCAGGCGGAAAATGCCCGAGTAAATTACACTGAGTGCAACGAATGGATACTAACAGTTCATCTTTATCATTACTCCTAAGTTGTGACAGATACACAGGTTTCCTCTGGTTTCGCAAATGTAATTTTCGTAAAATCACCCCCTCTAAACTTCGACCCCATAATTAACACCACAAAGGAATGAAATAGTCTCACTCACCCCAGTGACGACACTATGGCTCGCAGGATTGCTGCGGCGGTGGCACACCCTCTGCTGTTGATTGCTGCAATGTTGGCCCTCCTGACACAATTCTGTATGGACTGCTCTGTAGTGATAAAAAGTGGTTCAAATGACTCTGAACACTATGGGACTTAACTTCTGAGGTCATCAGTCCCCTAGAACTTAGAACTACTTAAACCTAACTAACCTAAGGAAATCACACACATCCATGTTCGAGGCAGAATTCGAACCTGCGACCGTAGCGGTCGCGCGGTTCCAGACTGTAGCGTCTAGAACCGCTTGGCCACCTCGGCCGGCTTGTAGTGGTAATTTTGTAGGGGGTGATGCGTGTGTGGTGATGCCGTAGGTGGTGAGGAGCCAGTGGAAACGCTGTGGATAATTTATAACATAACTTTATTATATCTGCAATTCTACATGCGCAGGCACGCCTCTCCTCGTGAGCTCTGGACGGTGCAATTGGCATCGCCTACTAGAACGGCGGCGTAGGCAAGCCATGGCCAGTTGTGACAGTGGCGCTTCCCGGCGGAGCGCTACGGCAGGCTGCGGCCCCAGTGCTTTTTGCTCCGCAGTAGCGGAGAAGGCCTCTGTGGACGGTTGCTGGTGTTGAGACGCCGAGTCCCTCCGTGGGCCTCAGTGTCGGCGGCAGCAGGTACGGACAGCAGGCAGGCAGGGTTGTGGAAACAAGTCTCCTGAATGACCCAGTGTGGCGGCAGATGCAGCCTGGTCTCGAAACGAAAGCTGCTGCTGGCGCTGCCCAGTCATCTCGTGGTCGGGCGGTGGTCTGGCGTCATGGTGCAGCTGTTCGGCGATGACGAAGTCCCCAAATCGAATTATGTCCTGTCCTCAAATTCAGTTTCATTTACACTCCGTTCCTGCTTATTTGTTTCTCTAAAACCTGCAGTCTAGTCACGTCGCTTATAACAAATAGACTCCCTCAAGTGTGGTGGCAACGACCCACTTACAAGATTGTTCATTTGGGCGGCAGTTTACAACTTCACTCAACTATCCTCGCTTCGCATCTCACTATCGCATCTGCTACTATGCCCTGCATGTCGACATAGCATGGCTGACAGTCAGCGCTGTTACCGCAATAATCCGCTGCGCCCCCCATGCTACTTCCAGTCACTCACACTTACGATTTAATACACTAATGACCATTAAAATTGCTACACCAAGAAGAAATGCAGATGATAAACGGGTATTCATTGGACAACTATATTATACTAGAACTGTCATGTGATTACATTGCAATTTGGGTGCATAGATCCAGAGAAATTGGTACCCAGAACAACCACCTCTGGCCGTAATAACGGCCTTGATACGCCTGGGCATTGAGTCAAACAGCTTGGATGGCGTGTACAGGTACAGCTGCCCATGCAGCTAAACACAATACCACAGTTCATCAAGAGTAGTGACTGGCGTATTGTGACGAGCCAGTTGCTCGGCCACCGTTGACCAGACGTTTTCAATTGGTGAGAGATCTGGAAATGTCTTGGCCAGGACAGCAGTCGAACATTTTCTGTATCCAGAAAGGCCCGTAAAGGACCTGCAACATGCGGTCGTTCATTATCCTGCTGCAGTGTAGGGTTTCACAGGGATCGAATGAAGAGTAGAGGCACGGGTCATAACACACCTGAAATGTAAAGTCCACTGTTCAACGCGCCGCCAATGCGAACAAGAGATGACCGAGACGTGTAACCAATGGCACCCTATATCATCACGCCGGGTGATACGGCAGTATGGTGATGAAGAATACACGCTTCCAATGTGCGTTAACCGCGATGTCGCCAAAAACGAATGCGACAATCATGATGCTGTCAACAGAACCTGGATTCATCCGAAAAAATGACGTTTTTCCATTCGTGCACCCAGGTTCGTCGTTGAGTACACCATCGCAGACGCTCCTGTCTGCGATGCAGCGTCAACGGTAATGGCAGCCATGGTCTCCGAGCTAATAGTGCATGCTGCTGCAAACGTCGGTCGAACTGTTCGTGCAGATGGTTGTTGTCTTGCAAACGTCCACATCTGTTGACTCAGGGATCGAGACGTGGCTGCACGATCCGTTACAGCCATGCGGATAAGATGCCTGTCATCTCGACTGCTAGTGATACGAGGCCGTTGGGATCCAGCACGGCGTTCCGTATTACCCTCCTGAACCCACCGAGTCCATATTCTGCACAGTCATTGGATTTCGACCAACGCGAGCATCAATGTTGCGATACGATAAACCGCAATCGCGATAGGCTATATTCCGGCCTTGATGAAAGTCAGAAACCTGGTGGTACGCATTTCTCCACCTTAGGCATCACAACAATGTTTCACCAGGCAACGCCGGTCAAATGCTGTTTGTGTATGAGAAATCGGTTGGAAACTTTCCTCATGTCAGCACGTTGTAGGTGTCGCCACCGGCGCCAACCTTGTGTCAATGCTCGGAATAGCTAATCATTTGCATATCACAGCATCTTCTTCCTGTCGGTTAAATTTCGCGTCTGTAGCACGTCGTCTTCGTGGTGTAGCAATTGTAATGGCCAGTAGTGTACTTTTACCTAAAATACTGGGTAGTGTGACAACTGCGTCCCAGGTTTTCGTTGTTCACTCTTGTCTTTCTCAGATAATTCAGTTTTTACAAGACCATGTGTCTTTTTATGTCGCGTTCATTTTCAAACCAGAGTTTGTTGAATGTGTAAGTAGACTGAGGTGAAGAAAGTCATGGGGTACCTCTTAATATCGTGTCAGACCTCTTTCTTCCGGGTGTAGTGCAGCAACTCGACATGGAATTGGCTCAACGAGTCGATGGAAATCTTCTGCAGAAATGCTGAGGCATTGTGCCTCTATAGCTCTCCATAATTGTGAAAGTGTTGCCGGTGCAGGATTCGTGCACGAACTGACCTCTCGATTATATATCACAAATGTTTCGATGGGATTCATGTGGGGCGATCTGAGTGGCCAGACCATTCGCTCGAATAGTCCAGAAAGTTCTTCAAACCAATCACAATTGTGGCCCAATGACACGGCGCATTGTCGTCCACAAAAATTCCGTCTTTGGGAACATGAAGTCCATGACTGACCACAGATGGTCTCCAAGTAGCCGAAAATAACCATTTTCACCCGATGACCCAGTCCATTCCATGTAAACACAGCCCACACCATTATGGAGCCGCTGCAAGATTGCACAGTGCCTTGTTGACAAATTGGGTCCGTGGCTTCGTGGGATCTGCGACGGGCACGAGCCCTACCATAAGCTCTTACAAACTGAAGTCTGGACCAGGCCACGGTTTTCCAGTCATCTAGGGTCCAACGGATATGGTCACGAGCCCAGGACAGGCGCTGCAGGCGATATCATGCTGCTAGTAACGGTACTCGCGTTGGTCGTCTGCTGCCACGGCCCATTAAAGCAAAATTTCGCCGCACTGCCATAATAGATACGTTTGTTGCATGTTCACATTGATTTCCGCGATTATTTTACGCAGTGTTGCTTGTCTGTAAACACTGACAACACTACGCAAACGCTGGTGCTCTCGGTCGTTAGGTGAAGGCCGTTGGCTTCTGCGTTGTCTGTGGTGAGAGGTAATGCCTGAAATTTGATATTTTCCGACATTCTAGACACTGTGGCTCTCGAAATATTAAATTCCCTGACGATATCAGAAATGGAATGTCCCATGTGTCTAGCTCCAACTACCATTCCGCGTGCAAACTCTGTTGATTCTCTTCGTGTGGCCATAATGACGATGGAAATGTTTTAACATGAATCATCTTAGTACAAATGATAGCTCGCGAATGCACTGACCTTTTATACCTTGCGTATGCGATACTACCACCGCTTGTATACGTGCATGTCGCTATCCTGTGACTTTTGTCACCTCACTATAAATTACGAATATCTGAGCCATGCTGAACTTTTATCAAGATATGACTGAATATTTGAGCAGCTCTTTTAGACAGTACTTTCTCACTGAAAAAAAAAAAAAGTACGTTATAACGACTGAGTGTAGAAGACGAGAGTGGGGGAGAAGCGGTGGGGAAGGAAGGAGAATGTCAAATGGTAGTGAAAGAATGTAGGGCGTCTTATATTTGCTGTCTATTGCTTGTACGACCACACATCGTCTGTATCTTATCGTACTTCTCAACCCTTACACATAGGCGCCGGCCGCTGTGGCCGAGCTGTTGTAGGCGCTGCAGTCCGGAACCACGTGGCTGCTACGGTCGCAGGTTCGAATCATGCCTCGGGCATGGATGTTTGTGATGTCCTTAGGTTAGTTAGGTTTAAGTAGTTCTAAGTCTAACTAACTAGTTCTAAGTAACTAACGACTTCAGTTGTTAAGTCCCATAGTGCTTAGAGTCATTTTTGAACACATAGGCATCCGAAAGGTATCTACCATAGACTTTTAATTAATTTCAAAATTCACGCGTATTTCTAGAAATGGTTATCTCTGATATTGTTCAACCGTATGCAGGGGGTAGCGCAATGGATTTAGTAAACATTACATTGTTTGGTTGTCAGGTTGTTGTGGCGGCGGCGGTTTGGGCGTTTCTTGCGGTCGTGGGGGTTGTGAATCTTTATGCAAAATTGTCGAAATTGAAGACCCGACCTCCTCTCCGTTACTTCCTCGTACAGTCCTCAATGGCTACAGAAGAGACAGTTCCAATACCTCGTTCAGTACAAACATGTCTGCAGCATAGCTTCCCGATACCATTCCCCAGTTCCCGTAATATCATCTCCTTCGCTTTCGCACATTATCTCAACAGCAAGTTCGAATTTAACCCGTCAAGGCTTGCTGAGACTTTATTCAGATTTACAATTCAGAACCACTGTTGTAGACCATGAGAGCATGGTCGTGCTGTACTGTAGATGTATTCTCATGTACTTCATTTGTCACCCCAAATACAGAAGAAATACAAATTTTTCCACTCAATTATCGGAAGAAATTGTGAAATATTAAGGCTGAATGGTGTTTGGAACTTTGTAAATTATAAAGTCTCTAAACTACGTGGGTGAAACCCTGCGCGAGATCCAGTCGTAGAGTTTGTAGTCCAGATACCATATTGACACAATAAAGTGCCAAACTAGGGAGATAAAGGCCATTACAGTTGAATCCTTGGCAGTTAAGATTTGGTTCTGTCGACTAGTTTCGTGACTGTTTTCGGAGGTTTCGTACATCCATATTCACAATAATAGTATAAAAAGATATACTTTGGATATACTAATAAAATATGCTTACATTAATAGTATACCAGTAATGTACCTTCAAAAAAATATTGACTGGATACCATCAGACGTTTAAGATACAATGTGCCTTGTGTGCTTCCTGTCAAATTTATTTATTGGGGCGCAACACGTTGTCAGACACAACCGATCAGTTGCATAAAAAATGGGACCTTTGCAATCTTGCTCTCTTTTGCACAAATTTTTGCGGATGCCCATGCCCTTACACGTGACGATGTTGTGGTGTTCGAATTGTTCAATAGCTTGCAAAAATTGTGCCACGTTTACTTTCTAGATATTTGTGCTAGCGAACGGCTATTGTCGCAACATAATGTGTAGAAGTGTACATATAGTTTTACGTCAGTTGTTGGTAATAAAGCCTACTCCACGATCCTAAACTGACCTTGTTTACTGTGTCGAGAAACTCTACTCGATACGGTAGAAGTTGTAAAGACTGCGTACGATGTGCAGAACAATTAACAACTGAACTGATATAGATAGTACTTCCTCACTGAAAAAATGTACCTTATAACGACTGAGAGTAGAAGACGAGAGTGGGGGAGAAGCGGTGGGGAAGGAATGACTGGATGACTGGATATTAGATTCACACTACAGGAGTTTTGACGTCAGCATACATTGCTTCTCATATCACGGCGTAAGGTTCGAATGTGAGCGCTATGCAGATGCTGAATGCTATTGCGTAGTGAATACAGACAGATCGCTCGACATAGATTTTGAATACGTGTTTCATAGGCATCTTTACAGTCTGCCTGTGTTATCTGGAGAGAACTTGGCTTAACGCTTTGCACAGATAAATGCAAGGGCATTTCGCTTGTTGTGACACGTATCGCAGCCCAGATTTTCCTTGTTTGATTATCACTATCTTTCACTGTATGTATTGCGTTTTACAGCATTGACGAGAGGCTGTTTCAATAAATTATGCTGAAGTGAAATTGTGAAATGGCTTTCTAATACGCCAAAGCGAAAGTTTCCTAAAACATTGAATTTGGAGCTACAACACTCATAAAAATAGCGGTTTATGATTGTAAATTACTTTTAATTGATATTTTTTATTTACCTGTCTTTTTGTAATAGGCAATCCCACACTAATACTGAAAATTTTACCGTATTTATTTGGCGCATTCCCTGTACAATTGCCAACTAAATTGCAGAATAAATAGTACGTGACAAAGTTCAAAGAATTAAATAAATTTACAACGACGTCATTTTACACACACAAACACACATAAACACACACTGTCGATAAATTCTCTTCTAAACTGTTATGAGCACGCTTTACGCGTATACATTGTGTAATAGGCCGGCCGGAGTGGCCGAGCGGTTAAAGGCGCTACAGTCTGGAACCGCACGACCGCTACGGTCGCAGGTTCGAATCCTGCCTCGGGCATGGACGTGTGTGATGTCCTTAGGTTAGTTAGGTTTAAGTAGTTCTAAGTTCTAGGGGACTTATGACCACAGAAGTTGAGTCCCATAGTGCTCAGAGCCATTTGAACCATTTGAACCTTGTGTAACAGTTTTGTCACAGTATGCTTTTGCAATTATCTCGATACTTCTGAGGGAATGCCGTCCATTCGATGTGCTTTGTTTTTCCAGTGCTCAGTCAAATTCTTATCATGGCATCACGTCCCCCACCTCACCTTCATCCATGTCTTCTTTCTTTTCCATAAACTTGTCTTCAAGTTTCTTTCTTCTACTTGTTACTTCTACAAATTCCTTACACTTTTCAGCTTTCCCTTCTTTGCTTATCGCTGGCTTGTCTTTGGAACGCTTGATATTCGGACAACTTGTTTTCTTTTCTCCAAAGATTCATTCCATATTTCCCACACACAGGCATCCTTCTACAGCTTTGGGTTTCTCCTGCAGCCATTTCTGATTTGCTATTTTGCACTTTCTGCCCGTCTCACTTCCTTAGACCTCTGTATTCTTTGCATGCTTAATTTGAAGTACTTTTACATCTTCTCCATTTCTCAATTAAATTCACTGTCTCTTGTTATCCAAGGGTTGTTATTGAGCCTTGCAATTTTGCCTATTTGATTTTCTGCTGACCTCACTATTTCATCTTCCTAAGTTGCCCATTCACTTTTCACTGTATTCCTCCCCATTATTCAGTCAATCTTTGTGTAATCCTGCCTTTGAAACTCCAACAAACCTCCGATTCCTTCAATATCCAGGTCGTATCTCCTTAATTTCCTTCCTTTTTGCGGTTAAGTTTGCAGCTCATAACCAATGGATTTGGTCCTAATCTACATCTGCCCCTGGAATTCTTTTGCAGATTAAAATCTGATTTACAAGTCTCTTTCTTACCACAGTATAATCTATCTGAACCCTTTTGGTATCGCCAGGTCTTTTCCATAAATGCATCTTTCTTCCATAGATTCTGAAATCTAGTATAAGCAATGATTAAATAGTGCACTGTGGCAAATGTTACCAGGCGGGTTTCCTTTTCATTCCTTTGTACCAGTCCACGTTCTTCTTTTCCATTTCCTACCATCGATTTTCAGTCCCCCAGTGCTAGCAAATTTTAGTCCTCCTTAGCAAACTGATTTATTTTATCTCGTCATATATTCTTTCATTCTGCATTACCCTTATTTGATTTTGTGTTGACAGTAATGTTCTTACCTTACGAGAAATCCTGTTGTTTATGCTACTGCACATCACTAATTCACACTACTTATGACTTCATCCTGTCCATTTCTATTTTTAAATTCTCTAATGTACCTACCCATTTAAGGGACATAACATTCATCAATGCAGCTTATAGAAAATCGGCTTTATTATTTTCTAAAGACAACATCCTCCTTAGCAGTCCTGCCCTTATATCCGAAAGGGAAGTATTTTATCTTCTTAATGTTTTGCCCTTGTTGACGCCATCATCATTAAACCATACAGCACACCTGCATGTCATTGGGAATTATAACAGCCATAGTTTCTCCTTGTTTTCAGCACCAACATACTAAAACCATGCTGACTAATGTTACAAGCCCAGAGCTATAAACCATTCATAGTGTTTCTCCTACGACTGACGAAAAGGCTGCTGCCCATTTTTACGAACTACAGGTCTGTCTGACCTCTCCACAGATACCTCTGTGATGTGGTTTCATCTATGGCGTGGCTGTCTGTATTGTTGAGGCACGCAAACTTCCCCACTGTGGCAAGGTCCATGGTTCATGGTTCATGGAGGAAGATCGGACATCTCGTACCTCTCAGAGAAGTAAAAATTTGAGAATTTATTGAGACTCATACCTCGGAAACATTTGCGCCATGTTTCACCACAGATAACCCCATATTTAACAGACCTAATAAATGATGTCCTGAGGGTGGGATGGGTGCCTCTAGTCTGGAAAGCAGCCAACACAATAATTATCAAAAAAAGCCGCAGATAGGGATCCATCAGAATCAAAATCGTAGCGACCAATATACTTGTTAAATACGTTGGCTAAGTTCCATGAGAGGCTTCTATGTAACCGCCTCCAAGCTCACAGGGAAATCCATGGCCTCAGTCACTACCAGTTTGGCCTTGGACCAGGAAATCTATTGATGACGCAATTAATCAGACTTTCCAAATCGTAGGACAGACATTACAGAAGTACTCAGCTGCGATTCTTACTGACATTGCTGGCGCCTTTGATAGGCTTTGTTGACAGCAGTGTTTGATAATTTCGAGAACTGCAGGTACCCGGATCCCTGTACAATAGTAATCGTGACTGTTGTAGAAACAGAGCGGCTGAGTGGCAAGAGGACGATAGCAAGGTTGTAAAAATGATTTCTAAACTATCTCTACAAGGCTCTACCTGCGGACCCACCTTCTGGGATATCACAATTGAACCGCTCTAGAATGTAATCGCGGGAGATGGACGTTCAGGCGGATCGTTGCGTATCCTGACGAGTTGTGATATCAGCCAACACAAGAGCAAGGTGGGGAAACAAGGCCAGTGGCACGCTACACGCAATATATAGTAATGGTGCAACCAAAACAAATTATCCAAAGCAGCACAAAAAACAGCATACATAATGCTTAAAGGATCATTAAAAAGACACTAAGCAATTAAAATAAATAACAAAAACATAAAACGCGAAGTAGTAACTATACATCTTGGGGTATACAGTGACGAACGACATAGCTTTAACTCACGACCAACCACAAACAAAGCCCAAAGTATATTTCACAAACTAGCGGCAATAAATTCGAAACGATACAGACTACCACTTACACACATAAGAATGTGCCATTGTGCACTTTTTGAGTCGATATTGAGCTTTGCAGCTAGTTCATTGGCACATAGACTCTCTCTTGTAAATGGCTCTGAGCACTATGGGACTTAACTTCTGAGGTCATCAGTCCCCTAGAACTTAGAGCTAATTAAACCTAACTAATCTAAGGACATCACACACAACCATTCCCGAGGCAGGATTCGAACCTACGACCGTAGCGGTCGCGCAGTTCCAGACTGTAGCGCCTAGAACCGCTCGGCCACCCAGGCCTGCTTGCTCTTGTTATGAATAGGATCACTGTTAGGTGGGGCAGAGGACTGTGCTACTTAGACTGTATGGGGCATTCAGTTCCACATCAGTCGATTTGGTGATGTGGTGGTTGGAGTATATCGGATCGATATAACCATCAGACAATGGGATGGAACATACTGGATGAAGATGGGTAGACCTCAGAGAGTGTTGCAGATGACTGGGCAGCACATAGAAGATAGGAGCCAACTAAAAAATTAGTGTGTGGACACTTGGCAAAAAGAGTGGGACGAGAGTGATAAGGGCCGCCGAGCTTATTCATTTTTTTCCAATATGAGGGAGTGGTTACGATTGCGCCATGTCAATCCCAGCCTAGGCATGGTTCATTTTGTGACTGGACATGGCCCTTATCCCACTCACTTGGAGCGCATGTCGCTTTCAGAAAACAATCATTGCACATGCGGGGAAATTGGTTCCCAAGAACACTTCCCTTGAAATGCATCAGATATAGCTACTTACGTTACAACATACAGCACTTAACAGAAACAACACTGTCTGATGCACTGAGGACATAGATACATGGACGTAGTTGACGTAATCGCTAGAAACATCTCAAAAGCATAACACATAACATGACATATAAAACAGACCCATCAACACAGAAGACGCAGAAGACGAAGACAGCCCGCCATAGGTAGCTCGAGTAGCTCCAGTACTGACGATGAAATGAGTGACAGTGACAACACTGACATAACATAGACATACAAAATATACACTCCTGGAAATGTAAAAAAGAACACATTGACACCGGTGTGTCAGACCCAGCATACTTGCTTCGGACACTGCGAGAGGGCTGTACAAGCAATGATCACACGCACGGCACAGCGGACACACCAGGAACCGCGCTGTTGGCCGTCGAATGGCGCTAGCTGCGCAGCATTTGTGCACCGCCGCCGTCAGTGTCAGCCAGTTTGCCGTGGCATACGGAGCTCCATCGCAGTCTTTAACACTGGTAGCATGCCGCGACAGCGTGGACGTGAACCGTATGTGCAGTTGACGGACTTTGAGCGAGGGCGTATAGTGGGCATGCGGGAGGCCGGGTGGACGTACCGCCGAATTGCTCAACACGTGGGGCGTGAGGTCTCCACAGTACATCGATGTTGTCGCCAGTGGTCGGCGGAAGGTGCACGTGCCCCTCGACCTGGGACCGGACCGCAGCGACGCACGGATGCACGCCAAGACCGTAGGATCCTACGCAGTGCCGTAGGGGACCGCACCGCCACTTCCCAGCAAATTAGGGACACTGTTGCTCCTGGGGTATCGGCGAGGACCATTCGCAACCGTCTCCATGAAGCTGGGCTACGGTCCCGCACACCGTTAGGCCGTCTTCCGCTCACGCCCCAACATCGTGCAGCCCGCCTCCAGTGGTGTCGCGACAGGCGTGAATGGAGGGACGAATGGAGACGTGTCGTCTTCAGCGATGAGAGTCGCTTCTGCCTTGGTGCCAATGATGGTCGTATGCGTGTTTGGCGCCGTGCAGGTGAGCGCCACAATCAGGATTGCATACGACCGAGGCACACAGGGCCAACACCCGGCATCTTGATGTGGGGAGCGATCTCCTACACTGGCCGTACACCACTGGTGATCGTCGAGGGGACACTGAATAGTGCACGGTACATGCAAACCGTCATCGAACCCATCGTTCTACCATTCCTAGACCGGCAAGGGAACTTGCTGTTCCAACAGGACAGTGCACGTCCGCATGTATGCCGTGCCACCCAACGTGCTCTAGAAGGTGTAAGTCAACTACCCTGGCCAGCAAGATCTCCGGATCTGTCCTCCATTGAGCATGTTTGGGACTGGATGAAGCGTCGTCTCACGCGGTCTGCACGTCCAGCACGAACGCTGGTCCAACTGAGGCGCCAGGTGGAAATGGCATGACAAGCCGTTCCACAGGACTACATCCAGCATCTCTACGCTCGTCTCCATGGGAGAATAGCAGCCTGCATTGCTGCGAAAGGTGGATATACACTGTACTAGTGCCGACATTGTGCATGCTCTGTTGCCTGTGTCTATGTGCCTGTGGTTCTGTCAGTGTGATCATGTGATGTATCTGACCCCAGGAATGTGTCAATAAAGTTTCCCCTTCCTGGGACAATGAATTCACGGTGTTCTTATTTCAATTTCCAGGAGTGTATATAACATAAAACATGTAAAACATGTACATCTGCTTACGTGAATATTAATCAAAGATTTCAGTTTATATCTTATTATGAAAATTAGAAAAGCCTTTGGATAACTATTGTTCTGGAATACACGTTAAATCTGTACCCAATATAAGTAAGTAGCTACATAAATAAATATGCCACTGTAAATGCAATAATATGGATGTAATATAAATTTAATATAAACTAAGCATGCAAAATCAAACAGTGCAAATACACAACAGAAACAGATAATGCGTATTACAAAATCATACAAAATTAATAGGTCAACTACTCAAAAAGAGTCTAGTTTTATTCTACAAATATGTTTTTATAAGATTAATGATAGGTTAGTGGTGGCTTGTTATTTCTCCTACAGCTATGTAGGAACAATATATAACTTAATTAGATTACGCTGAGGCAGGAAATTGTTCCAAAGCCAAGCAGAATTTGTTTACTATCTAACCTAGTACTAGTAGTTGTGGTGTAACCTAACAAATATCAAGTGACATACCACTCTAACAAACAACACTGACCCAGATTAGATCGCATGGGCTGAACAAATCGAATTTTCCCAAAGAGGGATGTTCATGTAGTTCCCTCCCCCAGGTGGTGTTGGCGAACGGATATCTATATCTACTCTTTCCTGTCTTCTTTTATTCCCTTCTAAAACTATATCATAAGTATATAATTCATATATTTATAATTTTCTGCTTCCAAATTCCCGTATTTTTCTTTAAAAAATAAGTGTAATTGCTGTAAGTAAATAAAAGATGTCACCAAAGTGCAGACAAAAGAACTCCATCCAATCCCACCAATATGTGGTGTTGCATGGGCAACAGTGCACTTGGCCTCAACTGCGTAGCACAATTTTGCTGTGCTGTGATGGCCATGGGTACTGACTAACAGATCTGTGTGGAGCAATACGGCCTGAAGAAAGTAATAAGGTGGCAGGCCCTAATAGTCATAATGCAGCTTGAAGAAAAAGATGCAGCTTGTGAATCCCCTCGAAACCAGTAGAATTTCAATTGGTACTAGCAGAACCGTTAATATATGTAAGACACTGTAATATTTTCGGCATTATGCATATGTTATAGACATCATGAATACTGTAGCAAATTGGGCTAGCGCATTAAATAAAATGTGGTGCTCATTTGGCCCTTATTGTATTTCATTATACCTATCATTTATAAGCGCATTTCCACTGATCATTTTGGAAGAAAGACAGGAAATAAGCTGTTAATCAAATAAACCTACATGGTAAATTAAGTTAGAGGAGAACTCCGTTGTTGAAGAGAAATGTATGTGATTTTAAATACGTTGTGAGGTTTTTCGACACTATTTTGGCACGAACCTTTCGCATGTGCAAAACGTCATTCCAAATTTGATCTACGGTTAAATGGTTTTACAGGACCAATCATCGTTATTGTTAAATGTCAGTCTGGTATCACAAGAATACGCACACATTCGACGTTGGTTTATGAAGTTGCAGGTCTCCCTGAGCGAAGTTTATCTTCAGTGTGTTCTCGGCCTCTCAAAAATGATTTGTGCCAGCGAAAAACGTGTGCTCTTCGTAAGGACTGTTCCCCATAGGCCTGTTTCAACTTTTCAAAGGTGACACTGGCGGATTCCCCAAGTTTAACACAAAACTTGATGACAAAACGTGACTCTAACTTGAACTGTTGCATTTTCGTAACACACAAACAAAACACAACCTCAGTGTTGGCGCTCTAAAAAATCACGCGATGGCAGTACGGAGCTGAAACTCAGACTGAGCATCTGGACGCGATTAACACAGCGGTCTACACAAGTAGAAAAACACAGCGTTGCCAGATCTCAGTGTTGGCAGACTCATTACTTTTCCCATACACCTCGTACACATGACAATCAACAGAAGGCATGAACACGCTTTATGATTCCCAATGTTAATAGCAGAGCTTTCTTATTTTTCAACTATAGAGTGTCAATCCCCAATTATTACTCAAGGACAGATCAGAAAACATGTAGAAAACGCTAGCAGGAATGTCTTACCCCTGCCAACCATACTTTCTAAACATTCACTTGAATATTCCTTGTGGAAAAATACAACTACTCGAATGTGTAGACCGAGCGAGGTGGCGCAGTGGCTAGCACACTGGACTCCCATTCGGGAGGACGACGGTTCAATTCCGCGTCCGGCCATCCTGATTTAGGTTTTTCGTGATTTCTCTAGATCGCCCCAGGCAAACGGGTCCTCTGAAAGGGCACGGCTGATTTCCTTCCCCTTCCTTCCCTAATCCGATGAGAACCATGACCTCACTGTCTAGTCTCCTCCCCCAATCAACCCCAACCTCGATTATGTAGCTATTGCAATGGATTGCTCGAGTAGATGTTCACCTTGGTGGCATCGTGTTAATACTGAATTGTCGATATGGTTTAACAGGAAGAGTGTGTTTTCTGATGTCCCATTTCCATTGTTGCAGGGACCTACCATGATTTTCTCCTGTATACAGCTGTTGGTACTGTTGACGTTCGCCCCGCGGAGTGGCCGCGCGGTTTGAGGCGTCATGTCACGGACTGCGCGGTTCCACCCGGCGGAGATTCGAGTTCTCCCTCGGGCATCGGTGTGTGTTGTTCTTAGCATAATAAGGCTAGGGACCGATGACCTAAGCAAAGTGGTCGCTTAGGAATTCACACACATTTGTTGATGTTGCTGTGTGCACACGTCCTCTGGTACTGCGTCCCATCTTCTACAGTAGATGTGGAATGCTGTCCCACACAACCCTTGTGTATCCTACTGCATATTATTCATTACTGTCAATAGACCCTCAGATTGTCTCCTAGGATAACAAAGAAAGTGTGCAAAATTCTCAGATCCTCATTTTCAAACACAATGACACTGACAGGCATTTTATATTCTCTGGGTTTCGTCGTTATACATTCACTTTCAACCGATAGTGTAGAACGTGAATATCTGGCAAAGTTCCTCATTTCTTATAACAGTTTTTTCATTTTCTGACCCAGATATGTTTTGATTGGTCTCAGATCTCTCTGGGAACCGTCAAGAGATCTACAATACAAAAATACAGTAAACCTTCAGACAGTTGCGGTCGACTCAAAAGTGTGATAAAGCAGATTATGAAACTTCCTGGCAGATTAAAACTGTGTGCTGGACCGAGACCCGAACTCGGGACCTTTGCCGTTGGCGGGGAAAGGGCTCTAAGGACTGAGCTAACCAAGCACAACTCAACACACCTCATCACAGCTTCTGGCAGTACCTCGCGAAAGACAAAGGTCCCGAGTTCGAGTCTCGGTTCGGCACACAGTTTTAATCTGTCAGGAAGTTACATAACAGCGCACACTCCGCTGCAGAGAGAAAATTTCACCCTGGAAAGCAGATTATACTGGATGTTATTCGTGTTTAGTGTGACTTGCGTTTCTTCTAACTGATATCACATCTGACTGATAACTGGTATTACATCTGTGTGATGATGCATCTGTGTTGCATCAGACTAATACTTAATTTTGCATCTGACTAGAAGACTTCCAACCCAGAATGCAAAGAGGATCCGCTGAAGAAACTATATTCATAATACAATACATCGAACAGTTAAACGGAATGGAACACACGATCGTACCAATGAATTACTTAAATATTATTAATTACAAGTCAACATCAAATTTCAGTTCATAGTACTACGTAATACAATACTGTGTACAATGGAATAATGTTCCTAACCACTGAACACATAGTTAACCATCAACGTCCATCAGAAATCATTAAGGGTAAAAACATGAAGTACAATTGAAGTATGTAACCTCCCCCTCACTTATCGACCTTAATGACAGTACTTTTAAACCGCGTGTACCTAATGGAAATTTGGGAAAAGCAATCGTCACCGAAGTTAATCTGTCGGTAAAGAGGGAGGAAAAGGTTACATCTAAATGAAAGGAAACATGCAAATGAAACTGGTGGAAATTAATTTTGAAAAGGGGTAAAGTTAATAAAGAAAGTAAATGTGCGGTCGTTACATTAACAATTAACTGGCGTTAATTAGATATTTGAGATTTGGGGAAAATTACGGTCGCCAGTCCTATGGACAACTACTATAATAACGGAAAATGAAAGATCAATGCACATATAATTAGCACTAAAAGTGTGGCAACTGATGGTTGACAGGTGTAGTGTGAAAAACTGAATGTTTGTCAGAAGTAATAAATTTCGCTACACTCTGTCTTAATTTAGCAAAAGAATTAATAAAACCAGGAAACTGAAAGTTAATTTAGTGACTGAAATTAATAGTGAATTTCGTTTCTGCAGCACTACGAAATTCAGTAAAATAAGGTTAGTCTCAGGCTACCTCAACAATCATCTCAAAAGCAACTTGAATCTACCTAATTTAGAAATAAGAGATTTAACTTTGAACTTGAATTAAATGATTTTGAACAATTAACAATAGTAAAATTTAGTACACACCAAGCTGAGCTGCAGTCACAGGTAAGCTAAAATATGGCAACAAAACTCGCCCTCTTAATTTGTGCTTGTGTAATCTAAATATAGTTCTGTTTTGGTTATTGTAGCCAGCTATGAATTCTTTAACTGAACTTTGAAATTAAAGCAGTGAAATGGAATGATATTACTTTAATGCTGGCGTTTGAATTTCAACGACACTCGGATTCATTTCGGGAAATGAAGGGACCCTGCTCGGGAATGCAATTGGGACAATGAGCAACAAAGGTTCATGCTCAGTTGCTGTATTTTAGTGATGAAAATGGAACGGTTTGAAAAGCTGAGGTCTGCCATACAGTTCTAAAACTTTACGTGCTTTCAGTCTTCCTTGTTGGTTGATTGAAGGTTTGAAGTCGTCGATCGAGGAGGTGGTGACAATCACTTATTGTCGGCCGTTACTGTTGCAGGAGCTGGTTGTTGGCGCGCCTTCGACTCGACACGGTCACCAGGCGAAACGGGCTCTTTATGTGTGCCGTCCGCGACACCGTGCCAGAAATTATCATAGCAAGTCGAACGCAATTACATGCTGCCAGACCCTGAAAGCGCGGCAACTCGCGAGAGCGTCACTCAACACACCTGCTCCACTGCCCTACTCCAGCCAGACTCTGCTCTGCCCGCGCTCCACGCGGCAGAGTTAACACTATCCAAGATCCTAAACACTTTGGTTCTCCACACGACCTATCGATGTAATCGTTCGATAATATAGTTTTCCCTAGGCAAGACCCAGTGTAAAAATACAAATAATATTTACAAAACAAACCAATTATACATCGACATAAATGCATAAATATACATATACAAATTGTAAAACAATTACAATATATAAAGACACAGAAATGTCATATCTTCAGATAACAAAATAGGGATAAAATTTATAGTACAATAGATGGAAATAGGAGGATATGCATTTCCGGCGTTACAAGTACTCCAGCATCAATTACAAAAACAAATATCTTATGTTTTCCTGACTGTGTGGAACTCTGCTGTATTTCTGCTGTAACTGATCCGTGTCTGATCACACTTGAAAGAGTGAAATACTCTTGTGGAACAACAGGATAATTTGCTAGTAGAACGCCCTTCGCTGGAAAAATGGACTGAAAGAAAAGTTCATCTCAGAGAAGCACTTGCAACCGACGTCCCCAGTTATTTGCTGGATATATTCCAATCTCTGTCTTCCTCTACAGTTTTTTCCAGCTGCCTCATGTCTTAACAGATGTCCTGTCATCCTGTCCCTTCTCCTTATCAGTGTTTTCCACATATTCCTTTCCTCTCAGATTATGCGGAGAACCTCCTCATTTCTTACCTTATCAGTCCACCTAATTTTCAACATTCGTCTGTAGCACCACACCTCAAATGGTTTGGCCCTCTTCTGTTCCAGTTTTCCCGCAGTCCATGTTTCATTACTATACACTGCTGTTCACCAGATATACGTTCTGACAAATTTACTCCTCAAAGTAAGGCCTAAGTTTGATACTAGCAGACTTCTCTTGGCCAGGAATGCCCTTTTTGCCATTGCTGATCTGTCCCCCTTGCTGCATTTTTCATGCGTTATTTTGATACGTAGGCAGCAGAATTCCTTAGCTTCATCTACTTCGTGATCACCAGTCCTGATGTTCAGTTTAGCCACTCGGAGCGGCCGCACGGTTTAAGGTGCTATGTCACGGATTGCGCGGCCGCTCCCGCCGGAGGTTCGGGTCCTCCCTCGGGCATGGGTGTGTGTGTTCTTCAGCAGTTTGGTACCTTAGTAAAACACACACACACACACACACACACACACACACACACACACACACATTTGTTTAGTTCCTCACTGTTCATTTCTGTTACTTCTCATTACTTTCGTCTTTCTTCGATTTACTCTCAATCTATATTCGGTATTCAAAGTACTTTTCAGTCTATTCAGCAGATCCTACAATTATTCTTCTCTTTCACGGAGGATAGCAATGTCATCAGCGAACCTAGTCATTGATATCCTTTCACCTTGAATTTTAATTGCACTCTTGAACCTTTCCTTTATTTCTGTGGTTGTTTCTTCGATTTATAATTGAACAGTAGGGGCGAAAGACAACGTCTCTGTCTTACACTCTTTTTAATCTGAGTATTTCGTACTTGGTCTTCCACTCTTATTATTCCCTCTTGGTTCTTGTACATACTGTCTATTACCCGTCTCGCCCTATAGCTTACCTCTATTTTCCCAGAATTTCGAACACATTGCACCATTTTACATAGTGTAACGCTTTCTCTAGGTCGACAAATCCTATGAACGTGTCTTGCTCTTTCTTTAGTCTTGCTTCTGTTATCAACTGCAACGTCAGAACTGACTGTCTGGTGCCTTTACCTTTCGTAATGCCAAACTGGTCGTCATCCAACACATCCTTAATTCTCTTTGCCATTCTTCTCTATTTTAGTCAGCAACTTTGATGCGTGAGCTGTTCAGCTGATTGTGCGATAAATCTCGCACTTGTCGGACCTTGCAGTCTTCCCAATTGTGTGGATGGTTTTCCTAAAGTCAGATGGTGCATCGCCAGATTCATAGATTCTACACACCAACGTAAATAGACGTTTTGTTGCCACTTCTCCCAATGATTTTAGATATTCTGATGTAATGTTATCTATCACTTCTGCTTTATTTATTTTAAGTCTTCCAGATCTCTTTTAAATTCTGATTCTAAACCTGGATCCCCATCTCTTCTAAATCGACTCCTGTTTCTTCTTGTACCACGTCATCGGACAAGTCCTCTCCGTCATAGAAGCCTTCAATGTATTCTTTCCACCTACCCGCTCTCTCCTCTGCATTTAACAGTGGTATTCCCAATTCATTCTTAATATTACCGCCCCTGCTTTTAGTATCAGCGATGGTTATTTAGACTTTCCTATATGGTGAGTCAGAAATCCCTGCACACTCGGCCGGCCAGTGTGGCCGAGCGGTTCTAGGCGCTTCAGTCTGGAACCGCGCGACCGCTACTGTCGCAGGTTCAAATCCTGTCTCGGGCATGGATGTGTGTGATGTCCTTAGTTTAGTTAGGTTTAATTAGTTCTAAGTTCTAGGGGACTGATGACCACAGATGATAAGTTCCATAGTGCTCAGAGCCATTTGAACCATTTGAACTTGTACACTCTGAAACAGCGTCCGTTTTTCGTGAAAACTGGACCTCTCTAAGCTTTGTTAAACATAAGCTGATAACACTAGGGACTCGTTAGAGTGCTCACTAATGACTGAATGGTGCTCAAGATTCCGAATTGCAAAAATAACCTACTTTCCGAAATGACACGAATATATATTTCAGTTGTCACTCTTTCACACAATGCACGACAGTAATGTAGACTCAGCAGCGTCACATGAGCTTACAGAAAGGAACAGAGGAACTATCTTCGATCACTGACTTGACACTTTTAACAAAAAAAGATTAGATCTTCTGAAACTACTTTTAAAACAATTCTGCTGTACAAAGCGTTACCATAAAGAACGGGCAAGAACATGTGGAATTGATGGTATGGATGAAGGCGATAAGAATGACCATCAAGACAATGGACTAACCGTAACCCCACTGCAAGCGGCTGGATCTATCCGGAACAGTGAGTGAACGTAAGAAACAACATTTTCGCAGTTTGGTAGCTACGTGGTATATAACCATCAATGAATGGCTTCAGCTGCAAATGGCATACCTGAAGGAACTTGTGGTATTTCTTCCTTGTTGAACTGACACATCGTCAAATTTAGAGACTGGTTTAGACGGTATTAGCGAGCTGTATCCTGGGCACCAAAAAAAAATTAATGTGTGTCGTGGGACGTTGGCCCGGAAAAAATACAGCGAATTATTACGAAAAAAAAAGAAAAAGAAAAGGGGTAGGTCTTTGATTAGTAATCAAAACATTACCTGTCCTGGGTTCTAAACCCACCATCGCTTAAAGTTTGATTAATGATCTGCATTGGCGGACGAAGGCTTCCGGCATAAGAAGTCACCTTCAATCTGCAGCAGCCTTGTCAAACAATGCGGAGGAGCAGACAGAGGGTCAGGGCACTTTCTTGTCTTAGGGGTGGGAAACTGGCCCTAAAGGTGGAAGAATCGGCAATGATCAACAGCATGAGAATGCAGAAGGCAATCGAAACCACTGCATTAAAAACACATAACCTGTATCCAGAGGACATGTGGCCTGTAATTGAAAAAGTGTCTTGTTGATCTCTCCATTGGCAAAAGATTCCGGAACAGTTATCCATTTCGGAGAGAACTGACAAGGGGGAAGTTACCATGAGAAAACCTTGAATAATCAACGAAAGGATAACGTTCTACGAGTTGGGGTGTGGATTGTCAGAAGCTTGAAACGGTCGTTCCTTCACTACTCAGTTTTTGGTGTTTGGCTCCCCTGGCGCTACTAACCTTCTGGGTCTGGGCATTTTTGGCCGTCTGGGTTTCTTAGTGCAGGACGGAATACAGGCAATTTCGATCCCCTCCACAGATACCCTCCTCGCCCCGTTGCTCAGAAAATTCAAAACGTTGTTCCCATTCTCCACACCAGGGGTGAGGGGTTTCACCGCACATGTTCAGCTTCTTCCCTCTACTGTCCCTCGTTCTTTTTTCAAGGCCCGCCCGGTCCCCTTTGCTCTCCAGGATAGGCTCCAGGTGGAACTTCGCCGCTTACAAGACGAAGGCATCCCGTCACGCACAGTCGCTGGGAGATGCCTATAGTGTTAGTCGAGATGCCGAACGGTGCTTTATGCATCTGTGGCGATTTTAAGGTGACGATAAATTCTTAGTCCGTCATCGATGCATATCCGTCCCATCGGTGGATGACATACTCCCATGTCTTGTGGGCTCCACGGTTTTCGCCAAAATTGATTTGCGTGTGGTCTTTTCCGGTACAACCGCCTCCCGTTTGGCACTGTCAGCGCCCCCGCCATTTTCCAACGTTATTTACAACACCTCACAAGTCAGGTGCCCGGTGTGTCAAATTACCTGGACGATGTCATCGTCAGTGGTTCGTCCGTGTTGGACCTCGCGGACAAGCTGGATAGGCTGTTTCAGGTTTTTCTGAGGCTAACCTGCGTTGCTAGAAAGAAAAGTGTGACTTTTTGCGTGTGAGGTCAGTTATCTCTGGTTCCTGATTGATGCCCACGGCCTCCACGCCTCTAAGATGTCAGAGCATTCAAAACCTCCCTCCCCCCACCAAAGAGAAGCAACTGCAGTCCGTCCTTGGTCAAATCAACTATCATACCCCACCCCGCTGAGATTTCGGCGCCCCTGACCAGGTTATTGAGCAAGGGCGTGCGTTGGGTTTGGGGCACAGCGTGCGAGCAGACTTTCACAAGTCTCAAGTCGGCGCTCTCCCACCCTCCTTGTCTGGCTGTTAACAACCCTTCCCTGCCCTTCATCCTCGCCGCCGACGCATCGGGCTATGGCCTGGGTGCGGTCCTGTCGCAAGTGGTCAACGGCGTTGAGAGACCGGTGGCTATCGCATCCATGACCGACACTCAAACCAAATACAGTTAAATTGAAAAGGGAGCTTTGGCGTCGGTTTTCGCCCCGATGAAATTCTACAATTACGTTCATGGCTGTCATTTCACTCTGCAGACTGACCACAAACCTTTGGTTTCTTTGTTTCACCCAAGTGCTACAGTGCCCACTCGGACAGCACGCCACCTCCAGCGTTGGTCGCTTTTCCAGGCGATATTCGATTTTGATATTGTCTGTGGCACCTCTGACAGGCACAGAAACGCCGATTTCCTTTCCCGACTGCTTGCCAGTGCGGACCGTGAGTTTGACGCCTGCCCCTTGCTTTGTTTCCGTGTGGAGCCGAACGTGGACGCAGCCTTGGACGCGCTTCCGTTGGATGCCGACGTGGTCTGGCGGGCCACCGCTCACGATCAGACACTGCAAGCTCTCTGCTGCCAAATCGCTGCAGGCTGGCGAACCAGCTGTCGTAGCGTCTATGATGTGGAAGTCTAGCATTTTTGGGATTATTGGCACAGTCTCTTTTTCTGCAGTTGCGTCATGCTTTTGCAAAGTGATTTTGACGATCCCCGGGTGGTCATACCACATGCATTGCGCCGCAGTGCCCTCGACCTCCTCCATGCTGGCCATTGGGGAATCGTCCTCACCAAACAGCTGGCTCGCTGACACCTTTATTGGCGCGGATTGGACAAAGACTTTGCCTCCTTCTGTAGGCCTGCACCACATGCCAAACACGTCAGGCAGCAACCCCACGCCAGCATTTTGCGTGGCCAGATGCAGCTGTTCCGTAGGAATGTCTCCACTTGGATTTCGCAGGGCCGTTTCACGGTTCCCAGAGGCTCATCCTGATCGACTCCCGGTCGGGATACTTTTACGTATCCCACATGATGAACACCACTTCTCCTGAGACTATCAAAATCTTCTGGCGCCTCTTTGCTGCCGAGGGAGTCACCAAAACGGTCGTTACGGGTAACGGTCCACAGTGTATTTTGACCAAGTTTGAGCAATTCTGTGCTCCCATGGGATTTCCCTTGTCCACACCGCCCCATTCCACCCTGCATCAAGCGGCCACTCGATAAGCTGCTGAGCCATCACCCCCTGCAGAAGACTGTGCTTCTTTTGTTGGCTACATACAGCGCTGCCCCCCACGCCCATAAAAGTCCAGCATAGACACTTCACGGTGGACCATTCCGCTCTCCTTATCTGTCCTTGTTCCCTAGAATTCTCACCCTCCTGCCGCACACCGGCGCACTCATTCCATGTCGGGCAGGAGGACTGGGTGCGGATCCCCTCTCGTCCACGGGCACGCTGGGCGCCTGCCGTCATCACCAAGCTCTGCGGCCGGGCTCATCCTGATCGACTCCCGGTCGGGATACCTTTACGTATCCCACATGATGAACACCACTTCTCCTGAGACTATCAAAATTTTCTGGCGCCTCTTTGCTGCCGAGGGAGTCACCAAAATTGTATCTCTCTGGTGGGCCGATGGATCCGCCGCCCACCGGCACCTCAACCAGCTCTGCCCACATTTGGTGGACAACGACGCACAAGAGGAACTGCCGGTGCCTGTTGCCAGCCGCCCTGTGACGGAACCTCCGCTTCCGCCTCTGCCCCAGCTGCCGCCTCCGCCGCCAGCTGCCCCTTCTGCGTCGCCTCCTCCAGCCCCGGCCAGCCATGAACCTATGAACATTGACTAGGATGCTCCTATGAAAGTTTGTGGTGTTGTGCATTCTTTTTTGAGGGGTAGAAATGTGGTAGCGGTCCTTATCAATTAGAGGCCTTGCATAGCAGACAAGCAATGTGGGCTGCCGACCTCCCTTCAAAAGCTCAGATCTAAACATCGTGAAACGTCCCCCTAGAAAAATTATGAATGACTATGCTAATGAACTTCTACGTTATTTGATACTAAGACAGCTGAGCAAAACTGAACGTACTCAGACAGTTCTCTCTTTACTTATTCTGATCATCACTAAACTGACACACTATATTTTTTAGCGCAGCGCAGTCTGACTTTCAATAATGCCTACAAAAGAATGTCCCTGACTAACAATAACCTATACCTTTCATGAATCACTTACCTCAAAAAAATCTTGGTTACTCGAACTACGCCGGCAGGGCTGGCCGTGCGGTTCTAGGCGCTTCAGTCTGGAACCGCGTGACCGCTACGGTCGCAGGTTCGAATCCTGCCTCGGGCATGGATGTGTATGATGTCCTTAGGTTAGTTAGGTTTAAGTAGTTCTAAGTTCAAGGGGACTGATGACCACAGATGTTAAGAGCCATAGTGCTCAGAGCCATTTGAACCATTTGAACTCGAACTACTCCAATACAGCGAGCGCCAATACTGTCAGCTAAATAAAACTACTGAAGGCACTAACTACGGATCGGTATAGTTAGCAAATGAAAGATTTTGATAGAGAGCAAACAATGTATTACCTTAATAATACTCAAAAGTCATCATACATATATCTATTAATTCATGACATCCATCTTTACAAATTTCCTTTTTCTGACGGACACACGTCCAGATCGTCCGCTTATAGTAACCTCTCGAAACTCTGGCATCTCTCTCCCCACATCCACCACTGCTGGCGGGTCACCTCCAACTGCACGACGCTACGCGCTGTTCACATCCACACAGCGCAGTCAGTTATTTTCATACAGAGCAGTACGTTACCAACTTAAAAACCTAAACAACCTACTTACAATCGCCAATGGATGTAAACATCAATAGACTTTACACATAAACATGGCATTACTTCTTTAAAGCCATGGACAGAGGTCCACCAATTGAAACTAATGTGACTACGTGTAGCACTCCGCTTAATTGGTGTTATAAGCACGTCAGAAGAGTCAGACCGGCAGTGTGTACCTACAGCTAGGACAGCTCCGTCCAATCCTGTGGTGCCTGTAACCTGGTAGACACTCCATAGCCTTCAGTAGGAAATTGTATCTTGTTGGGCATAACGCCACTTTCTAATTGTGTAGCATAGTTTTTTGGTTATTATTTCTTCTCATTGTCTTGCACTCTTGTCTGGTTTTGGCACCACAAGAATTGTTGTTTCTTGTTGCTCATATGTTTGGAAATTAGTACACGCGAAGAAGGCGTTTTGGTTAAGGGGCTCCGGAAAGGCTCAAAATCATGAAAAGTTCAATTTTACTTTTTTGCGTTTTCTGAATCTGCAGACTATTGCCTTTTAATAGATATATAATTTATTGAATTCCGAAGACTACAACTATTTTTAATTTTTTTTTGAAATGTGTTCTACATGGGCGTGACCCACTGTGGCGCTGTTAAACTGCTGTCAAATGGTGTTATTATTAACGTCCGTGTTCATCAGGTACATTTTAGTGATGTGAGATAAAGTATGTGTTGTGGCTAACCTGTGATGGTTCAATATATATCGCTGGTGTGATTGTCGATTGTTTCATGTTTATTTACTCTGTCGTTATCTCGAAAATATTCGTAATTAATTATGTTTCTTGAGTCTCTGTTTTGTTGAAGTTTAATAATGAGTAAAAGTAAAGTTATTAGAAATCCTCTGAAGGCTTTTAAGAAAAGGAGAAATGTTGGAAAGCCAAAGGTATGTGTTATTACTGAAAATAATAACATTCTAACATGGTACGAGCGATGCTTGCTTTAGACAAGGAACGCCTTCGGGCTGCAGACAGGACTGTAAAGAGTCTAGAAATACAAGCAAGAGTAAACAGGAGGAGGAACAAGAGGAAGCTGGAGGAGGAGTTTGCAGAGGATGAAGATAATCCATCCTATGGACCTGGAATGCACTAAAAAGTTAATCCAATCTTTGTCGCTCGATTCCCAAAACTTTTATTTTCTCATACTAATTACATGTTTTCTAAGGATCTTCCAAACATATTTGTTTCAAACTTTCAGTAAATGTTACACAGTACCTTCTGCATAATTTAACACAGCCTTTTTCCAAAAAACTGTATATTTTGAATATATAAATAAAAAATTGCAAAAAATGTTGTGAATTTTCATTACAATTGAAAAAAAATCATCTTTAATAACTGAACTAAAATTTTGTAAAATCCCTGTGTTAAGTTGTAGCCCATATTCCAATAAATAATCTGTAAAAAGTTCAACTTCCTACCTCAAATACTTTTCGAGGAAAGATGTAATTTATAAGCGTTATTTTAACATTGCAAGTATAGGGCGTTCCGGAGCCCCTTAAATAAAGCGTGTGCAGACTTGATCGTTAGTTCTTTCCTGCCGACCGCAGGACACTACAGTAGTGAACTGTGGACTGTGGGAGAACTGGAACAGAAGAGAATCGAAGCATTTGAGGTGTGGTGCTACAGACGAATGTTGAAAATTAAATGGACTGATTAAGTAACGAATGAGGAGGTTCTGCGCAGAATCGGAGAGGGAGAAGGGACAGGATGATAGGACATCTGTTAAGACAACAGGGAATGAGTTCTATGGTACTAAAGGGAGCCGCAGAGGACAAAAACTGAAGAGGAAGACAGAGATTGTAATACATCCAATAAGTCACTGAGGATGTAGGTAGCGAGTGACACTCTGAGATGAAGAGATTGGCAAAGGAGAGGAATTCATGGCGGGTCACATCAAACCAATCAGAACTCCGATGAATCAAAACAAATAAAAAAAAAACATAATACTGAGGGGATTGAATTTCTTGTCCTGTGCGATTACGTATCTGATTTTGCAGGGAACAGGTTGCCAGGGAGCCAGATCTAGGAACGACTCCATTCTCTATCTTCATCCGCGGTGGTCAGACAGCAGATCGAAAAGCTGACGCCCATTGTCTCCCAGAAACGGTCGTGCTGGCCCTCAGAGGCCCCTGTCACACTGTCAAAGTTGTTTGATCGAAGGTCTGTGCCAAAGGATTTGTCAAACTTGTCTCACCAAAATACTTCACTGGTTCCGTTACACTATCGTAAAATTTTTCGTCACAGTTTTTCGGGAATGGATGCCGCACAGATAATTCTCTCTGCAGCAGCATTTAAAGCAGGGCTATCCTCGCGGCCCGCCTGCCGCATGACCTATAAAGGAAGTACCAAAGTGGCCTAAGAAATGAGCCTATATCACACGATCGGTAAAAAAGCAGGTTCCATAAAATTCCGTTCATCTAAAGTTATGATAAACTGTTTATATGTAGTATGAAACTCCTGCCACACCATGCTACCATCGCGTCTCTGGTTGGTCCATTGCGTCTATTTGGTTTCTTTTTTTTGAGCGGCCTTTACATACTCATCTTCTTGAGATCGCGTCCCGCAAAAAGGCTGAATTTGCCGAACGTTAACGACTCTGCCATCTGCTTCATCATTTTTCTCTCTTTTTGCAGGCATATAATTTTGCTTACTGGTAAAACTTTGACGTACCTTTCAGCCAGCTATTAAATATATATGTCAGTCATGTCACCGTCGGCTACGCGTGCAGCAGCACCCTCCCCCCCCCCCCCCCCCGCCAGCCACCCTGTCTGCCCTTCCCTTCCCCGGACGCACAGATTATTAGAGAGAGTTAGGGAGAGAGAGACAGAGAGAGAGAGAGAGAGAGAGAACTTACATGAACTTCTAATACAGTTGCGTTAAAAGTTAAGTAGTAGGGTCATCTTGTGTTTCTCATAGTTTATCTTCGATATTCAAATACGAGGGTAATCCCAAAAGTAAGGTCTCCTATTTTTTTATAAGTACAGAATGTTTGTGTGGCAGTTGGTCACACTGTTATGAAGAGTGCTTCACGTCCTGTGTGTGAACATGCGCGCGCCGCGCTGAGGCGCTCAGTCTTGGCTTGACAGCCATTGAGAATGGAGCTCTCATCGGACGTTACCGCCAAGTGCGAATTGCGCGCAGTTATTCGGTTTTTGAACGCAAAGGGCACTGCGTCGATTGAAATCCATCGCCAATTGATGGAAGTGTATGGTGAGTCGTGCATGGATGTCAAAAGTGTTCGTTAGTGGTGTAGAGAGTTTGCAGCTGGTCGGACCGAAATTCACGACGAACAAAGGAGCGGGAGACCGTCAATTTCTGAGGAGGCAGTGTTGAAGGTTGAGCAAAGCATGCGTGAAGATCGGCGGACCACCCTGGATGATCTCTGCACGTTGGTTCCTGAGGTTTACCGAAGCACCGCTCACAGAATTTTAACGGAAACATTGAACTACCGGAAGGTGTGCGCAAGTTGGGTGCCACGGACGCTGACTGAGGACCACATGCGGCAACGAGTTGATGGTTCCCGCACATTTCTTCACCGCCCTTCAGCCGAACAGGACAACTTTCTGGCCTCAATTGTAACGGGTGACGAAACCTGAGCATACCACTTTACACCTGAGACCAAGCAACAATCACGCCAGTTCATATCTTTCTGAACAGCATGGCGTCGAGCTGATATGACATGGGCATACAAAAACTGCCACAGCATCTACAAAATTGCATCGACAGAAATGGTGATTATGTCGAAAAATAGCTAAATGTTCAAGCTGTAAACTGATGTAAACCATTGTAGAACTAAGCAAGTCTATGTACTTATAAAAAATAGGAGATCTTACTTTTGGGATTACCCTCGTACAATGTCTACCAAAATGCCTGTCGGACACTTTTCCATTCTGCAATATAAGTTTCCTGAATTTGCTTTGCAGTTTTAGTTTTTATAACGAAAACTACATTAAATACAGCGCAGACGTAGACATCAGGTTAGACTACAGATCATTGTATTATCACAATCTTTATTTTGCAGTCACATTCGTCACCTTTTACAACTATCAACCAAATTATTATCTTCCAGTCTTGTTTGTGGTACCAAACCGAACTCTAGTGTCGCCCAAGGTCTATATTAGACGTTAGGCTATACTGGAGTCAGGCTCTCCCACTGTCCCCACAACCAAGATTTCAGGGGTCCAATATCACACTCTATCCCCGTTACCCCCTGTAACATTTATTTTGGATCTTCAGTGTATAAGAGTGCACAGGAGCTACGTTAATCAGAGGTATGCAAAATGGCCCTGTTGGTGTCACATAATTAAACCGTTACCCTCCAAAATAATGAGCAAGAAATTCGTTATCTATGAAATTAAACAAGAGTGACAAATAACTCAGTTTATTACCTTGGCAAGCGTGGTCAAGGGATCTGGGGTATGTTTCTAATAAACAGGATAAAACAAAAAAATTCGCGAAGTCGTATCGGAAAGGTTATAATTAAAAGGTAGATAGCGCTGTAGAAGTGTATACGTTTGCATCTATGGCCGAAATTGCAAGCATATTCGTCGCAACACTGCAACTGATCTCGCCCATAACAAGCTGAAATCCGGCTTTATAGTTGTCAACTGTGACCACTACAGCTGTACAGGATTTCCAGATAATGTGTTTTATCTTTAAGATACAAAATAATAAATGGAAAGAATATTTATTGAGATACGTATACGTGAGAAACCTTTGTCACTCTGCGAAATTGTGGACATAGTTTATTTAGTTATTTTTCAGAGAGTAATATAATTTTTTAAACAGGACCTTATTTTTTCTATCATGAAGCTTATGTCTGTAGATTAACTATGTACAAATCTTTTTAAATCACACTGATACTACTCATTCTCCGAGATGCATCACCGTCATCGGCATCATGTGCTTCGCTGGCGCTCTACTATCTGCAAAACTGTTTTAGATGTGGAGACACTATAATATGAGTATCGACAGTGCTAAGATTACCGATATTTTGCATGGTCAGACTGTGTTTCTTGGTGCGCGTTTTGATTTTGCATTTACTAATATTCAAGTAGTTCCTGGTAAACGTTCGACGTTGTAGATATGGATGCAACATACTGTACGTATTTTCTGGGCCAAATGGATGTGCAGCTGAGGAATGTTCATTTAAGTGAATTTCCTGAACAAGCAACTTAATAAGCCTGCTAAATGACCTGTGGAAGAGATGTAAAGTCGCTGGTGTCACGGAACGACAAACTTCCACCACGCGTTATTTCACATAATGTCCCATTAGATCGAAGAACGACTTCTTACACTGCCGTACACAAGGTAGGTCTGTGCTCAAACAAAAGAGGTTCAGCCTGCGACGGATATTGACATCGAATAAAGATGGCATTCACATCCAACAAGCATACTTGCATGTTGCTGAAGCTCTACGAATGGCGACACGATGTCAATGTAGCAGCCATTGTTTATGTCGTGAGGTGTCCAGGTCGAAGAACTCCATCAGCCGTTACATTCTTCCGTGCTGAACAACGACTTCGAGAAACAAGTAGTTCGGGGAGCCGCGTTGGTAACTGACAAAGGCATATAAGAAGCGAGGATGTGGATGTGTTTAACTGCAGTTCACTACGTTCCTCATATTAGTTTACGAGAAATTACCGATTTCAGTTGCACAGCTATATTCTTTGAATAAACCGTGTGTCCGCAGCTCGTGGTCGTGCGGTAGCGTTCTCGCTTCCCACGCCCGGGTTCCCGGGTTCGATTCCCGGCGGGGTCAGGGATTTTATCTGCCTCGTGATGACTGGGTGTTGTGTGATGTCCTTAGGTTAGTTAGGTTTAAGTAGTTCTAAGTTCTAGGGGACTGATGACCATAGATGTTAAGTCCCATAGTGCTCAGAGCCATTTCAACCATTTTGAGCCAATAAACCGTGAATAATTACACTCTGAACGCCTTAAAAAGCGTTATGTTCTCGTACGGATTCGCGATCATATGTTATGATGTAGTGAACCTTCATAATATGCATTATTGAGCCACAGAAAATCGTAGTTGGGTATGTGATATCGGTCGTCAAAATGTGTGTTGCGGAATCCTTGGACATAAAGTCATCGGTCCACTCAGCCCATTCTGTGCGCGGCGTTTGCAAGAACTGGAAGATGGTTAGGACTCCTTGGTCCTCAGGAATGACCAACACGGTTGCCCGATTTAACACCGGTTGAGTTCTTTTTGTATTTACTGCACCGAACCCCTGATGACTTCAAACAGTGCATCGAGGAAACTTGTCGCTTTGTGACACAGCAACTTTACATCTCGTCCATAGGTCATGTAGAACGTGCACTAATTTGTGAGAACAGGAGGATCAGTATTCGTTTAAACACCTCACCCAGAAGAACATTCTGCTACTAGAAAATCCCTGTCAACGTAGTCAATTATATACAGCATGTTGCATCCACTCCTAAAACCTTAGACATTTCCAGGTCCATAACTAAAATTGAAAGAAATTCGATTCAAATTCATTTTCACGCAGTTGATTTAAATACAGTAGCTACATGATAGCAAAAAAAGTTCAATTAAGAAAATTAAATCTCGTTTATTTAATTATCTGGAAAATAACTAAATTAACTATCTTCTTAAACCAGCAGAAATGTATCGTTCGTTACGTTTACCCGACTAAATAAATATTCCTATAACTTATTGTTTTGTAAGTCAGAAAGAAAAATACATCTGAAACACCATGTATGACCTGAGAACAACCGAGAGACGACAACGAAGATGCAATGCAGTGTCCTTACGACCTCGCCGACTAGCAGTATTCAGAGGCGCTACTTGTTGACCGTCCTTGTGTGGTCGGCCGGCGAACATACGAGATCACATGTGACCTTCCTTATGATTGGCCGTAATAGGGAAGCGTTGCTAGCTCGTCCCTGCAGGAATCGTGCTTGATGATCGCTTGATCGTCGGGGTTTCGTCTTCCGACTTCGACCGCGATACATCAAAGCACATTCGTCTGTATTAAAAGGGCAATTTCAGAGCGACGCTTTCTGTTTAGTTCTTTGCGGTTGGCTTGACTGCATGTCTCTCTATCTATATATCCATTTTACCAGTCTGTGCGGTACATCTCACCAGTCTAACACATACGGACGCAAACCCTTGCCCTTCAATTTTTTTTATGCTACTGCGATAAAACGCGCCAAGCGGCTATCCGGTTAAACGGTTACCTACAGATTTTAATGAATGCGGGTACACTATCTGATCAAAAATACTCTGACACACCTTTGTGATGTAGAATTGACCACTAGGGGTCACTAGAAGCGGACCCGACAGTAAAGTAGGAGGCGAGGAGTACTGTGTTGTCAGTGGTGAAGCGGTAACAGCAGAATGGCTCTGAGCACTATGGGACTCAACTGCTGAGGTCATTAGTCCCCTAGAACTTAGAACTAGTTAAACCTAACTAACCTAAGGACATCACAAACATCCATGCCCGAGGCAGGATTCGAACCTGCGACCGTAGTGGTCTTGCGGTTCCAGACTGCAGCGCCTTTAACCGCACGGCCACTTCGGCCGGCTAACAGCAGAATGTATTGGTCAGTAGAGCTCAGTGACTTCGAACGTGGACCCGTCACTGGGTATTAGTTGACTAACAGATCCATCAAGAACATTTCAACCCCACTAAAGCTGCCCACGTCGACTGTTGGTGACGTGGTTACGAAGTGGAAATGCGTAGGAACAACCACACCTTAAAAAAAAAAGTCTGAGGTGAATAGTCAGACATTATGGAGGGTTCTTGTAAAAAAGTCGTATGAAATCAGTGGGAGGAATGAGTCCAGTTCCAAATTGCTACCACTAGTTGGCTAGCACAGTGGATGTGCTTAGGAAGTTAAAAACGAATGTATAATGTTCGAGTAACTCCTCATTAGCCACACACATCTCTCGTCAGTACCTAGCGATGCTTGAGGTGCTGTGAAGAACGACTCCACTGGACATTGGATCAGTGGGAAGCAGTGGTTTGGGGTGATGAACCACGCTATATCCTGCGGCAATCATATGGAAGGGTTTTGGTTTGGCAAATGCCCACTGGACGTTACCTGCCATAATGTGTAGCGCCAACAGCGAAATACAGAGTAGGTAGTGTAATGTTATGGGAACATTTTTTGTGATTAGGATGTGGTCTCCCTACTGTGCTTCAGTAAACGCAAAATATGGAAGGACATGAAAACATTTTACAGCATTGTTGACTGTGTACAGTTGAGGAGCCGTTTGGAGAAGACGATTGTGTGACGGCCCACCCTGTCAGCATTTGTGAGGCGATGGTTTGTTGACAATAACATTCTTGAAATGGCCTGACCTTTCCAGAGCCTCGAAATGAACCCAGGGGAACATCTTTGTGATGACTAAGGACGTCGATTTCGCTCCAGACGCCACTGTCCAACAACGTTACCTTTTCTGGTTTCGGCTCGTGAGGAAGACTGGGCTGCTATTCTTTCAAGACATTCATATATCTCACTGAAAGCGTCCCCAGCAGAGTTCAAATCGTCATGAAGGCGAAGGATGGGCATACACCATACTAATGTCCACTAACAGGTGTCCGAACTTGGTGCATGGGCCTCTCGCCTAGTAGACTTGCAACTTCTTTCACACCTGAGGTTTGCGAGTGGCCTAACTAGGAAGGGGTTGCGTTGGCAAACAAGAGAATTTCAATCGACCAGGCCAGTAGGCAGCAGTGCCAGAGGTGCTGGAGGTCACCGACCCTGTGAACCTGCCTGCTTGGGAAAAAAGTGCGTTGGCTTCCATCGACCACGTGACAGTAAATAGTTCCTCCAGTTACCTCCACGCAGCCTCAGTATTTAGGGCGGCACAACGGAGCTCCAAGGCGGTTTTCGGTCGAGCTTCAGGCCAGGCACCAATTGCACTCGCAGTTCTTCAGTCAGAGTCTCTTTGCAATCTTCGCTACATATTACACCAAGCTGTTTGCCAGTCTCCCCCCGACCGAGAGAGCCACCAGTGTCCATCACCAACATCACCCGGACATGGCCTCTGCATAAGAGACAATCAGCATCTGCATTGACCAAAGACCTTCACTACGTTATTTTGTTCTACTTCCGAGTGAATGTCTTTAATCATTAAGGCCTTCGGCGTAATTTTTGACTTTGTGAGTTCAGCGCTAATTACAGACTTTTAAAAACTATTGTACTTATTAACTTTTCTCCAAGGAGGAGACTTTGGGTGAATAATTTACTAACAAAACTGTTCTACATTGTTTACCTGGCTATGCTCTCATTGTACCTCATCCGAACCAAGACATTTCAGTTGGCGACAAGGACTTCTTGGGCCCAAAATCCGGCTGGAAACACGAAACTTGATGGAATACTGGACTTTTGTTTGGATTACTCTATTTAGATCAACTGTTTGTCACTGCTTGTACTCTTGATGTGTACCTCATCCGAACCAAGACATTTCAGTTGGCGACAAGGACTTCTTGGGCCCAAAATCGGGCTGGAAACCCGAAACTTGATGGAATACTGGACATTTGTTTGGATTACTCTATTTAGATCAACTGTTTGTCAGTGCCTGTACTCTTGATGTCAATAAAATGAGTTACTGTATTAAGGGATGTTTCGAGGTGTAGTAGTCACTACAGTATTACCGAATACTTCCGATCAGTAGTGTATATTGATTTGTAAGCAAGGTGAAACCTTATGGTACCTTCAAAATTTTGGAAGTTGTTCAGTGATATTATCTGAGAATTTTGGTGTGAGAAACCAGTGGCCTCTGGTGGCTCCTTACAGGTTAAAAATGTTATTATCGTTTATTCGGCTTTTTCCCCAACTATTCATTGTTTCTATGACCCGCCAGGTTAGCCGAGAGCAGTAATGTGCTGCTTCCTGGACTCTGGTAGGCGCGCCGGCCCTGGAACGAATCTGCCCAGCGGATTAACGACGAGGGCCGGAGTGCTGGTTCAAATGGCTCTGAGCACTATGGGACTTAACAGCTATGGTCATCAGTCCCCTAGAACTTAGAACTACTCAAACCTAACTAACCTAAGGACATCCCACAACACCCAGTCATCACGAGGCAGAGAAAATCCCTGACCCCGCCGGGAATCGTACCCGGGAACCCGGGCGTGGGAAGCGAGAACGCTACCGCACGACACGAGCTGCGGACCCGGAGTGCTGGCCAGCCTGGATGTGGTTTTTAGGTGGTTTTCCACATCCCACTAGGTGAATACCAGGTCGGTCCCCATGTCCCACCTCAGTTACACGACCCAAAGGCATTTGAAAACGTTTGCACTATTTCATGGCTTCCACTAGACGCAAACAGCTGAAGTACACTGCTTCCATCCTGTGGGGTACGGGGTGGCGACAGGATGGGCATGCGGCCACCCCTGACAATAAATTTGCCAAATCCATGGAACAGGGCCGACCCCACCTTGCAGTGGGACTAAGACCTAAGCAAATGATGATGTTAATTCTTTCTATGAAAATACCTTTGGAACAGTGAAAATTGTCTGTAACACCTAACTACCAAAACGTACAATACAAAAGACAGAATAGGAAAACGACCCTAAGACAGATACAACATCACTTCGATGTTGTTACGGCAGTTATGGGAAAAGCTCAGCGTAGTGTAGTTGTATCGTGCTCCCATCGCATTAAGTGTACGTTCTTCATCAGTTAACCTATACATACTGCTGTATATCGCTGTCAACGTTATCCTTCACTGCCAGAACAACAAATCCTAAACAGAACTGAGCAGTACTGAGCTCAGCTTGAGGACGAAGAGCCTGCCTGGTACGCGCGCCGCGGATTTTGAATCCGCCCCAGACGGCATGGACGTCGAAGACCCGTAGAGGTCTCTGCACCATCGCGCCGTAAGCCGTGGCAACGAGCGCCTCCTGGCCCACGTTTAATGTGAGGGCGCCACAGTGGAAGACGTGGTCCCAGCGGCCAATAGCGACGTCCCGGATCGTGTATTTAAGCGCCTTCCTCTCGCTCAGCCAGTAGATGATGCCCTCTCTCCCTCCATTTATCCCTCCTATCAACTCTGATCCTCATCTCCCCTCCCTTCCTCTGTCCTTTTCCTGGGCACCCTCTACCCCCCCCTTCTTCATCCTGTTTTTTCCCCGCCTACCCTCTCTCTGCCTCCCTTCTCTCTCCCAAGTCCTCTTGCATTTCCTTCCTCTGCCTTTCCTCTTACCCTCTCGCGTCTGCCTGCCCCCCCCCCCCCTTTATGAGTCCTCTCCCTCCGTCGGTCCCCCCCCCTTCGTTTTTTCCTTTCCTCCCCCTTTTTTTCCCCTCATCTGTCCAGGTCCTCAACCCCCCCCCCCCCCATCTGCCCTTGGCTATGGTGTGTCATCTTCGTGCCGACTTTTTAGTGCAGTGTTTCCAGTGAGTGATAAGTATTGTGCGTCTTTTCCGAAGTGTTGTGAACGAAAATCACACTGTTGCTGGGTGTGATTTTTATATCTCTTGCGAACGTAAACCAGACTCGCCGTGTTTTTTAATTGTCTGTCTACTATTTTACCAGCCTGCTTCCTGTGTAGTTTATTAGCATCGACAACCCTTCGTTTTATGTTTTAACTTTCCACAATTTTCTGCCGTTTTACAATTTAAGTCACCGTTTTATCGCCTGCTTTTATTGTTTCTTATCTTCTTCTTACGTTTTAAAAATTCTGTAGGCTAAGCTGCTGCCAGCCCGCCCCCTTCGGGGGGAATCGAAATTCAATAAAGGAAAAAAAAAGCTCAGCCAGTCAGTATAATCGTTGCGTGCGTCTATTTACATCTCGCCTCAGACAGCGTATTTACGTTACTTTGTTCCGTGTACGAGTTGTCGTGGTTGATTCGTGAGGTCTTCTTGAGACTCCATTGTTTCTTGCTTGTGGTTCGCAAGGTCTCGCTCCTACGTTGTTTGTGTCCGTCCTCTCCCGTTTGTGTTGTTGTTCGCGGGCCGCTCCGTGGGTCCCGCCGCGCTTTCCTTCAAGACAACCCCGCGGCCGTTCCGGTCGCGGTTACAACATTTTTGGCAACGAGGTAAACGGTGGTCGTTGTTAGCATGGAGGCGAAGCTGGTATGTCTGCTGGAGCAACAGCAGCAGCTCCAGTTAGACATCTTACAACAGTCGCTGCGGTTGCTAACGGACAAGGTCAATGCCCGGGACGCATTACCACAACAGTCCTCGGGTGTCCGATGCTTTCCCCCGTCCGCCGTCATTCCCACCATTTAATGACGCGAAAGAAGACTGGGAAACATACTTACATCGGCTGAAACAACATTTCACGGCTTTTTAAATCACAGATGACTCCTTGCAGCGGTCGTTGTTTTTGTCTTGAGCCTCCCCAGACACGTTCTTTCTTCTCCACAAGTTGGCACCGTTGTCCGATCCTCTGGCTCTCTCTTTCCAGGAGATCTGCCTTTTGCTGACGAACTATTATTCCCAACGTTACCATGTGGTCGCCTCTTGGCTGGAGTTCCACCAGTACCATAAACAGCCTGGTCAATCATATTGTTCCTGGGTCACGGACTTGCAGGGTCTCAGCTGTCGATGCGATTGTACGTGCACCAATCAGCTGTGTAAGGCTTTGTATGCGGCTCCCTGATCCGGGATGTGGTGGTTCAGCTCGCTCCCGGTCCTCAGGTCCGCACTACGGCGTTGAAACTCGATAACCCCTCCTTGGAAGAGATTCTCCGCATCTCCTTTGAATTTGTTCAGGCGGCTAATGAGCATCTTATGGCACGGCCGCAATTGGCGGCGATTGATGGGTCTCGGCGGGTTCCGCCCTTGCGACGTCGACGTGGTCCTACCGGCAGAAAAAATGGTTCAAATGGCTTTGAGCACTATGGGACTTAACATCTGAGGTCATGAGTCCCCTAGAACTTAGAACTACTCAAACCTAATTAACCTAAGGACATCACACACATCCATGCCCGAGGCAGGATTCGAACCTGCGACCGTAGCGCTCGCGCGCCTCCAGACTGTAGCGCCTAGCACCGCTCGGCCACTTCGGCCGGCCCTGCCGGCAGAGGCCAGCGCCGTCGGGACTCCTCTTCGTCCGACGTCTCTATGGCATCGGCGCCTCCGGTCGTCCCTCGTCGGCGGTCGCGCGGCCCACTTCCATCTTGCCCACAGTGCTTTACCGCACATTCTCGAGCTGATTGACGAACCGCTGGAAAACGTTCACGCTGTGTAACAAGGTGGGCCACATCCGATCTGTTTGTCGTAGTCGCTCGACTCGCTCCAGTTCTGCCCCTCCTGGGCCTCAAGAATCCGTTCACGCTCTGCAGTCTGCAAGTTTACGCTGTCGACTGGACAAGTGTTTTTTTCAACCAGAAATGGAATACTTAGGCCCCTGGGTTAGCAAGGATGTCATTCGCCCTTCGGGTCGCAATGTCGCGGCCATTGAGGCCCTTCCTCGTCTCAAGGACATCTGTGAACGCCAGGTGCTTTTGGGCTAGGTTACTTATTACTTCTTGCCCAGGCTTCCTCCGTTGCTCAACCCCTCAATCACTTGCGTCGCAAAGGGATACCTTTTGATTGGACTCCTGCCTGTGACCAGGCTTTTCTACATTTAAAGGTGATGCTGAATTCCGCCCCTTGCCTTACCCCCTTCTCTCCGGACCGCCCCTTCGCTGTGGCGGCTGATGTGTCGGCATACGGCATTGGGGCCTTCCTCGTGCATCGGGATGCCAACGGCTCCGAACAGCCCATCGCTTATGCCTCTAAGACGTTGACCCCAGCACAACGAAACTACCCTCAGATTGAAAAGGAAGCCATGGCGATCGTGTTCGCCGTCCAAAAAATTTCACACCTATCTCTTTGGGGCAAAGTTCACCCTCCTGATGGACCATAAACCCTTGGTTATGGAGTGGACGGTTCAATGTCTCCAGCGATGGGCGTTATTTTTACGAAATTACGCTTACACCATCCGGTATAATCCCAGCGCCTACCATGCTAACACGGATGCTTTGTCACATCTCCCGATCCTGCCTTTGACCAACAAGAGGTCCTCTGCTTTCGCATTGATTTCGCTCGCCGGTATGCGCTGGACGGTTTGCCTCTTATGGCTGCTCACATTGCCTTGGCTACCATTTGCGTCCCTATCTTGTGATAGGGTCTTCATGGTCCACAAATGGCCCTCCTACGTTACTCGTCGGATGCAGTCCGATTTCATATCCTGGCACCATCTGTCCCACAGGCTATCTGTGGTCGAAGATGTCCTTCTGTTGGCCACGGAGCCATCGGGTGGTCATCCCTCTGGATTTGCAGCTTCGGGTACTCAATTTGTTACATCGCGGACACTGGGGTATGTCCCATATGTAAGTTTTGGCTCGCCGGACGTGTATTGGCCTGGCATCAATGGCCATATTGACCGCCTGGTTCATGGGTGCACTGTGTGTGCACGTCACCAGGCAAGCCCCCCTCAGTCGTTTGCACCCTGGCCTGTGCCTCTCCGGCCCTGGGATCGCATCCATATCGATTTTGCGGGACCGTTTTTGGGGTCCATGTGGTTATTTATCGTTGATGCCTACTACAAATACCCATATGTCGTCCACATGGCATCCACCACCACAGAGCCTACACTCACGGCCCTGGCCTAGGTTCTCGCCATTGAGGGCCTGCCACACACATTGTTCTCCGATAATGGCCCCCAATTCACGGCGTCCTCCTTCCACGATTTCTGTCAGGCCAACGGTATCAAACATATCCGTAGCCCACCTTTCCACCCTTCGTCCAGTGTTGCGGTGGAAAGGCCTGTCCGCACTTTTAAACAAGATTTGACAGAGGCGGTCGACACATCTCCAACGATGTTGGCCCTCACCCTGTTTTTGAGCACCTATTGCACTACGCCAATAGCCCAGCTCCTTCATGGGCGACAGCCTCAGACCCTGCTCCATTTGCTGATTAATGGGTTTTACTAAAAAATGGGCAGTTACAATACTTAATTTTCTGTTGTACAGATGTGTCGCAAGCAAAGGGCGACATATGAATAACCAAGTTTCTTCAGTATAACAATTCCTTAGTCTGATACATAGAGAGTTCAAGTGAAGTAGGGAGCTTTGAGGCTTCTATGCAAGTCGCTCGTCTTGAGGCTGCGGTTTGATTGGGCCATGACAAATCTGACGCGGCGCTTATGTCCTCTTCACATAGAGGCCGCTTCTGTTGTGTTGTCGTACTGGAGAGGAGTCGGTCAGCGTGTGACTGCCTGCGTGCTTCTCACAGCCATCTCTGCTCTGTCGTTCCCAAATGGCGTGCTGGTACTTGACTTTACGCCGTAACTGCAAGAAATATTGTTACAATGTAACGAGCCACTGGAGACCACTGAAATCTTGCAGCAAAATATTCATAAAATATACCTGAAAAACCTCCAAAATTTTCTTGCTGCAGTTCAGGTCCATCCTGTACAACGGAACCCTTATAGAATCACTTTGTCGTACAGACTGTCTGTCTATCTGTCTGTCTGACTGTTAAAGACCCTTTATCGCAGGAACGAGTAGACGCAGCAAGTTGAAAATTATGTCACATACTGAGGTCTATGGTTCCTTATCACTGTAAAGTATTGAAGTTTCTTATTCAATATAATGAAAAGATATGGCCATATACGCCACCTGTTTTAATACTAGCTAAGTCGCTCATCAAAACCTATAGGATGTGTATTGTACTGTATGTTAACCGGGGACCTAGAAAGGACGGAGAGGCTCTGTTCCCGCCGCAGACGCAGTGGTCCACACTCCACGACGACTACCGCAGTCCACTTCACCTCTCCGCCGCCCCACACCGAACCACTCTTTCATGGTTATTGTACGGTTCAGTCCCCAGTGGACCCCCCCTCCCCCTCCCCCTGGGGGACGTCTCACACCAGATGAGTGTAACCCCTATGTTTGCGTGGTAGAATAATGGTGGTGTACGTGTACATGGAGAACTTGTTTGCGCAGCAATCGGCGAAATAGTATAGCTGAGGCGGAATAAGGGGAACCAGCCCCCATTCGCCGAGGCAGATGGAAAACCGTCTAAACACCATCCACAGACTGGCCGGCTCACCGGACCTCGACACAAGTCCGCCGGGCAGATTCGAGCCAGGGACCAGGCGCTCCTTCCCAGTCCAGTAAGCCATGCGTTAGACCACAAGGCTAACCGGGCGGGCAACCTATAGGATACTTCCCCTTAGCCTAGAATCATGAAATTAGGCAGAAAGCAAGGTTTGACATTGCAGGTAAAGGAAACAGTCTAAAATGGTTAATTTGTGATTATGTAACACGCAAAAAGTATTTATTTTGTTGTTATCCGACTTCAAAAATGAAATTGAAACATTCTCGAAAGTCTATTAATTCCCGGGACCGATATCTTGCCAGTATCAATGCTGATAACAAGGGAAAATCGTCGAAATTCTTCATTCCTATATATCATTGCTATAGACAATATATAAAACACTCAATGAATGATTTTTTGAAAATTCAGTGGCTTCTTTTTTTTAGTTGAGAGAATGGAACACCTATATAATGCATGCAGCCAGTTATGCTTCATATTAGATGGCGACCACTGCAGCGTTAATGTGCGCAAGACTTGGGGACGGAGGCCAGCTGCGTATTGTATATCGTATGCTGTAATGGACATTTCGGTGCCGCTGGAGCACGTGATGTATTTTAGGTATTTATGATTGAAGCCTCCCAGCAATAACATTGTGTACATTCCACAGGTTTTGTGCAGCACTAGCCTCAAATAAAATAAGTCATTTGAGCTAAATATTTCTTGGGATTTGGCCCTTCCACTCTCAGGTCCTCGCTCTCTAGCCTTTCAAGTGGTACCATAAGTACTCTCCGAGGCTTACTGAGGATAGATGTAGATGTAGACGCAGAAACGGCTGTGTAAAGTTCTGGACTATCCAGTAATCGCCCATCAAATACCACGGATACACAGTCGTCCTAAGCTACCACTGTCAACACAACAACACTCAGAACTGGTTCTGGTTTGATACAAACCAGCAGTTGCTGCTCTCTTTATCGAAAACGACCATCACCGTTGCAGAATCTGCCCTGATCACGAGATGCCACTTTGCGCCGTCTGTACACTTTGCATGCACTTGCAGCATAGTCTGTTATGTCTTAATCAATTGGCGGTGACCTCTCCCGTGCTGACGTGTAATCTGCGGGTGTTACAGGGGAGTCTACCGACGACCAGCTACAAGTGGTGAGCCGCGAGGAGTGGCTGGCGGACCCGCCCTCGCAGCCAGTAGACATGGTGGAGGGCCCTCTCGACCTGGTCATCATCAGTGAGTATCGCCGTCACCGAGTGCTGCTACTCTCTTTAGATCTAGTGCTGAAAGTGAGGTCTGTAACAAAACGTTCATTCAGCAGTGATACATACCTTGTTATTAAACCCTATGGCAGACTGAAACTGTCTGCTAGATGTGTTCCGAGTGTAGATTCTTACATTTGGCTGGTAATGCCAGCCGGCCGGGGTGGCCGACCGGTTCTAGGCGCTACAGTCTGGAACCGCGCAACCGATACGGTCGCAGGTCGAATCCTGCCTCGGGCATGGATGTGTGTGATGTCCTTAGGGTAGTTAGGTTTAAGTAGTTCTAAGTTCTAGGGGACTGATGACCTCAGAAGTTAGGTCCCATAGTGCTCAGAGCCATTTTTTTTATCCTAACTTCTACAAAAGAATCCTTTGGTGTGGTGAAGCAAGCTTCAAGTTAAATAGAGAAGTTAACAAGCACAACTTTCTTGTACTGCCCTTTTTGCCATTTCTGGTCTGTCCCCCTTGCTGCATTTGTCATGCGTTATTTTGATACCTAGGCAGCAGAAATCCTTAGCTTCATCTACTTCGTGATCACCAGTCCTGATGTTCAGTTTAGCCACTCGGAGCGGCCGCACGGTTTAAGGTGCTATGTCACGGATTGAGCGGCCGCTCCCGCCGGAGGTTCGGGTCCTCCCTCGGGAATGGCTGTGTGTGTTCTTCAGCAGTTTGGTACCTTAGTAAATAAAAAAAAAAAAAAAAAAAAAAAAAAAAAAAAAAAAAAAAAAAAAAAACACACACACACACACACACACACACATTTGTTTAGTTCCTCACTGTTCATTTCTGTTACTTCTCATTACTTTCGTCTTTCTTCGATTTACTCTCGATCTATATTCGGTATTCAAAGTACTTTTCAGTCTATTCAGCAGATCCTACAATTATTCTTCTCTTTCACGGAGGATAGCAATGTCATCAGCGAACCTAGTCATTGATATCCTTTCACCTTGAATTTTAATTGCGCTCTTGAACCTTTCCTTTATTTCTGTGGTTGTTTCTTCGATTTATAATTGAACAGTAGGGGCGAAAGACTACGTCCCTGTCTTACACTCTTTTTAATCTGAGTACTTCGTACTTGGTCTTCCACTCTTATTATTCCCTCTTGGTTCTTGTACATACTGTCTATTACCCGTCTCGCCCTATAGCTTACCTCTATTTTCCCAGAATTTCGAACACATTGCACCATTTTACATAGTGTAACGCTTTCTCTAGGTCGACAAATCCTATGAACGTGTCTTGCTCTTTCTTCAGTCTTGCTTCTGTTATCAACTGCAACGTCAGAACTGACTGTCTGGTGCCTTTACCTTTCGTAATGCCAAACTGGTCTTCATCCAGCACATCCTCAATTCTCTTTGGTATTCTCCTCTATTTTAGTCAGCAACTTTGATGCGTGAGCTGTTCAGTTGATTGTGCGATAAATCTCGCACTTGTCGGACCTTGCAGTCTTCCGAATTGTGTGGGTGGTTTTCCTAAAGTCAGATGGTGCATCGCCAGATTCATAGATTCTACACACCAAAGTGAATAGACGTTTTGTTGCCACTTCTCCCATTGATTTTAGAAATTCTGATGTAATGTTATCTATCACTTCTGCTTTATTTATTTTAAGTCTTCCAGATCTCTTTTAAATTCTGATTCTAAACCTGGATCCCCATCTCTTCTAAATCGACTCCTGTTTCTTCTTGTACCCCGTCATCGGACAAGTCCTCTCCGTCATAGAAGCCTTCAATGTGTTCTTTCCACCTACCCGCTCTCTCCTCTGCATTTAACAGTGGTATTCCCAATTCATTCTTAATATTACCGCCCCTGCTTTTAGTTTCAGCGATGGTTATTTAGACTTTCCTATATGGTGAGTCAGAAATCCCTGTACACTCGGCCGGCCAGTGCGGCCGAGCGGTTCTAGGCGCTTCAGTCTGGAACCACGCGACCGCTACTGTCGCAGGTTCAAATCCTGCCTCGGGCATGGATGTGTGTGATGTCCTTAGTTTAGTTAGGTTTAATTAGTTCTAAGTTCTAGGGGACTGATGACCTTAGAAGTTAAGTCCCATAGTGCTCAGAGTCATTTTTTTGGTAACGCCAACTGAGCTTTTCAGGCAGAACTCATGAGCATCTGTGGAGTTAAGTTAGTAGGAAGAAGGTATTGGTGGAGAGAAACTTGTAGGGCATGGAAAACTTGTTTGGAGAGAATGTCGAAGGTCTACATCGAGTCTCATCTGGTTCGTAGCCTTAATCCATTCACTGTTTTGACTGCCATTTCGTCCATAGCGCCAAATGGTAGAGCCAAGTCTAATGCGTAAGTTGGGAAGGTACTGTATCTAACGGTAAGAAAATTTTGGTCGGATCCGATGATTGTGTAGAAACTGGAGCCGAAGTTGAGGCTGTAATCTGGGTGGAAAGCGTTGGTTTGCCGTTGTCAGGACAGGAACCCATGGTCTAGCGGTAGCGTCTCTGAGTAGTAATCAAAACGTCCTGGGTCCTGGACTAAAACTCCGCCACTGCTTAAATTTTGAATAAAAATCACCAGCAATAGCGACCGAAGACTGCCGGCGTAAGAAGTCACACTCGTTCTGTCTACGGCCTTGTCAAAGAGGGCAGTGGAGCGGTCAGAGTTCAGGGAACTCTCTTTCCCTTGGGGTGGGAAACTGGCCTTAAAAGGCTGACGAATCAGCAGCGATCAACGGAATGAGGATGAAAGAAGTAATGGAAATCTCTACATTAAAGATGCATTATGTGTATGTGGCCTATAATTGAAGAAAGTGGCGTGATGAACCTAACTCCAGGAGGGGACGGCCAAGGGGGAGGTGACCATGATAAAAAGATTGAAGAACCAACAAAATGGCAATGTTCTACGATTTGGGGCGCGGAATGTCATAAGTTTGAACGGGACAGGGAAGCTAGAAAATCTTAAAAGGCAGATGCAGAGGCCCAATCCAGATACAGTTGGAGTCTCTGAAATGAAATGGTCACTTAATTATAGGGTAATCTGAAAAGCAGCAGGAAATGGTATAACGGGAGTAGGATTCGTTATGAATAGCGAGGTAGGGAAGAGAGACAGTTACTGTAAACAGTGCAGTGATAGGGTTGCTCTCATCAGAAGCGACACCAAACCAACACAGATAAAAATATTTCATTTATACACGCTGACGCCGCAAGCAAAAAATGAAGAAATAGAGAAACTATAGGAGGATACTGAGGAGGCAATTCGTACGCAAAGATAGACAAAAATCTAATAGTCATGGGAAATTGGAAAGCGGTTGTAGGAGAAAGATAAGAAGAAAAGATTTCGGGAGGATATGTCCCTGGTATAGAAATGAGAGAGAAGGAAGACTAATTGAGATTGGCAATAAATATCAGTCAGTAATAGTGAATTCTCTGTTCAAGAATCACGAGAGGAGGAGGTATGCTTGTAAAAGGCCGGGCGATACAGGAAGATTTCAGTTCGGTTACATCATGGTCAGGCAGAGATTCTGAAATCAAATATTTGATTGTAAGGCTTACTCAGGTGCAGATATAGACTCATTTCACAATTTAGTAACGATGAAGAGTACGCTGACGTTTTAGAGACTAGTGACGAACACTCAGTGCGCAAGGAACTGGGATACGAAAGTGCTAAAGAATGAAGAGGTACGTTTCAAGTGCTCTGAAGGTATTGCGATGAAGAATAGCGCAGTAGGCAGTTCAGTTGAAGATGAGTGGACATTTCCAAAAAGGGCAATCACAGAAGTTGCAAGGACGGGGAAGGAATTCGACCGTGCCCTTTCAAAGGAACCATCTCGGAATTTGCCTGGAGCGATTTAGGGAAATCACGGGAAATCTAAATCAGGATGGCCGGACACGGGATTGAACCGTCGTCCTCCCGAATGCGAGTCCAGTGTAATAGCCACTGCGTCACCTCGCTCGCTAATACAGTATGAGAATGAGAATTTAAAAGAGTTTTGGACAACTTAAGATCAAATAAGGCAGAGGGATGGATAACATTCCATCGGAATTTCTAAAATCATTAAGAGTAGTGGCAGCAAAACGACTATTCACGTAGGTGTGTAGAATATATGAGAATGGTAACATATCGTCAGATTTCCGGAAAAAACATCTTCCAGACAATTCCGAAGATATCGAGGGCCGACGAGTGCGTGAATTATCGCACAGTCAGCGTAGCAGCTCATACATCCAAGTTGCTGACAAGAATAATATACAGAAGAAAGGAAAAGAAAATTGGGGATCATTTTGGTGACGATCCGCTTGACTTTAGGAGAGGTAAACGGTTCAGAGAGGCAGTTCTGACGGTGTGCTTAATAATGGAAGCAAGTAATCGTCTTGGGGTTGAGGCTCTTTTTTTCCGTGTTTGATTTAGCAATACGTATGTTTGTGGATAGGGTCCGCCTTTAGCAAAACACAATTTTGTTTTTTAACCCAAACATGTTTCACTGCAGTTGCAGCATTTTCACTGGGCTTTTATTTTTCATCTATTAAAGATAAAGAATGTTCTTTACTGTTTGTATACATTTAACTATTAGTTTTTAAATCGTAATCATAGATATTTGAAAAAAAACACATAAATTATGAATTCATACCTTTTTACTGATTTTTCTGATGTGTTGTGCTTCTACAGTGACTGTTTTGTTCCACAGTTTGTCATCTGCAGCCACTTACACCTTAAAGTAGATAAATTGTTTAAGCCAAAATTACGACTTGGAAAATTGTTATTTCTATGCCTGAAATTATTTAATTCTATGTTTGTGTGTGTGTGTGTGTGTGTGTGTGTGTGTGTGTGTGTGTTGGTGTGTCTATTTACATAATGTTTCACTTACATTTTCTTTTTCTTCATCTTCATCAACATAACCCAACAAAAATCAATACGGATTTGAAAATTCTCAAATACAGCAACAGACCCCCGCAAAAACTAATAATTGAAGAAAATTATGAGATGCAAAAAGCCATAGTGGGAGGCAAACAAGTGATAAATAAATAGACAGCTCTCTGCAATGGAACTCTGTTTTCTGCCCTCAAAGAATTATTAGACAAGACCAACCTATAGAGCTTTCACCCCCCCCCCCACCCCGGCACCACCACCACCCACACACGCACACACACACACACACACACACACACACACACACACACACACACACACACATACACAAATCACAGACTCCTCTGAAAGATTGAGAATAACCGCCAGGAACACCTTCAACTGTTCCATTGTCAGCCGTCTTGTTTTTACATCTTCAATTGCTCCACTGTCCGCCATGTTTGTTTTTACAGCTGGTAAACAGTGAAGCAGTGACAGTGACAGTGACAGTGACAGCGGCAACTATATATGTAGTGTTTGACAGCGATGAAGATGAAGAAAAAGAAAATGTAAGTAAAACATTATATAAATAGACACACACACATAGAATTAAATAATTTCAGTCATAGCAACAACAATTTTCAAATCGTAATTTTGGCTTAAACAATTTCTCTACTTTAAGGTAAGTGGTTGCAGTGACAAACTGTGGAACAAAACAGTCACTGTAGAAACACAACACATCGGAAAAACCGTACCATGTGGTAAAAAAGGTATGAATTCATAATTTATGTGTTTTTTCAAATATCTGTAATTACGATTTAAAAACTAATAGTTACATCTATACAAACAGTAAAGAACATTCTTTATCTTTAACAGATGAGGAATAAAAGCCTACTGAAGATGCTAAACTGCAGTGAAACATGTTTGGGTTAAAAACCAAAATTGTGTTTTGCTAAAGGCGGACCCTATCCAAAAACATACGTAATGGAAGCAAGACTTTAAAGAACCAAGACACTTTTGTAGGATTTGTTGACCTACAAAAGCGTTTGACGTTGTAAAATAGTGCAAAGTGATCGAAATTGGAGAAAATTAGGAATAAGCTGTAGGGTAAGACAAGTAATGTATAAGAACCAAGAGGGAACAATAAGACTGGAACGAAGCACTCGGATCAAAAAGAGTATGAGGCAGGGATGAAATTTTGCGTCCCTACTGTTCAGTCTGTACATTGAAGAAACAATGACGGAAATAACGGAAAGGTTCAAGAGTGGAATGAAAATTCAAGGTAGAAGGACATCAACGTTTCGCTGACGACACTGCTATCCTTAGTGAAGGTGAAGAAGAACCACAGGATCTGTTGAGTAGAATGAACAGCCTAATGAGTGAAGAATATGGACTGCGAGTAAGCCGAAGAAAGACGAAAGTAATGAGAAGTAGCAGAAACGATAACAGCAAGAAACTGAACTTCGGAATTGGGGATCATAAAGTAGACGAAGCTAAGGAATTCTGCTACCTTGGAAGCAAAATAACCGATTATGGACGGAGCAAAGAGGACATAGTAGGCAGACTAGTACTGGCAAAGATGACGTTCCTGGCCAAGAGGAGTCTACTAGTATCTAACATAGGCCTTAATTTGGGGAAGAAATTTCTAAGAATGTTCGTTTGGAAGAAAACATTGTGTGGCAGTGAATCATAAACTGTGGGAAAACCAGAAAAGAGGAGGATTGGAGCATTTGAGATATGGTGCTACTGAAGAACGTTGAATGTTAGACATACTGACAAGGTAATTGATGAGAAGGTTCTTCGTATAATCGTCAAGAAATGCGATGTATGGGAAACACTGACAAGAAGATGAAGGGCAGGATGATAAGACATCCGGTAAGACATCAGGAAATATACATGATACTAGAAGGAGCTGTAGAGGCTAAAATATAGAAAAAGACAGATTTTAATACATCCAGCAGATAAATAAAGACGTAATTTGCAAGTGCTACTCTGAGATGAAATGGTTGGCGCTGGTGAGGAATTTGTGACGTGCACCATCAGACCAGTCGGAAGACTGATGACTCAATAAATAAATAAATATATAAGTAAGTAAAGAAATAAATAAAAGGACTTCAATTTATAGGAAATACAACATCATAACAAAAACAAAAAAAAAACAACAACCCTGAACGAGTTGTATCTATGGCAAACTTAGAAATTTTCTGCAAAAAATGACATTTTCTCTGACTTATTTTGTTGGGCACTAAATATTTAGTTTGATACATTCACAGAAAATGTTTTATAGTGTTTCTGATATCGGCTATCATTACTCATTATCAGAGACGGTGAAACCAGCATTAGATGATCTCCAAGTGATGTTTTGTCAAAGCCTGGTTAGTAGCAGATGCCGCATTCAGTCGTTCTGCTGATGGCCAATGGTAGCTGATACTGGTGATCAACAAAAAACATTTTATGTGATTGCGTCATAAACATGAAGTGTTCAGTGGGAAATTTTCTGTTGCCCATGTAGGAAGAGTGAACAGGCAGATTGAAACTGTGAACTGGATTGTGACTTGTCTTTGGAAAAGTAAGTTGTCTAGAGTATTACCCACGAAAGGCAAGAGTCTGCTGCATAGGGAATGAGCTTTTCGAAAGTGACCCGATCGTTCGCAAAGTGGAAACCACTGCGAAAATAAAAAAATGTTTTCATTTGTAACAGGCAGCTACACTTTCCAGCTATTTTTCTACACAGCCGCCGCCCCGACTAATATTTGTCGTAGCGTTGTACCAATTTTACAATATCCTCGTCATAGAAGGCAGCCGCCTGTGCTTTCTGCCTATTCTTTACGCTTGTCTTCAACTTGCCGCCTGTGTCCAACAGTTGTCTTCGTAACCAGCGGTTCATGTCAGCAGAGATGAAACTCAGGGGGAGCTAATGACGGGTACTGTGGATGAACAAACACTTCCCATCGAAAACGCTGCAGGAGCACCTCCATTGGTCTTGCAGCATGCTGCCGAGATTTTTCTTGAAGGAAGGAACGCATGAGAGTTACGTTATGTGGGCTGCATGCCATCAGGCGAAATCTCTCACCAGGCCATCATAGTTGGCAGTAGATGCTATTTTCTACGTTTCTTTACGTGCTCACTGTGCGTTCAGAACTGAAAACAGTGACATGACGCAAACGACGGGTATGTGGGAGACACTGCCCAACACATCTGTGCAAAGCTTCATAGGATTCTCGTTGTGACTTCCATTTCGCGGCCGATCGAACCTTACTTTCCAAATACACCACGTAGAAATAGAATAATTCGTTGGCTTTAGCTAAGATATTCTCTGCCACATACCGTTCTCCTGCCAACAGATTGGAATCCCACATCCTTGTACATATTGACTAGAGTGAGAAGAGCATTTCGAGAGCTAGAACAAAAGTTGCTGCTTTGCTCTTCCGAATCTTGCCGAGAATATTTCCCGTCCCTCTCCGCCAGCCGTGTCGACGCTTCATCGGTTGAGTACCGTCCACTCCGAGCTTCCTCACACCTGTAGAGGTTACCACCACCGTCACCTTACTGATGTCGATACAATCATCACCGTACAGACCTTTCATCTTCCTATGAAATTCAGTTGGAGGCATAGTTTCTACGGCTGGAAACTCTGTCACATCACGTTGTTTCTCACCCACTGACACAGTTACGCTACACACTGCCAGATCACACGATGAAATTCAGAATCCCTTAACGACAGAGGGTGCAACTGGCGTTAGCGAAACATGAATGTCGACTAATAAGGGGAGGCCACGACGTTTGGGGGTAACAGATTTACTTCAACTGTGTGCAGCTTCAGTAGGCCGTTAAAACAACATAATATGCAAGTGGTAAGATGCATTACTCTGACAATTCCGCGTCTTTTATGTAATACATGTAGATTCTGTGCGCAGCGTCTGCGTGTCAGAGATCGCGGTAGTCCAGTGGGTTTGCGCCGGCACGGTAGATTAGTGTGTTCGGTCAGAGGCTTAGCTGTCCTCTGTAATACACTGAAGCACCAAAGAAACTGGTATAGACATGGGTATTCAAGTATAGAGAGATGTAAGCAGGCAGAACACAGCGCAGAGTTCGGCAACGCCTATGTAAGACAACAAGGGTCTGGCGCAGTTGTTAGATCGGTTACTGCTGCTGCAATGGCTGTTTATCAAGATTTAAGTGAGTTTGAATGTGGTGCCATAGTCGGCGCACGAGCGATGGGACACAGCATCTCCGAGGTAGCGATGAAGTGGAGGTTTTCCCATATGACCATTTCACGAGTGTAACGTGAATATCAAGAATCCGGTAAAACATCAAATCTCCGACATCGGTGCGGCCGGAAAAAGATCCTGCAAGAACGGGACCAACGACGACTGAAAAGAATCGTTCACCGTAGCAGAAGTGCAGCCGTACCGAAAAATTGCTGCAGATTTCAGTGCTGGGCCATCAACAAGTACCGAGCGAGGTGGCGCAGTGGTTAGACACTGGACTCGCATTCGGGAGGACGACGGTTCAATCCCGCGTCCGGCCATCCTGATTTAGGTTTTCCGTGATTTCCCTAAATCACTCCAGGCAAATGCCGGGATGGTTCCTCTGAAAGGGCACGGCCGACTTCCTTCCCCATCCTTCCCTAATCCGATGAGACCGATGACCACGCTGTCTGGTCTCCTTCCCCAAAACCAATCAACCATCAACAAGTGTCAGCGTGCGAACCATTCAACGGAACATCATTGATATGGGCTTTCAGAGCCGAAGGTCCACTCGTGTACCCCTGCACGACACGAAGCTTTACTCCCGCCTGGGCCCATCAACACCGGCACTGGACTGTAGATGACTGAAAACATGTTGCCTGGTCGGACGAGTCTCGTTTCAAATTGTATCGAACGGATGGACGTCTACGGGTTTGGACACAACATCATGAATCCACGGACCCTGCATGTCAGCAGGTGACAATCAAGCTGATGGAGGCTCTGCAATGGTCTGGGCCGTGTGCAGTTGAAGTGCTATGGGTATCTTGATACGTCCAGATGCGACTCTGACTAGTTACACGTGCGTGAGCATCCTATCTGATTACCTGCATCCATTCATGTCCAGTTTGGATTCCGACGGACATTGGCAGTTACAGCAGGACAAGGCGACACTCTACAGGTCCAGAACGCTACAGAGTAGCTCCAGGAACACTCTTCTGAGTGTAAACAACTCCACTGGCCACCAAACTTGCCTTACATGAACATTATTGTGCGTATACTGGATGCCTTGCAATATGCTGTTCAGAGGAGCTTTCCATCCCCTCGTACTCTTACGGATTTATGGACAGCCGTGCAGGATTCATAGTCTCAGTTCCCTCCAGCACTACTTCAGACATTAGTCGAGTCCATGCCACGTCGTGTTGCGGCACTTCTGCGTGCTAGCGGGGCCCTACATGATATTAGGCAGGTGTACCAGTTTCTTTGGCTCTGAAAAAAACTGACTGAATAGATTAACGATGAACTTGAGAGGATGTCATGGGACGCCTGTCGCGAACAAATGCAACGAACGATAACGAACAAAATAAGAATCTTAAAAAAAAAGAAAGAAAAAGACAGTTGTTAGCGATTGAGATTCGTGGGACGATCGTGTATGAGGCGTCGTTTCGGTTCCTGGTCAAACTTTTAATATATATTTTTTCTTCACTGATCGTATTGCTAATTTATATGACATTTGAGAGGTAATATATTTTTAAAAAATCACGTGTATTTGCATGAAGTTTTAGTGGATTTCATGTTATTTGACTACTTACCATTTTAAATTAAATTTAGTTAATAGAACAAACATATTTATAACTATCGACAAGTAAATGGAAAAAAAACGCATAGAGTTTTCGTGAACATGTATTTCTGTCGTGATGTGCGAAATCCCTTATACATACAATCCGTTAAGGTACTGGAAACTACTTTGCTCCTCGACGCTCCGAGCTGCAGACACAGAGGCAGGCCGCATTCGGCAGTTAACCTGCGTTGTGGTAAGACCTTGCTAATCTAGCAAGAACGAATAAAATAGGTGCAAATTTTTTGAATATCACAGAATTTACACTTTTACTACAAAAATGAAGGTCTGAGCGGGAGTCGAAACTTCGGCTCACACACGTTCAAACGCTAACCAGTTGAGTACCAGGAACTCTAACCTCCGACACCTAGGCACAGGTACATCAGTTACATAACAGACGCGTAAAATTTCGCGTGCGATTTTCTCGGAATTGCCAGAGTAGTGCAACTTACTGTTTGTACATTATTTTGTTTTAATGGCCTACTAAAGATGTACCAAGTGAAGTAAATCCGTGATCCCCACGTCATGGCCTCCCCTTGTGAGTAATATGCACCTTCACCGATGTTGAGCACTTTTGAGTACGCCCTCGTACAAGACTAAGGTATGAGAGAATTGAAAAACAGTTTTTAATCATAAGGTTGAAGTTTTTATTTGTCCACCAGTCGTGGAGTGCTGGTGATAGTTTTTCGTTATTTGTGTCCTACATAAGATCATAGTTGCCATCCACATGGACCATGCGACCAGGGAAAAGGGGAAGTAGCCGTTACAGTCTCTATTGCAGTAGTGGAGTCTTGTAATTTTCTGCGACAGTCGTGTGTCGGGTCATAGAGTTAATAGGTAGATGGAAAAGGAAATGGTGAAAAGAATACCACTTTAGTAAGACTATACTGTTTTGATTCTGTAAAAACTAATGTACCGTTACATTTATATGACTGTGTTTTATTGTCTTTGGAGATTCTACTTTCCAGATATGCAGGCATATCGACTAGAATCAATAGGGAATTAAAACGTTTGTTGTGTATGTATGAATGAACGAGGCCTGCTATCGCTGTTATTAACTGTACTATTGTAACTTCTTAAAAGAAACTTGAATGATAACTCCACTCTTGGCTACTGGCTGAACGGAATAAATCTGTTGTGAAAAAGAATGCCCATTGTGTGGCAACGTCACATGTCTTTGCTTAAAAATAAAAGTGAACTTGAGCGCCCGTATACACTCAACCACTCATACCATACAACGGAATATACAAATATAATTATAAAATTGCAATAACATTTAGTATTCAAGTAGGTAAGAAAGACTATTTCAGCTTGTGGGGAGCACTGAATATTAGTGTTACTCTTATTAACATTTCTTATAAATGGCCCCAGAATGAGATTTTCACTTAGCATCGGAGTGAGCGCTGATATGGAACTTCCTGGCAGATTAAAACTGTGTACCAGACCGACACTCGAACTCGGGACCTTTGCCTTTCGTGGGCAAGTCCTTTACAACTGAGATACCCAACCACGACTCGCAAGCCCCTCCTCACAGCTTCAGTTCCGCCAGTACCTCGTCTCTTACCTTCCAACAGTGGTAGAACACTTGCCCGCGAAAGGCAAAGGTCCCGAGTTTGAGTCTCGGTCTGGCACACAGTTTTAATATGCCAGAAAGTTTCAGGTTTTAAATGTTTGAACTGTTGTGAATCGAATGAAACTGTGCAGAGCAATTCAGGGGCAATTAATCATCACTGAATTGAAATGGTATGAGTAACAGTATGTTTGAACTGTTGTGAATCGAATGAAACTGTGCAGAGCAATTCAGGGGCAATTAATCATCACTGAATTGAAATGGTATGAGTAACAAAAATGTTAATCCTCTACAATTCAAAATATCGTGTACGCTGTCCCCTCTACGGAACTCCCTGTTAACAGACTAAGATAAGTATCTGTGGAGGTTTAATTCTTTTCAGGTTTAAAACAGGTGAAAGTAAATAATGCACATTTTGACCATTTCATCGAATAAGTTGCACATAATCCAAAAACCAAGCACAGTAACCAAAATCTATTGCCAACCTAGGAAATCTGATGAAATTCTAGCCCTGACTGATGTGTAATACACGTAGTAGTGATAAAGTGACATTCTTTAACAGGCCAAAGGGATTAGCGCGAATCGTATGTGACGTGTTTAGATGTGTAATGTTTATAGTAATACGCACCTATGTTTAGTTTTGTTGGTATTGCAACGGCACATCGAGGCTGTGTAAGGGCAGTGGTCATGTTGGCCAAGATCGGTTCGCTTTGCGAGATCGGTAAGTCAAGACTTGCGTTCATGATGGGTTTGTCAGTAGCATTAGCGTTTGAAATTTTTGGACTGACAAGTTTAGGACATGTGGAATTTCTGCAGGATTTTGGGAACTCAGAGGTTTTCCCATCGTCGGATTTTGAACTGCAGCGTTGTGTTTAAGACTTGTGGAATTGCAGCACAGTTTCGTAGTCTTTGAAAGTTATTCACAAACGATTTTCCGAACCTTAACTTTGAAAAGCAATGTGGTGAACCTGACTTCGTGCATTCTGAATCTAAGTCACAAACAGATCTTACGCTGCATTCACAACATTAAGGATTAGTCAATATTTTAATTACTGAACAGTACTCAGCTTGTGTCTAGCACGTTTATTCGTTTCGCCAATGATAATCGTCTCTGCAACTTAATCAAGCTATAGGAAGTTAAGAGAACAGTAACAGGGTAATGCGGCAGATAGTGGCCTTCTGCTAGACTTATGAAGCCAAAAAACTTTAAAAATCGGTCTCGCACTCAGTTAAGAGTGTAATTCTCTTTACACGCATAAAAAATAGGTGCTGTTCGTGATTATTTCTCAAATATAACAAAACAAATCTGATGATATAGTTCTAGTTCTTACACTCTTATCTGTAAGAAACAATTTTCTGTCCACATATGATGCTCTCTGAAAGCGCTGTAACCGCTGAACAAAGTGGAAAGACTCCTTGCAGCCGGAACTCTAATCATCGGCGGGAATTCCTGAAGCCCATCTACTGAACTTGAAACAAAATAATTTTGTATAAGTCATTTAAAACATATTTTATACCAGAATACATAGAATAATTCAAAAATATTACCTTCTAACAGAATGGTGACATATTGAAACAAATGTTATTTTCTTCGTCTAAACAGTCGAAATAAAAGCGTGCACTGAAAACAGACTTTTGAAGATATAGCAGAACGGTTACGTGTGCTGGTATAGAATTCAATTTAGAATGGTGGCATCTAGCTCCGGTCATAATCGTATGTAGCCTTCTCAAGTTATGTTTCTCGTCAATTTAAGAAATACAGGTTCTAGGAAAACGCATTTTCGGTTACTTTTCTAGTAGTTAAGATTAAGATGCTTCTAGTCAGCTATCTCTGGATAATTTAGAAATTCTTCGAGGTCCAAAAGGAATCCTACACCACCTTGTTCGTGGCTATGGTGGTCTTGCCGGCCTCTTTGTCAGCTTCTCTCATCTGCTGCTCTGTTCTCTCGATAAGCTTTTCATCTGATTTTGTTCAGAAGTTGTAACGGCCTGGTCCGATCTCAGGTTCGAGCACGTTCATGTTGTTATTGTTGTTATCTTCAGTGCAAAGACTGGTTTGATGCAGCTCTCCATGCTGCTCTATCCTGTGCAAGCGTCTTCACCTCCGTGTAACTACTACATCCTACAACCTTCTGAATTTGCTTAATGTATTCATCACTTGGCCTTCCTCTACGATTTTAACCCCCCCCCCCCCCCCCCCCACGCAGCCCTCCAGGACTAAATTGATGAACCCTTGTTGCCTCAGAATGTGTCCTACCAACCGATCCCTTCTTCTAGTCAGGTTGTGCCACAAATTTCTCTTCTCCTCTGTTCTGTTCAGTATCTCCTCGTTAGTTACGTGATCTACCCATCTAATCTTCAGCATTCTTCTGTAGCACCACATTACAAAAGCTTCTATTCTCTTCTTGCCTAAACTGTTTATCGCCCATGTTTCAATTCTATACGTAGCTACACTCCTTACAAATACTTTCAGAAAGGACTTCCTGACACTTAAATCTATACTCGAAGTTAACAAATTTCTCTCCTTCAGAAACACTTTTCTTGCCGTTGCCAATCTATGTTTTATATCCTCCCTACGTCGACCACCATCGGTTAGTTTCCTCCCCAAATAGGAAAACTCATTTACTACATTAACTGTCTCATTTCCTAATCCAATTCCCTCGACATCACCTGGTTTAATTTTAGTACATTCCATTATCCTCGTTTTGCGTTTGTTGATGTTCATCTTATATCATCTTTTCAAGACATTGCCCATTCCGTTCAACCACTTTTCCAAGTCCTTTGTGGTCACTGGCAGAATTACATTGTCATCGGCAAATCTCAGAGTTTTATTTCTTTTTCCTGCACTTCATTCTGACTCGAAATTTTTCTTTGGTTTCCTTTACTGTTTGCTCAATGTGCAGACTGAATAACATCGGGGATAGACTATAACCCTGTGTCACTTCCTTCTCAACCACTGCTTCCTTTTTATGTCCCTCGATTCTTAAAATTGCCATCTGGTTTCTGTACAAATCGTAAATAGCCGTCCGCTCCCTGTATTTTACCCCTGCCAACTTAAGAATTTGAAAGAGAGTATTTCAGTCAACATTGTCAAAAGCTTTCTCCATGTCTACAAATCCTATAAATGTAGGTTTGTCTACAGGTTTGCCCTTCCTTAACATATCTTCTATGAGAAGTCGTAGGGTAAGTGTTACCTCGCGTGTTCCTACATTTCTCCGGAATCCAAACTTATCTTCCCCGAGGTCGGCTTCTACCAGTTTTTCTATCTTCTGTAAAGGATTAGTGTTAGTATTTTACAACCATGACTTATTAAATTGGTAGTAAGGTAATTTTCACGCCTGTCAGCACATGTTTTTTTTGGAATTTCTTGCTCACCAAAAGGAAGAGTTTTGTCACGGCTGGCTCTCACAAGGACATCAGTAGGTCTACCGGAATGTTGTCTACTTCGGGGTCTTGTTTCGACTTAAGTCTTTCATTGCTTTGCCAAAGTCATCTCGCAGTATCATATCTTGCTTCCATTTCCATAATATTGCCCTCAAGTACATCTCCTTTGTACAGACCTTCTCTACACACCTATCTTCCCGGTATCCCTTCTTTGCTTAGGACTGGTTTTCCTTCTCCTAAGGTCTCCCATTTTCCTGTAGGTAGCATGTATCTTACCCCTAGTGATATATGCTTATACATCCTTACATCTGTCCTCTATCCATTCCTGCTTACCGATTTTGCGCCTTCTGTCGATTTCATTTTTTAGTTGTTTGTATTCCCTTTCGCCTGCTTCATTTATTGCGTTTTATATTTTCTCCTTTCACCAATTAAATTCAAAATCTCTTGTGTTACCCAAGGATTTCTATTAGCTCTCGAATTTTTACTTACTTGCTCCTCTGCTGCCCTCTCTATTTCATCTCTCAAAGCTACCTATTCCTCTTCTACTGTACTCTTTATCATTGTTGTTGTCAATCGTTCCTAAATACTCTCTCTGAAACTCTCGACAACCTTTTATTCTTTCGGTTTATCCAGGTTCCATCTCCTTGAATTCCAGTCTTTTTTGCAGTTTCTTCAGTTTTAATCTGCAGTTCATAACCAATAAATCGTGGTCAGACTCCAGATCCGCCCCTGGAAATGTCTTGCAGTTTAAAACCTTCGTTCCGAAATCTCTGTGTTACCATTATATAATCAATCTGAGACCTTCCAGTGTCTCCAGGTCTCTTCCACGTATACAGCCTTCGTTCATGATTCTTAAACCATGTGTTAGCTATGCTTAAATTATGCTCTGTGCAAAATTTCGCCAGGTGGCGTCCTCTTTCACACCTTTCCCCAGTCCATATTTGCATACTAATTTTCCTTGTCTTCGTTTCCCTACTATCGAATTCCAGTCCCTCATGAATATTAAATTTTTGTCTCCTTAACTACCTGAATAATTTCTTTTATTTCACCATACATTTCTTCAATCTTCTCCTCATCTGCCGAGCTAGTTGGCATATAAACTTCTGCTGCTGTGCTACTGTGGTAGGTGTGGGCTTCGGGTCTATCTTGGCGACAATAATGCGTTCACTATGTTGTCCTTATTAGCTTATCAGCGTTTCTATTTTTTATTCGTTATTGAACCTAAGGCCAAGGCCGCCAGCGTGACGGGGTCTTCTCCTGCAGTGGCGATGTTGCCACTGTTTTACGTCGAGGACTTTCACTTTATAGCACAGCACTCAAGTTTTTTTCTCTTCGAAATGCCAACGCCGGCCAGTGCGTGCGAAATCAAACTTCTTGGTTGCAGGAGTGTATAATAGCTGAGAACGTCTGCAAGCCGCCATCTCCTGCCTAGTTTTGGGTCCCCATTATCGTTTCACTTGCCAGTTCGGCGACCCTGATGTCGACATCGTGGCCACAATGTCATCAGGAATCCAGAACGAATTGTCACTCTGCAGCGGAGTCTGCGCTGATTTGAAACTTACTAGCATATTAACCCTTTGCCTTACGATGTAAGTTCCGTTAGCGTGAGCCGTAAGTGGCTACAAGGTACGGATGCGCCTTAAGATTCCCTGCGCTTACACCCGCTAAGGCTGCGGTGCACTACGCCTGGTGGCGTCCGAAGTCGTGCAGACGGCCTCGGGATTTGTAACTACGTGTGTAACCAGTAACGTGACATCTCCACAGGTATCATAAATAATGACGATTAGTTACCCATTGGAAACGAAACATTCATTGTCTCAAGCGCAACGATATATTCACAAACGTTCTATTTCCCTTTATAGGCAAACGTACATTGATGAAATACATCTTAATAACAATATTCACAACAATACAATGATCTAAGACTGTATAATATTTTTTTCGAAACATTCTGGGACCTGTTACGTTACTACATTGGCAAACATATTTTCAAACGCAACGTCTTCACAATGACAAGACAATGCTACAATCAGAATTTATCTTACAACGTCTACGACAAGACAAAGACAAACTCCCGTGCGGAAAAAGGTAGGAACCCTCACTAGCAATGATAATCTCAGAAACAGGTATAGTACGGTAAGCTAAGATTTCTCTAGTTTCAAAGGATTCCAAACCTGCTCTACCTGCATTGTTACAAGCAACGAAAGCTACAGTGAGCCATCCGTTACCCAAACTAGAGGAAGAAGATACCTTCACTATAGAAAAATTAAACTTCGCACCACAAAATAAAGTAGGTCCATGAATAAGAACAAATTGAGTAGTGGACGGCACTCTTGGTGTTTCGACATCTTCTGGGAAGGGTAAAAAGAACGAAACGAGAGGAGTTGGTAAAACTACTCAATTTGTTCTTATTCGTGGACCTACTTTATTTTGTGGTGCGAGGTTTAATTTTTCTATAATGAAGGTATCTTCTTCCTCTAGTTTGGGTAACGGATGGCTCACTGTAGCTTTCGTTGCTTGTAACAATGCAGGTAGAGCAGGTTTGGAATCCTTTCAAACTAGAGAAATCTTAGCTTACCGTACTATACCTGTTTCTGAGATTATCATTGCTAGTGAGGGTTCCTACATTTTTCCGCACGGGAGTTTGTCTTTGTCGAACTTTTCGACTCTGTATGTGCAGAACAGGGAATCAGTGATCATAAGGCCGTTGCAGCATCCGTGAATATGGAAGTTAATAGGAATATAAAAAAAGGGAGGAAGGTTTATCTGTTTAGCAAGAGTAATAGAAGAGTAATAGAAGAAGAAGAAGTAATAGAAGACTACCTAACAGATCAAAACGAAAATTTCTGTTCCGACACTGACAACGTTGAGTGGTTATGGAAAAAGTTCAAGGCAATCGTAAAATGCGTTTTAGACAGGTACATGCCGAGTAAAACTGTTAGGGACGGGAAAAACCCACCGTGGTACAACAACAAAGTTAGGAAATTACTGCGAAAGCAAAGAGAGCTTCACTGTAAGTTTAAACGCAGCCAAAACCTCTCAGACAAACAGAAGCTAAACGATGTCAAAGTTAGCGTAAGGAGGGCAATGCGTGAAGCGTTCAGTGAATTCGAAAGTAAAATTCTATGTACCGACTTGACAGAAAATCCTAGGAAGTTCTGGTCTTACGCTAAATCAGTAAGTGGCTCGAAACAGCATTTCCAGACACTCCGGGACGATGAAGGCATTGAAACAGAGGATGACACGCGTAAAGCTGAAATACTAAACACCTTTTTCCAAAGCTGTTTCACAGAGGAGGACCGCACTGCAGTTCCTTCTCTAAATCCTCGCACAAACGAAAAAATGGCTGACATCGAAATAAGTGTCCAAGGAATAGAAAAGCAACTGGAATCACTCAACAGAGGAAAGTCCACTGGACCTGACGGGATACCAATTCGATTCTACACAGAGTACGCGAAAGAACTTGCCCCCCTTCTAACAGCCGTGTACTGCAAGTCTCTAGAGGAACGGAAGGTTCCAAACGATTGGAAAAGAGCACAGGTAGTCCCAGTCTTCAAGAGGGGTCGTCGAGAAGATGCGCAAAACTATAGACCTATATCTCTGACGTCGATCTGTTGTAGAATTTTAGAACATGTTTTTTGCTCGAGTATCATGTCGTTTTTGGAAACCCAGAGTCTACTATGTAGGAATCAACATGGATTCCGGAAACAGCGATCGTGTGAGACCCAACTCGCTTTATTTGTTCATGAGACCCAGAAAATATTAGATACAGACTCCCAGGTAGATGCTATTTTTCTTGACTTCCGGAAGGCGTTCGATACAGTTCCGCACTGTCGCCTGATAAACAAAGCAAGAGCCTACGGAATATCAGACCAGCCGTGTGGCTGGATTGAAGAGTTTTTAGCAAACAGAACACAGCATGTTGTTATCAATGGAGAGACGTCTACAGACGTTAAAGTAACCTCTGGCGTGCCACAGGGGAGTGTTATGGGACCATTGCTTTTCACAATATATATAAATGACCTAGTAGATAGTGTCGGAAGTTCCATGCGGCTTTTCGCGGATGATGCTGTAATATACAGAGAAGTTGCAGCGCTAGAAAATTGTAGCGAAATGCAGGAAGATCTGCAGCGGATAGGCACTTGGTGCAGGGGGTGGCAACTGACCCTTAACATAGACAAATGTAATGTATTGCGAACACATAGAAAGAAGGATCCTTTATTGTACGATTATATGATAGCGGAACAAACACTGGTAGCAGTTACTTCTGTAAAATATCTGGGTGTATGCGTGCGGAACGATTTGAAGTGGAATGATCATATAAAATTGTTGGTAAGGCGGGTAACAGGTTGAGATTCATTGGGAGAGTCCTTAGAAAATGTAGTCCATCAACAAAGGAGGTGGCTTACAAAACACTCGTTCGACCTATACTTGAGTATTGCTCATCAGTGTGGGATCCGTACCAGATCGGGTTGACGGAGGAGATAGAGAAGATCCAAAGAAGAGCGGCGCGTTTCGTCATATGGTTATTTGGTAACCGTGATAGCGTTACGGAGATGTTTAGCAAACTCAAGTGGCAGACTCTGCAAGAGAGGCGCTCTGCATCGCGGTGTAGCTTGCTCGCCAGGTTTCGAGAGGGTGCGTTTCTGGATGAGGTATCGAATGTATTGCTTCCCCCTACTTATACCTCCCGAGGAGATCACGAATGTAAAATTAGAGAGATTAGAGCGCGCACGGAGGCTTTCAGACAGTCGTTTTTCCCGCGAACCATACGCGACTGGAACAGGAAAGGGAGGTAATGACAGTGGCACGTAAAGTGCCCTCCGCCACACACCGTTGGGTGGCTTGCGGAGTATAAATGTAGATGTAGATGTAGACGTGTACACGAATGTAATAGTCTTCGATTGTTTGACATCGTTCAAAACAATCTGGCACATGTAATGCAGCCCTGCACTTTTTGCATTCCCACGTTGTTTCGCTGCGTCGTTTATGCTTTCTGCACACTACACAAGCTCTCCTAGGATTTACTTTTGATGGTGTTGGATCAATATGTTTGGGAAAATGTGCCCAGTGTTGCGCGTGCAGTCTATGTGGTATATCATCGGATGCTTATCGTCCCTTCCAATTATATTCTGGTAAAGGTGTAGTTTTCAACAATGATTCTGCAATGTGAATCCTATATTCTGCGTAACTCTGTCGTTTCCCGCAATGTATTTTGTAATACAAAATGTACATGTTAAATAAAGCAACATCAAATAGGTAAAAGAATATCTTGCGGTATCCTTTCATACATTTTCTCATCACAGGGAAGCATGCGAGCATCTGATCTTGGCGATCAGTTCCAATCATGCCTCTATTGTATTCGACGACACATTTCGGTTTCCACGACGAATTGTGGAGAGGTGTGCTGTGGCAATCATTTCTGCTGTTGAATGTTTGGTGGAAAGCATGTAAACGTGTCGTTTATCTTTCCATTTTAGTGCCAATAGTCCATTATAACTCCTCACTGTGTATTCTCCCTTCCTGGATTTTGCCTTCAGGAAGTCTGTGGGCATATTTTTCCTGATTGAGCGCACTGTTAGTTTTATTGGTGAGGAGAGTTTTGAAAAGTTTCGATGAAGAAAACCAGTTATCTAAATATAGAGTATGCCCTTTGTGTAATACAGACTGTGATAGTTCTAGAACTACACTTTCAGAGACACTACCACTAGGATCACGGTTGTCACTACCCGTGTATATCTTAAAATCATAGCAGTATCCTGAAGTTGTCTCACACAATTTATAAATTTTAATACCAAACCTCGCCCTTTTTGATGGGTTAAATTGTTTGTAGGCTAAGCGCCCCTTAAATTTCATTAATGGTTAATCAATGGCAATATTCTCTTGCATTGTGTACACTTCGTTAAATTTTTGACTAAACATATCTGTGACTGGCCTTAGTTTGTACAGCTTATCTGTGTTGTTGGCTACACTGTTATTCGCTAGATGCAGAAATCTACTTATGTGCAGAAATCTCCTGAATTCCATCGTCTTCCTAAATATTGGCGTTTCTATAACGGCCCTCCTAGACCAATACATCTGAATCGACGGTTTCCTTACTTCAGCCATGATTATACATAGCGCAATGTATATTTTTATTTCATTACAGCCGATAGAAGACCACATTTGGTCTATTTTTCGTCTCTTCTGTTCATTGTTGAGTACGTCTTGTGCATATGTATTCGTCTCCGTTACGATGTTTTCCCAAAATGTACGATTAAATATTACATAGACAACGTCTAATTCTCTTATGCATGTACTCACATGCTGTAAAGCTGTTTCCTATACTCCGGGAATTTCCGTATACGTCCAGATTGTTGGTTCATTGTCTTCCTTTTACCACATCCACGACTGTGATTGTTGCTGGTAGGTTTGCTCTTCTTCGACAGTATCATCTTCAATCACCAGCCGCTTACACCGTTCTCGTACAGGAGGTAAAACGTCGCTACCTCTGTCACTGCCGCTGTCAAAATATCCTGCAAAATCATTGTTGGCTATGCCACTACATGTCTCCCTTTCTTCGTGAACACGTTTGCTACACGTCGGAATTATCCTGTTTGATTTTGTATTTATAACCCTATATTCACCTGACCAGAAGTCCTATTCCTCCTGGCACCGAACTTCACTAATTCCAACTGCATCTTACTTTAACCTATTCATTTCCCTTTTTAAATTTTCTAACCTGCCTGCCCGAATAAGGGATCTGACATTCCACGCCCTGATCCGTAGAACGCCAGTTTTGTTTCTCCTGTCAACGACGTTCTCCTGAGAGTCTCCTGGGAGACTATTTTACCTCCAGAATATTTTATCCAAGAAGATGCCATCATTTTAACCACACTGTAGAGCTGCATGCCCTCGGGAAAAATTACAACTGTAGCTTCCCCTTGCTTTCAACTGTTCGCGGCACCAGCAAAGCTAGGCCATTCTGGTCGATGTGACAAGTTCAGACCAATCAGTCATCCAGATTATTGCCCCTGCAACTACTGAAAACCTGCTGTCCTTCTTCAGGAACCACATGTTTGTCTGGCCTATCACCAGCCTATGGATACAGCCGTTGTCGCCGCACCTACGGCAGTGGTATCTGTATCGCTGAGGCACGCAAGCCTCCCCACCAACGGCAAGGTGTGTGGTTCACGGGATGGGGGGGGGTGGGGGGGCGGAGCTCGTTATGGATAGTATCACGTTCATAATACACATAATGTCTGTTAGGCAACTGTCGAAATAACATGCTGCCACATTGGCCACTTTTTCCCGGTCTGACTGGTATTCGGGTACAATTTTTCACAACTCGCCCTGTGTCCGCCGCTCGTGGTCTCGCGGTAGCGTTCTCGCTTCCCGAGCACGGGGTCCCGGGTTCGATTCCCGGCGGGGTCAGGGATTTTCACCTGCCTCGAGATGACTGGGTGTTTGTGTTGTCCTCATCATTTCATCATCATCCAGGAAAGTGGCGAAATTGGACTGAGCAAAGGTTGGGAAATTGTACGGGCGCTGATAACCACGCAGTTGAGCGCCCCACAAACCAAACATCATCATCATCCACAACTCGCCCTGTAACTCGATAAAGGAGCTTCTGGTGTCTTTGTGAGGGACATAATGACCGATGTAAACGACACAGACAGGCCAAGGAGCCACCGTATTTAAAGTCAACTGGGAACTTGAGCCGCCACGTTCTGTAGCGTCAGGACAACTGATATCTAGGTGTCTTTGAGCACGGAATCATATGTTTGTGTTTGTTATACCATAGCATTTGCTGCTGTCGGTCACAGAAATGACGCATTTATGGAGACGATTCGCGTTATTAGGTGCGTTTGGCGTGTGCTGTATCTTTTTAAGCGTTATATTGGGTATGCTCGAGTTGCTGCATTATTTTGGTGACTTTACTACACTCCTGGAAATTGAAATAAGAACACCGTGAATTCATTGTCCCAGGAAGGGGAAACTTTATTGACACATTCCTGGGGTCAGATACATCACATGATCACACTGACAGAACCACAGGCACATAGACACAGGCAACAGAGCATGCACAATGTCGGCACTAGTACAGTGTATATCCACCTTTCGCAGCAATGCAGGCTGCTATTCTCCCATGGAGACGATCGTAGAGATGCTGGATGTAGTCCTGTGGAACGGCTTGCCATGCCATTTCCACCTGGCGCCTCAGTTGGACCAGCGTTCGTGCTGGACGTGCAGACCGCGTGAGACGACGCTTCATCCAGTCCCAAACATGCTCAATGGGGGACAGATCCGGAGATTTTGCTGGCCAGGGTAGTTGACTTACACCTTCTAGAGCACGTTGGGTGGCACGGGATACATGCGGACGTGCATTGTCCTGTTGGAACAGCAAGTTCCCTTGCCGGTCTAGGAATGGTAGAACGATGGGTTCAATGACGGCTTGGATGTACCGTGCACTATTCAGTGTCCCCTCGACGATCACCAGTGGTGTACGGCCATTGTAGGAGATCGCTCCCCACACCATGATGCCGGGTGTTGGCCCTGTGTGCCTCGGTCGTATGCAGTCCTGATTGTGGCGCTCACCTGCACGGCGCCAAACACGCATACGACCATCATTGGCACCAAGGCAGAAGCGACTCTCATCGCTGAAGACGACACGTCTCCATTCGTCCCTCCATTCACGCCTGTCGCGACACCACTGGAGGCGGGCTGCACGATGTTGGGGCGTGAGCGGAAGACGGCCTAACGGTGTGCGGGACCGTAGCCCAGCTTCATGGAGACGGTTGCGAATGGTCCTCGCCGATACCCCAGGAGCAACAGTGTCCCTAATTTGCTGGGAAGTGGCGGTGCGGTCCCCTACGGCACTGCGTAGGATCCTACGGTCTTGGCGTGCATCCGTGCGTCGCTGCGGTCCGGTCCCAGGTCGACGGGCTCGTGCACCTTCCGCCGACCACTGGCGACAACATCGATGTACTGTGGAGACCTCACGCCCCACGTGTTGAGCAATTCGGCGGTACGTCCACCCGGCCTCCCGCATGCCCACTATACGCCCTCGCTCAAAGTCTGTCAACTGCACATACGGTTCACGTCCACGCTGTCGCGGCATGCTACCAGTGTTAAAGACTGCGATGGAGCTCCGAATGCCACGGCAAACTGGCTGACACTGACGGCGGCGGTGCACAAATGCTGCGCAGCTAGCGCCATTCGACGGCCAACACCGCGGTTCCTGGTGTGTCCGCTGTGCCGTGCGTGTGATCGTTGCTTGTACAGCCCTCTCGCAGTGTCCGGAGCAAGTATGGTGGGTCTGACACACCGGTGTCAATGTGTTCTTTTTTCCATTTCCAGGAGTGTATAATGTAAGCAAGTGTGTTTTAGTAATTACTAATGTATCTTTCCCTATAGATACAGGCGGTTCCATTTATGGCTTTAAAATTCGATTATTCTATTTCTGACTCGAATAACAGTTCACTCTTAGTAGTACTGCCTTACATACACTAAGGTGGCAAAATTCTTGAGATACCTCCTAATGTCGTTTCGGATTTCCTTTTGTCCTGTGTAGAGCAGCAAATCGACATGGCATGGGCTCAACAAGTCTCTGGAAGTCCCCTGCTTAAACATTCAGCCATGCTGTTCCTACTGTGAAAGTGTTACCGGCGCAGGAGTTTGTACACGAACTAACCTGTCGATTAAGTCCCATAAATGTTCGATAGGTGGCCAAATCATCCGCTCGAGTTGTTCAGAATGTCCTTCAAACCAGTCGTGAGCAATTGTGGCCCGGTGACATGACACATTGTCATCCGTAAGTATTCCATCATTGTTTGGGAACACGAAGTCCATAAACAGTTGCAGATGGGCTCCAAGTATCCGAAAATAACATTTTCCAGTCAATGATCATTAAGTCGAACCAAGGGACCCAATCCTTTCCATGTAAATAGAGTCCACGCTATCACGGAGCCACCACCAGCTTGCCAGTGCCTTGTTGACAACTTGGGTAAATGGGCTTGTGAGGTCTGCATCACACTCGAAGCCTACCATTAGCTCTTACCAACTGAAACCGAGTCTCATCCGACCAGGTCAATGTTTTCCAGTCGTCTACGGTCCAACTCGTACGGTCACGAACACACTTGAAGCGTTGCAGGCAATGTCGTGCTCTTAGCGGAGGCACTCGCAACTGTCGTCTGCTGCCATAGCCCATTAACATCACATTTACCCGCAACGTCGTAGCAGATACGTTCGTCGTACGCCCCACGTAGATTCCAGCAGTTATTTCACGCAGCATTGCTCGTCTCTTGACATTGACAACTCTACGTAAACGCCGCTGCTGTCGGCTGTTAACTTAATGCCGTCGGCCACTGCATTGTCCTTGGTAAGAGATAATGCCTGAAATGTGTTATTCTCGATCCACTCTTGACACTATGAATCTCGGAATATTGAGCACTCTAATGATTTCCGAATGTCCTATGCGTCTAGTTCCAACTACTATTCCGCGCTTAAAATATGTTAATTCCCTTCATGCGGCCATAATCTCGTCGGAAACCTGAGTGCAAATGGCAGCTCCACAAAAGCACTGCCCTTTTATACTTCGTGAACACAATAATACCGCCAACTGTATATGTGCATATCTCTATCCCATGAACTTTGTAAGCCCAATGCATTCATCACAAGTACATTTAACAGATGTTTGGTATTTGTGATGAAAACAAACCATCGTCGAGCATACAAACCATAAAAAACGTAGGTCGAATGTGTGGTGTCACCGCCAGACACCACACTTGCTAGGTGGTAGCTTTTAAATCGGCCGCGGTCCGCTAGTATACGAGGGACCCGCGTGTCGCCACTGTCAGTAATTGCAGACCGAGCGCCACCACACGGGAGGTCTAGAGAGACGTACTAGCACTCGCCCCAGTTGTACAGCCGACGTTGCTAGCCATGGTTCACTGACAACTACGCTCTCATTTGCCGAGACGATAGTTAGCATGGCCTTCAGCTACTTTTGCTACGACCTAGCAAGGCACCATTACCAATTGATATTGTGATTATAAAGCCTGTACAGTAACGAGAGATGTTCTACAAATGTGGATTAAAGTTAAGTATTTCAGAAGCTACGTACTTTTCTTTATAGCATTCATTACGTATTCTGTTTCAGACCTCACGCCAGCCTGCGTGAGCATATAGCGTGCCTTTCGGTCTCCTCAAACAAAACAGTGTTGGCACTTCTGCCGACACTTGAGAATGTTTAACTAATGATGAAAACTCCAGCATTATGCTGATTTTGTGTGACTTTGAGCAGTTCTAATGCTAACTGAAGGCAGGACTTTGATGTAATATTGCTCTGGGATATTTGTTTCTTCGGATAAAAGCAGTTATCAGGTCCCCAAAGTCAATTCATTCAGGTTGAATTTTTATACATTTGTGTAACCTGTTTCGTGATTCAGCATCTGATGTGATATCAACCTTCTGCTGTCGTTGTTTCTACATCCATAAACTTTCAAGAACTATTTGATAATGGATAAAATAAAATTGAATCATATTACTGTACGTTGTGCAATGACCTAAAAAACAATCCTGTACTGACAATCTAATATTTCCGTTGTGAAGCTAATAGGGATAGAGAGAACCAAAATAGAATACATTTATGCTTTACTGCAATTCTGTTACATAAGCGTACAGTTATTCGATATTAAGATGCGGCCCATGCTACAGGGTGGTTTTTTCCACCGTGTACAAACTTTTGGAACCGATCGACGAGCGGATACAGAACAAAAAAGGTCTAATGAACTTATGTCCGGAAATGCATGGTTTCCATGCTAGAGACATTTCAATCATACCTTGTTACAGAGACTGCGGTGTAATACGCGCTGTACCATGAAGTCAGTTACAGTATGTGTTGAAAATGGTTTCCATGTGCCTCAACGCTTGCGTGTACGCGCCGTAGCATGTTCTGTCTCACACGTTCGAATCATCAGTGACACTTTTTCCAGCAGGGGAGGCAAAGTCACACGCAAAAAACGCCGATAGTTCCAGCCTGATGGGCGACGTGGAAGGAAGACTGGACCCGAAAAACGATCGCCGATTAACCCGGCCCACACGTTCCGGCTGCACCGATGCTGATGATTCGCTATCATCATACGATGGGGGTTCTGCATATCATCTCACAGATGACTTTTATGAAAGATGAAGATATCACTACGCGTAAAGCTGGCTTCACCTGTGAATAGGGTGGATGACACAAATCACGGAAGCGTGGTTGGCTGGTGAAGAAACCAGTGACAAAACCGCTCCCGATGTCGAAAGTCTGTCGCTAGTAAGCCCTGCACATACTGTAAGTGATAAGGGTAGTAACAATTGTTATGGAGAATGTTCCACACAGTCGTCTGGCTTGTCCTTTACTAGCGAGCCAATTTCCTGGTACTGACACGGCGGTCGCTTCCCGCAATTTTAATATCTTTTGTGTGGGATCTAAAATTTAAAAACCTCTCTCACACCGGCCTGATTTAGCTTCACTGATCAGGATAGTAAAAACATGCGTATATTAAGGGAATTTTCATTGGCAAAGCAGGCTTATCACATTCACACAGTTCAATACTGTTCTATCCTGATTAAATTGAGCTTAACTTAAATTCCATAAGGCAGTGAAGCAATTTCGAAGTCTCGGTGCGACGAAAATTGTCAGTCGATCTCCTGGAAACATTTGTAATAATTATTAACTTTCGGTGATCACATGGGGAAGACCGGAGATCTGCTGGTAAGACCGTGTTAGCCTATTTATTTGAAGTAACTGGATATCTTGAGCATACAAAACGGCAGGTTCGTCCAGTGTAAATCAGACGTTCCCCACTGATCCCGTGCAACACAGCGTAGTAAGCAGACACTGTCAATAATAATAATCCGTTAAATAATACGCGAACATACTTACTTTAGTTTAGTTCATGTATTAAATTCCTTCTCATACAGAATCTCATCAAGATGGCGACTAGCTCAACAATACAAACATATACATCCTTCTTTCACGACTAATCGGCAAGAAGTCCCCTATTCTTTTCATAAGAGAAAACATAGATAGCAGAGAAGCTATTCCATGGAGTAAATGGACGCTACAAGGAATCATTGGGCTTGAAACTACTTTGCATTGACAATCGGTAAGATAAGAAGAGATATTTCGAGATATGTACTGAGTTATATAATTTATAAAATTTCTGAAAATATCGTGGAGAGACCGCTGCAAGAGACATTACACAATGTTAATAAAATTTTCCTCCAAGTCTTTTGTCCGAACATTTCTGGTACGTCCTTCATGGTTTCTTGCTTCCTGAAACAACCCTGTCTCAGACAAACGGTGAAACGCTGTCGCAGACATTGAATGGTGTGCTTATTGTCAGCGAGCATAAGTTTCCTGATACAAATTGCTGCCCGCCACCCGTTGCCATATGCCTTTCCGTAAATTCATACCATGTCGACAAGCTATCGATTCGAATATTGAACCATTGTGTCGAACGCTGTATCACGTTCAAGGTGCGTCAGCAAGGAAAGTGAATGGGACACAACAGTACCATTTACGATCACAGGAGAGGGCGCTGGGGCAGTGTCACCATAGAGGAGGATACCATGCATTCTATAGCTGTGGCTGCATGGTATAGCGCGTATTACCCTGCAATCTCTGTAACAAAGTATGATTGAATAAATCGTCTCTAGCATGGAAACCAAGCACATCCGTGCATAAGTTCATTAGACCTTTTTTGTTCTGTATCGTTGATCAATCCCTAGAATTTGTACACGGTGGAAAAATCACCCTGTATATTTCTACATTGTTGTTGTGGTCTCCAGTCCTCAGACTGGTTTGATGCAGCTCTCCGTGCTACTCTATCCAGTGCAAGCTTCTTCATCTCCCAGTACTTACTGCAACCTACATCCTTCTGAATCTGCTTAGTATATTCATCTCTTGGTCTCCCTCTACGATTTTTACCCTCCACGCTGCCCTCCTATGCTAAATTTGTGATTCCTTGATGCCTCAGAACATGCCGTACCAACCGGTCCCTCCTTCTTGTCAAGTTGTGCCACAAACTCCTCTTCTCCCCTATTCTATTCAATACCTCCTCATTAGTTACGTGATCTACCCATCTAATCTTCAGCATTCTTCTGTAGCACCACATTTCGAAAGGTTCTATTCTCTTCTTGTCCAAACTATTTATCGTCCATGTTTCACTTCCATACATGGCTACACTCCATACAAAAGTTTTTAATTCTTTTCCATGGATTTTAATACCTACTCCGAATTTTTCTTTTGTTTCCTTTACTGCTTGCTCAATATACAGACTGAATAACATCGGGGAGAGGCTAAAACCCTGTCTTACTCCCCTCCCAACCACTGCTTCCCTTTCATGCCCCTCGACTCTTATAACTGCCATCTGGTTTCTGTACAAATTGTAAATAGCCTTTCGCTCCCTGTATTTTACCCCTGCCACCTTTAGAATTTGAAAGAGAGTATTCCAGTCACCATTGTCAAAAGATTTCTCTAAGTCTACAAATGCTAGAAAGGTAGGTTTGCCTTTCCTTAACCTTTCTTCTAAGATAAGTCGTAAGGTCAGTTTTGCCTCACGTGTTCCAACATTTCTACGGAATCCAAACTGATCTTCCCCTAGGTCGACTTCTACCAGTTTTTCCATTCGTCTGTAAAGAATTCGCGTTAGTATTTTGCAGCTGTAACTTATTAAACTGATAGTTCGGTAATTTTCACAGCTGTCAACACCTGCTTTCTTTCGGATTGGAATTATTATATTCTTCTTGAAGTCTGAGGGTATTTCGCGTGTCTCATACATCTTGCTCACCAGATGGTAGAGTTTTGTCATGACTGGCTCTGCCAAGGCCGTCAGTAGTTCCAATGGAATGTTGTCTACTCCGGGGGCCTTGTTTCGACTCAAGTCTTTCAGTGATCTGTCAAACTCTTCACGCAGTATCGTATCTCCCATTTATCTTCATCTACATCCTCATCCATTTCAATAATATTGTCCTCAATTACATCGCCCTTGTATAGACCCTCTATATACTCCTTCCACCTTTCTGCTTTCCCTTCTTTGCTTAGAACTGGGTTTGTATCTGTGCTCTTGATATTCGTATTAGTGGTTCTCTTTTCTACAAAGCTCTCTTTAATTTTCCTGTAGGCAGTATCTATCTTACTCCTAGTGAGATAACCCTCTACGTCCTTACATTTGTCCTCTAGCCATCCCTGCTTAGCAGTTTTGCACTTCCTGTCGATTTCATTTTTGAGACGTTTGTATTCCTTTTTGCCTGCTTCATTTACTGCATTTTTATATTTTCTCCTTTCATCAATTAAATTCAATATTTCTTCTGTTACCCAAGGATTTCTATCAGTCCTCGTCTTTTTACCTACTTGATCGTCTGCTGCCTTCACTACTTCTTCTCTCATAGCTACCCATTCTTCTTCCACTGTATTTCTTTCCCCAATTCCTGTAAATTGTTCCCTTATGCTCTCTCTGAAACTCTGTACAACCTCTGGATTAGTCAGTTCATCCAGGTCCCATCTCCTTAAATTCCCACCTTTTTGCACTTTCTTCAGTTTTAATCTACAGTTCATAACCAATAGATTGTGGTCAGAGTCCACATCTGCCCCTGGAAATGTCTTACAATTTAAAACCTTATTCCTAAATCTCTGTCTTACAATTATATAATCTATCTGATACCTTTTAGTATCTCCATGGTTCTTCCATGTATACAACCTTCTTTCACGATTCTTGAACCAAGTGTTAGCTATGATTAATTTATGCTCTGTACAAAATTCTACCAGACGGCTTCCTCTTTACACACATCAAAAAAAGTTTTGCATCACCTCGGTTCAGAGTGTTCCGGAACTTGTACAGAAAATTGGAATAGAGATCAACATAAACATCATTTCCGCCCTTTTCATTGCTCATGAAAACCACACATTGCATGTTGTACCAACAGACAGCGAGACCTTCAGAGGTGGTGGTCCAGATTGCTGTTCACACCGGTTCCTCTAATACCCAGTAGCACGTCCTTTTGCATTGATGCCTATATTCGTCGTGGTATACTATCCACAAGTTCATCAAGGTACTGTTGGACCAGATTGTCCCACTCCTCAACGGCGATTTGGCGTAGATTCCTCAGAGTGGCTGGTTGGTTACGTCGTCCATAGACAGCCCTTTTCAATCTATCCCAGGCATGTTCTATAGGGATCATGCTTGGAGGACATACTGGCCACTCTAGTTGAGCCTTCTGTTTATCCTGAAGGAAGACATTCAAAAGATGTGCACGATGGGGTGCGAATTGTCCTCCATGAAGACGAATGCTTCGCCAATATGCTGCCGATATGGTTGTACTATCGGTCGGAGGATGCCATTCACGTATCGTACAGCCGTTACGGCGCCTACCATGACCACCAGCGGCGTATGTCGGCCCCATATAATGTCACCCCAAAACAGCAGGGAAACTCCACCTTGCTGCACTCACTGAAAAGTGTGTCTAAGGCGTTCAGTCTGGCCGGGATGCCTCCAAACTCAACTTTCCGACGATTGTCTGGTTGAAGGCATATGCGACACTCATCGGTGAAGAGAACGTGATGCCAATCCTGAGCGGTCCATTTGGCATGTTGTTGGGCCCATCTGTACCGCGTTGCATGGTGTCGTAGTTGCAAAGATGGGCCTCGTAATGGACGCGGGAGTGACGTTGCGCATCATGCAGGCTGTTGCGCACAGTTTGAGTCGTAACACGACGTCCTGTGGCTGTACGAACAGCACTATTCAACATGATGGCGTTGCTGTCAGGGTTCCTCCCGGCCATAGTCCGTTGGTAGCGGTCATCCACTGCAGTAGTAGCCCTTGGGCGCCTTGAATGAAGCATGTGTTCGACGGTTTCTGTCTCTCTTTATCTGCTCCATGTCCGAACAACATCGCTTTTGTTCACTCCGAGACTCCTGGACACTTCCCTTGTTGAGAGCCCTTCCTGGCACAAAGTAACGATGCGTACGAGACCGAACAGCGCTATTGACGGTCTAGTCATGGTTGAACTACAGACAACACGAGGCGTGTACCTCCTTCCTGGTGGAATGATTGGAACTGATCGGCTGTCGGACCCCCTCCGTGTAATAGGCGCTGCTCATGCAAGGTTGTTTACATCTTTGAGCGGGTCTAGTTACTTCTTTGAACAGTCAAAGGGAGTGTGTCTGTGATACAATATCCACAGTCAATGTCTGTCTTCAGGAGTTCTGGGAAGCGGGATGATGCAATACTTTTTTTGATGTGTGTATAAGAAAGGCCCATCATTGTCGTTTCAACAGTGCTAACTTTGTGTATACTTGCCTGATCTGTTTTCCTATGTCTTCCATTGATATAGTTTTGCGCAAATGATGTAACGTACAAGTGAAATAATGCTTTAACAACAGCTTTAGCGGTATACACTAATGGCATTCCTATCGAAATTCAGAGCAGACTATCACGTGAATCAATCCAGTAAGAAAACTCGGCCGAAGACCCAACATTCTGAGTACATCAAGACATAATCTTAAGGGAACAGTAGTATTATCCATATGCATTTGACAATTCCTTAATACCCTTTCTGCATTTCTGAAAACGCACTGGGCGTGATTAATGATTCAGAAAAATAATTTTAGGTTAGATTTCGATCGTAAGGCTCTGTTGCATCCACCTAACTAATACGATAAGTGTGATGACGTTTCAAAATATGGTGGTCATTATTACTTGTTGCTGCCACTCAGGGCGCTGTTGATTAGGCAGGGTGACTCAGCCACCTGCACCAATGGGCTTTATGCAACTCTAAAAGCCTTCAGCTACCACGCTCAAGATTTTCTAATTCCATCACTCCCTATGCTCAGACTATTAGCTCTAAAAAAATGAATACAACTTATTAGTTTGAAATTTAATATAGTAACAATTTGTTCTGGGATGGTTTTTTACTAGAGACTAGTTTTCGAAGTACTGAAGTAAAGCAATAAAAGTTACCTCCAAGTGCGACTTTCTTAATAGCTCGAAAACAGTGGCCTTCATTAAATTTCACACAAAAATGTCTTATTCACTTTTTATGTAGGACCAATAGTTGCACGTCGTCAGCGAGAGAATATGAAAACAACACACGTCGTTTTCGAAGGTGTTGCGGGTTGCACAAAACCCCACGCTAAGGGCAACTTAATCACCCTACATACTTCTCTGGATGAACGCTACAAGAATATGAGACATCTCGGAGAACATTTTAAACTAACAAAAATCAGTTTTCTATAAATTTTCAAAGAGTGCTACACCCTTAAGCTCCTTTGCACATAGACAGTGTGTAAAGTCAGTGAATTAATAGGTCGCAATATCCTCTTCAGACCAAAACTTTTTTATGGAAGAAGGAAATTTTTCTTTGTGTGAGTTAGGTGACTTTTTAACGATTTTAGACGCAAGATTTTTACAAAAAATATGTACCCATTTTCATAACATACATTGTAAACTTGGCTTCATTTTATGGACTAAAATATCTAATTACGAAATGTTCTCCATTGTAATAAATACACTACTGGCCAATAAAATTGCTACACCACGAAGATGACGTGCTACAGACGCGAAATTTAACCGACGGGAAGAAGATTCTGTCATATGCAAACGATTAGGTTCTCAGAGCATTCACACAAGGTTGGCGCCGGTGGCGATACCTACAACGTGCTGACACGAGGAAAGTTTCCAACCGATTTCTCATACACAAATAGCAGTTGACCGGCGTTGCCTGGTGAAACGGTCTTGTGATACCTCGTGTAAGGAGGAGAAATGCGTACCATCACGTTTCCGACTTTGATAAAGGTCGGATTGTAGCGTAACGCGATTGCGGTTAATCGTATCGCGACATTGCTGCTCGCATTCGTCGACATCCAATGACTGTTAGCAGAATATGGAATCGATGGGTTCAGGAGGGTAATACGGAACACCGTGCTGGATCCCAACGGTCTCGTATCACTAGCGGTCGAGATAACAGGCATCTTATCCGCATGGCTGTAACGAATCGTGCAGCCACGTCTCGATCCCTGAGTCAACAGATGGGGACGTTTGCAAGACAACAACCATGTGCACGAACAGTTCGACGACGTTTGCAGCAGCATGGACTATCAACTCTGAGGCCATGGCTGCGGTTACCCTTGACGCTGCATTGCAGACAGGAGCGCCTGCGATGGTGTACTCAACGACAAACCTGGGTGCACGAAAGGCAAAACGTCATTTTTTCGGATGAATCCAGGTTCTCTTTACAGCATCATGATGGTCGTATCCGTGTTTGGCGACATGGCGGTGAACGCACACTGGAAGCGTGTATTCGTCATCGCCATACTGCCGTATCACCCGGCGTGATGGTATGGGGTGCCATTGATTACACGTCTCGGTCACCTCTTGTTCGCATTGACTGCACTTTGAACAGTGGACGTTACATTTCAGATGTGTTACGACCCGTGGCTCTACACTTCATTCGATCCCTGCGAAACCCTACATTTCAGCAGGATAATGCACGACCGCATGTTGCAGATCCTGTACGGGCCGTTCTGGATACAGAAAACGTTCGACTGCTTCTCTGGACAGCACATTCTCCAGATCTCTCACCAATTGAAAATGTCTGGTCAATGATGGCCGAGCAACTGGCTCGTCACGATACGCCAGTCACTACTCTAGATGAACTGTGGTATCGTGTTGAAGTTGCATGGGCAGTTGTACCTGTACACGCCATCCAAGCTCTGTTTGACTCAATGCCCAGGCGTATCAAGGCCGTTATTACGGCCAGATGTGGTTGTTCTGGGTACTGATTTCTCAGGATGTATGCACCCAAACTGGGTGAAAATGTAATCACATGTCAGTTCTAGTATGATATATCTGTCCAATGAATACCCATTTATCATCTGCATTTCTTCTTGGTGTAGCAATTTTAATGGCCAGTAGTGTAGTAAAGTAATCATTGAATAACTACCATGCAAAGTAACAATAAAGATACATATCCAGTTGTATAGTGGAATATAGCGAACCAACCACATCTGGATATTCTGGTGGCCACATGCTGTTGCGCACTGATACAGTGCCTTGTTGACATTTTCATAGTGATGCCCAACAGTTGGCAGCACTTGCACACGATGGAAAGGTTGAACAATCACAGATGTGTTCCTCAGGTTTCCACTGGGAAAGAAAATGCTGTTGCAACTAAGACTCAGTAAAAGTTAATGTACACTATTAGAGGGTCTGAAAGGGATAATGCGTGGAAATTATGAGGTGGAGAAGTAATTTTCAGATCGATCATTGGTATCTTTGACAGACCACACAGCCTCCCTATCGTCCGAGACGCCGGCCTTAAACATGATACTGCTTCGGCGGATACAGCTGATGCACATGGAGGGTAAGGGCTGGTTCGACATCGCCTACAACTTCTTGGTGGGGATGGATGGCGTGGTGTACGAGGGCCGCGGCTGGGGCATCGTCGGCAGCCACACCAAGAACTACAACGCCGTCAGCGTGGGCGTCGCCTTCATCGGCCACTTCATGCAGGAGCTGCCCTCCCCAGAGGCGGTCGCCTCCCTGTGGCGGCTGCTGGAGCAAGGCGTGCACCTGGGCCACCTGTCCCCAGACTACCGCATCCTGGGATACTGTCAGTGCCGGCCGTCGGAGAGCCCGGGCCGCGCCTTCTTCTCGCTCATAAAGACGTGGCCCCGCTGGGCTGAAACGGCGCCGCCTCTTCCTCCAGAGGCCTCCATCACGTACGTACTATCTTCCTCTGCTACTATTGGGTTGGTGTGTAAGTTCGTAGCGTTTTTCCGGAAATTTACACTACTGGCCATTAAAATTGCTACACCAAGAAGAAATGCAGATGATAAACGGGTATTCATTCGACAAATATATTATACTAGAACTGACATGTCATTACATTTTCACGCAATTTGGGTGCATAGATCCAGAGAAATTGGTACCCAGAACAATCACATCTGGCCGTAATAGCGGCCTTGATAAGCCTGGGCATTGAGTCAAACAGAGCTTGGATGGCGTGTACCGGTACAGCTGCCCATGCAGCTTCAACACGATACCACAGTTCATCACGAGTAGTGACTGGCGTATTGTCACGAGCCAGTTGCTCGGCGACCATTGACCAGACGTTTTCAGTTGGTGAGATATCTAGAGAATGTGCTGGCCAAGGCAGCAGTCGAACATTTTTCTGTATCGAGAAACGCCCGTACAGGACCTACAACATGCGGTCGTGCATTATCCTGCTGAAATGTAGGGTTTCACAGGGATCGAATGAAGGGTAGAGCCACAGCTCGTAATACATCGGAAATGTAACGTCCACTGTTCAAAGTGCCGTTAATGCGAACAAGAGGTGACCGAGACCTGTAGCCACTGGCACCGCATACCATCACACCGGGTGATACGCCAGTATGATGATGACGAATACACGCTTCCAATGTGCGTTCACCGCGATGTCACCAACACGGATGCGACCGTCATCATGCTGTAAACAGGACCTGGATTCATCCGAAACCGCAGCCATGGTCTCCGAGCTGGTAATCCATGCTGCTGCCAACGTCGTCGAACTGTTCGTCCAGATGGTTGTTGTCTTGCAAACGTCCCCATCTGTTGACTTAGGGATCGAGACGTGGCTGCACGATCCGTTACAGCCATGCGGATAAGATGCCCGTCATGTCGACTGCTAGTGATACGAGGCCGTTGGGATCCAGCTCGGCGTTCCGTATTACTCTCCTGAACCCACCGATTCCATATTCTGCTAACAGTCATTGGATCTCGACCAACGCGAGCAGCAATGTCGCGATACGATAAACCGCAATCGCGATAGTCTACAATCCGACCTTTATCAAAGTCGGAAACATGATGGTACGCATTTCTCCTCCTTACACGTGGCATCACAACAACGTTTCATCAGGCAACGCCAGTCAGCTGCTGATTGTGTATGAGAAATCGGTTGGAAACTTTCCTCATGTCAACACGTTGTAGGTATCGCCACCGGCGCCAACCTTGTGTGAATGCTCTCAATAGCTAATCGTTTGCATGTCACAGCATCTTCTTTCTGTCGGTTAAATTTCGCGTCTGAAGCTTGTCATCTTCGTGCTGTAGTAATTTTAATGGCCAGTAGTGTATGTATAAAGAAGAGTGCAGAACATACACTTTAGTCATAAATAATATCGTTCAATATTTACTGCAGTCTGCGAACTCTGGAGTATCTTTTCGATTCCCGAACTGTAAAAATCACGTGGTTTTGAGGCGAAGACTTCATCAAACCACTTTCGGAGCCAATTTTCATCCAGAAAGGAAATTCCTGGAAGGTTCTTCGATAGCGAGCGGAGAAGGTGAAAATCTGAGGGCGCAATGTCAGGTGAATAAGGGGGATGCGGTATGAATTCCCAACCCAACTCCTGGAAAGAGTCTAGCAGAGTGCGGGCGCGGATTATCGTGGGGTAGCACCACTCCGCCCAGTCTTCCCGCTCGTTGTTCTAGGATTGAGTCTGCAGTTGTCGACAAGTCAGCAGTGATTGTTACACTTCGAGGAGGCAGTTACTGGTGCACCACACTGTCACTGTTCCACCAGATGCATAACATTATCTTTTGTGGATACGCACAGGTCTTTGTATGGGGAGTTACTGCTTTGTTTGGGCTCAGCCGTTACTTTCTTTTCCTTCTGTTAGCGTAAAGAGACATTTATCGTCACCGGTAACGATACAAGATGGTTATGATCAGTGCTTTTCACGAGTCAGTTGATAACGACCAAGCAGAGGTCCACATATGACCACTTGCTGATTTTTTTGTGATTTTGACTTACAGCATGCAGTATCGATGCACCCGATTTTTGAACCTTTCTCATTGCAAAAAAAAAAAAAAATGGTTAAAATGGCTCTGAGCACTATGGGACTTAACATCTGGGGTCACAGTACCCTAGAACTTAGAACTACTTAAACCTAAGGACATCACACACACCCATGCCCGAGGCAGGATTCGAACCTGCGACCGTAGCGGTCGCGCGGCTCCAGACTGTAGCGCCTAGAATCGCTCGGCCACTTCCTCTTTGCATTCAGATGTCGCACAATGATGGAATAATCACAGTTCGTCAGATTTGTCAGTTGTGGATTAAGTGTTTAAACGATCTTCATCAAATCCCAAAGATCTTACTGAACGCAGAGAGTTATTAATGTCAAAACTGTTCTCATTAAATAGAGAAAACCAAACTCTCGCCGTCCTCTGGGCAATCGAGTTATCCCCATACACGACGCAAATGTTTCTAGCTGCCTCCGCTGCTTTCACCCCTCTATTGAACTCAAAGAGAAGAATATGTCGGAAATGTTCCGATTTATTCACTTGACTCTTCTTTCTCTATCTCCAAATGACAAAATGACAATACATAGCCTCAACTAACAACGGTAAGCTACAAATAAGAAATGACAACTATCATTAAACCCGTAGCAACCGGAATACCAACATGTAAGACAAAATCGCTACAAACTTATGCCCCGACCTAGTACATTAAAAGAGACATTAGGAAAAATAAAATGACTATATAATAATTCCAAGTCAAAAGAAGGCAGGTGGCTGCAAAGTGTATTAGCGAAAAGTCATTTCATAAGTCTTTGTTACAAAACACTGAAATGAATTACTTACTGAAGAATGGAAAATCTGGTAGAAGTAAGAATCGGTATAGATCAGTTTGGATTGCGGATGAATACATGAACATGCGACACATCTTAGAAGATAGGTTAAAGAAAGGCAAACCTACGTTTGTAGTAAATTAGCCTAGCGCCCTCTGCTACGCACCCGTACGCTGCATCACCTGAAGGGATTCTTTTGTTTGTCTTTCTTTAATCGAATTTTTATGTTGTTCGCAAGTTGCAGCATGTTCTCAACTTTTCATGCTGATTAAGGCCATAGAAACATGTCTTCTACGAGTGTTTTTCTGACCAAAAAGCGATACTGATAGCTGGAGTCGCAAGTCTTAGTTAATCCTGCCTTTTGAGTTGTTGTGGTGGTATTTCCATAGAAACTTTTATCCACAAACACATATTTCTTTATTTCTAACGAAGAAGTCAAATACCATTTTTGTAGATATAGCTTTAAAAATGTTTTAATACAACTTAATATTTTCATAAAAATTATCGTGGCCTACTTCACACCATTAGGGGTTGAATGGCCAGAAAACTCTGCTACCCATATTTTTGAATTTCTAATAAAGAAGCCAAATACAAATTTTGAGAGATTTAGTTTCAAAAATGCTTTCGTAATGAAATATTATCATACAAATTTCCATCCCCTATTTCACCCCCCCCCCTTACCGTTATACATGTGGTCTAAGGGTAGACTCTTTGATTAGTAATGAAAATCCGCGGTCCCGGGTTGAAAACCCGCCACTGTTTAAATTTTGATTAATAATCGGCACTGACGGTCGAAGACTTCCAGCGTAAGAAGCCACTTCATTCTGCCAACGGCCTTGTGAAAGAGGGCGGATGAGCGGACAGAGGTTCAGCGCACTCTCTTGTCCTTGGGGTGGCAAACTGACCCTAAAGGCGGAAGAATCAGAAATTATCAATGACGTGAGGATGCAGTAGGCAATGGAAATCACTGCATTAAAGATACATAACGTGCATCCACGGGACTTGTGGCCAGTAATTCAAAAAGTGTCATGATGATCTATCCAATAGCAAAAGATTCAGGAATAGTCCACCATTCAGATCTCCGGGAGTCGGGGCGTGGAATATCAGAATCTTGAACGTGGTAGAGAAACTAGAAAATCTGAAAACGGAAATGCAAAGGCTAAATATAGATATAGTAGGGGTCAGTGAAGTGAAATCGAAAGAAGACAGTGATTCAGATGAGTGTAGGGTAATATTAACAGCAGCAGAGAATGGCATAACGGGTGTAGGATTCGTAATGAATAGAAGGTAGCGCAGAAGATGTGCTACTGTGAACAATTCAGTGATAGCGTTGTTCTTATCAGAATCGACAGCAAGCCAACACCGACATCGGAAAAATACCATTCACGTAATTTCGAAGAATTCAAGAGCCGACAAGTTCGAGAATTATCTCACAACCAGCTTCACAGCTTATGCATCGAAGCCACCGACAAGAATAATATACAGAAGAATGAAAAAAACTGACGATCTTTTAGATGACGATTAGTTTGGCTGTAGAAAGGTAAAGGCCTCGGTCAGGAAATTCTGATAATGGAAGGAAGACTATAGAAAAATCAAGACACGTTCATAGTGAGACGACATGGAAAAAGCCTTCGACAATGCAAAATGGACAAGATATTCGAAATTCTGAGAAAAATAGGGGTAAGCTAAAGGGATAGACGATAACATACAATATGTACAAAAACCAAGATGGAAGGGAGGTAGACTTTCGTCCTACTGTTCAATCTACACATCGAAGAAGCAATGATGGAAAGAAAAGAAAGGTTGACGTGTGGAATTAAAATTCAAGGTGAAAGGATATCAATGATACGATTCGCTGATGACATTGCTATTCTGAATGAAATTGAAAGAGGAATTATATGATCTGCTGATTGGAATGAACAGTCTAATGAGTAGAGAATCTGGATTGAGAGTAAACCGAAGAAAGACGAAAGTAATGAGAAGTAGCAGAAATGAGAACTGCGAGAAACTTAATATCAGGATTGATGGTCAAGAAGTAGATGAAGTTAAGGATTCCTACTGCCTAGGCAGCAAAATAACCAATGACGGACGGAGCAAGAACGACATCAAAAGCAGACTAGCACTATCAAAAAGAGCATTACTGGCAAAGGGAGGTCTACTGGTATCAAACATAGGCCTTAATTTGGGGAAGAAATTTCTGAGAATGTATGTCGGGAGCGCAGCATGGTGTGGTAGTGAAACGGACTGTGGAAAAACCGGAACAGAAGAGAATCAAAGTTTTTAAATATGTGAAAACCACTAATAGGAAGACAGAGATTGGAATACATCCAGCAAATAATTAAGAACCTAGGTTGCGAGTGCTTCTATGAGATGAAGAGGTTAGCACAGGAAAGGAATTGGTGGTAGCCTGCTTTAAACCAGTCAGAAAACTGATGACTCAAAAAGAAAAAAAAAGTGTGTTGAACTCCCAAAAAGTCACTGATATATGTTTTTTTAAATTTTTAATCGTAAAATTCAAAGACCAGTTTTCATAGATGTAGCTTTAAAAATGGTTTAAAAATTATGCATTTTCAACGAAACTTTCATCCACTATTGTAGCCCGTTAGAGACTGAATTTCCAAAACTACTGCACACATTTTTTATTTGTCACTAAGAAACCAAATAAAAATTTTCGTGGTTCTGGATTCAAAATTGCCTTAATAGCGACATGTTTTCAAAAAATGTTTCGTCCCCTACTTCACCCGCTTAGAGGTGGTGTTACGAAACATTCCTTACTAAACGACGCCTGCCTTATGAGATCAACACTGTCTCCAAATTTCAAGTTTCTATCCTCAGTGGTTTGGGCTGAGCGGTGATGAACCAACCAACCAGTTAGTCAGGATATTTCCTTTTATATGTAGTTTTAGACAATGCTTTTGACAATGTTGATTGGAATACAATGCTTGAAATTCTGAAAGTAGCGGGGATAATATACATGTTCGAAAGTTTATCTACAGCTTGTACAGAAACGGGACTGTTGTTACAAGAGTCAGAGGAAGTAGTAGGGATATGGACAACCTGGCTCACTTACCACTTAAACGCAGTACTAAACTGTGCAATATATTTCCATGACTTTATCACCTCTTACTCATAACATCATAATCATGACTCACAAGCCACGCCCGTTTTCGTTAAGATGTCACGTTGGTGGGAAATTAAAAAAAAAAAACTGATGAAACAGGTAATTAGTATGTATCCGCCATATGCCATCTACGTGGCTGTAGTGGGAATCATGAACAATAGAGGTCGACTTTAGCCTTGTTCTGCACACCTACGTGACGCATTCTTCGCCAGCCAGTGAGCGTACTGTAGTGTTCTGAGCACTCTGATATGAATGTCGTAGCCAATGTGAACATTAAACGTCAATGTACGGAGTAATTTATGTGATTTTTATTCCCTTTGTTGCGAGTTGTCATCATTTATGGTGGTGGTAAGAAACAAATTCTACAAAAACAAGTAAGAGAAATAATTTGGAGGAAACATGCTTTCTTCAGGCATAAACTACGTGTATGCACGTACTGCTATTGCGGCCTGGAAGAGCAAAATTTTATTCGCCGTCTTTCGCTCGAGCTGTGCAAACCACTACCGTTCATGAAGTGGACTACAGTAGCTTTATTTCTTTTTATACAGCGTGGTCAGAAAATGTCTCAAACGATCGTAGAGATGTTGCAGGGTAGGTTGTACTGAGACATAAATCTTCTGAAAAAATATCGATACGTTGCGACGTTTCCGAGTTGTTTAGGATTGAAATCAGCCAATATGGGCTACGCGCTCACTTTCTAGCGGCGTACCAGGGGCGGTCTTGCCCAACGAGTTCTTGACTTGGTCACCTGAAACTTGAATTTCGTGCGCGACTACCTGATCGGCAACTTTAATGTTAAATAACTCAGAAACTGCATAACATATAGGATTTTTTTCTAAACATTTATGCTACGGACGCAGCTTCGAATCCTGCCTCGGGCATGGATGTGTGTGATGTCCTTAGGTTAGTTAGGTTTAATTAGTTCTCAGTTCTAGGCGACTGATGACCTCAGAAATTAAGTCGCATAGTGCTCAGAGCAATCTAAACATTTATGTCCCAGTACAACCTGCCCTGAAATTCCCTACGGGCGTTCCAGACATTTTCTGACCTTCCTGTATATGTAATCTTCATCTGAACTACATAAAACAGCACCATGCTCAAAAAAATATTACCAATACTACGGTACTTCCATTATGCGAGGTTTCCACTTTGCGACTTGAAGCTGTAAATTGTAAAGAGTAGGGAATCTAAAGTGATCCCTGAATTCCGGAAGTAAGACCATGTTGTTAGCCTGGAATATTACTTATTCAGCCGCCACTAACATGTGGAACAAACCCTGTCGAGGTACCGCCACTAACATGTGGAACCGTCGTGCCTTCTGTCCATTCTGGCCTTGGACAAGAGGCTGCCTCTTCCGCCAGCTCAGCCGTACCGAAGTACATCTGCTCCGCCTTCGCTGCCGTTGAGGTCTAGAAAGAAACATCAAAGAATCAGGAATAGCAAAAAGAAAGAGTTTTAAAAATAAAATACTAAATTTAGAAGGCTTTCAAAGCAGAGGGAATAAAAAAACGAGAACAACATGGACAGAAGAAAGGAAGGGACTTCATGGGGGCAAAAGGAGGGAATACTAGAAAAATAGAAAACAACAACAAAGGAAGAAGAGGAACTGAAGTTGTTAACGTAAAAAAAGGTGCTTCCGTTTCGGAAAAAAGAAATTACGTTGGCCTTACCTGGATTGCGTTAGGCATTAGGCGACTGTTAGGCGACTGCTTGCGTAAAGCGGGAAATCCGGTTTCGAGTCCCAGTCAGGCACAAATTTTCACTTGTCCCCACGGCTAGATTTATTTCAATTCTCATTTGGGGCTGAGGTCTTCTCTTACCATACATCACGTAAATAGGGTGAATCACCTAAAACTGTCCGAAAGAACAGACACCATATGCATGTAAGTATATAGTTCTGGCAGCACCGGCCATGACCTTCTTCTGTACGGATGCACGCATATTACCCGAACTCTTACGGGACAGTAAGAATGTCTTCCACGAGTAATAGGTGTATTGGCGTGGGACACTACGAATGTAGTGCGTGGACATACAAGGTGAGAATGTTGGTCTCGCGGGAGGCGTGCGAGAGATAGTCCCTGCAGTCGCGCTGTCCTCTGTGCCCTCGGTGGCTCAGCTGGATTGAGCGTCTGCCATGTAAGCGGGAGATCCTGGGTTCGAGTCCCGGTCGGGGGACACATTTTCACCTGTCCCCGTTGATATATATCAACGCCTGTTAACAGCTGAAGGTATTAGTATACTTCTAATTTCGTTCTAGACGGCTGCAGGTCATCAATATATATAAGAATATTACTGATGTTAATGCTCTCATAAGATTGCACTTCTCTCAAAACCTAAATCTGACCATATAATGCTACCCTACTTAAAATCAACGTATGTTTTGCTCCTAATCTCTCATCGTTCGAGAGTTTTGTTGTAACTGATGTTCCATTTTACAACAATTTTTTACTTTTTCTCTGCATCATCTTCAGTCATTCTTGATGCAGTACGACTTAATCTCCCTCAGCAAGGGAGAAATAATGCCTCGTAGTTAATATGTTCCACGTTTTAAAGTAATTCTGCCCAAAATTTCTTGATCATCTACCTGATTATAAAAGTAGAACTTACTGTTTCTCGATGTAATATTCGGTATGGAATCTTAGGTGACTAAGTTGAGTAGACAATCTCTTACATGTGACGAGAGAAATTTAGCATGGGTTAAAAGATAGCAGCCATAATCCAGGCCAAACCTTAGACGATGTTCGGTGGTTTGGATTGTGATACTGCCGGTATGCGCTAAAATACTTGCTAATGTATCTAGAGTTCAGAAACGTTAAACAAAGGTAGTCACAACCCTCACTTTTTGACTTAATCATATGGATGGCCAAGCGATTATAGGCGCTTCAGTCCGGAACCGCGCTGTTGCTACGGTCGCAGGTTCGAATCCTGCCTCGGGCATGTATGTGTGTGTGTGCTGTCCTTAGGTTAGTTAGGTTTAAGTAGTTCTAAGTCAAGGGTGGTCTAAGGGACAGCCGGCACGGTAGCTCAGCGTGTTCGGTCAGAGGGTTAGCTGCCCTCTGTAATAAAAAACTGAGCTAATCGATCAACAACGAACTTCAGTGGATGTTTTACGACGTCCGCCCCGAGCAGATGCAAGGAACAAAAGCGAACAAAATGAGATTAAAAAAATAAATAAATAAAAGGGTAGCGTCTTTGATTCATAATCAAAACGTCTTCGGTCCCGGGTTCGATCCCCACCACTGCCTAAATTTTGATAAATAATCAGCATTGGTGGCCGAAGACTTCCGGCATAAGAAATCAGCCTCATTCTGCCAACGGCCTTGTCAAAGAGAGCGGAGGAGCCGATAGAGGTTCAGGGCACTCTCTTGTCCTAGGGGTGGGAAATTGCCCCTAAAGGCGGAAGAATCAGCAATGATCAACGACATGAGGATGCAGAAGGCAATGGAAACCACTGCATTAAAGACACGTAACGTGTATCCACAGGACATGTAGCCTGTAATTGAAGAAGTGTCATGATGATCTCTCCATTGGCAAAAGATTCCGGAATAGTCCCACATTCGGATCTCCGCGAGGAGATTGCCAAGAGGGAGGTTACCATGAGAAAAAGATTGAATAATCTACCAAAGGATAACGTTCTACGAGTCGGGGCGTGGAATGTCAGAAGCTTGAACGTGGTAGGGAAACTAGAAAATCTGAAAAGGAAAATGCAAAGGCTCAATCTAGATATAGTAGGGGTCAGTGAAGTGAAGTGGAAGGAAGACAAGGATTTCTGGTCAGATGAGTATCGGGTAATATCAACAGCAGCAGAAAATGGTATAACAAGTGTAGGATTCGTTATGAATAGGAAGGTAGGGCAGAGGGTGTGTTACTGTGAACAGTTCAGTGACCGGGTTGTTCTAATCAGAATCGACAGCAGACCAACACCGACAACGATAGTTCAGGTATACATGCCGACGTCGCAAGCTGAAGATGAACAGATAGAGAAAGTGTATGAGGATATTGAAAGGGTAATGCAGTATGTAAAGGGGGACGAAAATCTAATAGTCATGGGCGACTGGAATGCAGTTGTAGGGGAAGGAGTAGAAGAAAAGGTTACAGGAGAATATGGGCTTGGGGCAAGGAATGAAAGAGGAGAAAGACTAATTGAGTTCTGTAACAAGTTTCAGCTAGCAATAGCGAATACCCTGTTCAAGAATCACAAGAGGAGGAGGTATACTTGGAAAAGGCCGGGAGATACGGGAAGATTTCAAGTAGATTACATCATGGTCAGACAGAGATTCCGAAATCAGATACTGGATTGTAAGGCGTACCCAGGAGCAGATATAGACTCAGATCACAATATAGTAGTGATGAAGAGTAGGCTGAAGTTCAAGACATTAGTCAGGAAGAATCAATACGCAAAGAAGTGGGATACGGAAGTACTAAGGAATGACGAGATACGTTTGAAGTTCTCTAACGCTATAGATACAGCAATAAGGAATAGCGCAGTAGGCAGTACAGTTGAAGAGGAATGGACATCTCTAAAAAGGGCCATCACAGAAGTTGTGAAGGAAAACATAGGTACAAAGAAGGTAGCTGCGAAGAAACCATGGGTAACACAAGAAATACTTCAGTTGACTGATGAAAGGAGGAAGTACAAACATGTTCCGGGAAAATCAGGAATACAGAAATACAAGTCGCTGAGGAATGAAATAAATAGGAAGTGCAGGGAAGCTAAGACGAAATGGCTGCAGGAAAAATGTGAAGACATCGAAAAAGGTATGATTGTCGGAAGGACAGACTCAGCATACCGGAAAGTCAAAACAACCTTCGATGACATTAAAACCAACGGTGGTAACATTAAGAGTGCAACGGGAATTCCACTGTTAAATGCAGAGGAGAGAGCAGATAGGTGGAAAGAATACATTGAAAGCCTCTACGAGGGTGAAGATTTGTCTGATGTGATAGAAGAAGAAATAGGAGTCGATTTAGAAGAGATAGGGGATCCAGTATTAGAATCGGAATTTAAAAGAGCTTTGGAGGACTTACGGTCAAATAAGGCAGAAGGGATAGATAACATTCCATCAGAATTTCTAAAATCATTGGGGGAAGTGGCAACAAAACGACTATTCACGTTGGTGTGTAGAATATATGAGTCTGTCGATATACCATCTGACTTTCGGAAAAGCATCATCCACACAATTCCGAAGACGGCAAGAGCTGACAAGTGCGAGAATTATCGCACAATCAGCTTAACAGCTCATGCATCGAAGCTGCTTACAAGAATAATATACAGAAGAATGGAAAAGAAAATTGAGAATGCGCTAGGTGTCGATCAGTTTGGCTTTAGGAAAAGTAAAGGGACGAGAGAGGCAATTCTGACGTTACGGCTAATAATGGAAGCAAGGCTAAAGAAAAATAAAGACACTTTCATAGGATTTGTCGACCTGGAAAAAGCGTTCAACAATATAAAATGGTGCAAGCTGTTCGAGATTCTGAAAAAAATAGGGGTAAACTATAGGGAGAGACGGGTCATATACAATATGTACAACAACCAAGAGGGAATAATAAGAATGGACGATGAAGAACGAAGTGCTCGTATTAAGAAGGGTGTAAGACAAGGCTGTAGCCTTTCGCCCCTACTCTTCAATCCGTACATCGAGGAAGCAATGATGGAAATAAAAGAAAGGTTCAGGAGTGGAATTAAAATACAAGGTGAAAGGATATCAATGATACGATTCGCTGATGACATTGCTATCCTGAGTGAAAGTGAAGAAGAATTAAATGATCTGCTGAACGGAATGAACAGTCTAATGAGTACACAGTATGGTTTGAGAGTAAATCGGAGAAAGACGAAGGTAATGAGAAGTAGTAGAAATAAGAACAGCGAGAAACTTAACATCAGGATTGATGGTCACGAAGTCAATGAAGTTAAGGAATTCTGCTACCTAGGCAGTAAAATAACCAATGACGGACGGAGCAAGGAGGACATCAAAAGCAGACTCGCTATGGCAAAAAAGGCATTTCTGGCCAAGAGAAGTCTACTAATATCAAATACCGGCCTTAATTTGAGGAAGAAATTTCTGAGGATGTACGTCTGGAGTACAGCATTGTATGGTAGTGAAACATGGACTGTGGGAAAACCGGAACAGAAGAGAATCGAAGCATTTAAGATGTGGTGCTATAGACGAATGTTGAAAATTAGGTGGACTGATAAGGTAAGGAATGAGGAGGTTATACGCAGAATCGGAGAGGAAAGGAATATGTGGAAAGCACTGATAAGGTGAAGGGACAGGATGATAGGACATCTGCTAAGACATGAGGGAATAACTTCCATGGTACTAGAGGGAGCTGTAGAGGGCAAAAACTGTAGAGGAAGACAGAGATTGGAATACGTCAAGCAAATAATTGAGGACGTAGGTTGCAAGTGCTACTCTGAGATGAAGAGGTTAGCACAGGAAAGGAATTCGTGGCGGGCCGCATCAAACCAGTCAGTAGACTGATGGAAAAAAAAAAAAAGTCTAGGGGACTGGGGACCTCAGATGGTAAGTCCCATAGTGCTTAGAGCCATTTGAACAGTGCTTAGAGCCATTTGAACAGTGCTTAGAGCCATTTGAACCATTTGATTCATATTGTAGTGGCGCTTTATTGTATAGTTTTTTAAAAATACGTCACTATTCTCAGAATGACTCTGCCTGAAAAGGCCTCGGCTGGCCCAATTTTATTGATCGACCGCCGTGTCATCGATCGCCAATGGATGTCATTGGATGCGTATATGTAGGGGAATATGGTCAGCACACCGCTCTCCCAGCCGTTGTCAGTTTTCGCGACTGGAGCCGCTGCTTCTCAATTGGCGTCAAGACGGCCGAGTGCACCCTGCTGGCCAACAGCGCTCGGCAGACCTGGATGGTCACCCATCCAGTGCTAGCCACGCCCGACAGCGCCTACGTTCAGTGATCTGACGGGAATGGGTGTTACTATTGTGGCAACGCTATTGGTCATAATACGTTACTGGAACTATCGATGTAGTACACAACATTATCCTTCTTCTTGTAAGACAGGCAATGTGAACCAGGTTCACTACTCATTCAAAAGTTTATAATCGCACTATCATATCTTATAGAAGTTTCGGCAAAGGGTGAAATTTCCAGTATTTTAGCCTAATATTGTAAGTAATTATTAGTAATTTCTCTCGTTGGAAGATTGTTTGAGGAGAAAATCTTTTTCGTCAGATACAGACCAGGTCCAGTTTTTCTATACAGTACTAAACACAGCACTTTCCCTTTATGATGTGCTATTGCTTCCATTGTATGTTATGTCTTTGCATCTCATTTAGCCATCCCCCCACACCACCAGATAATCCTCCACGTGCAGATGATGCACAAATGTTGGAACGAGATTTACTACTCCACCTATTATTGGGATGGGCATTATACGTTCTCTGTCGAGCGATTTGGCTCTTGGAGCAACCTAAAAAGCAATTTTACGAGAAGTTTCAGACCTGCTATGAGATTACTACCAGCTTTCTATATTTGAGACTAGTATGAACCGGTTTCAGTCTTTTATTCATTACATTCTCTGCATTATTCTTAAACATCGTCTTTTTTTCTCCGTCTTTTTCACATCTATATCAAATTTAACCTTTGCTTTCTTCTTCTTCTTCTTCATCTTCTTTCATTTCACCCACTTTGGGGTACTCTGGATCATTCTTTTTTTGTGCGTTGTTCTTTTCTTAGGACCCAGTATTTCTTCATTCTTTCTGGTCTTCTTTTCCTCTCTTCTTCCGAGATGAAGGGTTTGGACTTTTGTGTATATTGGTCTTGGAACCCTGTGTTTTATTCTTTAGTAATTAATTTAGCTGTTCGATCAATAATTGAATTTTCAGAACTTTTTAATTCTACTAGGTCTTTCTTAGTTTCTTTAAACCAGTTGGGTTTCGTTTTGCGGTTACGGAAAAAGTCAAAGATTTGTTTGGTTAATTGTTGGAATTCTTCTGAGAAGATGACCATAAAAATTTATCCTTTTCGCACAGTGTCTGAAAGTTTTTCAATTTTTTTCTAGGGAGTTTCATTTTTGATGTATATAGTCTTATTGTCTTGAAATGTTGGTTTTATGATTTTTCTTAAAATTTTCCTTTCCTTTAGCTCAAGTTTCTCCATTTGGCCTTTGAAATTCATGTTTAGTGTATCTGCTGCATACAGTGCTTCTGGCTTAATCACTGTCTTGTAATGTGTAATTTTGGACCCCCATGAAAGGGATTTTTTGTTGCACGTATTTTTTGTTAGTTGGAAGGCCAATTCAAGTTTATTTTTTCTGGATTCCGTTGCTTTGCTTTCCCCAGCATTCCAACTAATCCATTCTCAGAGTTATTTGAATTCTTTTACTATTTCAATCTTTTGTTCTTGAACTTTGAGGTATTTACATGAGTGCTTGATGTTTGTCATTATCTTAGTTTCTTCAAAGGAGATGTGAAGACCTATTTTAGCTGCTTGTTTCTTTAGTTCAAGGATTTGCTCCCGTACTTCTTCCATTGTTTCAGCAAACAGAGCTATATCATCTGCAAAAAGCAATGGAATTTGCTTTAAGGTTCTTCTTTTTGCAACCCAGTCTTATACCACTCTTAATATTTGTTTTCCATTCTCTGACTACTTTCTCAAGCGCACAATTGAACAGCAACGGTGAGAGCCCATCCCCTGTCGCACTCCCGTTTTTATTTCATAGGGTTCCGATAATTCGCCCATAAATGTAGCTTTCGCAAATGTATTTGTAAGGGTCGCTTTTATAATATTAGTTTTGTTATCCAAACCCATTTCTTGCAGGACTGACATTAGAAGTTCTCTAACAATCGAATCATATGTTTTTTCGAAATCAATGAAGGAGATTACGTATGCCTTTTCCGTTGATTTTTGGTATGCCATGATAGTTTTGAGGTTTAATATTTGTTCCGAACATGATCTACCCTTTCTAAAACCTCCCTGGTATTCCCTGATTTGCGGGTCCAATTGCGGCTCTGCCCTGTTCAAAAGGACTTTAGAAAGAATCTTGTATGTTATATCCAGCAGTGATATTCCTCTGTAATGTTGTGGTCTGTCTTCAAAACCTTCTTGTGGATGGGGTGGATGAGAGCTGTTCTCCATTCTGTGGGGATCTTCTTCTTTTCATATTTTATTGAAAACACACTGAAGGGATGTAATTGCATTTTTGTCAGCTTTTTTCCATAGTTCGGCCACTGTTTTGTTTTCTCCGTACGCTTTGGTGTTTTTAAGTTCTGAAATGACCTTCTGTAGTTCTTCAGTCGTCGATGGTTCCGCATCCGGCTTCTCGCGGTTATTTGGGATGAATTCAAATTTTCGAAGAATGGGTTCACAATTCAAGAGTTTCTCAAAGTAGCCTGCTAGTAATTTGCAATTTTCCACGTTACTGTGAGCGATGGTCCCATTTACATCTCGAAATTGGAGGGTGGGTGCTTTGTATATTGATAAGCTTTGTTTGAAAATTCTGTAAAAGTTTCTTGTGTTGTTTTCAGTAAGTTCTTCATCAATTTGGAGGAGAGTTTTGTTTCCATGTGTCTTCTTAATCCTTTTTATATTTTTATTTAGCAGTTTTATAACTATAATGAAATTCAGTCTGCTTTCCTCTGTTTTCTGTGAATGCCAGTTTTGCCATGCTTCTTTTCTTGTTCCAATGAGGGCATCACATTCCAGCGGCCACCAGGCATGTTTTTTTTTACTTTTTATGTTAGGTGATATCCGTCCGGCTGTTGTAATGAGGCTTTCCTTGGTATCCTCCCTGCTTTGTGTCTGAATGGTTAATGTCTTTTCCGTGCTTTACTTCCGACCCCATTCTTTGTTTCATGCTGCTTTTCCTATCTGGGATGACTTTGAACTTAATGTTAGAAAGGTAGTGGTCTGAATTCAAGTTTGCACCCCTGAGTACCCTAACATTCATGATTTCTTTGCGAGAAGTCTTCTTGATTGCCACATGATCAAGTTGAAATTCCCCAAGGCTAGGATTTGGGGATATCCATGTCTTTTGTCGTCGTGGTAGTTTCTTGAAAGCTGTGGATTTAAGAATTAAATTGTGTGCTTGGCAAAGTTCCATTAGCCTCACACCATTTCTGTTTGTTATATTGTTTTGCTTACATTGCACAAGCAGCAATTTTTTTCTGAGCTCAGCACCTTCTGCCTTCACTCGTTCAGTGATTTATCAGCCAGACACTCATCGATTCGATAGCTGTCTGTCAAACCACGTGGGTGCTGGTTGTACAAGTGATGTCACGTTCCTTGGATGTTGCATCTAATGGATTACCTCCAATATCACCTCTATTTGGTCGTTCCACCAACTTTCATCCTGGTCTGCATTTTGAATTGCCATATATATATATATATATATATGTGTGTGTGTGTGTGTGTGTGTGTGGTGTGTATGTGTATGAAGATTGCGACAGATGAAGAAGACGCTCGTGAAAGAAAATTATGGCAGAGATAGGAGGTTGACTAGGGGCATCAAATTTTAGCAAATGAACAGGAAAAATACATGATAATGTATATGGTTTCAGATTTGAACCGCTATCAGGACCGTGGCAGATAATTCACAGTAAGTGTCGATAAAGGTGATTTAATAATTCGCAGTGTAAGATACTCAGGAACGAGAGGATTATATAACATATTGTTTGAAGTTAAGCCTCCTGAAAAGCGTTTCACAACGGGGTTATCAGTACACACAAACAAAACTATCTATCGTACAAATCACTGAATTCCAAAAGAGGCTACGCAGTAAATTTAATAAATTTAATCATAGCTTTTAGTTCGCATTAGATAAAAGTGGTGAGTCATTATTGAGGGAAGTTGACATCCAAATCAGTATGGGACAGAACAATAATGCACTTGATGTTCATGACTAGAAGACAGTCTCCAATTACTGTCAGAACATTTCCTCTGGAATAATCTGAATGAGTTGGTGGAGCGATTAGTTTTCTTGCTAACTTCGAAAATAGTGGGAAATGATTAGTGATAATCAAATAACATTTATTGAAGAGGAGCTTGGGGAAAGGAGGCATCGATTACTGCTTCAAAATTACGATAACTGTCGAAAATAATAAAATGAAAGACTCGATTTCAAAATGGAAAGTTGCTTAAGAGAAAATTCCATCAGTTAAAAGAAATCCACAAAAGATGCATTTCGCAGCAAATTCGAAATATTTGGAAACATCGCACATTATTATTGCGTGTAATTTTACGTATCGAAAGCATACATTGGATCTTGGGAACAGATGAAAAGGGATCGTATTCGATTTCAGACGAGAACTGAATATATAGACAGAATTATAGCGCCAATTTTACAAGTACGCCATTAGGGTGAACGTGTCAGGTGTGGTGGGCGAAGCTGTTGCAAGTGCATATCTGATCACAAGAACTGGGGACAGTAGCCACGCCGGCCGCTGTGGCCGAGCGATTCTAGGCACTTCAGCCCGGAACCGCGCTGCTGCTACAGTTGCAGGTTCGAGCCCTGCCTCGGGCATAGATGTGTGATGTCCTTAGGTTAGTTAGATTTAAGTAGTTCTAAGTTCTAGGGGACTGATGACCTCAGATGTTAAGTCCCATAGTGCTCAGAGCAATTTGAACCATTTTTGATCGCAACTGCCTCTTGTTTTAACACCGGAGGAGTTACAGCTCAGCTTACCATGATGCTTTTGGTAGCGGTAGTTAATTTTCACCGTAAAATTGTAGTTATTGCCTTGAAGCCAATCAATGGAAGCATTTTCGTTTCTTGTACAGCTTAGAGGTGAACATGTGTCATGAGCATTTGAGATTGTGTTACCGATTCTTCGAATGCTACACATCTTGAGGGCATACATCAGTCGAGTTTGTTTCCCGTTCCTTTAATGTATAAGTCTCGGAAGCGAATCGTAAATATGAAAAAAGACTTAAGTCCACATTTTCATGGTTTTGAGTTATCGGTACAGAAGTGTTCAGATGTCCAAGCCGCATCGTTCAATACCAAAGTGACTTTATTCCACAAATTCTACACAACATTTCCAGTAACAGAATATTCGTGTTTACCAGAAAAACAGCCTTAGTCCAGGGCTTAAGTTGTTTTACTTGTCAGGTGATGTTAATTATTAAGAGATTCATTTATAGCTTTAAGTTGGTAAAATGTCTATATTACATTTTTTTTACTTGTGATACATAAGCTTAAAAAGAGGTCTAATTTCAGTTCTTTATGTACAGATGTTGTAAAAAACGAAGAAATGGGTAGGTGCAGCAGAGCTTCTAGTTCACAAACTTCGCATCAAAAAGTTCTACAAAACGCTGGAAAATGCAACCAACTTTTTGCACTGGGAGATGGTATTTTCGTATACCCGTTCAGGACAGTATTATTATCGTCAGCTGACAGTCCCAGTTCGTTCTGTGCATGAAATGAAAACTAAGACAGTATTCTGTATCTACCACACTGATTAAGATGCCGTTTTCCCCTCCTTCAAAACCTTTGTTTCATCTAGTGTTACGGAACTCTGGTCGTTTCGTGACAGTTGTGCAGCCCAGAAGAACCACAACATTCTCAACAGGTTGTCAATGGCTGTAAGTGCTCAGAGACTTATTTTATCAATCAGAGGAGATTCCTGTCTGCCATCAGATAGGAACTTGGCAATGGTGAAAAGAAGACTGAGGTGTGTGGACAGTTTCTACACAATGAAGGATGTATGTGAACACATAGCTAGCTCCAGTGCTAAAGGAAATTTTACAGTTACTGTAGTTGAAATCAAGGATGTTTCTGATTACAATAACTGACAGCCGCATTATTACAAAGGAAATGCCAACTCCATAAGAGACTCTTTTATCAAGGATGTTCCTAAACATAAAAAATGTCGTTCACAATTTCAGCCATTATGGAATTCAGGTGTTCTGCAAAACAGATTGGAATAGTTCTGAAGAAAAGATTCTTAGTAGGAATAATTCAACATTGTTTCATCCTTGCGTCGAGATATACACCTATCCTGGAACTACCGATCATGTTATCCAAATGGCGTGTGTCCTGTCAGTGAAAACAAAGTTGAATATGTACACAAAATGCTGAAGTACATTCCTGAAATGATGAATCCAAAGCAATTTACCAAAGAACTACAGCTTGGGAAACAAAGATAAATGAGTAAAACTACAATTTTATTTCAGAAAGTTTTTTCTGTATGATTATTTCCCTGATGATTTACTGATCTTTTTATTCTGAATGTGTTTTTCAATAAACAAAGATTTATATGATATATATCAGAATTTTATTACATAAGAAGTACAGCTGAGGTTAGTTTACAAAACTACCTAAGTTCTGCTTTCTTAAAACAAAATTTGAACGTGAATAAGATGCAAGGTCATGTCCTTGTAATTTACTTGTATGCATCATAACTACAATAATTTAGTACACCATTCGCTTCAGCAAGGTAACAAACAGTTTTTGTTCTTCCTGAAAATTTACGTCTAGGACTTCAGACGCTTTGCAGATTCACGATTTACATCCACTTGAGCCAGCTTTGTGAAATATGACGATTCATTGAATGCCGATGTTAAGGAGGGTTGATTCGTTTTCTGACAAGGCACGGTTTGCTTGTTAGATCAGTTTGAACTTGTTGAAACTAGTTGAAACTATTTTGAACTTGTTGGCTCAAGCAGAAAGGTGAGATAAAATATAAGTGTCCACTATAAGCAGCATTCACCTGACCAAAAGTCATGTCTCTTTTGCCACCGATCTTCACTAATTCCCACTATATCTAACTTCAACCTATTCACTTCCTTTTTTACATTTTCTGACGTACTCGCTCGGTTAAGGGCTCCAACATTCCACGTTCTGATCTGTAGAAAGCCAGTTTTGTTTCTCCTGCTAACGACATCCTCCTGAATAGTCCGCGCCTGGAGATCCGAATGGGGGACTATTTTGCCTCCAGAATATTTTAAATCAGAGACGCCATCATTTAACCATACAATAGAGGTGCATGTCCTTGGGAAAAATTATGGCTGAAGTTTCCCCTTGCGTTCAGCCGTTCACAGTATCAGGACAGCAAGGCTGTTTTGGTTGATGTTACAAGACCAGATCAGTCAATCATCCAAAATGATACCCCTGCAACTACCGAAAAGGTTGCTGCAGGAACCACACGTTTGTCTGGCCTCTCAATAGATACCCCTTCATTGTGGATGCACTTACGTTACGCCTATCTGTATCATTTGAGGTGCACAAGCCATTCAACTGACGGCAAGGCCCATGGTTCATGGGGAGGCTATACATACAAAATCAAAAGGGGGGGGGGGAGGGTAATGCAGGAGTGGGTTTGATAATGAATAAGGAAATAGGAATGCAGGTAAACTACTATGAACAGCCTAGCGAACTCATTATCGTAACCAAGATAGACACGAAACTCACGCCTACCATAGTAGTACAAGTTTACATGCCAACTAGCTCCGCAGATGATGAAGAGATTCAAGAAATTTATGAGATAAAAGAAATTATTCAGATAGTTAAAGGAGACGAAAATTTGGTAGTGAAGGGAGACCTTAATTCTAAAGTAGGAAAAGGAAGAAAAGGAAAAATAGTGGGTCATATGGACTGGGAGAAAGGAACGAAAAAGGAAGCCGCCTGGTAGAATTTTGCACAGAGCGTAATTTAACATCGCTAATACTTTGTTTAAGAATCATGAAAGAAGGTTGTATACGTGTTAGAGACCTGGAGACATTGGAAGGTTTCAGATGGGTTATATTGCAACGTAAACCTCAGGGTGTGTGTTGGGTTAAGTATCAGTAGAACTCTACCCAGTGGGAGGATTACCGTTACTTAACGAGTCCAGAGCTTATGCAAGTTGTCCTCTGTAGCTTTGGCTCAAATTCGTGTGATTCACAAAACAATAGGCCCGAGACTTAATACTGGGGTGTTAATGCTTCAACAAGGTGGTTTAATTAACACACCAAATCGGAGCTCATTACCATGTAAACAGTACTATACTCCGCAAGTTACACAGTAAACTTCATTCTTAGCAAGGCAAAATGTTTAAAGAGGAGGACACAGGCACATCTACCAACTAACATTGGTCCCAGCTCGCACACGTGGCTAAGTTGGAGTAACTCAAAGCATGGAAAATTCACGAAATCTTGACACCAGATTAACTCGACCGTTCATTTCAGTCGTGCACTACCGTTTAATTATTCATTTGGGTCTCATATTGATAAATCTGACCTGTTTTCTTATAAATGGCCGACGATCCCGTTTCGCGCCAAAATGAGCCCGCGCACATTTCCTAACATCAAATTTAATTTTAGGCACGTATTTATAATCACGGAACTAATTTACTGCGAAACTGTACTGAAGCTAATTGAACATCTAAGCGATAACCGATCTATACTTTAATGTCATGACCGTTACTCCGACTGGCCACATGGCGGGAAACTGTGTACACAAAGAAAACATCGAAAAAATCATAAAAATCCCCCAAAACTTTACTATACAGAAGAGAGCACACAAAAAGGCAAGAAATGAAATAACTACATACTTAGACCCAAAATACGACGGTGAGCTTAGGGCTCATGATCCATGCTTGTGCAAGGCACAAACCCGAAGTTCTTACGGAAATTTAAAGCAAATAGCGAAAATAAATTCCCTTATGGGGGTTTGACGGTAATGTTACACCTGCTTCCACCATCCTGACCTTAATCAGCAGTAGTTTTGAAAATTCCAATACCTTACATCATACTACCGTAAAGTGCAAAACTCTAACTTCTGCGTCTGTACCGCGCCGCTGCCCAGGAACACGTGTTCTTCCAACCGAATTCGCCTAACCGTTCCGCTTACAAACGTGGTGGGGGTGGCGCGCCAATCTGACAGAGCCAATTTGCGCGCCGACGTGTCATCTTTGCCCCGACCTGCAAACTTGGTCTCTGCTAAACTTCTTCACGCTTGGGGGTTGGTACTACCCTACCACAGAACGACGATTCATGCAGTGTTACAATCTCTGCCTAAAGCTTTCTGCTATTTCACACACTTCCTCATTTATACTGTCCAGGCCGCACAAAGGAAAGCAAAATGGGAAACGTGGTACACAACAGAAAAAAATTCAATAAATTACACTGTTTAGTCCATTCTCTTCTTTTGCACACCATCTGAGGTATTACCTGCAAGAGAAGAAACTCTTGCTAATAATTTCTGCGTGCTAGAAATGTAATAAAACATTGGAACGGTACAACAAGAGAAGAAATAAAAAACTTTGAGGTTTGCCAGTGACGGTGTAATTCTATCGGAGACAGCAAAGGACCTGGAAGAGCAGTTTAACGGAGTGGGCAATGTCCTCAGACATGGATATAAGTTGAACACAACAAAGGCAAAGAAGGACGATGAAATGCCGTCAAATTAAGGCGGGTGATATTAAGGGATTCGGACTAGGAAACAAGACACCTAAAGTAGTAGATGAGTTTTGCTATTCTGGCAGCAAAATAACTGATGGTAGTCGAAGTATAGCGGATATAAAATGTAGGCTGGCAATGGCAAGAAAAATTTCTGAAGACGAGGAATTTATTATCATCGAATATAGATTTAAGTGTTAGGAAGACTTTTCTGAAGGTATTTGGCTGGAGTGTAGCCATGTATGGAACTGGAACACGGACGATACACAGTTTAAACAAAAAGGGAATGTGGTGCTACAGAAGAATGTTGAAGAGAAGCTGAGTCGATCATATAACCAGTGAGGAAATACTGAACAGAACAGGGGAGACAAGAAATTTGTGGAATAGTTTGATCAAAATAAGGGATCAGTTGATAGGACACAATCTGCGACATCAAGGAATCACCAGTGTAATGTAATTCAATTTAATTTATATATGATTTGATAGCTTTTAAAAAAGTGATGCCAAAAGAGAAATTACTTTAATAATGCTATGATCAGTGTAATGTTTTTTAATTTAATTTAGCCCAACGCAGATCAGCGATCAGCAAACTAGCTCGGTACTCAGTGTGGTTACGTGATTATAAATAATTAATTGTCTCTCTCTACAATTATCACACACAATATATATATATATATATATATATATATATATATATATATATATATATATATATATATATATATATATATATAGGGTGTTACAAAAAGGTACGGCCAAACTTTCAGGAAACATTCCTCACACACAAAGAGAGAAAATATGTTATGTGGACAGGTGTCCGGAAACGCTTACTTTCCATTTTAGAGCTTATTTTATTACTTCTCTTCAAATCACATTAATCATGGAATGGAAACACACAGCAACAGAACGTACCAGCGTGACTTCAAACACTTTGTTACAGGAAACGTTCAAAATGTCCTCCGTTAGCGAGGATACATGCATCCACCCTCCGTCGCATGGAATCCCTGATGCGCTGATGCAGCCCTAGAAAATGGCGTATTGTATCACAGCCGTCCACAATACGAGCACGAAGAGTCTCTATATTTGGTACCGGCGTTGCGTAGACAAGAGCTTTCAAATGCCCACATAAATGAAAGTCAAGAGGGATGAGGTCAGGAGAGCGTGGAGGCCATGGAATTGGTCCGCCTCTACCAATCCATCGATCACCGAATCTGTTGTTGAGAAGCGTACGAACACTTCGACTGAAATGTGCAGGAGCTGAGCTCCATCGTGCATGAACCACATGTTGTGTCGTACTTGTAAAGGCACATGTTCTAGCAGCACAGGTAGAGTATACCGTATGAAATAATGATAACGTGCTCCATTGAGCGTAGGTGGACGAAACTAAAATGAGCTCTAACATGGAAATTTAAGCGTTTCCGGACACATGTCCACATAACATCTTTTATTTATTTGTGTGTGAGGAATGTTCCCTGAAATTTTGACGGACCTTTTTGTAACACTATATATATATATATATATATATATAATCTTCATTATCGATATATATTTATATCAAAAGTATAGTTAAAACTCATGTGCGTAGCATCAGATAGTATTTCGTAGGTCAGCTCAATGTGAAGTAATAAAACCCGTTACTCCAGGTCGTGGTTTCGTCTCGAATACCAATATAAGACAACAAGCATGATCTTTTGCAGATGAAATCTTACACTAGAACTAGAATCCTGTAACCAGGCCTTTCTGCCTGGGATGTTATCTCGCAACCTCGAGAAAATCTGAAAATGAAATACATTAAATTATTCGTAGCGGCCGCATAGCTCGTGGAATCCGAAAGAAATTTTAGTGTCCTAACCGGCGTCTCGTCTCGTAGATGAGCTGAAAGAAAATTACAAATTTTTTGTAGTATGGCGCCTAACAATGGCCAGTGTTCCGTTAAGGCCACGTTTACTCAGGACAAGCAAGGCTTACGTTAACAAATAATTATGTACCGTACACAAGTTTAAAGTCGTGAACAATTGTATTCTAGTTTCGTTTGCAACTTACATAGACAGTTACAGCAAGGTCAACCTCAGACAATCGTTCTGTCCTCTTCGAGTCCAAAAACAGAAGAAGACATAAGAATAGAAAGTTCAGACACAGAATCTCGAATATCCATGGAATATATTGCAACACAATGCATTTGTTTATTCTTTGTCATACATCACCAGCTATTCATACAGCAATTATCACTACATGGTATTTACAAACTTCAAATTCATGACCACCCCAGGAGATACAGTACACCATTTTAGTATTGGATGGAGGTTGGGGTGTTAGGAGTAAATAAGCATATTTTGAAGGATGTAGGTTGTAATAGCTATTCGGAGATGAATGGCTCGCACAGAATAGAGTAGATTGGAGAGCTGCATCAGACCAGTCTTTCCACCGAAGACTACAGAAACAACAAGAACAACAACATAGGTAGCATGTTACTGATGCTGGATCATCATAGACAAATAATCATCCTCATTCCATACCTTTTTCTTTCTGAGCAGGTATGCAACATGATCCAAATTCTTTTTAAGAAATGAAAAGAAAAATAATACAATCACCCTAGAAGGACTGCTATGCAGTTTCTGAATAGTTTGTTAATTTAAAAGTGTAAGATAAATACGAACGTATTTATTATACCGAACTGGTCCTGATCCAGGATAATAATCTGGTAGATTGTTACACTGAGGATATATTATTCTTACTGTATACATTTATCTCACAAAATGCGATTCAGTATTATTTCGATATTATAATGGCAGAGACAGCTGCCTAAACTTGGTTAGCCAATGGAAATGTTTCACATATTTACTAAAAATTATAACAATCTACTATTTGTAGTGGATGATATTGTAAGAAGATGAATAAGAAGTGTGTTACATTTATACACTCCTGGAAATTGAAATAAGAACACCGTGAATTCATTGTCCCAGGAAGGGGAAACTTTATTGACACATTCCTGGGGTCAGATACATCACATGATCACACTGACAGAACCACAGGCACATAGACACAGGCAACAGAGCATGCACAATGTCGGCACTAGTACAGTGTATATCCACCTTTCGCAGCAATGCAGGCTGCTATTCTCCCATGGAGACGATCGTAGAGATGCTGGATGTAGTCCTGTGGAACGGCTTGCCATGCCATTTCCACCTGGCGCCTCAGTTGGACCAGCGTTCGTGCTCGACGTGCAGACCGCGTGAGACGACGCTTCATCCAGTCCCAAACATGCTCAATGGGGGACAGATCCGGAGATCTTGCTGGCCAGGGTAGTTGACTTACACCTTCTAGAGCACGTTGGGTGGCACGGGATACATGCGGACGTGCATTGTCCTGTTGGAACAGCAAGTTCCCTTGCCGGTCTAGGAATGGTAGAACGATGGGTTCGATGACGGTTTGGATGTACCGTGCACTATTCAGTGTCCCCTCGACGATCACCAGTGGTGTACGGCCAGTGTAGGAGATCGCTCCCCACACCATGGTACCGGGTGTTGGCCCTGTGTGCCTCGGTCGTATGCAGTCCTGATTGTGGCGCTCACCTGCACGGCGCCAAACACGCATACGACCATCATTGGCACCAAGGCAGAAGCGACTCTCATAGCTGAAGACGACACGTCTCCATTCGTCCCTCCATTCACGCCTGTCGCGACACCACTGGAGGCGGGCTGCACGATGTTGGGGCGTGAGCGGAAGACGGCCTAACGGTGTGCGGGACCGTAGCCCAGCTTCATGGAGACGGTTGCGAATGGTCCTCGCCGATACCCCAGGAGCAACAGTGTCCCTAATTTGCTGGGAAGTGGCGGTGCGGTCCCCTACGGCACTGCGTAGGATCCTACGGTCTTGGCGTGCATCCGTGCGTCGCTGCGGTCCGGTCCCAGGTCGACGGGCACGTGCACCTTCCGCCGACCATTGGCGACAACATCGATGTACTGTGGAGAACTCACGCCCCACGTGTTGAGCAATTCGGCGGTACGTCCACCCGGCCTCCCGCATGCCCACTATACGCCCTCGCTCAAAGTCCGTCAACTGCACATACGGTTCACGTCCACGCTGTCGCGGCATGCTACCAGTGTTAAAGACTGCGATGGAGCTCCGTATGCCACGGCAAACTGGCTGACACTGACGGCGGCGGTGCACAAATGCTGCGCAGCTAGCGCCATTCGACGGCCAACACAGCGGTTCCTGGTGTGTCCGCTGTGCCGTGCGTGTGATCATTGCTTGTACAGCCCTCTCGCAGTGTCCGGAGCAAGTATGGTGGGTCTGACACACCGGTGTCAATGTGTTCTTTTTTCCATTTCCAGGAGTGTATGTTTACACTGTGTGACAGTATAAATGAGAAACAATTTGTGCTGCAAGACAGAACTAACTGTTATATTCACGGTTGTGAAAAATATAAAGACCGTTAAATGTGATTTATAGCTGATTCATTGTGTGAAAATGTGAAAAACGAAAGCAATTTATGTCTAGAGTATTTTTGATTACCTTTCCCCTCCCAGTCCCTCTGTGATATATTATATTGTTACTATTACTATTTCATTTAAGTAACCATTAAATGCGACCACGCGTGGACACACACACACACACACACACACACACACACACACACACACACACACACATACAGAGAGAGAGAGAGAGAGAGAGAGATATGAAATTGGCTGAGGAACAGAATTTTAGCCACTTACGTATTTTTGAGTTTGGAATCATAGTGTGTGTGTGTGTGTGTGTGTGTGTGTGTGTGTGTGTGTGCACGCCTGCTGAATGGTGCAAATTTATGCAGTTCAAGCAAAGCTTACAAATTTTTTGGAACTACTGTAGTATTGGCAACGTCTTTTTTTATAATATGATGCCATTTTACGTAATGTAGATAAAAGTTACACATTTTTCTTAAAAATACTGATTGCCTGTTCTGTTGGTGTGTTTTTTTTAATTTCCTGCAGATGTGACATCATGAAAAAAGGGGCATGGCTTGTGACATCATGATTATCATGTTCAAAGTGGCCACCAACTTGAGGTGTGGCGTCAATGGTATCGTGCAGTCTACTACTGCGTTTAAGTGCGAAGATGGCCAGGTAGCCCAGAGCCCTACTACTGAAAGGCATAAAAGGGAAGCTGTAGTTAAAAAGGGGGTCAGAGAGGGTTGTAGCCTATCCCCAGTGTTATTCAATCTCTACATTTATCAATCAATAAAAAACAAAGAGATATTTGAAAATGTAATTGAATATTAGTGGTTAAGAAATAAAACCATTAGTGATTACCAACGAAACTGATTTCATATCAGAGAAGGTAAAGGTCTTGTAAGATCAGCTCAATGAAATTGGTAGTGTTCTGATAAGTGGTTGTAAGACTATTATCAACTAAAGCAAAATAAGGGTAATGGAATTTAGTCAAGTGAAATGATGGTATGCTGAGGAAATTAGATTAGGAGATATGGCCCTACAAACACCAGATGAGTTTTGCTATTGGGGTATCAAAATAAGTTACGATGGTAGAAGTACAGATGATACACGATGTAGAAATAGCCAGATAAGCGTTTTTCAGGAAGAGTAAAAGTGTTATTAATTTCTTTTCTGAGGTGTAGCCTTGTGAGGAAGTTAAACGTGGACAATAAAGATTTCAGAAGAGAAGAGAGTGGAAAATTTCAAATGTGGTGCTACAGAAGGATGCTGAAGAGTAATGGATAGATATTCTGACTAATGAAATCTTGGTCCTCTTTTTCCTGTGCCTTTTCCCGCATCTGCGAAGGGTTGGCGTGGTTATTAACTAAGTTGGCATGGTTAATTTCAAGAGTGGCTGAACACTTTTTCTGTCGCCACCCCATTACCCCCTGGGATGCAGCGTGTGTAGCCCAGTTATCTGCGTGCGGTGTGATTCATATGAGATTGTATGAAAGTTTTATAAAAGGTTGCGAATCGTGTAAATGATGCCTGGAAACTGCCTGAAAATCACATCCAAGTCAGCTCCCACACTGATCCCTCATCGTTAATGTGCCGAGGAGATTCGATATAGGGCACCTCCCCATCCAAAAAGCGCCGCTTTAACAAGAATAGCTATACGGGTGTGTGAAACCGATCAGGAGACTCTGTATCGAATAAGGGAAAAAATTATTTTAAGGGACAACTTGAGTGAAAGAAGGGTTTGATTGATAGGTGACGACCTAAGACATTAAAGAACCGTCAATTCCGTTGTGGGGTGAAATATGAGAGTAAAATAACGTAGGGAGACCGATGTTTGACTACAGTAAGCAAGATCAAGTGAATGAAGGTTTTAGCGGTTATGCAGAGATGAAGAGACATGTATAGGATAGTTTAGAATGGAGAGCTGCATCGAACCCATCTTCAGCCTGAAGACTGTAACAACAACAATACAGATACCGAACAAAAACAGTTGTCCCCATCAACATATAAAAGTGTTACAAATTTCGGTGGCAGATAAGAAACATCACACCAAGGAAAAAAGGCCATACAAACGTATGTCGAAAATTCCTTTGTTTTGAGCTACAAATGAAAAAATTAAACTTTTTTTTCAGAAATAAGCGCTAACAAAGATTGAAAACCCTATTAGTTTGATTCTACTCACGCATGCACTGACTGGATCATCAAACATTGTCTTCTCTTTCATACAGCCATGAAAGCTGACGTCCGTTAGCATTCGCGCTGTCTTACAGAAAAACATCTTTTCGCTCATGAAATAAATAATACAATAAAAACGCAGGTTTTAAATAGCTATGATTTTATGGAAAAGTATACAGTGCAGATAGTTAAATACATTCCATAATATTTCGTCACAGACCATAAAGGTCTATTGGTTCATTGAACCCTCTGCCAGGTACTTTGTTGTGAATAGCAGAGTAAGCACGTACGTGTAGATGCAGATGTAGATAAAGGTAAATTTAATTACTGCCTTCCTAGAAGACTGGCAGAATGACTGGCCCACTGAACATCCTTCAGGAGGGCTGTGCTTCGAATCTCCATCGAGCCATCATCAAGATGTAGGTTTGGTTCTCATAGATCATTTAAGCCAAATGCCGTGATGATCGTTCCTTTGAAAATATTGGGACAGATTTCCTCCCCCCTCCTTCCCTATCGGAGCTACTCCCCTGTCTCTAACGACTTCATTATCAACAGGACGTTGAATTAATCTTCTTTCATTTCTTTATAGCGTGCATGATATTGGTCGTTTCTGCTACTTTACAGAATCTCTGTTTAATTATGTAGTGATGTATAAGTAAAGGAAATGAGCCTATCAGTTTACAGTCGAGAGAAGGCCTGCATAAAACTTCACGGGATGTACTCACTACATGCAAGGAGAATGTAAAGCAACGTATAAATAGCGGAAAAGTTAAGATCCAGCACTGTAAAAGCAAAATAAGGGAAAAAGGGGGCAAATGTATACTGAAGCCAGTAAAGAGAAATACCCATTTAAAAAACTAACTGAATGGTCATCTTTACTAATCTGCTATCATTATACAGATCATTCAGCCATGGTTGCAATAAATATGGGTTTATTAGTTCTTCGTTTGCGACACGTGTTGTCTGTGTTGTGAGGCATCTTCAGACAATCGAACTATAGGTAAATAATCATCACATGAAATGAGGGTCACACACAGTAGCCACGCTGTCTGAGACACCTTGGCCACGTTTCGCACGGCTCCCCCCATTGGACGTTTGAATTTTCCCTTGAGCATGGGTGTTTGTGTTGTCCTTAGTGTAAATTTAAGTTAGATTAAGTAGTGTGTAAGCCTAGGGACCGATAGCCTCAGCAATTTGGTCCCATAAGAACTATTCACAAATTTCCAAATGAAATGAGGAGTCAAATGAATGAAAATGATTATTTACAGATGATGATGATTATTTACAGATTATTAGTTTCTCTGAAGATGCCACTCAATGCAAGTAAAACGTATTGCAAATGAAGAACTAATAAATCTGTCTTTATTTCAACCATAACTGATTTCTCTCTATAAAATTACCACAGTTGCTGTACCAGTGCCACAGAATTTGAGAATAAACTGGAATGACTTTTGTTAATCTGGTATATATATAAAGCAGAGTGTATGTATGTGTCTATGTCTGGGCTCTGCTTCCAAACCCCTGTGTTGATTTCAACCAAATTTGGCACAAAAACAGCAGGCTTCATGATTATCACCACTGTGGAGTTATAACCTAATAGCTCCAATACAAGCAGAGATATGGGGAGAGAAAACGACAGGCATCTTATGTGGGAATGGAGATATGAGCAGAGAAAACGACAGGAATCTTGTGTGGGAACAGTATTGGCATGTCAAATCAACCTGCTTTGCAGGCAGCCTAAATGTCAGGGGAAAGAATTGGTTTCCTGAGACCTGATATGTAGGCTGCCCTGCATATATGTTGTGCTGAAGTAGTGTTGACGTGCTTTATCAGCCTGATTTGCATGGTGGCATGTATGTCAACAGAAAATAAATGATTTTCGAGCCCCTGATATGTAGCCTTCCCTGTATAACAGAGTAGTATTGGTCTGCTTTAATGAATTGTATTGCAGGGACTACATATGCCGATGAGCATGGCTGCTGACAAGTTGAGATGGGTAGAGGAGGGGGAAGGACAGAGTGGGAGAGGGGGAGGTGAACAGAGAGAGGGGAGGAGTGGAAGACGTGTGAGGCAGGTGAAAGGTGTAGAGGGGTAGTGGGCAGGTGGAAAAGGAAGAGGGGAAATGGAGATGGAAAGAGGGTAGGAGAGAAGGATACTGTCAGAAGGAAGGGAGCAGAAGGTAAGCTCAGAGAGAGGATATGGAGGAAATGAGCAAAGAGAGGGGCAGGGGAGATGAAAAGACAGAGAGAATGAGGAGGAGGAGGAGGAGGAGATAGAGTTGGGTCGATGAAGTGAATAGACAGGAGGAAGAAGAGGTGGACACAAAGAGAGAGAGGAGGAGGTGTGTTCATTGCATGTGTCGAACCATATGCTTGTTACTGCACGGAGAAAAGTCTAGTTTTCAATGAGAAAAGTGTTCAGAAACATCCAACGGTCTTCTGATGTTGGTTATTTTCGTTGCAGGTACGGTTCTCAGCAAAGTGGGACGCACTCTGTACAGACAGTGGCGACCACGATACCTGTGCGAGATGATGTCGATAATGGAAGTGTTATGGAAGTGTTAGGAACGCCAGCAGTAGATTATTCATCGGAATTGGACAGCATCCTCAATCGCCAGCTATCAGAGACAGCCAGCGAGGCCCATAGCGTCACCTCTTCTCTTGCGGAAGAACCTCAGGTGCAAGATAGTGTGGACCATGACGAGGACGTCAGCGAAGAGGATTCCGCGGACACAGATGAGCAAGACGAGACTAGCAACGACCAGGCGTTCACTGAGGATTGGTATCAAGAGCGGAAGGCAGTACATGTGTCAAATTCACGAAATGTTCGAGTGGGCGAAGTCGCCTACGTGGTGGGGTCACTTAACATCAGCCAAGTTTTGCAGACACACAGTGTTGAGAAGAGCCTGTTCGTGAGCAAAGGCTGCCAAGGTAAGAACAGAACCCTGAAATATTCCTGCTGCTCTGCCGCAATGTCAGTTTAGTAAACTTGTTCCATTACTTTTCTGTTTGCGTGCTTCCACAGTCCTGGAATATTTTAGAAATGGCTTGTTCCGCCTTACCTTTTATTTATTTTTTAAAAATCACGATTTCGGCCGCTGCATCATTGTCTAGTAATAAGTATAAGAAAACTTCAATTCAATTGCTTTTATTTTTATTTTTTAGGAAGTGTAGCTATCAGTTGAGAACATCACAACATACGAAAACGCTATCATAATAAAGTTGTCGTTCCTAAAATACACACAGGAACCTTGAAAATAGTGCACCCAGAGGGGTGAAAGGTACAAACGTGAATCTTCGCAAATAAGTCTCTGGCAATACATCACGGACAGTGGGACAGCAGTCGGACATGAAGTACTTGAATGATGATAACAAAACCAACAGCTGTGCTGGATTCCAACGTCGTTATTTTTTTAACACATGATACATTGAAATCTTCCCTTCTCCTCTATATCTCTTTTGTTACGCAACCTTCCCTTCTACAGTAACCTATGAAACCTTCCCTTAGGATTTCTATCTCTTGCTTAATAATAACAAATGAAATCTTCCCTTTGAAATTAATTCTCTTTCTCAATCTTCGCATACAAATTTAAATGCTGCTTATTGAAAGTGATTTTCTGATTATTTCGATGAAACATAGAATGTGTCGTCGTCGTGGCCCTCAGTCGTTACCTGCAATAACCCAAAACTGTTCCTTACCTTTTTTACTGTTACTGGATCGCCATCTGACTGCTACTTCGAACTGCGACGTAAGTTTACTTGCTCTGTTTTACTATACTCTATTAGATGCTGGTGGGTTGTCATAATAAGTGGCTGTATTTATTACCAAAGCTGACGTTATTCTTTAATTAATTTGACTGAAGTTACGTAATTCATAGTTAAACTTTTTCTTGACAACAATAAAATTTTGCAAAGTTTTACGCTGATGGTTTTTGGGATGGATTATAATTAATAATGCAATTTTGCTGGCAAAAATTAATTGTATTCTGAATGAAATGATTTTACTAACGTTCAAATGGGACTTACTTTTTACAATAACCTTACAACTAGCATTGCGCAAACATACCTTCAGAAGTCTTGAGTTTCTCAAAAAAAAAAAAAAAAAAGAAAAAATAATTCAATAATATTAGTTTCTCTTCTGATAATAGTTAGCTGTTGTCTCTGTACATCCGTTTATAATCTCTTGTAAATCATAGCTGGTGGCTGGCAGGCACACCGCTCCTCTCAACCTCTCGCTTCAGACCTGCTACCGACTCCCTTCACATCTCGCTTACTACTGACTTTCTACGAACGCTAAAGTGCAGTCTCTCCCGCTAACAATGCTTTGGTTCAGACAATCCCTGCTACCATTACAAAATGTATCAATGCGCGGTCTTTCCCGCTCTTATCTTAAAATGTATCCATACGCGATCTCTCCCGCCCTTTTTAAAATTATATCAATGTGCGGTCTCTCCTGCCAACAATACTTTGGTGCAGACATTCCCTGCTACCACAATTATTTCCAACATGACAAATATTAATTATTCCTACTTAATCCTATTAATAAAATATAAATATCTTTCATAAATTGTGGTTTGACAATAAACAATAGAAATATACACGTCTTACAACATGACACCAAATGGTGTCATTTTCAGGCCCCAAGCGTAACCTGCCATCCTCAACCGCAATGACAAAGACCTACGAAGTCTCCGAACGGGAACAGTTATCAAGCGTATACTCCAACATGTGCAACGAACAGAATTGTATGCAGCGGGGCCAAAATTAACTGGATTCTGTACTTGCTACGAAGGTGGGGTCTGAAGATGACGCTATTTGGTGGCGAAACTCGCAGCATTTGTTAAAAAGAATAAACGACGTTGGTTTCTAACACAGCTAGTAGTTTTGTTACCATTATTCGAGTACTTTGTAAAGTACAGTGAGATCTGATAAGCAGATGATCCAAGTGAGGTGCCAATGCGCATGGCCACAGAACCTCCAATGGCGCTGCAGTCGGGCAGGCGGTCCTATTTAAACGGCGCACAGTGGACGAGTCACACACGTGACGATCACATCCTGACTCTAGGAGGACGTTAGTAGGCGCAGAATGCCAGATAGACGTCATAGAACGTTGCTCACAGTTAAGCCAGCTTGAGAGGGGCCTAATCATCGGCTTGAAAACCGCAGGCTGGTCGAGACGCCGTGTGGCTCGCCAGGTTGACCGTTTGAAGTGTTCCTTCAGACGATGTTGGGTGCAATGGACACGAGATGGCACCCACAAACGAAGTTCTGGTTCTGGTGCTACCAGGAGGGGATCGAAGGATCGTGCGGCAAGCGTTCAGGGAGCCTACAATGGCTCACTCCACGAAGCAAGTAAATGTATGCGTGCCAGTTGTTCCACAAGCCATTTACAGACGCCTTGCGGATGCGAATTTGTAGTCTAGTCGCCCTTGCACTGTACTGCCGTTAACACTGAGACACTGGCGACACTATCTACAGTGGTGCCAAACCAGAACGACTTGGACTGCCGCAGACTGCCAAAACGTTATGTTTAGTGGTGAATCTCGACTCCTTTTGGGAACGGATGATAACCACATACGGTTGTGGAAACAGCCTGGTGAACGGTACAGTTCCACGCACGCTGTCAAGTATCACATCGCCAGCACAGCCGACATAATTGAGACCTGGTAGTCAGGGGAAGACAGTATTCGGTTACGATTGTGGACGGGGCTGTAGTCAGTTACTATTGGTTGCCTTCTATAGTTACACACATTTATTTCAAAACAGTAATTCCAGACTCAATAATAAACAAAAACACACGTTATTAATGAAGGAATAAACAACTGTGTAAAATAATAGTGTTTTCAGAGCGTTACAATTTAGCAATCACCATAAAATACAGATACAACAGATAATGTTTTAAAAACAAGCCACTGTGATCACGGCTGAAGGCCTTATACGCCAAGAATGGCAATAAATTAAGAATGTTTAAGAACTCGCTGCAATTTACAACTTACAAACATTAAAATAGAAACACAGCAGAAGGCATCAGACGCCAGACATGGCAGTAAATAAGGTTTTAAGGCTTACTGCTAAAAATATCGATACCAAATTAAAATTTTAAGGCAAATAGGCACAATTATGGCTGAAGGCGTTACACGCCAGGAACGGCAATTATATTAAAAAATTTAGAAAGCTGCCGTAAAACAGCAAATACAATAGCAAAGGCTAATTTTAAAAAAACAAGCAACTGACCACCAAACGGGTGAAATAAAATGATGGTAAACCTTGTAAGACAACCCTTACACTTAAAATACAAAAATGGTTCAAATGGCTCTGAGCACTATGGGACTTAACATCTATGGCCATCAGTCCCCTAGAACTTAGAACTACTTAAACCTAACTAACCTAAGGACATCATACAACACCCAGTCATCACGAGGCAGAGAAAATCCCTGACCCCGCCGGGAATCGAACCCGGGAACGCGGGCGCGGGAAGCGAGAACGCTACCGCACGATCACGAGCTGCCGACCTTAAAATACAGATACAACAGATCATGTTGCCGATACCCTGTAATTGAGGTTTGTGGAACCTTTATGGACCAGCATTATACTGATGGCATTCTTCTGTCCCACGTGGGAACTTTCCCACAAGGTCTACTAAGGCCACTTTCCCAGGAAGATAATGCTCGTCCATATACAGCTCGAGTTCCTCAAGACTTTCTATGTCATATTCCAAGTTTTCCATGACTTGTCTGCTCCCGACTTGTCCTCCATAGGGCATGTGTGAGACCAGCTCTGTAAATAATTTGGAGGTGGCTGTTCAGGATCTGTGGACGTCTGACTCAGGACAACATCAAACGTCTTATGAACTCGATGCTGGACCATATTTCGGCATGTATTTCAGCAAAAAGTGGCCCAACGCGTTACTGATGCTGCACTGTATTTGTCTACTTGCACTCTCTGTATTTGTTTACATGTCTTGATTTTGTGGTCAAGGGAACTTCTCATCTGTATCGTGATGTCTAATAAATTTTATTTCGATCCAATGCTCTCTTCTTGGTGCGCTATTTGCAATGTTCGTGAGTGTGCTAATGTTGTAATTCTAGGTGGTGCGCAGTGGTCACGGATACCGAAAGCAGAGAAGCTGTTATATATTTCTGGAAAATTATAACCTAAGAAATCTGCGAGTTAATTCTTAGTACGTTATTATTGCCATTTTATACCACATCTTAATCATTCACCATTCAGCACTGGACCGACAGCCTCAAACTTACAATACAGTATTTTATATATAAAGAATATAACTGACTGAATGCCAGTCTGCGGAAGACAAGTACGCACATCACTTCACGCTAGAAACTAAACAGCAATCAGAGTAGGAGTTGGGGACAGGTAACCCTGGAAAAAAACCCGGATTCTGTTTCATCTTCCAGTGTTTTCTGGGAGCACTTGGCAGCGGTAGAAGTATAATTCGGACCAGTGTGAAAGTGTTTGTACCGAATAAGGGGAAGAAATGTCCTTAAGAAGAGGTTTGGATTTCAGAAGAAAAGATAAAGAATAACATTTCACTTGAACAATTAATGTACAAAAGTACATAGTGGTAAAAAAGAGATTGTTAGCATGATTTATTGGAAAATCCATCTTTTACACGAGATTTGGGCCTCCTTGACTTCCATCCATTCTCATACATAAAATTATATGTCTGCAAAACCCAGGATGAGTCTCGTTGCACGAGTTCTTCTCCCCGCAGGTAGTCCGTGCAAAGTGCATGTACCTAATGTGCAGTTGCAATAACATTTCTACTACAAGGCCAATAAATTATCCCTTTGAATGCAGCCACTCTACAATTGCCAGGGTGCAACTAGGCACAGGTGAGGCGCACACACTAATTCTCGCTGAATGCCAAACATTCTGGCATGGTAACACAAGCAAGAAATAATAGTACATAAATTCACCGCAGATAGCAAAGTATACAATCTGAGTAAATTTTTTTGTGTCAGGTGTTTACAAATAAATCAGTTTCAATGGCTGATTGCTGCTTAGGCATCTTACCTGCTTTTTTGTACCGAACTTTATAGTTCAGTTAGGTACGCTGCGTCATAGATCCACTACGCGCCGATTTCACTCTGTTAGACACAATAACAGATACCATTCATTCACCAAACCTATCTATATTTTTGACTGATACCAGTTATCAAGAAAGCAGTATAATAATAATTCCAATCCACCAAGTTCTGACCTAGGCGTACGGGATGTATCTTTCGCTGGTGGTATAACTTCCTTTGCACGCTTTGTGGTTCTCTAGGAGCGAGGAACATATGTTGATCGTGGACACAGATTTCAGATACACTACTGGCGATTAAAATTGCTACACCACGAAGATGACGTGCTACAGACGCGAAATTTAATCGACAGGAAGAAGATGCTGTGATATGCAAATGATTAGCTTTTCAGAGTATTCACACAAGGTTGGCGCCGGTGGCAACACCTACAACGTGCTGACATTGGGAAAGTTTTCAATCGATTTCTCATACACAAACATCAGTTGACCGGCGTTGCCTGGTGAAACGTTGTTGTGATGCCTCATGTAAGGAGGAGAAATGCGTACCATCACGTTTCCGACTTTAATAAAGGTCGGATTGTACCCTATCGCGATTGTGGTTTATCGAATCGCGACATTGCTGCTCGCGTTGGTCGAGATCCAATGACTGTTAGCAGAATATAGAATTGGTTGACTGACCTCGGAAGATGTTCTCCGTAGTTGAGAACGAAACGTCAGGGAGAAGAAGTTCTACAGATCGACAACGGCAACTTAGCCCGGAAGTGTTTACTGATGAAGACGCCGGCCGTGAAAGCCTACATGGAATGATAGAATTGGTAGGTTCAGGAGGGTAATACGGAACGCCGTGCTGGATCCCAACGGCCTCGTAACACTAGCAGTCGAGATGACAGGCATCTTATCCGCATGGCTGTAACGGATCGTGCAGCCACGTCTCGATCTCTGAGTCAACAGATGGGGACGTTTGCAAGACAACAACCATCTGCACCAATAGTTCGACGACGTTTGCAGCAGCATGGACTATCAGCTCGGAGACCATGGCTGCGATTACCCTTGACGCTGCATCACAGACAGGAGCGCCTACGATGGTGTACTCAACGACGAACCTGAGTGCACGAATGGAAAAACGTCATTTTTTCGGATGAATCGAGGTTGTGTTTACAGCATCATGATGGTCGCATTCGTGTTTGGCGACATCGCGGTGAACGCACATTGGAAGCGTGTATTCGTAATCGACATACTGGCATATCACCCGGCGTGATGGTATGGGGTGCCATTGGTTACACGTCTCGGTCACCTCTTGTTCGCACTGACGGCACTTTGAACAGTGAACGTTACATTTCAGATGTGTTACGACCCGTGACTCTACCCTTCATTCGAACCCTGCGAAACCCTACATTTCAGCAGGATAATGCACGACCGCATGTTGCAGGTCCTGTACGAGTCTTTCTGGATACAGCAAATGGTCGACTGCTGCCCCGGCCAGCGCATTCTCCAGATTTCTCACCAACTGAAAACGTCTGGTCAATGGTGGCCGAGCAACTGGCTCGTCACAATACGCCAGTCACTACTCTTGATGAACTGTGGTATCATGTTGAAGTTGCATGGGCAGTTGTACCTGTATACGCCATCCAAGCTCTGTTTGACTCAGTGCCCAGGGGTATCAAGTCCGTTATCACGGCCAGAGGTGGTTGTTCTGGGTACTGATTTCTCAGGATCTATGCACAGAAACACCGTGAAAAATGTAATCAGATGTCAGTTCTAGTATAATATATTTGTCCAATGAATACCCGTTTATCATCTGCATTTCTTCTAGGTGTAGCAATTTTAATGGCCAGTAGTGTATTAATTTATTCTACATGTAATATCAGATAGTAAAAGTAATGCATAAGTTTCTTTACTGTAGTTGCAGCGCTAGTAGATTTGATCTCTGAAACATATAGAGATACATAACTCAGGCAGTCTTCTATACAGTAACTATTCCGTAAATGACGAGCCCTGACCACTACAAAAGCCTGTAAAAACTTATGAAAATGGCAATCACACAAAATGGGGTCTATGTACCAATGTTTGAACTTAAGTATACTACCGCTAGAGCTCCGGATAGTAGATGCTTGCGTATCATCGGCAATGGCTTAAGCGTACGTGGGTGCGCCCTCATGCCACAGTAGCGGTAGTAGTGAAAATGACGGCGTGACTGGCGGCGAGCGCTTTTTAGAGTGCGGCCGATTGGCTGGTGGCCGATACTGCAGTTGAAAACCAAAAAGCGTTACTTGTGATCTCCTGCTATATACACTACCCTCCGTAAGTTTGGAAACACCAAGTGATTATGGAAAATGGAAAAGAAATACATTACAAAATTGCATTTTAATGTTGTCTAAACGTTTATTAAGCTCAAACAATACAAGATAAATGCAACTACTAAATTTTAGAAACTTGAAAATAACCATCGATTGCTTTAATCACTGCCTTGCATGCTCTCGAAATGAGACGGGTAAATTTTGTCATGGTCTCAATTGTATTTAGTCTCCACTCTTGCTGCAGGACCTCTCATAAGTCATGATTTCCTGTTTTCGGAGCCTGCTGTCCATCTCATCCCATAGTAGTTCGATTGGGACTGGGGAGACCATTCCACATTTTTCAAAATTTCTTGAACCTCAAGACACTTCATATAGTTCTGACACAAGTGGGATGTGTGTTTCTGATCGTTGTCTTGCTGCAAAACAAATACTTTCCCAATCAGATGCAAAGCAGGTGTCTGGGCTTGTCGCTGAAGAATGGCATGATAATTCTGTTGTTCCATTTTTCCATCTACTTTCACGAAATCTCCGACTTTGTTCCCTCCAAAAGATCCCATGCCATCACGGAACTCCCTCCACAGTTGAAATTACGCACTGAGGGTTCAAACGTTCATGGGGTAAACGACGTAGAATTGACGGCTTTTACTTCCACACATTTAGGACTTGGATTCATCAGTGAATTAGACTCTTCCACAGTCCCCTGCTGTCCATTGTTGGTGCTCGTAGCTCATTAAAGCCTTTTCTTCTTTTTAACAGTGTATAACAATGGCTTGCTTGCTGCTACATAACTCTGGAGGTTGTTTTCTGCCAGGCCCCGTCTCTGCGTTGACTCACTTACTGGCGTATGCCTAGTTGTGTTTAGCTCGGCTGTCAGTTCAAGCACAGTTTTGAATCTGTTACATTTAGTGATCACTACCAAATACTTTCCCCGACGTTCTGACGTTTTCCTGGATGCTGCTGAGCGAGAACGATCATCATAGGAGCCTGTATCTCGATGCCGGTGGATGATGTTGACTATACCGCTAACGGTACTACAACTAAACAGAACTATAAACACAACGTACAGGGTGACAATTATTGAACTGTACGAAATAAAACGTAAAATAGTTACAAACTACGGCGTGCACACCTTCTATTCAACATGTAAATGTCACTATAGATACTCGGAGTTCGGTTATGACATGTTCGATATGCCTGCCATCACTGGCGATGATGAAATGTAGAAGAATAGCGAAATTCTGCACGACCCGCCTAAGTGTGGGAACATTGATGGTGTCGATGACCTCCTGAATGGCTGTTTCCAGCTCAGCAATGATTTCTGAGGTCATTGCTCTACACCTCGTAATATAGCCCTACAAAAAGAAGTCGCGTGTATCCTGATCCGGAGAATGTGGCGGTCAATCGAGGCCTATGCCAGTGGCCTCTGGGTACCCCAGAGGCAAAATGCGTTCCCCAAAGAGCTGCTCCAGGGCATGAAGCTCTCACCTGCTTCGATGGGGTCGAGTTCCGTCTCGTCGAAATCAGAGTCACTTTGGATAACGGGGATGAAATCATCTTCCGAAACCTTCACGTACCGTTCGGTAGTCACCGTGCCATCAAGGAATATTGCACCGATTATTCCGTGACTGGGTATTCCACGCCACACAGTCACCTATCGAGATGGAATACACTTCTCGTTCGCGAAATGCGGATTCTCAGTCCCCAAAATGCGCCTGTTTTGTTTATTGACAAACCTATCCAAATGAAATAGCTGACAACAACAAGGCGCGTGCGCATGCGCATAGTAGTTCTCATCATGCCACACGGCCAACCGTGCAGTTTGAACGACCTAGCACAAACCGTTCAGAAGTTATGACGATTTTACTTGGTATAGTTCAATAATTGTCACCCTGCACCTCTAAACAGTCGTGCCGCCTATTGGCACCAACTGGCGTGTTCAGTAGAAATGCTTGGACACCTGAAGCCAGTTTATATAAAACTGAGCAATACCAATATGTACAACTTTGTATGAAAATGTAGAATAATTATCTGTACAACTGTGTCATTATTAATCATTATTTGGGAAAACTATTCTGCACTGTAATCGAGAATTCACATAGATCACTCTCATTTTGATCCGTTGCAAAACACAGCATGGTGTTTCCAAAGCTATTGGGGGGGGGGGGGGGGGGGTAACGTACTCACAGTAGGCAGCTCTCCGTCCCAGTCTCGATGCGGTGGTATCTATCATGAATGGCCGGCCGGTGTGGCAGGGCGGTTCTAGGCGCTACAGTCTGGAGCCGAGCGACCGCTACGGTCGCAGGTTCGAATCCTGCCTCGGGCATGGATGTGTGTGATGTCCTTAGGTTAGTTAGGGTTAAGTAGTTCTAAGTTCTAGGCGACTGATGACCTCAGAAGTTAAGTCGCATAGGTCTCAGAGCCATTTGAACCATTTATCATGAATGATCCGATTTCTATAGCTACAAACATTTCGCCTTTAGAAGAGAGAATGGAAAAGGTTCCATAAGAAATTCATACTCTTGTAAGATCCTGTCTTGTGAGACTGTTTTAGTATGTAATTCACGTGCTTTTGACTGTTATTAGAGGTTCAGAGAGCTGTAACTCTATGTCCAAAGATTTTTTTTCCTTGAAATTGTCTACACTACTTCTTTCTAAATTATTTGCCATTTCTCCTCAAACGCTACTATTCGTATTTCAAAAAGTTTCAGTGATGGTATCATATGTGTTCATAAACTGACAGAAACCAGTCTTTCTACTTGATGCACTGACGAATGTAGTAAAGTGATCTCACGCTATTTATGGGTCTAGTAAATGGCATTTATAGATGTAATTAATGGCTCCCTTCTTTTTAAGATGTCCGCAAAGCAAACCACAAATTTGGAAACTTCGCGACGATATTATTGATTAAATTTGCTCCAATTCCTTACCGCATCGATGTACCGGGTGTGATACAAACGGAAAAAAAAAATCCGCTGTGATCACTTTGTGCACGAAAGAGTTTTATTGGGATAGAGGAATATGGAAGAGGGCACTGTATGCTGAGAGTTTACACAGGAAAGACCCTACCTGCTTACTTTTCAACGAAAGCGATCCGCTACTAGAGACGCTTTGTGACATACACCGACATAATCCGAGGTAGCATACCAAGGGCGTTCAGCACTTAATGCAACGCGTGTTTTCGCCGGCCAATTTGAGTTGAAAAAAACGCGGAATTTGTTATAGGGCATCGTATATTTCCCCGTTAGTCCCTACATTTCCATGAAGTTCTGATAGGTGGCGCCACTATACGTAGCCATCAAAATGGCATCTATAACAGAGAGCTATCATTGAGTTTCTTTTGGCTGAAAACCACAGCATAGCAGATGTTCAAGGTCGTTTAATAGAAGGTCTGTGGAGACCTGGCAATAAACAAAAGCACGGTGAGTCGTGGGGCGAGGCCTCTGACATCATTGCAATAAGGTCGCGCGTTGCTGTCCTGCGTCCAGAGTGCTGGCCGGACGCTCACAGCTGTGACTGATTGCGCGCTACGATGCTGATCGTGACAATTTTTTGGAGAACATCGTCTCAGATGATGAAACATGGGTTCATCACATCGAACCGGAAAAAATGGCAATCCATGGCGTGGCGCCACACTATCTCTCCTCCGAAGAAAAAGTTCGAAGCCGCACCCTCACCTTTGGGACACTGAAGGTGTTGTTCTGTTTGATGGCCTCCCTTGTGATGCAAAGATCAACTCTTAAGTGTATTGTTCTACCCTCAGAAAACTGAAGAAACGACTTCAGCGTGTTCGTCGTCTCAAAAATGCAAACGAACTTCTCCTTCTCCATGACAACGCAAAGCCTCGGGGAAGTCTGCGCATCCTAGAGGAGCTCACAAAACTTCATTGGAGTGTCCTTCCTCAGCTATCCTACAGGCAGAATCTCGCACCTTCCGACTTCCATCTGTCTGGCCCAATTAAAGATGTACTCTGAAGGGAGAAGTACGTGGATGATGAGGAGCAAGACGTTGGCTCCTACATCGACCAGTGAAGTGGTACCACGCGGGAATACGAGCCCTCCCAGTAAGGTGCCATAGTGCCGTCTCATTTAACGGAGATATTGCTGAAAAAACTGGTTCTGTAACCAAAAGAGTGGAGAATAACATGGTGTATTAGAATCGGGGAAAAAACAGCTTTCAGAAAAAAATGTGTTGCATTACTTATTGAACGTCCCTTGAATATTGGCTTTTGCATGGCGTCAGTACGAAATAATTCGGCTGACTATTGCACACAAAATATCACCAAATAAGCTGAAACACTCGCTTCCTGAGGATGATGAATAAGGGTGTCTGTAGAAAGTTTGTCACCCTAACTACACCAAGGAAACCTACAGATGTTGATCTCCTTAGCCCGATCAGCTTTAGATTCTGTTCAGTAAAATTGATTTAACAGAGTGTAATGTTGTTGTAACGGAGAAGGTTATTGTCAAAGTGCTCTGTAGTGCCCATAATAAAATTCTTTCCTAGTACTTTTTTTAAAGTGACCTACACTTAAAATTTTGTAACTTATTATAATAGAAGGCGACGAGAAATGACATTTGCTCATTATTGATAGCTTAAGAGATGAAGACCATAAGTGATCTAATTATCCTCTGATAACAATTCCGTTATTCGTCTATAGCGCATCTTAACAGTGTAGCTGAAGAAATCAGGACGAACATTTCGACACTGCTCCCATCTTCAGGAACGACCTTTGTTGCAGAGAAGGAGCTACGCGTGGTGCGACGCAGCGAGTGGCGGGCGCGGCCGCCGGCGAGGCACGTGACTCCGCTGTGCAAGCCTGCCACCAAGGTCGTCCTCTGTGAGTACACTACATTACACTACACACGACACATCCGTTTCAAGTTCCTGCGTATGGGCGTCTGCTAATTGGGAGTGGGGCAAGAGGGGACAGTTCACCCCTACAGGAATCAGGGTTACAGACGTTTTGTTAATTAAAACAAAATATTTTCAAGTATTTCTGGAAATCATTGTAATTCTACTGAACTGCATATTTAGAATCGTCGAATGTAGAGACGCACTGTGGTTTTAGCAAGTACTACATAAATGGGGTTAGTTCGGTTGTCAGTGTGCTTACAGTTATATTTCTAAATGAGATTTATATATTAATACCATCAGCTGCTTATGGGCGTGTATATATATCAACGGGGACATATGAAAATTTGTGCCCCTACCAGGACTCGAACCCCACTCTCCTGCTTACAAGGCAGACGCTCTATCCATCTGAGCCACCGAGGGCACGTAGGATAATACGTCTGCAGGGACTATCTCGCGCACGCCTCCCGCGAGACCCACATTCTCACCTTATATGTCCACACAATACATTCGTAGTGGCCCTACCCAACACACTCATTACTCGTGAGAGACATTCTTACCAAGTCCCGTAAGAGTTCGGGTAATATGTGTGCATCCGCACAGAAGAGGAAGGTCATGGCTAGTATTGCCAGAGCTATATACTTATATGGATATGGTGTCTGTTCTTTCGGATATTTCCGAAAGAATAGACACCATATCCATATAAGTATATAGTTTCTTTCTTGTCGCGGTGACTATTTCGGCCTTGTCTTGTAGTCACGGCGAAGCTTAAGAGAACATTGTCGAAATATAATCTGTAACTTTTCTACTTTGCTTCCCCGTACAGCTCTTATCGTTCTATGGAAAGGGGTAGTTGGAACAGACCACAGTGCTTTGTATAAACATCGGAGGAGCTCACCTATCCGGTGTCCATTCCCAATTTTCACAGGGTCGTCACTGCTCCTACTCCCCATCGTCTCTACATAGTATGTTGCTAATTTTCGAGGACACACAGACAAGATCTGTTAAGACTAGCTGAGGATGTATCCAGTTTCACTCTAACGAACGTGAGGCGGTGCATGAAGTTCGACTATGCTAATTATACGGAACCAAATGCATCAGTCACAAAGAAGGACTACAATTTCTACGCTAGAAGAGAGGATAATGATTATGAAATTTCAAAATCGAAAATAAGTCCTCTCCAGGAGCCAGTACCTACTCAAGTGTATGGAACGCACGATCAAGCAACAGAGCAACGAAAGAGTCTGGATGCCGTAGCTACTCAGCAACATGTCAAATTGGATAGATCAGTCCTTGGGTGATAAAAATTCTTCTTAAAGGCCAATTTCAAGGTTGTTTTGGAAAATTTCCTACGTTCATCACGTCAGACACTATCAGAGACCTATACTTTATCCCAGTAGATGTACCTTTTAAAACACGTGGTTTTCAATTCTTATGTCTGCCCTTGGTGGCTAGTGGTCAGCGCGACGGAATGTCTTACCTAAGGGCGCGAGTTCGATTCCCGGCTGGATCGGAGATTTTTTCCGCTCAGGGACTGGATGTTGTGTTGTCCTTATCATCATCATTTCATCCCCATCGACACGCAAGTCGCCGAAGTGGCGTCAACTTGAAAGACTTTCACGAGGCGACCGGTGTACCCGACGGGAGACCCTAGCCACATGGCATTTCCTATTTTCCAATTCTTATTACATGTTTCACTGGATCTACTTTTACTGTGCTGACAAACATTACAAGTTAGAAGACACGAAACACAGATTAATATCATCGTACGTGACGTTCTGGAAGGAAAAAGAAAAGTATTGATGGCGTCAAAGTTAAACAAGCATTTTGCCTTATTTACTATTTCTACACTTTGAGGAGTATTATGAAATTATATGGAATTTATTTAACTGGCCTGAATATTTTTTTTCGCTTTCGGATTGTAATCATTGTAAAATAATATTATTCTTAAGTGAATTAAAATATTTGTTATGAAATTTTCGAGCTTCATTCCCTAAATATACTCACAACTTAATGATGTGAGAATGTAACTGCAGCTCGTCAAATCAAAAAGGAGGCAGCCATATTCATAAACTATTAATAATATACTAATAGAGATGGTCCAGTAATGACCCATCTTTACCTTTCAAGTAGGCATATAAAAGTTATCTACTTTCGAAATATCGAGAGGATAACTATTGAACGTGTGTTTTGTGTATTTCCAATGAAATTTGTCAAAAATGGCAGTTTTAGAATCTTGCCTGTTCTTGGAGAAGCTTCAAAGTTTCTACGGACGGCTATGTTGCTGTGTCTTACCGTTTTCGAGTGCTGACCGCAAGAATTGTATATGAAATGGACATTTACCATTCTTGGGGGGTTCAACTGTGACTGAAGTGTACATGACCGAGTGAGAAGGCTCAGTGGGCAGACACTGGATTCGTATTCGTGAGGACGCCAGAAACCACTAAATACAACTGCCAGGATGATGTTCAGATGCTTATACATCTAACAGTTACTTTCAGACCCCGCCCAGGTGATACAGATGCTGTCTCTAATCCTTGGAGCCAGAGCATATTGTTGTACTGTTGCATGGAACTTCAAGGCAATAGTATGAGGCTGCGTTCAACTGGCTCACAGACATGCACAGCTCGTCTGCTATTCACTGCCAATTCGCCCCAAGTTATCTCCCTATGTGGTCATGGTTCACATCGCCTTAGGTTTTGTGGATAGCATTTCCAAAATTATCCTTCTGCACAGCACAAGAACTACCAAACGTCGGTGCCTGAAGTGGCCCAGGAAGAATATGTTTCGCTATAGGTCTTGTGGCTACAGTTATTATAGGCGAGCTGTATCCTCTGTGAGCTGTCGTCTTACTGTCTTCGAAGGCTGTGTAGAGTCCTTGAAATAACAGGCTTGCGAATTTCTGACAGCATTACACAGTGTTGCCTTACGGTATCACGTTGCACCCCATCCAATGCTATGCCTGGGATCCGGCTCTGGAATTGTTAAAGGAGCAATGCCAGCTGCAACACTACACAAACAGAAGAACCAGAGACATGGAGATGGAAAACGAGCCCCTGACGGACTGCCAGGCGCACCAGACCGAAGATGGAACACCCAGAAGTGGGACTGGTGGGCGCGGACCGCAGAGGGAACATCCAGAGACGCAGCGGACGAAAAACAGGGCGGCAACGCTCCAACAGGTCATGGTGAGCGGGCGCGGACCGCAGGGGGAACGCTTGGTACCCCAGACCGTAGATGAAACCCGAGGAGCGGGTTTGGTGGGCGCGGACCGCAGAGGGAACACCTAGAACCGCAGTGGACGGAAAACGGAGCAGCAACGCTCCAGCAGGTCGCAGGGAATGGGCGCGGACCACAGAGGAAGCTCCTGCAGCCGTTGGTGGAGGGGGAAGGCCATAGGCATAAATACTGGACCAGGTCCACTCGAGGAGCAGTCTCAGGTCGCACCTGATGAAGGTCACGAGCTACGTGACCGAAATATCGTGCAAGTACGACGCTGATATCCAGCAGAACACCCGACAACCCAAGATGTAATGTTTTTACATGTTTGTTTCTGCGGGTGACTATTGGCAAGATATTGCAAAGCTTCACAAAATGGTTCAAATGGCTCTAAGCACTAGGGGTCTTAACTGCTGTTGTCATCAGTCTCCTAGACTTAGAACTACTTAAACTTAAATAGCCTAATGATAACACACACATCCATGCCTGAGGCAGGATTCGAAACTGCGACCGTAGCAGCAGCGTGGTTCCGGACTGAAGCACCTGGAACCGCTCGGCCACAGCGGACGGTAAAATAAATATTAAAATGTAATGCGATGTAGAATTTAAACCTCTTACATGACTGACAGGTTAGAAAATTTAAAGAGGGAAATGGATAGGTTAAAGTTAGATATAGTGGGAATTAGTGAAGTTCGGTGGCAGGAGGAACAAGACTTTTGGTCAGGTGAATACAGGGTTATAAATACAAAATCAAATAGGGGTAATGCAGCAGTAGGTTTAATAATGAATAAAAAAGAGGAGTACGGGTAAGCTACTACAAACAGCATAGTGAACGCATTATTGTGGCCAAGATAGACACGAAGCCCACGCCTACTACAGTAGTACAAGTTTATATGCCAACTAGGTCTGCAGATGACGAAGAAATTGATGAAATGTATGATGAGATAAAAGAAATTATTCAGGTAGTGAAGGGAGACAGAAATTTAATAGTCGTGGGTGACTGGAATACGAGAGTAGGAAAAGGGAGAGAAGGAAACGTAGTAGGTGAATATGGATTGGGGGGAAGAAATGAAAGAGGAAGCCGCCTGGTAGAGTTTTGCGCAGAGCATAACTTAATCATAGCTAACACTTGGTCAAGAATCATGAAAGAAGGTGGTATACATGGAAGAACCCTGGAGATACTAGAAGGTATCAGATAGATTATATAATGGTAAGACAGAGATTTAGGAAGCAGGTCTTAAATTGTAAGACATTTCCAGTGGCAGATGTGGACTCTGACCACAATCTATTGGTTATGAACTGTAGATTAAAACTGAAGAAACTGCAAAAAGGTGGGAATTTAAGGAAATGGGACCTGGATAAACTGAAAGAACCAGAGATTGTACAGGGTTTCAGGGAGAGCATAAGGGAACAATTGACAGGAATGGGGGAAAGAAATACAGTAGAAGAAGAATGGGTAGCTTTGAGGGATGAAATAGTGAAGGCAGCAGAGGATCAAGTAGGTAAAAAGACAAGTAGGTAAAAAGACGAGGGTTAGTAGAAACCCTTGGGTAACAGAAGAAATATTGAATTTAATTTATGAAAGGAGAACATATAAAAATCCAGTAAATGAAGCAGGCAAAAAGGAATACAAACGTCTCAAAAATGATATCGACAGGAAGTGCAAAATGGCTAATCAGGGATGGCTAGAGGACAAATGTAAGGATGTAGACGCTTATCTCACTAGGGGTTAGATAGATACTGCCTACAGAAAAATTAAAGAGATCTTTGGAGAAAAGAGAACCACTTGTATGAATATCAAGAGCTCAGATGGACACTCAGTTCTAAGCAAACAAGGGAAAGCAGGGAGGTGTAAGGAGTATATAGAGGGTCTATACAAGGGCGATGTACTTGCGGACAATATTATGGAAATGGAAAAGAACGTAGATGAAGATGAAATGGGAGATACGATACTGCGTGAAGAGTTTGACAGAGCACTGAAAGACCTGCGTCGAAACAAGGCCCCGGGAATAGACAACATTCCATTAGAACTACTGACAGCCTTGGGAGAGCCAGTCCTGAAAAAACTCAACCGTCTGGTGAGAAAGATGTATGAGACAGGCGAAATACCCTCGGACTTCAAGAAGAACATAATAATTCCAATCCCAAAGAAAGCAGGTGTTGACAGATGTGAAAATTACCGAACTATCAGTTTAATAAGTCACAGCTGAAAAATACTAACGCGAATTCTTTACAGACAAATGGAAAAACTGGTAGAAGCCGACCTCGGGGAAGATCAGTTTGGATTCAGTAGAAATGTTGGAACACGTGAGGCAATACTGACCCTACGACTTATCTTAGAAGAAAGATTAAGGAAAGGCAAACCTACGCTTCTAGCATTTGTTAACTTAGAGAAAGCTTTTGACAATGTTGACTAGAACACTCTCTTTCAAATTCTGAAGGTGGCAGGGGTAAAATACAGGGAGCGAAAGGCTATTTACAATTTGAACAGAAACCAGATGGCAGTTATAAGAGTCGAATGGTATGAAAGGGAAGCAGTGGTTTGGAAGGGAGTGAGACAGGGTTGTAGCCTCTCCCCGATGTTATTCAATCTGTATATTGAGCAAGCAGTAAAGGAAACAAAAGAAAAGTTCGGAGTAGGTATTAAAATCCATGGAGAAGAAATAAAAACGTTGAGGTTCGTCGATGACATTGTAATTCTGTCAGAGACAGCAAAGGACTTGGCAATGGCAAGGAAAGCGTTTCTGAAGAAGAAAAATTTGTTAACTTCGAGTATAGATTTAAATGTCAGGAAGTCGTTTCTGAAAGTATTTGTATGGAGTGTAGCCAGGTATGTAAGTGAAACGTGGACGATAAATAGTTTAGACAAGAAGAGAATAGAAGCTTTCGAAATGCGGTGCTACAGAAGAATGCTGAAGATTAGATGGGTAGATCACATAATTAATGAGGAGGTATTGAATAGAATTGGGGAGACGAAGAGCTTGTGGCACAACTTGATTAGAAGAAGGGATCGGTTGGTAGGACATGTTTTGAAACATCTAGGGATCACGAATTTAGTATTGGAGGGCAGCGTGGAGGATAAAAATCGAAGAGGGAGACCAAGAGATGAATACACTAAGCAGATTCAGAAAGATGTTGGCTGCATTAGGTACTGGGAGATGAAGAAACTTGCGCAGGATAGAGTAGCATGGAGAGCTGCATCAAACCAGTCTCAGGACTGAAGACCTCAACAACAATAGCAACAACAACATGACTGTATTACGAATAAAGCAACTTAAGAAAACAATAGTAAGAACCGGAGACAATAGAAAACAGATTCTCCGAAAGAGGATCGCTCTTGCGAACATTGCATTAGAAGGCCAACACGCTGCATATAAAGGTACTAGCGACAACGTGTTTTCCTGGAGTATTTACTTGCTTCAAAACAGTCCTCACAAAAAGTAGCTCACGTAGTAGCCACGATCTCATTCGGATCTCTACGAGAGAGTTCTTCTCATTCTCTGTAACATTGAAAAACAATTTTCAGCTGTTTTTGTACATGTTTTTTTACAGTGAGGTACTGCACACCATTCGGTCATCAGTCCCCTAGAACTTAAACCTAACTAACCTAAGGACATCACACACATCCATGCCCGAGGCAGAATTCGGACCTGCGACCGTAGCGGTCGCGCAGTTCCAGACTGAAGCGCCTAGAACCGCTCGGCCACAGCGGCCGGCCCCATATTCCGAGACGTAAATTCCAAAGGAAGTCATCATTGCGACCGAGCCTTACGTCAGCAGACGCAACGTGCTAGCCAGTGACGTCACAGGCATTACATGACTCAAATGGAGCGTTTAGTGGGTTCTCAGACTATTGGAATTTCATTTCTGGTTCTTTTAATGCAGAAGTTCATGAAGGCGAGAATAATTAACTATTAAATACGATTTCCGTAAAACAGTCAAATACTGTATTGCTACCATTTTCAGAGGGAACAGCAGAGTGTAATGAGCAAGTCTTAGAAATTGTCGAATAACGATGGGAGGCATTCCCAGCATCTCCTTACCAGTGTACGTGAGTAACTTTCTTTTCTTTTAAAGAGTTTACGCCAGTAGTTAGAAATAATTGACACGAAAAACCGTACTTTATTTACTGCGGACCTCCTGTCACTGCGCCGTAGACACAGCAGCCTGCCTCGCCGACCGGCTGCACACCGCGAAAGCAGTTCCGTGAACGATTGATCACACTAGACACTTGTTGTTATTCTGTTAAATTCAGTTAAATATGCCGTAGAGAACGTATTCTACGAACGTGAATATAAAAGTGATGATCGTTTGTTTCTCCAGATATTTTTATTAAAAATAACGAAAAACTTATCTTTCAACATATCTCAGCCTGCCGGAGTGGCCGAGCGGTTCTAGGCGCTGCAGTCTGGAACCGCGCCACCGCTGCGGTCGCATGTTCGAATCCTGCCTCGGGCATGGATGTGTGTGATGTCCTTAGGTTGGTTAGGTTTAAGTACTTCTAAGTTCTAGGGGACTGATGACCACAGAAGTTAAGTCCCATAGTGCTCAGAGCCATTTGAACTATTTGAACGTATCTCAATATCTCTTTTATATGTAGCCGTTGTACAATTACCGCAGCAATCTAATAACTTTCCTAGGCCCTCTGCGTATTCAGCTATCGCAACTAGTTTGAACCAACCTCTGACGCCCTCTTTCTGTTCATTGCCATTTCAATAGTGCTTTCGGCAGAAGAAGAAAACATGCCTAATGCCGCTGATGCCATTATTCTTCACTGACACACAATTTAAATATAGGCCTATGTCTGACACCTTTCAATGGCAACAGCGGTCGACTGCAGCCGCCATCTGCCCGTTGCGCTTGCGTATTCAAAGCGTGTGACGTCACGCCAGTGAGTGGGAGCACTCGTAAACGGGATTTTGCTGCTGTCACTAGCGAGCCAGGATGTTAATCTGCCAAGCAGAGACGCTACGATAATCCTTGATAATCTATTTCACAGATGGGGTCGTAAGGTTGGTTGGTTGATTGGTTGATTTGGAGAAGGGGATCAAACAGAGAGGCCATCTGTTCCACCGGAGTAGGGAAGGATTGGGAAGGAAATCGATTGTGTCCTTTCAAAGGTACCATCCCAGCATTTGCCTGAAGCGATTGAGGGGAATCACGGAAAACCTAAATCAGGATGACCCGGCACAGGTTTCAACCTTTGTTCTCCCTAACGCGAGTCCAGTGTGCTAACCACTGCGCCGTTTTGCTCAGTCGTAACGTTGGGTTTTAATGTGAAATTTATTCGAACATTGCATAATAGCCTGGAATATTTTATTAACTGTGGCATTTTCGGCCGTAGTAGTTTAAATTTTGCACATTGAATGCTTGTCAAAAACAGCGGCGGCGGAAAACTTCCACCAAATGTGTATTGTCGTTAATTTGGTCACATTTTGAAATCGCACAAGTAAACAGGAAAACAATCACTATGATGCCAGCGAGGGAAGCTGTAAGACGCACACTATGTGATCAAAAGTATCTGGACACCCTTAATAAACATATGCTTTTCATATTAAGTGCTTTGTGCTGCCACTTACTGCCAGGTACTCTGTATCAGCGACCTCACTAGTCATTAAACATCATAAGAGAGCAGAATGGGTGTTACGCGGAACTCACGGATTTCGAACGTAGTCAGGTGATTGGGTGTCACTTTTGTCATACGTCTCTACGCGAGATTTCCACACTCCCATACATCCCTAGGTCCACTGTTTCCGATGTGATAGTGAAGTGCAAACCTGAATAGACACGTACAGCACACAGCAAAAAAGCGTACAGGCCGACTTCGTCTCTTGACTGACAGAGACCGCCGACAGTTGAAGAGGGTCGTAATGAGTAATAGGCAGACGCCTATCCACACCATCACACAGGAATTCCAAAGTGATAGTAAATGAAGAGCACCAGTTTGCTTTTGTTCTACAATATTGTAGAACAAAAGCAAACTGGTGCTTTTCATTTATTATAATGTTGTTCTACCAAGAACCAACGGAAGATTCTGTTATTATGAATTCCAAACTGCATCAGGATCCACTGCAAGTACTACGACAGTTAGGCGGGAGGTGAGAAAACTTGTATTTCATGGTAGAGCGGCTGCTCATAAACCACACATCACGCCAGTAAATGCCAAACGGCATGCTTGGTGTAAAGAGCGTAAATATTGGACAATTGAACAGTGGAAAAACGTTGTGGGGAGTGACGAATCACGGTACACAATGTGGCGATCCAATGGCAGGGTGTCAGTATGACGAATTCCCGGTGAACGTCATCTGCCAGCGTGTGTAGTGCCAACAGTAAAATTCGGAGGCGGTGGTGTTAAGGTGTGGTCGTGTTTTTCATGGAGCGGGCTTGAACTCCTTGTTGTTTGGCGTGGCACTATCACACTACAGGCCTAAATTGATGTTTTAAGCACCATCTTGCTTCCCACTGCTGAAGAGCAATTCGGTGATGGCCGGTTTCTGTGGCCGAGCGGTTCTAGGCGCTTCAGTCCGGAACCGCGCTGCTGCTACGGTCGCAGGTTCGAATCCTGCCTCGGGTATGGACGTGTGTGATGTCCTTAGGTTAGTTAGGTTTAAGTAGCTCTAAGTCTGCGGGACCGATGACCTCAGATGTTAAGTCCCATTGTACTTAGAGCCATTTGAACCAATTCGGGGATGGCGATTGCATGTTTCAACACGATCTAGCACCTGTTCATAGTGCACGGCCTGTGGTGGAATGGTTACACGACAATAACATCCCTGTAATGGACTGACCTGCATAAAGTCCTGCATAGAGTCATATAGAACACCTTTGGGATGTTTTGGAACACCGACTTCGTGTCAGGCCTCACCAACCGACATCGATACCTCTCCTCAGTGCAGCACTCAGTGAAGAATTGGCTGCCATTCCGCAAGAAACCATCCAGCACCTGATTGAAGGTATGCCTGCGAGAGTGTAAGCTGTCATCAAGGCTAAGGGTGAGCCAACACCATATTGAATTCCAGCAGTACCGATGGAGGACGCCACGAACTTTTAAGTCATTTTCAGCGAGGTGTCCGGATACTTTTGCTCACATAGTGTAACTCTGGTGGTGGGGAGGGACGGAGGGGGGATGGGGAAAATGGCAAAGCACGGCAGATCAAAACAAGCGTTACGTCTAGAAGACCCTCGTAAATAAGACATTATGATCGAGAAGTATATATATATATATATATTGGCCATGAAATCTTGGTAGATGATTTTTGCAGTGTCTGTGTGTTTATGGGTTGCATTTTTTCATATGACTTGTCAAGCCAATGGCAGCACGGCATCTCTTGCCGCAATTGTCACAAGTGTATCTGGCTGCTGAGGCAGGAGCAGTGGTAGCATTGCTAAGCCTTTTCTGCCTTAATCTGTCTAACAAGCATTCATCATGCTTCGACATTCCAGATGATATATCATCACGCCACTCAGGTCTCATGCTAGCCCGTGCCTCCCATCTGTTTGTGTCGATTCCAAAGCTCTCCATATCCCGTTTACAGGAGTCCTTGAACCTCAATACAGGACGTCCTACAGGTCTTTTGGCTATAGAGATCTCTCCAAGCATCACTTCACGTGGTAATCAGTCAACGGAGTCGTCTCTGCTTCAAGATAGCTGATATACTGTTGCAGTTAGTTTTAGATAGCACTGCTTCGTTGGTCACTCGGTCCTTCCACGTTACTCCGAGGATGGATCTCAGGCACCGCATGTGGAAAGCATTAAGGCGACGTTCTTGTTTGGCATAGGTAGTCCATGTTTCCGATACATACAAAAGGATGCTGAGGACGCAAGTTTGATATACAAGAATTTTGGTGGTCAAAGAGAGTTTGTTGTTTTTCCAAACACGTGTAGAGAGTTTGCCAAAAGTTGTCGCAGCTCTTCCAATGCGAGCATCAATTTCCTTGTCAACAGACATGTTTGATTCTATAGTAGTTCCAAGATAGCAGAAGTTATCTACGACTTGCAGAGTAGTGCCATCTAGTGTGATATTCGGCTTTGTGTTAGTACCCTGAACCATAATTACGGTCTTACTGCTGTTTACACTCATCGAGAATAGGTGGCATGCACGACTAAATCTTGATACTAGCTCTTGCAGCTCTTCTGCGGAGTTCGCAACAATTGCAGCATCATCAGCGTACAGAAGTTCACGAGCGACTATCTCGTAGCGCTTTGTCTTTCTCTTCAGAAGACTCACACTGAAAAGCCTTCCATATTTCCTAGTATGCAGATGTACTCCAACATTGCAATTCTCGAGAAGTAAGAGGTCGTTTTATTCTGGGGCAGGTCATACGGATACAGGCTGCGTCGCGGAAGCAAGGAGGGAGGCTGGGCACTTGCGGACGCTGCAGGAGGTCGCGGTGCACGGCAGGGGCCTGGAAGACATCCACTACAACTTCCTGGTGGGCGCCAGCGGCTGCGTGTTCGAGGGCCGCGGCTGGGACGTCAGGCCCGGTCTGCCGCGCAGCTGCGACGACTCCAGCGTGGCTGTCGCCTTCGTCGGCGCACACCACGACCATCCGCCCACCGCGCAGGCCGTGGAGGCGTTCCACCAGCTGGTAGCTCTGGGCGAGCGCGAGGGCCACCTGAGCGCGGACTGGCGCCTGCTGGCTCACTGCCAGCTCTACGACACGGACAGTCCGGGCCGCGCGCTCTACCAGCTGCTCAAGACGTGGCCGCGATGGGCCGGCGCGCGCGGCGCAGGTAGGCTACACCCGCCCTCTCTTTCCCCAGCTACTGTACGGAACAGCATCGGCTGCTGGTTCTTGCAAGGGAACTTCCCCATCGCACCCTCCTCAGATTTACACTCCTGGAAATGGAAAAAAGAACACATTGACACCGGTGTGTCAGACCCACCATACTTGCTCCGGACACTGCGAGAGGGCTGTACAAGCAATGATCACACGCACGGCACAGCGGACACACCAGGAACCGCGGTGTTGGCCGTCGAATGGCGCTAGCTGCGCAGCATTTGTGCACCGCCGCCGTCAGTGTCAGCCAGTTTGCCGTGGCATACGGAGCTCCATCGCAGTCTTTAACACTGGTAGCACGCCGCGACAGCGTGGACGTGAACCGTATGTGCAGTTGACGGACTTTGAGCGAGGGCTTATAGTGGGCATGCGGGAGGCCGGGTGGACGTACCGCCGAATTGCTCAACACGTGGGGCGTGAGGTCTCCACAGTACATCGATGTTGTCGCCAGTGGTCGGCGGAAAGTGCGCGTGCCCGTCGACCTGGGACCGGACCGCAGCGACGCACGGATGCACGCCAAGACCGTAGGATCCTACGCAGTGCCGTTGGGGACCGCACCGCCACTTCCCAGCAAATTAGGGACACTGTTGCTCCTGGGGTATCGGCGAGGACCATTCGCAACCGTCTCCATGAAGCTGGGCTACGGTTCCGCACACCGTTAGGCCGTCTTCCGCTCACGCCCCAACATCGTGCAGCCCGCCTCCAGTGGTGTCGCGACAGGCGTGAATGGACGGACGAATGGAGACGTGTCGTCTTCAGCGATGAGAGTCGCTTCTGCCTTGGTGCCAATGATGGTCGTATGCGTGTTTGGCGCCGTGCAGGTGAGCGCCACAATCAGGACTGCATACGACCGAGGCACACAGGGCCAACACCCGGCATCATGGTGTGGGGAGCGATCTCCTACACTGGCCGTACACCACTGGTGATCGTCGAGGGGACACTGAATAGTGCACGGTACATCCAAACCGTCATCGAACCCATCGTTCTACCATTCCTAGACCGGCAAGGGAACTTGCTGTTCCAACAGGACAATGCACGTCCGCATGTATCCCGTGCCACCCAACGTGCTCTAGAAGGTGTAAGTCAACTACCCTGGCCAGCAAGATCTCCGGATCTGTCCCCCATTGAGCATGTTTGGGAGTGGATGAAGCGTCGTCTCACGCGGTCTGCACGTCCAGCACGAACGCTGGTCCAACTGAGGCGCCAGGTGGAAATGGCATGGCAAGCCGTTCCACAGGACTACATCCAGCATCTCTACGATCGTCTCCATGGGAGAATAGCAGCCTGCATTGCTGCGAAAGGTGGATATACACTGTACTAGTGCCGACATTGTGCATGCTCTGTTGCCTGTGTCTATGTGCCTGTGGTTCTGTCAGTGTGATCATGTGATGTATCTGACCCCAGGAATGTGTCAATAAAGTTTCCCCTTCCTGGGACAATGAATTCACGGTGTTCTTATTTCAATTTCCAGGAGTGTAGTTATAAGTTGGCACAGAGCATAGGCCTTGAAAAACTGAACACAGATCAATCGAGAAAGCAGGAAGAAGTTGTGTGGAACTATGAAAAAAAAAGCAATATATACAAACTGAGTAGTCCATGCGCAAGATAGGCAACATCGAGGGTAGTGTGAGCTGAGGAGCACCGTGGTCCCGTGGTTAGTGTGTAACCTCCCCACAATAAAATAATGAGTAATATTCACATTTCGTGTAACTTCCCAACAGATAAATTATATAATAATCTCCCAACAGTAAAAAATATAAATATCTCGCTCACATTCAGTATAACCTACCAACAGAAAAATTGCGTAACCTATCAATAATAAAATGAGACTAATCTCTCAATAAAAATGGTGGTTCACTTATAAACTTTCAATAACTGATTGTGGATTTAAACTGGTAAATTTTGGACGTCAGCAGCGCTGCGTCATGGCCCTGAAAGATCATTCTGAATAAAAAATGAAAATTCTTACCTCAATAAAGTCGCCGGATAACGCGTATATATCTGCTCCTATAAGAAATTTTTGTGGCACAGCTCAGTGCAATGCTGACCAATAGATTTGTCATATATAAAAAGGAACAACTGATTTTTCTTTACAATAATTGGGATGACCATGGATTGGAGAAATTAGTAAATTCTTTAAATTCAGATGAATGATTGTCAAAAAGTTAATTTTTATAAGAAAGATTATTATTAAGAGATTTCTTTCTAAGAACATTTACATGGGACTTGACGTAACAATACTACATATGCGCGAGGCTGCTTTTACCTTATACTACAATGCTCAGACACCGCCATCGCTCCCCCACGACCGTCCCAGCCAACTCCACACACACGACTGCTCACTGGCAACTACTTACTCCTACTGCTACACAGTTCCTACTGTTGACAACAGCTCTCTGGTCTGAGATTCTCTTATAGCTTACATATCGCAGGCACCGCGTGAGGAATCCATCGAAATTACATCTGATCGAGCGCGCTAGCAACAAATTCCTTTATCATGGACCTTTACAAGTATGAGCAGCTGCGGAACGAGAGGTCCTTGGTACAAGTCTTCCCTCGAGTGAAAAGTTTCATTTCTCTATTTTCGAAAAGTTATGATCGTTCGTTCATTGACGTCTCTGTTCACTGTAATAAGTTTAGTGTCTGTGTTTTGCGACCGCACCGCAAAACCGTGCGATCAGTAGACGAAAGGACGTGCCTTTCCAATGGGAACCGAAAACATTTGATCGCAAGGTGATAGGTCAACCGATTCCTCCACAGGAAAACACGTCTGATATATTCTAAACGACACTGGTGACGGCATGTGCGTCGCATGACAGGAATATGTTGTCGACCCACCTAACTTGTACACTTGGCGAATGGGTAAAAAGATTCTTCTGCCTTGCCCGATTTAGGTTTTCTTGTGGATGTGATAGTCACTCCCAGAAAAGTGATGAAAACATAAGAGTTTGTCGTATATACTGCAACAAATGACTGCAACAGTTTCACAGTCACACAGTTTTCCCTGTGCTCTGTCAAAACATGTTTTTAACATTTTCAATTTTTTCCGTGTGTAGACCGCGAAATCCTGCATGTGTCCAAGCAAATCTGAACATGTCCTGGAATTTTGGAGAGCGAAGTTGATTATGTGTGAGTGCCTGAACTTCGATAACTGTCTGAAAATAAAAAATTGAACTTTTCATTCGAAGAAGACTTGAACCAAGGACCTCTCGTTCCGTAGATGCTCACGCTAACCACGGGACCACGGCGCTCCTGAACTAACATTATCCTTGATGTGGCTTATGTTGCGCATGGACTACTCAGTTTGTATATTTTGCTTATTTTTTTCATAGTTCCACACAACTTCTTCCTGTTTTCTCGATTGATCTGTGTTCAGTTTTTCAAGGCCTATCCACTGTGCCAACTTATAACTAAATCTGAGGGGGGTGCGATGGGGAGGTTCCCTTGTTGGTAGCGCACAGTTTTTAGGAGTCCTCAGTCAGTTAGAAAGGAACTCTTGTACGACCACTTTGTTATCCGCCTGTCTGGCTGTCTGTCTGTCTGCCGGCCGAGGTGGCCGAGCGGTTCTAGGCGTTTCAGTCCGGAACCGCGCGACTGCTACGGTCGCAGGTTCGAATCCTGCCTCGGGCATGGATGTGTATGATGTCCTTAGGGTAGTTAGGTTTAAGTAGTTCTATGTTGTAGGGGACTGATGACCTCAGATGTTAAGTCCCAAAGTGCTCAGAGCCATCTGAACCATTTTTTTTTGTCTGTCTGACTGTTAAAAAACCCTTTTCTCAGGGACGAGTATACGTATCAAGTTGAAATTTATGTCACATCCCCACTAACCCCCCCCCCCCTCAGATTTAATGGTACGATGGCCGAGTGAACAGCTCGCCAAAAACTGAGCACAGATCAAACATGAAAACAAGAAGAAGGTGTACTGAACTGTGAAAATACAAGCAAAATCGAAATAGTGAGCGGTCCTAAGCTCAAGATGTACAGCGCCGAGGGATCTTGGATACCCCACGGCGTCCTGGTTATGCTACTGGGTTCTGAAGAGGGAGGTCTTGTTCGAACCTCAATTTTCAATCAAGTTTGTGTCTCAGTGTAACGTCAATTTGCAACAGCGAGGTGTAAAGATGTAAGGAAGGGACCTCCAGACATACATACGTTCTATTTGTCCTACACAAGTACCACATGTTCTGATTCTTGCATTCCACTTTGGAAGTTTTGGCTCTTGAATTCCTTTGCTGTAACGTAGTTCACTCCCTGTTATTTGTTGTTTTCATTCTTGTGAGAGGTCAATGTGTCGTCTCGCCTGCTCTCACTATTCATCACATTTACTTGCGACGGTAGAACTTTCTTATCACGGAGTCATATTCTATAAGCAATTTCCAAGATTACTGAAGGATAACAGACAAGTCAATGAGCGAACGGAATGTTCATAATTTTGTGAAAAAAAAGAAACACAACGGACATAGGAAAACGGATCTCGCGCTTTGTAATCCAACACTGTGACGACACAACCACAACGCCGTGATTCTTGCAACTCGCTCGATGTTGTGCACTTTGACCTTGTACCGTTCACTGCTTGTATTTTGCTTGTTTTTCCACAGTTCAGTACACCTTCCTGTTTTCATGCTTGATCTGTGTTTATTTTTTAACGGGCTATCCATTGGATCATTTTACCACTAAATCTGAGGGGGGGGGGAGGGAGGGGTGTGCAGTGATGCGATAGGGACCTTCCCCTCTAAGTTAATGCAATGTAAAAGTACGGTCATTTAAGTCACATACACTCCTGGAAATTGAAATAAGAACACCGTGAATTCATTGTCCCAGGAAGGGGAAACTTTATTGACACATTCCTGGGGTCAGATACATCACATGATCACACTGACAGAACCACAGGCACATAGACACAGGCAACAGAGCATGCACAATGTCGGCACCAGTACAGTGTATATCCACCTTTCGCAGCAATGCAGGCTGCTATTCTCCCATGGAGACGATCGTAGAGATGCTGGATGTAGTCCTGTGGAACGGCTTGCCATGCCATTTCCACCTGGCGCCTCAGTTGGACCAGCGTTCGTGCTGGACGTGCAGACCGCGTGAGACGACGCTTCATCCAGTCCCCAAACATGCTCAATGGGGGACAGATCCGGAGATCTTGCTGGCCAGGGTAGTTGACGTACACCTTCTAGAGCACGTTGGGTGGCACGGGATACATGCGGACGTGCATTGTCCTGTTGGAACAGCAAGTTCCCTTGCCGGTCTAGGAATGGTAGAACGATGGGTTCGATGACGGTTTGGATGTACCGTGCACTATTCAGTGTCCCCTCGACGATCACCAGTGGTGTACGGCCAGTGTAGGAGATCGCTCCCCACACCATGATGCCGGGTGTTGGCCCTGTGTGCCTCGGTCGTATGCAGTCCTGATTGTGGCGCTCACCTGCACGGCGCCAAACACGCATACGACCATCATTGGCACCAAGGCAGAAGCGACTCTCATCGCTGAAGACGACTCGTCTCCATTCGTCCCTCCATTCACGCCTGTCGCGACACCACTGGAGGCGGGCTGCACGATGTTGGGGTGTGAGCGGAAGACGGCCTAACGGTGTGCGGGACCGTAGCCCAGCTTCATGGAGACGGTTGCGAATGGTCCTCGCCGATACCGCAGGAGCAACAGTGTCCCTAATTTGCTGGGAAGTGGCGGTGCGATCCCCTACGGCACTGCGTAGGATCCTACGGTCTTGGCGTGCATCCGTGCGTCGCTGCGGTCCGGTCCCAGGTCGACGGGCACGTGCACCTTCCGCCGACCACTGGCGACAACATCGATGTACTGTGGAGACCTCACGCCCCACGTGTTGAGCAATTCGGCGGTACGTCCACCCGGCCTCCCGCATGCCCACTATACGCCCTCGCTCAAAGTCCGTCAACTGCACATACGGTTCACGTCCACGCTGTCGCGGCATGCTACCAGTGTTAAAGACTGCGATGGAGCTCCGTATGCCACGGCAAACTGGCTGACACTGACGGCGGCGGTGCACAAATGCTGCGCAGCTAGCGCCATTCGACGGCCAACACCGCGGTTCCTGGTGTGTCCGCTGTGCCGTGCGTGTGATCATTGCTTGTACAGCCCTCTCGCAGTGTCCGGAGCAAGTATGGTGGGTCTGACACACCGGTGTCAATGTGTTCTTTTTTCCATTTCCAGGAGTGTATTTTGAGACTCGTGAACTCACTCATCAAAAGCTATTGCGCATTTCCCATCGACCCACAGTAACGCCGGCACGGTAGCTCAGCGTGTTCGGTCAGAGCGTTAGCTGCCCTCTGTAATAAAGAAAAACAGAGTTAGTGGAGGAACGATGAACTGAAACGGATGTCTTCCGACGTTCGCCCCGAGCAGATACAAAGAACGAAATCGAACAAAATGAGATTAAAAAAAAAAAAAAGAGTAATGAAATTTGGCAAGAAGCAAGGTTTTCACAGCACACCTGAAGGAAAAATTCCGAAAAGTGTAGCAGGCACAAGCCTTCTAAGTCTATGCAATAAAAAAATACGGCCATTTATGTCATATATTTTGTTACTCGCTAACTGACTTATTGCCAACGGCTTTGCCACAGTGGTTACACCGGTTCCCGTCAGATCACCGAAGTTAATCAGTGGTTCAAATGGCTCTGAGCACTATGGGACTTAACATCTACGGTCATCAGTCCCCTAGAACTTAGAACTACTTAAACCTAACTACCTAAGGACAGCACACAACACCCAGTCATCACGAGGCAGAGAAAATCCCCGACCCCGCCGGGAATCGAACCCGGGAACCCGGGCGTGGGAAGCGAGAACGCTACCGCGCGACCCGAAGTTAATCGCTGTCGGCCTTGGCTAGCACTTGGATGGGTCACCGTCCTGGATCAGCCGACTTCTGTGGGCAAGTGGAGTGCACTCCTCCCTCGTGAGGCCAAGTGAGGAGCAACTTTTTGAGAAGTAGCGGCACCGGTCACGAAAATTGACAACGGTCGGGAAAGCGGTGTATCCGCATCCGTGATGCCTAAGGGCTGAGGGCCGAGGATGACACAGCAGCCGGTTAGTACCGTTGGGCTTTCAAATCTGTTCGGACGTTCTTTCTTAATAAATAATTCAAGAACAGTCTTAATCGCATTTATTATTGTTATAATACCGCCAACCGGTTCAACCCGACGTAGGGGTCATCTTCTGGGCGTTTACACCATTGGTCAAAGATGAACCCTACATCGGGTTGAACCGGTTGGCGGTATTATAACAATAATAAATGCGATTAAGACTGTTCTTGAATTATTGATTAATCATACTAATCGCTGCTTCTCTCCACAACCATGTTGTACAAAAATCGTTTCTTGTTTTTTTAAACTCATCAATACCTATAGGATTCTTCCTGTTCACCCGACATCATGAAATTTGGCAAGAAGCAACGTTTCACCGTTCAAGTAAGGGAAAAAAATCCGAAATTGTTAATTTGCAATTATATCATAAGAAAAAAAAAATTGCCATTTGTTATTCAACAGTCCGCCTATCTCGCCATCTGTTAAGACCCCTTTTTTCTCAGGAATAGTTGTACATATCGAGTTTGAAATTTACGTCGCATACTAAGGTCTGTAGTTCCTTGGTGTAATAAATGCAAGCTTATAAAGCAATACAATTAAAAGATATGGCCACTTTTGTCACATATTTTGATACAAATCCACTCATCAAAACCTATGGGGCATTTACCGTTGACCAACACTCATGAAATTTGGCAAGAAGTAAGGTTTAATGCTACAAGAAAAGGGAAGGAATCCAGAAAGTGTTAATTTCTGATTATATAGGGTGTATCAAAAATAATCATCCGAGTAGGCACATCTATATTTGTGAAGCTGATAAAAAATATACAATGAATTTTGTTTTTTGACGCAAGGGAAACTCAAAAAGCTTTTTTCATATCTGTTTGTTGTTGTTCATTACTCCCCCCCCCCCCCCTCCCTGAGAAGCACGGCATATGTCAATGTGGTATCAAATTGTTCCCACACTGCAGTGAGCATGTCTTGGGTTATAGCATCCACCGCTGCTGTTATGCGGACGTCTCCATTCATTGTTGTTGATAACGGAGGCACATGAACAGAAATCTTTTATAAATCCCTACAAAAAATATCACAGTCAGGTCCCGTGACCTTGGAGGCCAGTAATGTAAGGCTGAATCATTTGATACAGTGCGACCGATCCATCTTTCAGCAATCCGTTGATTTAAAAATTACCGCACTTCCAGATGCCAATATGGCGGTGCACCATCCCGTTGGTAAATGAAGTCGTTCGAATCAGTCTCCAACTATGGGAAAAGAAAGTTCTCAAGCATAATTATCGAGATATGTGCTTCCTGTAATAGTGTCCTCGGCAAAGAAAAATAGACCATACACCTTTTTCTGCACAAAACACATTAAATTTAGGAGAGTCCCTCTCATATCGTAAAACTTCATGTGGTTGTTCCGTACCCCATATTTTCACATTATGACGGTTAGCCTTTCCATTTGAATGGAATGTTGCCTCGTCACTAGACACTAAGTGTGGAAGAAAACTGTCACCTCCATCTTGCTAAGAACGAAATTACAGAACTCCACACGTTGTTGTTTGTCTCCTTCACGAAGAGCTTGCAGTAGCTGAATTTTGTATGGTTTCATGTGTAAACGTCGACGCAACACACGCCAGATGGACATCTCGGCGCTGGAACCGGCGCTGGGTGTAGATAAAGTGCTTGGAATCGATCTTCGATTGATAAAAAATTAGCCAAGCGAGAGTGGGACTCGCACGCTAAGAGTTCCGTACAAACTTACGTACATATATATTTCATCGATCCTGGGAATCGAGAATCTCAACGATTTTTTCCGTTATCGATTCCGGTGAGATACTGGTCCCGGGAATCACAAGACCGTATCAAAATCTCTACAGTAGATCCCCAGACTAACTCGGACATACAAAAAGCAAGGAACTTCTGGTTATATATGCAGAGAGAGGAGATTTAATAAAACATTTTTACTTACTTACTAAAACATGACTATAAGTCACATTTTATGTTTGCGTGCAATACTGTACGTCTATTACACCAACGGCGGCAGATGAGTGCAGTGTATGTTCAAATGGCAAAAGGTGTTTTCAAGTGATATAATTACAATTTAACAAGTGTCAGAGTTTTTACTTCATTTTTACTGTGAAACGTTGCTTCTTGCCGAATTTCAAGATTCTACGTCGATGGAAAGTGCATCAAAAGTTTTGATGAGTGAGTCTGTGAGTATCAAAATAGGTTACATAAAAATGACCGAATATTATGACTGCATCGACTTAGAAGCTTACAAGTTTTACACCGCCAAGGGACTATGGACCTTGGTATGTGACATAAATTTGAACTTGATACGCTGAACCAGAGAAAATGGCCTTAACAGGTAGACTAACACACAGATGGATAAAAATGACAAAAAATATTCCTTCGCATTATATAATTGTAAATTAACATTTTTTGGATTTTTTCCTTTACTTTTACTGTGAAACCTTGCTTCTTGCCAAATTTCACCATTCTAAGTGAACGGGAAGCCCCATAAGGGTTTTTGATGAGTGAGTTTTCAAGAATGAAAATATGTGACGGAAATGGCCGTCTCTTTTGATTGTAGTGACTTAGAAGCTTAAAATTTTTACACCTCCAAGGGATCATAGAAGTTACTATGTGACATCAATTTGAACTTCATACATCTTCCCTTACCTGAGAAAAAGCGTTCTTAACAGTCGGACACAAGACAGACAGTGAGACGGACGGATGGACAACAAAGCGACCTTTTGAGTATTTCGTTTTTGCTGGCTGGGGCACGGAACCGCGAAAGGCGAAATTCAGCAGGATTATGTCGCAGCTCCGCACTACATGCTCGCTTCGCTGCCTGCCTGATGCAATGGTCGCATTTGTTTCAGAAATATTTGACCTGAAACTGGTGTCGCGAGTGCAGTGGCTGGCCATTCCAGCCGTAGCGCCAATCTCGAAGCTGCAGCGCCCTGTCAAGACGGTGGTCATCTGTAAGTATCCAGGGGTATGTACCATATGACGCGTAGTGTGTTAATGTGTTTCTCATCTTTCCATTGGCTGCGTGCGTCCGGATATCGGTAATATCCTGTAACGATGAATTTCCACGGGAAAACAGAACTAGCAATCTGTCAATTGGATCAACGTAATTTTTACCTGTACATTCACAGGGATCGGCTTTTCTCCCTCTCTTTTAGTTGACATTCGATCTCTTAACAGGTACAAGTCGAAGCTAACAACATGCTGGAAAACTGTGAGACTTGCAGAATGTCATTTTACTCCTGTTACTTACATTTATTTTGATTTCAAATGGTAAACAGCAACAGTCAGTCATGTTTTCCGCTCTAGCTTTATTAGAGCAGATCCAGACTTCGAATAGCAACCACACATTACCTGTGCTGAAAATACACTTAAGCACCAGGGAAACTGGTATAGGCAGGCGTATTCAAATGCAGGGATATGTAAACAGGTAGAATATGGCACTGTGGACGGCAACGCCTGTGTAAGATAACAAGAGTCTAACGCAGTTGTTAGATCGGTTGCTGATGCTACAATGGCAGGTTATCAAGATTTAAGTGAGTTTGAACTTGGTGTTATAGCCGACGAACCAGCGAAGGGACACAGCATCTCCGACGTAGCGGTAAAGTGGGGATTTACCCGTACGACCATTTCACGACTGTACCGTGTATATCAGGAATCCGGTAGAACATGATATCACCGACATCGCTGCAGCCGGAAAAAGATCCTGTAAGAAAGGGACCAACGACGACTGAAGAAGTGCAACCCTTCCTCAGATTGCTGTAGATTTCACTGCTCGGCCGCCAACAAGCGTCAGCGTACGAACCATTCAACGAATCATCATCGAAATGGCCCAGTCATATACCCTTGATGACTGCACGACACAAAGCCTTACGCCTTTCCTGGGCACGTCAACACCTTCAGTGGACTGTTGATGACTCGAAACTTGTTGCCTTGTAGGACGAGTCTCGTTTCAAATTGTATCGAGCAGATGGAGGTTTACGGGTAAGGAGACAACCTCATGAATCCATGGATCCTGTATGTTGGCAGGGAACTGTTCAAGCTGGTGGGGGCTCTGTAATGGTGTGGGGCGTGTGCATTTGGAGTGATGTGGGAGTCCTGATACGTCTAGATATGGCCCTGACAGGTGACACGTACGTAAGCATCCAGTCTGATCACCTGCAACCATTTATGTCCATTGTGCATTCCGACGGACTTGGGCAATTCCAGGAAGACAATGTGACACCCCACACGTCCAGAATGGCTACAGAGCTGCTTCAAGAACACTCTTGTGAGTTTAAACACTTCCGCTGGCCACCAAACTCCCCAGACATGAACATTATTGAGCGTATCTGGGATGCCTTGCAACGTGCTATCCAGAACAGATCTCCAGCTCTCGTACTCCTACGGATTTATGGACAGTCCTGCAGAATTCATGGTGTCTGTTACCCCCAGCACTGCTTCAGACATTCGTCGAGTTCATGGCACGTCGTGTTGCTACACTTCTGCGTGCTCGCGCGGGCCTTAGACGGTATTAGGCAGGTGTACCAGTTTCTCTGGCTCTTCAGTATATAAGAAGTACACAGTCAGAGCATGGTATTCAAAAATTACAACTCATGACATAACCTATATCGCTCGCACATTAAATTACATACCCAGTATTTCGGAGTTGCTATGCATGCCCTGGTACCTCTACGCCTTTTGTTAGGGCTCTTGTCACAGTCCATTAAAGACTACTTTGTACTGAAGGGTTTTGCAGGGAACACATCGGTTGGCTCTGTGGCGCGCGCTATATCAACTACGTAATACGTTACCTTCATAGGAAAGCAATTAAGGTCGCTAATAAAATTTAAAAGTTGCAAAGGAATAAAATAAGATAAAATAATATGCAGTTAAGTTTATTGACGTTGATGTACTGGCCGACTGCCACATTTAACAGTTAACATTAGAAGACAAAAAAATGCCAAATTCACTCCTTGTCATCGAGTTATTTTCTTAACCTTTAAAATGATTCAAATGGCTCTGAGCGCTATGGGACTTAACTTCTGAGGTCATCAGTCCCATAGAACTTAGAACTACTTAAACCTAGCCGGCCGGTGTGGCCGTGCGGTTCTGGGCGCTTCAGTTTGGAACCGCGTGACCGCTACGGTCGCAGGTTCGAATCCTGCCTCGGGCATGGATGTGTGTGATGTCCTTAGGTTAGTTAGGTTTAAGTTGTTCTAAGTTCTAGTGGACTGATGACCACAGATGTTAAGTACCATAGTGCTCAGAGCCATTTGAACCATTTTACTTAAACCTAACTAACCTAAGGACATCACACACATCCATGCCCGAGGCAGGATTCGAACCTGCGACCGTAGCGGTCGCGCGATTCCAGACTGTAGCGCCTAGAACCGCTCGGCCACTCCGGCCGGCTAACCTTTAAATGCGTAAGTAAAGTCAGTTTCATAATATTTACAAAAAAATCTAGCAAAACATGATGTATACTGTTGCCGTTGGAATTGATTTGAATGGTTTAGGGGGTGGCGTCTTTGATTAGTAATCTAAAACTCGGGGTCCCGGGTTCGAAACCCGCCACCGCTTAAATTTCGATTAGTAGTCAGCATTGGCGGTCGGAGACTTCCGACATAAGACGTCACCCTCACTCTGGCAACGGACAGGGCTGAGGGACAGACAGCGGCTCAGGGCACTCTCTTGCCCATGGGGTGGGGGGGTGGGGGGGCTCTGAGCACTATGCGACTTAACTTCTAAGGTCATCAGTCGCCTAGAACTTAGAACTAATTAAACCTAGCTAACCTAAGGACATCACACACATCCATGCCCAAGGCAGGTTTCGAACCTGCGACCGTAGCGGTCACGCGGTTCCAGACTGAAGCGCCGTTAACCGCACGGCCACACCGGCCGGCTCGCCCATGGGGTGGGAACCTGCCACTATAGGCGGAAGAATCAGCAATGATGAACGGCATGAGGCTCCAGAGTTCAATGGAAACCAATGCATTGAAGACACATGATGCGTATCCACAGGAAATGTGGCGTGTAATTTAAAAAGTAATGTGATCGCTCCATTGACAAAAGATTCCGGAATAGTGCCACATTCGGATCTCCAGGAATGAATTGCCAAGGGGGAGGTTACCATGAGAAAAATATTGAATAATCAACGAAAGGATAACGTTCTACGAGTCGTAGCGTGGAATATCAGAAGCTTGAACGTGGTAGGATGCTAGGAAATTGGACAAGGGAAATGCAAAAGCTCAATCTAGATATAGTAGGGGTCAGTGAAGTGAAGTGGAAAGAAGACAAGGATTTCTGGTCAGATGAGTATCGGGTAATATCAACAGCAGTTGGTATGGTGTGAGTAGGAAGGTAGGGCAGAGAGTGTCACATCATCCACACAATTCCGAAGACTGCAATGGCTGAAATGTGTGAGAATTATCTCACAATCAGCTCATGCATCCAAATTGCTGAAGAGAATAATATGCAGAAGAATGGAAAAGTAAATTGAGGTCGTTTTAGATGACGATCATTTTGGCTTTAGAGAAGCCAACGTTGCAGTTGATAATGGAAGCAAGACTAAAGAAAAATCAAGACACGATCATGGGATTTGCCGACCTGGGAAAAGCGTTGAACCGTTTAAAATGGTGCAAGATGTCCAAAATTCTGAGAAAAATAGGGATAAGCTATAAGGAGAGACGGGTAAATATAATTTGTACAAGACCCGAGAGGGAATAAGAGTGGACGACCAAGAAGGAAGTACTCGGATTAAAGAGGGTGTAGGACAGAGATGTAGTCTTTTGCCCCTACTGCTCAATCTGTACATCGAAGAAGCAATGATAGAAATAAAAAACAAGGTTCAGGAATGGAATTAAAATACAAGGTGAAAGAATATCAGTGATACGATTCACTGATAACATTGCTATCCTGAGTGAAAGTGAAGAAGAAGTACGGTTGACACCAGTAATCCTTTCCCTTTCCTTTCCTTTCTTTCCCCATCCACTTTCAATTTAAATACAATATATCACACTGCCGATTCCGCGCGGACATGCCTGAAAGAACAGACTCCACGAATTCATATAAAACATAGAAGTGAATTATTTATTTATTTATGCATTTATTTTATCTGGCAAGATTAGGGCCTTCAGGCCCTCTCTTACACCTAACCAGGCATACTCAGATTCAACAAATTTCAGTTTCTACAGAACATTAAGGGCATATAACATGTTATACAGTATTAATGTTAAAGAAAAAAATAGAGATTATAAAAGTAGTACAATGATAATTATAACAATCAAAAAATAATTATAACAATCAAGAATAATAATAATAATAATAATAATAATGACTATGTATATGAAAGTAAACATATTTTTCTTTTATGAATGTCAGTCCTATTGCTAGTTGGGAATTTTCTCGTTATATTCTCGCAGCTTGTGAGTTATTCTCATCAAGCAGAGACATAAGACGATAGAATGGGGTGAAAGAGATATAGAAGAGGTAGATAGGTTAGAGGAAGAGAAATAGAATGGTAAAATTCGAAGCTATGATGGAGAGGAGAAAGAAAAAGATGAGAGGGGCACAACAATGGTAGCTATACCGTCCCTAATATGCAAGTCTTGAGTTCCCTCTTGAATGATAAGTGGTTCTGAATAAGACGCAGATCACAGGGGAGCGCGTTCCATAGTCGTATGGCTGAGATGGAAAATGACATGGAGAAAGATTTTGTGTTATGTAAAGGTACAGCCAAGATGCTAGACGTATCCGATCTGGTATTGCAGTTGTGGAATGATGATAGGTGTTTAATGTGAGAAGATAAGTATTGGGGGCACCAGTGGCTAAGAAATCGATGAAGTAAGCACATCGTGTGGAGATCGCGTGCCTTATGGGGGCGTGTCCAACCTAGCTGGGAGTATGAAGGACTGATATGATCATACAACCGTATATTGCATACGTATCTAACGCAAGCATTCATCACTAGCTCGAGGCATCTCGAATTTTCACTATTTGTGCCGTGTTGAACTACATCACAGTAGTAAAGATTAGGCAAGACTAGTGTTTGGACTAATTTTTGTTTAACATGGGTTGGAAATATTTTTCTAAATTTTTGAATTGCATGTAGGGAGAAGAGCGATTTCCGGCAAGCTGTGACTGTTTGTTCTTCCCAGTTTAGGTGTTCATCCAAGATTATTCCAAGGTCTTTTACTGTTTTTTGGTATGGTAGTTGGGTACCATTGAGGAGTATTTGAGGGACTGTTTCGCGAAAGTACCGACTGATTAACTTTGGATGAGATATAAGTATGACCTGGGATTTCTTGGGGTTTAGTTTCAGACCTAGGTTCTGTGCCCATCGAGAAACAGAGCAAAGATCTGCGTTCATTAGAAACGAAATAATTAGGAATTGCAGGGAAGCCGAGGTGAAATGGCTGCAGGAAAAAAAAGTGAAGAAATTGAAAAAGAAATCGTCGTCGTAAGGACTGATACTCCATACATGAAAGTCAAAACAAGCTTCGGTGAAATTAAAAGCAAATGCAGCAGGTTAAGGCTGCAATGGGAATTCCGCTGCTAAATGTAGAGGAGAGAGCGTATAGGTTGAAGGAGTACAATAAAGTTCCCTACGAGGAGTATCAATATTGTCTGGTGACATGATCGAAGAAGAAATGGGAGACGATATGGAATACACGTGAGAACCAGTATTTGAGTGAGTTTAGCAGAGCTTTGGAAGACTTGCGATCAAATATGGCAACAGGGATGGATGACATTCCATAGGAATTTTAAAAATAATTGGGGGAAGCTGCAACCAAATAAAATTTCAAGTTTCTCTATAGAATCTATGACCCTGGAAACATGATAGACTTTCGGAAAAAACCGTCCACACAATTCCGAAGACAGCAAGGGCAGATAAGTGTGTGAATATCGCACAATCAGCTAAACGGCCCATGCATCTAAGTTGTTGACAAGAACAATATACTGAAGAAAAGAAAAGAGCATTGAGGTTCTTTAGCTGACGATGCTTGACTTCAGGAAAGATAAATGCTCCAAACAGGCAGTTCTGATAGTGTGCTTGATAATGGGTCTCAACCAGAGGCTTCGTCGACTCTGTGACGGTCTTGGCTGCAGATTTCTAGACTTGCGCTATTGGGTGGGGAATTGTAGGATGCCCCAGATAGGTCAGGGGTGCACTACACAAAGGAAGCGGCTACTCGGGTAGCAGAGTACTTGGGGCGTGCACATGGGGCTTTTTAGGCTAGGCGGTAGTGCGAGGTGTCCTGATGAACACTCACCAGTCGACGTGCAGGCAGGGAAATCAGGCAGGGAAGTCAGTGTAAAGACACTTCAGCTATCAAGATATTAGGAGTAAATTTTCAGAGTGTTCGGAATACAGTTCCTGAATTTACTGCCCTCCAGGAAGCGTGTGGGGCGCAAATTATTCTCGGGACTGAGACCTGGCTGAAGCCTGAGATAGGAAGTTCTGAAATATTTAGTGAGGGTTGGAACGTGTATCGGAGAGACAGATTAGACACCGTAGGAGGTAGTGACTTCATTGTAGTTGACAAAAATATTGTGTCTACTGAGGTCGAAGTAGAGTGTGATTGTGAAGTTATCTGGACACGTTTAACGGGGCTAGGGGAAATAAAGTTAATTTTGGGGTCTTATTACAGACCACCAGGTTCCACCGTGGCAGTTCTAGAATCATTCAAAGGGAGTCTACATTCTGTATCGCAGAAGTACCCGGATCACGCTGTATTAGTCGGAGGCGACTTCAACCTACTTAGTATAGACTGGGATGTCTATAGATTCATTACAGATGGTACAGACAAGTCGTCGTGTGAATTACTTTTGAACACGTTATCCGAAAACTGTCTTGAGCAGCTAAATTGACAGCCAACGCGTAATGGAAATATTTTAGATCTGGTGGCCACGAACAGACCAGACCTCATCGACGGTGTCAGTGTTGAGACAGGGATTAGTGATCATGATGTTGTCATTGCGACTATGGTTACGAAAGTTAAAAAGTTGGTCAAGAAGGCTAGGAGAGTATTCTTACTAGAAAGAGCAGATAAGCAGTTGTTAGCATCCCACTTAGTAAATGAATCGAGTTCATTTACTTCCGGTACGATGGACGTGTAAGAATTATGGGCAAATTTTAAACGTATTGTAAATCACGCATTGGAAAAGTATGTGGCGAAAAAGTGGGTTACAGACGGAAAAGACCCACCGTGGTTTAACAGCGCAATTCGGAGAATGCTCAGGAAGCAAAGGCAGTTGCACTCGCGGTACAAGAAAGATCGGGAGAATGAGGACAGGCAAAAGTTAGTAGAGATTCGTGCTGCTGTAAAAAGGGCGATGCGCGAAGCAATTCAACCACTACCACCGTCATACCTTAGCAAAAGATCTTGCTGAAAACCCAAGGAAATTCTGGTCTTACGTAAAATCGGTAAGCGGGTCGAAGGCTTCCATCCAGTCACTCACTGACCAGTCTGACTTGGCAACGGAAGACAGCAAAACGAAAGTTGAAATTTTAAATTTAGCATTTGAGAAATCTTTCACGCAGGAGGATCGTACAAACATACCGCCCTTTGAGTCTCGTACAGATTCCCGTATGGAGGACATAATGATAGACATCCCTGGGGTTGTGAAGCAGCTGAATGGGTTGAAAATAAATAAATCGCCAGGTCCTGATGGGATTCCAATTCGGTTTTACAGAGAGTACTCTACTGCAATGGCTCCTTACTTAGCTTGCATTTATCGCGAATCTTTTGCCCAACGTAAAGTCCCGAGCGACTGGAAAAAAGCGCAGGTGACACCTGTATATAAGAAGGGTAGAAGGACGGATCCTCAAAGTTACAGACCAATATCCTTAACATCGATAATATTCTTCTCGGGTATGCAGCCGGATCATAACGTCTTCATGACACAATATTTCCGCGGTCCAAGTGGCCACCATCTTCAGGTGAGGGTGCTGGTGCACGATCTCGCCGGAACTGACTTCCTAGCGCAAGCTGCGGCCCCTATATAGGCCGCAGAAGACCCACAACGCGTGCGCGACAAGGTGCCGTAACTGCCCTCTAGCGCAGTAAACATACGGCGCCGCCAGTGGTGGAAATAGGCGAAATCGAGATATCGCTGTCAAAAATTAAAAAATTTTTATTCCGACGATCGAAACACAGACCGTTGTTTTTTGATGTCAGATAACACCGGGTCCCAAGTCTTACTTAAAAGATAGCACTTGTCTCTATTAATAAGACTGTCAGATAGACGAATCTCTATGGATTCTTTTAAAACACAGTCCCAATAGCGAGATGCCGGGGCAACCATTTGTGTCTTGTCATAAAGCATTCTGTGTCCCTCGGTGAGACAGTGCTCCGCCACTGCAGATTTCTCAGGTTGAAGCAGCCGTGTGTGCCGCTGATGCTCAACACATCGGTCCTGAATGGTACGAATTGTCTGCCCAATATAAGCCTTCCCACAGTGGCAAGGGATCTTATACACACCGGGCTTCCTCAAACCCAAGTCATCCTTTACAGAGCCAAGGAGCGCTCTAATCTTGGCTGGCGGACGAAAAATACTTTTGATATGGTATCTTTTCAGAATTCTTCCTATCTTCGAGGAAATGCTCCCAGCAAAAGGCAAAAAAGCCACCGATTTGCAGGTATCTACTGGTGGTTCAGGCGAAGGTCCAAACTGGAAAGCACGACGGATCTGTTTATCTGTATAGCCATTCTGCTTGAACACAACCTTAAGATGATCCAATTCTTGGGCAGACAATTCGGACCATTCAGGACCGATGTGTTGAGCATCAGCGGCACACACGGCTGCTTCAACCTGAGAAATCTGCAGTGGTGGAGCACTGTCTCACCGAGGGACACAGAATGCTTTATGACAAGACACAAATGGTTGCCCCGGCATCTCGCTATTGGGACTGTGTTTTAAAAGAATCCATAGAGATTCGTCTATCTGACAATCTTATTAATAGAGACAAGTGCTATCTTTTAAGTAAGACTTGGGACCCGGTGTTATCTGACATCAAAAAACAACGGTCTGTGTTTCGATCGTCGGAATAAAAATTTTTTAATTTTTGACAGCGATATCTCGATTTCGCCTATTTCCACCACTGGCGGCGCCGTATGTTTACTGCGCTAGAGGGCAGTTACGGCACCTTGTCGCGCACGCGTTGTGGGTCTTCTGCGGCCTATATAGGGGCCGCAGCTTGCGCTAGGAAGTCAGTTCCGGCGAGATCGTGCACCAGCACCCTCACCTGAAGATGGTGGCCACTTGGACCGCGGAAATATTGTGTCATGAAGACGTTATGATCCGGCTGCATACCCGAGAAGAATATTATCAATTATTACGCCGGGAAAGCCTTCGTAGCCACATCCTTAACATCGGTTTGTTCCAGGATTCTCGAGCATATTCTCAGTTCGAATACAATGAATTTCCTTGTGACAGAGAAGTTGCTGTCCATGCATCAGCACGGCTTTAGAAAGCATCGCTCCTGCGAAGCGCAGCTCGCCCTTTTTTCACATGATATCTTGCGAACCATGGATGAAGGGTATCAGACGGATGCCATATTCCTTGACTTCCGGAAAGCGTTTGACTCGGTGCCCCACTGCAGACTCTAACAAAGGTACGAGCATATGGGATTGGTTCCCAAGTATGCGAGTGGCTCGAAGACTTCTTAGGTAATAGAACCCAGTACGTTGTCCTCGATGGTGAGTGTTCATCGGAGGTGAGGGTATCATCTGGAGTGCCCCAGGGAAGTGTGGTAGGTCCGCTGTTGTTTTCTATCTACATAAATGATCTTTTGGATAGGGTGGATGGCAATGTGCGGCTGTTTGCTGTGGTGTACGGGAAGGTGTCGTCGTTGAGTGACTGTAGGAGGATACAAGATGACTTGGACAGGATTTGTGATTGGTGTAAAGAATGGCAGCTAACTCTAAATATAGATAAATGCAAATTAATGCAGATGAATAGGAAAAAGAATCCTGCAATATTTGAATACTCCATTAGTAGTTTAGCGCTTGACACAGTCACGTCGATTAAATATTTGGGCGTAATATTGCAGAGCGATATGAAGTGGGACAAGCATGTAATGGCAGTTGTGGGGAAGGCGGATAGTCGTCTTCGGTTCATTGGTAGAATTTTGGGAAGATGTGGTTCATCTGTAAAGGAGACCGCTTATAAAACACTAATACGACCTATTCTTGAGCACTGCTCGAGCGTTTGGGATCCCTATCAGGTCGGATTGAGGGAGGACATAGAAGGAATTCAGAGACGGGCTGCTAGATTTGTTACTGGTAGGTTTGATCATCACGCGAGTTGTTACGGAAATGCTTCAGGAACTCGGGTGGGAGTCTCTAGAGGAAAGGAGGCGTTCTTTTCGTGAATCGCTACTGAGGGAATTTAGAGAAACAGCATTTGAGGCTAACTGCAGTACAATTTTATTGCCGCCAACTTATATTTCGCGGAAAGACCACAAAGATAAGAGTGATTAGGGCTCGTACAGAGGCGTATAGGCAGTCATTTTTTTCCTCGTTCTGTTTGGGAGTGGAACAGGGAGAGAAGATGGTAGTTTTGGTACGATGTACCCTCCGCCACGCACCGTATGGTGGATTGCGGAGTATAGATGTAGATGTAGATGGACGCCAGAATTAAGAAAAATCAAGACACGTCCGTAGGATTTGTCTACTTAGAAAAAGCGTTCGACATCGTAAAATCGTGCAAAGTGATCGAAATTCGGAGAAAAACAGAACTAAGTTATAAGGAAAAATGTGCAGTATACAATATGTACAAGAACCATAAGATTGGAAGATCATGTGCGAAGCGCTCGTATTAAAAAGGGTGTGATCCAAGGATGTAGTCTTTGGCGCCCCATTTGTTAATCTATATATCGAAGAAGCAACGACGGAAATAAAAGAAAGATTCAAGAGGTGGATTAAAATTCATGGTGAAAGGATATCAATGATAAGATTTGCTGATGACGTTGTTAACCTCAGTGAAAGCGACGAAGAATTACAGGATCTTTTGAGTAGAATGAACGGTCTAGTGAGTACAGAATACGGGTTGAGAGTACACCGGAGAAAGACGGAAGTTATTATTATTATTAGTGTTATTAATCGTATGGCAGTTTACATATTATAAAACGTAAATTTTCGCGGCCAGAAATGACACAATTAATAAAATGTTCCGGGCTATTATGCCGTGTTCGAATGGATTTCACCTTAAAAGCCAACGTTTCGTCCCCAACTGCGAAGGACATTTTGAAGGGGGATCGTAGCTACTTTGAATGTTCGATTCACGCCCTGGCTCTCTGCTGACTACAGCAAGATTCCTCTTCCGAGTGCTTCCGCGCAGTGGCGCGACGTCATACGTTTTGTGTGCTTGGGCCACACGGTTTACCGAAAACCCACGCACGCAGACCGTTACCTACACAGGGGTTCGAACCACCATTCACAACAAAAACGATGCATCATCACAACGTTGCGAACCAGAGCTGTTTGGCGGAGAATTAAAACATCTCACCAGTGCATTCCTCAAGCTTGGTTATTCGTTCGCTGAGGTGAAAAGAGCGTTAAGACCACCGCGTAGAAATCATAACGGAAGCTCAAGCGCCTGTGCAATCTGTAGTTTTCCTGCCGTTCATTAATCACGTTGCTGACAGCATAGGAATAATCATTAAAAAACGAAACATGGCGGTAATGTACAAATTCACTCGGAATATACAAGATCACCTAAAACTGGCCAAGGATTCTCGCCAACCGCTGGAAAAAGCAGGAATTTGTAGGATTTCCTGTAGACGTGGGGTTGTGTACTACGTGGGTACTACAAAAAGAACGGTCAAAAACGACTAGAAGAGCACAAGGGCAATTGAAAAAGAGGGGAGACTGACAGATTAGCTGTTGCGGAACGTGCTTTGCAGCCAGGATACCAACACATTCACTTGATAGGACTCAAGCACTGGCAGCCACAAGCGGATACCATGAAAGGTTATATGGAGACGCCATAGAGATTGTAAAACACCCCAGGAATCTAATAGGAAGGAGGAATCGTGAAACTGAATGACATCTGGATTCCTGTGCTGAAGAAGATGTGAAGCAGTCTTCCATCACGAGATGATAGCAACAGCGAACGATGGCAGTCGACAACGCCAAATGCGCTCGGGTAGACAAAACATGTGACGTCACGCCACTGCGCGGAAGCACGCGGAAGAGGAATTTTGCTGTAGTTAAGAGTGAGCCAGGGTGTGAATCAGATAGCGAAAGTAGCTACGATCCCCCTTGAAAATGTCCTCCGCAGATGGAGAGGAAACGTTGGGTTTTAAGGTGAAATCCATTCGACCACGGTAATAGACTGGAAGATTTTATTAATTGTGATTTTACACATTACTTTAGAATTTCAATGAGGATTAGCAGGAATGAGCATAGCTAGTAACTTAACGTCAAAATTGGTACCCATGATGAAAATGAGGCTAAGAAGTTCTGCTGCCTCGGAAACAAAATAGCGTGTGGCAGACGAAGTTGGACATAAAGCTCAGACTACCACAAGTAAGAGGAAGTCTGTTAGTATAAAAAAAGCCTTAATTTGAGGGAGATGTTTCTACGAATGTACATTTTCAGCACAACATTGTATGGTAGCGAAACTTGGGCCGTGTGAAAAGCGGAAAAAATGAGAATCCAAGGATTCCAGATCTCGTGCTATAGAACGACATATTAGATAAGGACATATAAGATAAGTAATGAGGAGGTTCTTCACAGAATCGAAGAAAAAAGGAACTTATATGAAACACTGACAAGAATAAGGGACAGGAAGACATGACGTGTTAAAACACCAGGGTACAATCTCTATGATACTTGAGGAGACGACGCAGGGTAAAAAATGTAGGGAAAAACAGATATTGGAATATATACTTCTTCTTCTTCTTCTTCTTCTTCGGTTATCAACCCACAGGTTGGTTGGCAGCAGCACGCCATTCCGTTCTTTTGTCAACTTTCTTCTTCATATCTGCATAGGTCTGGCACCCGATGTCATTTATTACTTGTTGAATGTAGCTTAATCTAGGTCGTCCTCGGCGAGTTCTTCCTTCAATGATTCCTTCTAATATTCTCTTAATGAAATTGTTATGCCGTAAAATGTGACCTATGAAGGTTATTCTTCTTTTCTGTATATTTCGCCAAAGAGATCTGTTTTCTTTCACTCTTCTGAGGACATCTTCGTTTGTAGCCTTGTCTCGCCAGCTGATTTTTTCCATTCTCCGGTAGCACCACATTTCGAATGCCTCTAATCTTCTCTTTTCTTCTTTTCCACAAGTCCAAGTTTCACATCCGTAAAGGGCTGTACTCCACACATAGGTTTTCATGACTCTCTTTCTTACGTCTAAACTAACATTTCTACTCGTCAGTAAGTTTCTTTTTCCATTGAATGCTATTTTGGCAAGTTGTATTCTGTTTTTAATGTCACTTTTGCTCCTTCCATCTGCTGTTATTTTGCTGCCTAAGTAGTTAAATTCTGTAACCTGCCCTAGTTTCTCTCCCTTTATTGTTATTCGTATGGGTTCATTGTAGTTCAGGGCGCCACTCACCATATATACAACACGTAATAATTGAGGACGTGTGGTGATAGTGGTATTCCGAGATGATTAGGCTGGCACAACGAAGGTTCGTGGCAGGCCGCATGAAACCCGTCAGAAGACTGAAGACTTTTAAAAAAAAAAGCCTACCGACATTGTCTGATCAATACACTACTAACTATCGTAATTGAAGGCTCTGAAAAAAGAATGATAGACAGTCACTGTAAATAACTTTTAAAGTCTGTATCACCCATTAACGACAGGAATATTTCCTGGTTCAAACAGGCATGTAGTGTAATTAAACGCAAAACCCCTCCATCCGTAATGTTTCAACCGCCTTTTGTCTCTGTTGCTAGTAAAATGTGATCTACTGATGAAGTTTACAATGTATTATCGTAGGATATATTGCTCAGGCGTCTTCAGGCATATCAGAGACGTAGAACAGTTTCATTAGCGTTAAATGTACTAAAAATTATTGTTTTAGGACTTTGGCAACAATTCTGAGAAATAGGAAATTTGAGGGTGCAGCTTCCAAAAAAATAAAAACAAAAATAAAAAATTGCACTTCAGACTTGAATCCTTTTCCAGACTGCAGAATCGTTTTCAACAAACACTGGTCTCCAGGAAAATTGTAGTCACTAACATTCCAGATAAGTTGTGAAAAGTGACTAGCGTTTTGGCGATTCCATCTTGGTGTCTTGGTGTGGGAAGGTATGGTCAGCTGGCGCATAGAGCTTCTCATCTTCATCGTGGTTGGAAGAATATGCCAGAGGTACAGAATGAGATACTTCACTTACTGCGCCTGTGGTCTAAAAAGAAAAAAGGTAGCGTCTTTGATATCAGTAATCAAAACAACCTCAGTCCTCGGTTCGAAATCCGCACAGCTTAAGATTTTCTGAATAAGAAGTCAGTCTCATTCTGCCAACGGCTTTATCAAAGAGGGCGGAGGAGCGGGCAGAGGTTCAGGGCACTCTCTTTGTCCTTGGGGTGGGAAAGGAGAATCAGCAATGATCAACGGCATGAGGATGCAGAAGTCAAAGGAAACCATTGCATTAAAGACACTTAACGTGTATCCACAGAAATATGGCATGTAACTCTAAAAATATCATGATGATCTCTCCACTGGAAAAAGATTCCGGAATAGTCTCTGATTCGGATCTCCGAGAGGAGACTGCCAAGGGGGAGGTGGCCACGAGAGAAAGAATGAATAATCAACGAGGATAACATTCTACGAGTTGGGGCGTGAAATGTCAGAAGCTTGAACGTGATAGGGACGCTAGAAAATCTGGAAAGGGAAATCTAAAGGCTCAATCTAGATGTAGTAGGGGCCAGTCAAGTCAAATGGAAAGAAGAATAGGATTTCTGGTCAGTGAGTATAGGGTAATATCAACAGCAGCAGAAAATGGTATGACTGGAGCAGCATTCGTAATGATCAGGAAGGTAGGGCAGAGTGTGTGTTTCTGTGAACAGTTCAGTTGTACGGTTGTTCATATCAGAATCGATAGCAAATCACCACCGACAACAATAGTGCTAGATTGCATCATGGTCAGATAGATATTCCTAAATCTACGAGGGGTAAGATTTGTCTGATGGAAAAGAAGAAAAAACAAGAGTCGATTCAGTAGAGATAGAGAATCCAGTATTAAAATCAGAATTCAAAAGAGCTTTGGAGGAGTTAAGATCAAATAAGGCAGAAGGGATAGATAACGTTCCATCACAATTTCTAAAATCTGTGGGGGAAGCGGCAAGAAAACGACTATTGACTCTGGTGTGTAGAATGTATCAGTCTGGCGACATACCACGGATAAATATCATCCACACATTCCGAAGAATGCAAGAGCTGACAAGTGCGAGAATTATCGCAAAGTCAGCATCTCATGTATCCAAGTTGCTGACAAGAATAATATATAGAAGAATGGAAAAAAATGAGGATCAGTCAGGTGACGGTAAGTTTGGTTTAGGAAAGGTAAAGGCACCAGAGAAGCAATTCTAACGTTGCGGCTGGTAATGGAGGCAAGACTAAAGAAAAATCAAGACATGTTTATAGGATTTGTCGCCGGGGAAAAAGCGTTTGACAATGTAAAATGGTGCAATATGTTTGAAATTATCAGGAAAATAGGTAAGCTATAGGAAGAGACGGTTGATATACGACTTGTACAATAGTCAAGAGAGAATTATAAGAGTGGACGACCAAGAAAGAACTGCTCGGATTAAAAAGGGTGTAAGACAGGTATGTAGTCTTTCGCCCCTACTGTTCAATATGTACATCGAAGAAGCAATGATGGAAATAAAAGAAAAGCTCAGGAGTGGAGTTAAATGCAAGGTGAAAGGATATTGATGATACTATTCATTAATAACATTGCTCTCCTGAATGAAAATGATGATCTGCTGAATGGAATAATCAGTCTAATGAGTACAGAACATGGGCTGAGACTAAACAGAAAAAGACTAAAGTAATTAGAATTAGCAGAAATGAGTGCAGCGAGAAACTTACCATGCGGATTGGTGGTGGCAAAATGACCATTCCTGAGCAAGAGAAATCTACTAGCACCAAACATAATCCTTAATTTGAGGAAGAAATTTCTGAGAATCTACGTTTGGAGCACAGCATCGTATGGTAGTGAAACATGGACTATGGGAAAACCGTAACAGAAGAGAATCGAAGCATTTGAGATGAGGTGCTACAGACAAATGGTGAAAATTAGGTGGAGTGACAAGGTAGTGAATGAGGAAGCGCTGCGTAGAATCGGAGAGAAAAAGAATATGTGGAAAACACTAACAAGGAGTAGGGACAGGACGGTAGGACATCCGTTAAGACATCATGGAATGGCTTCCATGGTGCTAGAGGGAACTGTAGAGTGCAAAAACTGTAGAGGAAAACAGAGATTGGAATGCATCCAGCAAGTAACTGAGGATGTAGGTTGAATTCCTACTCTGAGATGAGTCAAAAAGAAAAGAAAAAAAAAGAGAAAGAAAAGCTTCACTTTTTGAACGATAATACCTGTGCACATTGTGTTCCTCTGTAATCTGAGTTTTTCTCTTGTTACACATCCACCACATGAACAGATTAGAGAGGCCTTGAATCCAATACAATGGATTTGGAATAATTTGGGCCGACAAGCAGCAGCCCAGTGATTGTTTTCAAGGATTCATCCATATTTTTGCACTTCTGTATTTCAGGTATAGGATTGATTGGCAAAAAGGCTGTTGTACCATATTTACTATTTTTTATGAGGATGGCAAGGATGGCATCATGTTATATATTGCTAATAGTCTGTTTCAGAACGATTCTAGTGAACAGTTTTGAATACCATAACGTTTTAAATATTTTGTTCAAAATGTTCAAATGTTGTGAAATCTTATGGGACTTAACCGCTAAGGCCATCAGTCCCTAAGCTTACACACTACTTAACCTAAATCATCCTAAGGACAAACACACACACGCATGCCCGAGGGAGGACTCGAACCTCCTCCGGGACCAGCCGCCCAGTCGATGACTGCAGCGCCTTTGACCACTCGACTAATCCCGCGCTGCAAATATTTTGTTATTAAGCTTTTCTGTAACTCGGCCACACTGCTGTTCAAGGAGTACGCTTCAGTACGCTTCACTGTGTCTATATTGGTTTACCTTCCGGCATAATTACGCACAGTTTGAATAGTAAACTACCGGTTTATGGCGTCGACGACCGTCTTCAGATCATAAGACGGATGCAGTAGCTCACCCTAGTCTCTGAGAAAACCACATTGTAACTTGAAATTGTGGTGATTGTGTTGGGAGAATAGACTATTTACGAAAGTAACATTTCAACGTTTACTGATGTCTCCACATGAACCAAATTTTGGACAGTTACGGAATAAAATATACACATGCAACCCCACCTCCCGGCCCCCTCCAGGTCTAATAAAGAGAGAGATTAAAGTGCTAGATAGTTGCCAATCTACATATCTGCTCAAACAACCGCGCTAATTAAGCTGTCCGCAATGAAATTAGTAAACGCTAACTATCGGCCCAGCAATGGATCAGTTGGCGGGAAGTAATCATAAATTTTTGTTAGTTAGGCAAAGGGACGACTAAGTATGGAATGAAATTCACAGGTAAAATAAATTACCGAATTTATTAACAAAAATTTGATTTACTTCAGACATTGTTAAATAATTCAGTAACAGCTTATTCTAGATGGAACAGACAGTAACAATAAAACGAAGAAAAAGAAAACTGAAATGACATACAGTTGGAAAACTTTAGGAAAGAAGACCACTTGATGCTGAGTTCAGCTCCCTAACTGACCCAAATCGCGAAACTCCTACAGTGATTGCGTATCATGCTTAGAATAGAAGTTGTGCACAGTGCCTGCCCCAGTGACCAAGCTGAAACTAACCGTGAGGTGATGGAGAGTTACTAAATTCATCGAGATCTATTCCGCTCTCTCATTTTGCATTTAACTGTGGAATTCCCGTTACACTCTTAATATTAGCACACTTGCTTTTAATTTCATCGAAGGTTGTTTTGACTTTCCTATATACTGAGTCGGCCCGCCCGACAATCATTTCCATTTAAATTTCTTCACATTTCTCATGCAGCCATTTCGTATTAGCTTCCTGCACTTCCTATTTATTATATTCCTCAGTGACTTTTATTTCTGTATGCCTTAGTTTCCCTGAACATTTTTGTTCTTCCATCATTCATCGATCATCTGCAGTGTTTCTCCTGTTACTAATGGTTTCTTTACAGTTACCTTCTTTATACCTAAGTTTTCCTTTCAAACTTTTGTGATTGCCCTTTCTAGAGATATCCATTCCTCTTCAACTGCACTGCCTACTGTACTGTTCCTTATCGCGGTATCTGTAGCCTCAAAGAACTTCATGTATATCTCTTCATTCCTTAGTACTTCCGTAGCCCATACAGATATACAAAGTGTAAAAATTAGTAAACAGAGCTACCACGTCTTGCAGCTACAATACCTTCAGACTGGCAGGCAACAAGTGAAACTGAGCTTGGATGACAGATACGGGCATGTCATTCCATGTTGCTTCAACTGTATGCCAGCGTTCTGCTCAGTGATCGAATCTGTCTCTCATCACTACATGTTTTGAATGGATGACAGATCTGGAGAAATATCGGCCAGGGCAACAGCTGAATACCTTCTGTATTGATGTAGGTCAGGAAACTACAGGCAGTTAAGTGGTAATATTGTTATGAGGTAGCGTCACAGAGATCTCGAACACAAAGCTAGTGCACTTAGCGCGTCAGAAAGGTAACAGGTACTGACCGAATTATCGCCTAAGACAATGGAACTCTATACTGCCACGCCATGTTCTGGGCCGGTATATCCTTTGTCGTGACCAGGAGAAACAACTTTCGCCTGGTCACAGCTGTGGTTTCTTTGACTGCTCTGGGAGAAGACTCATCAACTAGAACACATGACATATTAATTCACTTTATTAAATAAGTAAATAAAACTTTGGTACATATTTTATGTGTGGGGTCTCTTACAGGGTGCCTAAAGGATGCTGCTTTCTCGGATAGCTGTACAACAATTTAAGCAAATCACATTAATGGCTTTTATTATAATAAGGCAGATTGACAATATTAACTTTTGCTTACAAGAACGTGTCGCAGGCGATGGGCGACGTGCAAATAATAAATGTCTTTCGCTATATACAATGTGGTTTCTCCCAGTGTCAGTTTCTAGTGTCAGACCGAGGCTGGCAATAGCGGCGCTTGTATTCTCTTCTTGTAGAGGCCGCTCCTGTCCTGGTGCGGTCCTAATCAGCGGGCTATTGGCTGAGGTCGTCTCACAGCCTTCTCTGCTTTTGCGTTCTTCATCTCCGTGCCGGCGCTAATCTTACGCCGGAACATCATGTATATAGACTGAAGCGGCGAGTGAAAATTTGTACCAGGGCCGAGAATCGGAAGCGGGTCTCCTGCTTATTACGCAGGTGTGTGAGCTACTAAGCAACCTTGGCACAGCAGTTCACACAGCTGCGCGGATTACCACGGCACGCCTCCCTTCTCGATCCAAATTCTCACTGCCTCCCCAGTCTACTTTAAATTCCCCCTTACATACAAACAGAATTTGGATTAAGGAGGGAGGCGTGCTGTTGTGTGAACCTCCGTGCCAAGGTGGTTTAGAGCCTAACACACCTGCCTAGTAAGCAGGAGACCCGGGTTCGATTCCCGGCCTTGGTAGAAGTTATCACTCACCATTTCTGTCTATATACATTCCCTCATGTCTTAGCAGATGTCCTATCATCCTGTCCCTTCTCCTTATCAGTGTTTTCCACATATTTCTTTCCTCTCCGATTCTGCGTAGAACCTCCTCATTCCTTACCTTATCAGTCCACCTAATTTTCAACATTCGTCTATAGCACCACATCTCAAATGCTTCGATTCTCTTCTGTTCCGGTTTTCCCACAGTCCATGTTTCACTACCATACAATGCTGTACTCCAGACGTACATCCTTAGAAATTTCTTCCTCAAATTAAGGCCGGTATTTGATATTAGTAGACTTCTCTTGGCCAGAAATACCTTTTTTGCCATAGCGAGTCTGCTTTTGATGTCCTCCTTGCTCCGTCCGTCATTGGTTATTTTACTGCCTAGGTAGCAGAATTCTTTAACTTCATTGACTTCGTGACCATCAATCCTGATGTTAAGTTTCTCGCTGTTCTCATTTCTACTACTTCCCATTACCTTCGTCTTTCTCCGATTTACTCTCAAACCATACTGTGTACTCATTAGGCTGTTCATTCCGTTCAGCAGATCATTTAATTCTTCTTCACTTTCACTCAGAATAGCAATGTCATCAGCGAATCGTATCATTGATATCCTTTCACCTTGTATTTTAATTCCACTCCTGAACCTTTCTTTTATTTCCATCATTGCTTCCTTGATGTACAGATTGAAGAGTAGGGGCGAAAGGCTACAGCCTTGTCTTACACCCTTCTTAATACGAGCACTTCGTTCTTGATCGTCCACTCTTATTATTCCCTCTTGGTTGTTGTACATATTGTATATGACCCGTCTCTCCCTGTAGCTTACCCCTACTTTTTTCAGAATCTCGAACAGCTTGCACCATTTTATATTGTCGAACGCTTTTTCCAGGTCAACAAATCCTATGAAAAGTGTCTTGATTTTTCTTTAGCCTTGCTTCCATTATAAGCCGTAACGTCAGAATTGCCTCTCTCGTCCCTTTACTTTTCCTAAAGCCAAACTGATCGTCACCTAGCGCATTCTCAACTTTCTTTTACATTCTGCATATACGGTAGATGTATCGATCGTGATGCTGCAGTCGGGACTTGGAATATGAGAACCCACTCCTGTGTCCAGTGCTGACGAAGGTCGCACCACTGTTAGAGCGCTCCTCTGTTGTTGCTTCAAGGGAAGTCACAACAATGGTGACCACGCTAGCAGTCTTTGGTGCTCTACACGGAGTCATACAGTCTGTGTGGAATACCGCTTCCGGCCGTTTTTTGGTACGATCAAAGTGTAAGTGTCTGTATAGATACTTGTCTTGCTGCAAACAAGCCCACTGGCTGCCCCAGACTACGTGACGTTGTTGTACTGTCTAGCGTAGCTCAGCGATCAGTCTTTCGGTACTGTCGGGCGCAAGCCATGTAGCGCTGTTCAGATCCCAGTACGGCGTTGAGTGTAGCCTTCCTAAACCTATCTATTGTACACTGACGGAAAAAATCGCAACATCAAAAAATAAGTAATGAAATTTTTAGAATAGATTTGTCTAGGTAACACATTTAAGTGATAAACATTGCAAGATCGCAGGTTAAGCCATTCAAAATGTGAAATTCTTGTACATTAATAACCGACGAATCCGCCAGAATATCGAAAGCAAGCATCCAACCGTGGATGCATTCTTTTGTACAGGTTCCGGACGTCATCTTGAGGAATGGAGTTCCCTGCCTATGTCAGTTGGCCAGCCGATACAGGAACCGTTAATGCTGTTCGTGGAGAACACCGGAATTGTCTTCCGACAATATCCGATATTTGCTCGATTGGAGGCAAATCTGCTGATCGAGCAGGCCAAGACAACGCGCGAACATTGCCCTGTTGCAAAACACCCCCTGGAATGCCGTTCATGAATGACAGCACAGCAGGTCTAATCACCAGATTGACGTACAAATTTGTAGTGAGGGCGCTTGAGATAACTACGAAAGTGCTTCCGTTTTCATACGAAATTGCACCCCAGACTGTAACTCCAGGTGTAGGTCCAATCTGTCTAGCATGCAAACAGGATGGTGCTGGCCCTCAACTGGCCTTTTCGTAACCAACACGCATACATCACTGGCACCGAGGCAGAAGCACAACAGACCTCTACCCTGCGCTCCAATGAACGCTCGCTTGACACCAATGAAGTCGCAGATAGCGGTGGTTTGGGGTCACCTACAGGGCGTCTGGCTCGGAGCTGTCCGTGAAGTAACCGATTTGCAACAGTTCGTTGTGTCACTGTGGTGACAACTGCTGCTCAAATTTCTGCTGCAGACGCAGTACGATGCGCCGCAGCCATATGCCGAACACGATGGGCTTGTCTCCAGGTAGCGCCAAGTGACTTTCTAGAGCCGAGTCTCCTTGTGACTGTTCACTGTCGTGATCACCGCTGCTAGAAATCACGTACAGTGTCTACATTCCTGCCAAGTGTTTCTGCAAAGTCGCAGAAGGAACATCCACCGCCTCGTAGCCCTACTACAGGACCTCGCTGAAACTCAGTAATGTGTTGATAACAGCGTCTTTGTAGTCTTAAAGGCATTCTTGACTAACGTCAACTTACCACGCCAGATCTCCAAGGTAACTGACGCTTAAGATCTCTCCAGCGTGTATTTAAAGCAAACGTGATTTTCATCCTCATAGTGGCGCTAATAGCGTCACTCTTTTGCGGTTGGTGCGAAATTTAAATAGACACATCTCTCAGATGTAGAAACATGCAACTCCTTCTTTGTGTTGCGATCTTTTTTTTTCCGTCAGCGTATATCTGCAGGAGTGCCGAGAGATTCTGACAAAAACAAACAGCAATATTATAGAACGATAAACTGTAGTCTCAATAGCTCATTATCTTGCCGCTATTAAATTGCGACTCATTCTGATAGACCTCTCACTTTTTTAGCCAAGGCATAACATGATCTTCTCAAAAACAGCCTACACTCACATGCAACTTTTGAATAAGAAAGCGTTCCTTGTATATTAAATGCAGAAGGCATTACTTCTTTTTACTTCGTACAGTTACACTCAACCCTAATCATTTGCGTATGCAAGCATATAGTGCGTGACAGTTTAAAGTTTGTTGAGTGCTACCATCGTGGTGCTGGTTTTTTAATGGACAAAAAATGGTTCAAATGGCTGTGAGCACTATGGGACTTAACAGCGGAGGTCATCAGTCCCCAAGAACTTAGAACTACTTAAACCTAACTACCTAAGGACATCACACACATCCATGCCCGGTGCAGGAATCGAACCTGCGACCGTAGCGGTGGCTCGGTTCCAGACTGAAGCGCCTAGAACCACTAGGCCACTCCGGCCGGCTTTTAATGGACAGTCCGCTTCGATAGCTGAGCGGTCATTGTGACGCACTGTCATCCTACGGGCCCGGGTTCGATTCCCGGCTGGGTCGGGGATTTTCTCCGCTCAGGGACTGGGTGTTGTGTTGTCTTCATCATCATTTCATCCCCATGCACAGCGCAGGTCGCCCAATGTGGTGTCGAATGTAATAAGACTTGCAACAAGGTGGCCGGACCTGCCCCATAAGGGGCCTCCCAGCGAATGACGCCAAACGCTCATTTCCACTTCCATTTAATGGACAGCAGAGTATTTTATTAATTTTGGAGTATGAACATACACTGATAGAGATGCTGATTTTCCAGGTCACACCAGAACAAAGGAAGCTACAGGTGCGGAGGGTGAGCGCCGTCAGATGCGCAGCCTCCAGAACTTCGAGGTGCATTGCCGCGGGCGGGCGGACCTGCCGTTCCACTTCGTGGTGGCGCCGTCTGGCGCCGTGTACGAGGGCCGCGGCTGGGAGCTGGCGGCAGACCTCAGCCTGGGTGTAGAGGTGGACGCTCCAGAGGACTGTGGCGGCCGCTGTCTGGTCGTGGCGCTGATGGGCACCTTCTGCAGACGCCTGCCGACGCCGACTGCGCTGCACGCCTTGGACACCCTGCTGGCGCTGGCGCAGGACCGGGGGGTCCTGGCACAGGACTACCACCTGGTGGGGCACTGCCAGCTGGCAGGCACCATCAGCCCGGGCGGGGCGCTCTTCTCGCTCCTCAAGCAGTGGCCACACTGGACCGACCGGCCGTTTGGCGGTGAAGATCGCGACGCTGAAGAAAGCGACCATGTACAATGACAGTGACTGCTCGTGTATTGACTCATCCTGATTTTCTGATTCTGCCTGATAGAACAAACCTTTCGTGTAAATCATGACAATGTAACAGTTAATTGTAAACAAGCAGATCGACTGCAAGGGTACTGGACAATAGAAAACAAAGTAGCTCTTCCAGTGGTAATAACTCTGTAGCTGAGACTGTTACATATACATCTACAGGGTGTTCCAGAAATGTTGCGAGAGACTTCTAGCGAAGGTGGGGCACATCGCAAGGATTGAGATTTGCATAGCAATCCGTGGCTGCAGACGCTGCCATATGCTGCTAGGTGGTGCTCTACACAAGTTTTGGCGCCGACACTTACCGGATTTATAGTGCCTTGATTGCTTTCTGTGGTGAGCCAAGAAATGTCTCATGTATCGCAAACCTGTGGAGTCTGAACTGGATCCCGTCGCACAAATCGTCTGTGCAGCTGCTACAATCAAAGAAACTCCCTGTGTGTTCGGTCGTGTCCGGCAGTCAGTGCTCCGTCCATGTCTGTGTGCATGGCGTCTGATGGTGCGAACTTCGAGCATCTGTTGTAACATCAGAGCCGTATTCATTTCGTACACCATGTGTACTCGTTATGTCCAATAAATGTTTCAAGTGAATCACTCTCAGATCTTCGGCCTCTGTTGCCACTTACCCCTAATGTTTGCGATCATGGGCCCTACGCAATTCTCAATGCTTATCTTGTGCCCCACATCGTCTAGAAGTGTGCTGCAACATTTCTGGGACATCTCGTACATCTAGAATTACACTCTGAAAGTTACCTAATCGTGTGTGTTGAAGGGTCCACCTCCCCCCCCCCACACACACACATTCACGTTCTAGTTGTGAATGGTGGGTCAGAACGATTGTTGGTAGGCTTCCATGTGAACTCTAATATATCTTCGTTTATCTTCATGGTCTTTCTGGGAGGTGTACGTGGGAGTTAGAACTATATTGGTTGATTTTTCTGCGAATGTACGCCATCGTCAATATTATGAAAATGATGGATGCTACCCGCCTTACAAAAGAGACGTTGGGTCACGGATACGAACAACTGAAAGACTGCTCTCCATTAAGCTTTCGGCCAAAAGGCTTGTTTCGAAGTATAAAAAACACACAAATTCACAAAAACGTGTGTGTGTATGCAAGAGTTATGATTCTGTGAATGTGTGTGTGTTTTCTTCTACAGAAATGGGACTTTTGGCCGTAAGTTTAATGTATACCAACTCATCGTCTCCTCCACACGGTGAGTAGCAATCTACCATTTTCAAAATGCTGTCGTTAATCCATTCTGGACTTTCCATTGTTTAATGTACACTTTCAGAATTTAACAGTACACTACATTGCAGTATACGTCTCCTGCCTGATAACAACTGACACTAGTCTTGACTAAGCTTCTCCGCGATACATTTGATATTACCTTATTACATGACGCAGTGACGAGGCGTGCTACTCTTTTTTGGGTCTTCTCTGTTTATCACTCCTGTCTAGTAAGGGTCACAGACTGACGATCAGTACTGAAGTATCGGTCGAACGAGATATTTGTAAGCTGCCTCCTTTCTGATTGGACTACAGTTCCTTTCTTGCAATGAATCTTACAAGCGTACTGTAAGAATTTCCCCGCATCGCTTTGATTCGAATTGGCAGGTTGTGTAGGGCACGACTAGAACATGTGTGAACAGGAAGACGCAACACTCAACCGCCAAGAAAACTGATTTCGAAAATTTTAGGCTTCTCATCTAAATCTGCAGGGTACTTTCTGTTGAGCTAGAATCACGTAATTGGGTCAGAAGCAAGGTTTCACAGTACAAGTAAACAGAAAAATCGGAAAATTGTTAATTTGTACTTATGTCACATATTTATATATTTTTTACCTCGAGTTATCCTACTGTCTCTTTCTCAGGAACAGGTACAAGTATTAAGTTGAAACTGATGTCACATTCCAAAGTCCATGATCCCTTGGCAGGGTAAAAAACTTTAACTTATAATTTAATGCAATGAAAAGATGCGGCCATTTACATCACATACTATTTTGAGATTCACAGATTTACTCTTGAAAACCTATAGCGTATGACCAAGAATCATGAAATGTGGCAATAAGCAAGGTTTCACAGCACAATTAAAGGAAGAAATTATTTTGCAATTGATCACAAAAGTCATAGAATTCCTGAAGCCAATATCTTTTCAGTATCGATATCGACAACAGGCAAAAATCGTCGATATTCTCGATTCCCAGGATGGATGAACCGTAATAAAAAGAATCTTGTACAGGCTGTTGCACAAGCGTCTCGGCACTCTTAACTTCGGCACCCCTCTCTCCCATGGTATATTTTGTTAATAACATTGACCAATCGAAAAGACCGGGAGCATTCACTCCAACACCTGACAAATAAGTGATTTACGTTTAGTTAACACTTCCTTCAAGAGTACACTGAGTGGTGTGCACTATTCTGCCAGTTTCATTCTAAATATGCTCTCTTCGAAACTAAAACATATGAGTGATAAAAACGAGATGTTAAGTTCTGAATTGAATGTTTCCTTGTGACACTCTCCTTTTATTCTGTACAGGCGTTCCTCGCTGTAATTTACAGCATTTACCTGTAATATGTGATTTAATTGTATTTATTGTAGTTATGTTTATGTGTTTTTAATTTACTATCTTTTATAATTTATTTTAGAAGCTTTGTGTGAGTTATATAGTGTTTCGTTCTATGAACGAGTGGCTTGAGCTTATGTGACACTACAGAACCGAAGAAAAATGAGAACTAAATAAATACATCAAAACGCTTTTACTTTAGTGTCATTGTACTTGTTTCGTGTGTACTACTAAACCAACCAAGTCAGTAATCTTACTACAGCAGTAGATCATCAATTTTATACGATTAAAATCCAAAACCTTTGAAACCTACCACAGCCTGGACCCAAATACTACCGTAGGAAAAATTGCTCAGTAAGACAAATAAAATGTATAGATAATAATTTAATGCAGAAAACACTGTGATGACATAAAAATAAAAAACGCATTTGAAAAAGTGTTGAATGCATCCAAATGTGTGGAATAGGGTATATACTGAATGATATGACAAACTACATTAGAGTGTACACATAAGGTAACGTATCTAAGTTACGTGATAACTCTATTAGGTAATGACATTCTTTAAGAATAGCACTGGCGCACAGCAGAATAGTAATTAAGCGACGGATCAAATTTTGCTGCAACTGACTGGGACGATACTAACTGGAGCTCATCTGTCGAGTGTGCAACAGTGTCATAACCAATGTTAGCTTTCAGACGAATCGAAGTCCAAACAAGCAGCGAGCTAACTGCATCGAAATGTGCGACAGAGAACGTCACAAACATCTGATTCGGGACCTAGACAACAGAGCAGACACAAAGCTATTCTGTCAATTCAGCTACTTGTAGTAAATACAAACGACAGAAAAACGCCTTTCAGGGTGCCAATTTTGCGTAAAGGAAGGTTCTGTTGCTCTGAAATGTAAACATTAGGCTAGTCAAGAGTGCTGACAGGCTCGGGAAATTGGAGAATCATTCGGTCACAGCCAGCCGCCGTGGCCGAGCGGTTCTAGGCGCTTCAGTCCGGAACCGCGTTGTTGCCACGGTCGCAGGTTAGAATGCTGCCTCGGGCATGGATGTGTGTGATGCCTTAGGTTAGTTAGGTTTAAGTAGTTCTAAGTCTAGGGGACTGATGATGACCTCAGGTGTTAAGTCCCATAGTGCTCAGAGCCATTTGAACCATTCGGTCACCCCCTACGTTGGCATCACGCCATCGACTGCTGTAAAACCCTCGCCTCTCTTCCACTCACTCTCAGAGTCTGTTCACTCCATCTGCATCACTGATGCTGATGGAAGTCCAGCTCTACTAGTTGCAGGATAACCTGGTGAAGACAACGAAGAGCTACCAGCCAGCTTGGAGTCTAGTGTTATGAGTCCACCACAGTCCGGCTGAGGAGGAAACTTCAACTTTGAGAGCTGGATTCGTACCGACCACACCTGTGACTACTCAAAGATGAGGGCCAGGCCAGTCATCCATGAATGAAGAACTGACGTCTACGAGCTGCTCAGACTGGGAGCAGGGTGCCTCTGCCACTACTGCTGGACGGTAAAGTACTGCGTTATGAGCTGAATGCTGAGACTGTCTCTCAGTCTGTACTCTGTGTCATTGTTGGGTCTTCCGCCTACACGCCATGACGACATACGACAACAGGTGCATGCAGATTTCTAGCCTAAGTGCAGCTCAATCAATGAGAGTGGTGATGCTCCAACGTACTTCCATAGCCATGCCAGGCTGCAGAGACGCACGGGCCGCCATACCTTTCTATGACGAGGCCGTCGCACAGACCACAGACAACCCAAGGGCCGCACCAGCAGATTCCCTGCCGGGGGTGACACGCTACCCCGTGCCTCCATGCAATGTGGGCACAGTACGACCTCTGCTGGTGCGCACTGGGAAGAAGATAGAATGATTGTAAAACTCTCGGAAATAAATGACTGTTCATTGAATAACGTTTCGTTAGCTCCCCAGCACACCACGAGACCACACCTACACCAACGTAGGAAGCCGCATCTGGTGGGCTTCTACAGTACAATTGTTGCCACAATATTAAAATTCATTAAACACCCCAAGAAACATAATATCGATAGGGCAGTACTACGTCAGTGTCATCTGCAACACAACCTTGAATGTAGAAGCGTGACTCTAGTCAAGCCATTGACAGAACCGAAACTTCTACATGGAGATGTACAGGACACGTACTTAACATACCACGACATATGGAGGATGGGTGTGAGGAGAAAAATCAGTATCCGCCATATTAATTTATGTACTAGAACGTGGTGTGGCGGTTGCACACTAACCTTGTGTACCAGTAACACAACCAGTTTGTAGTTGCAACACTTCTTTATTGATTACACATACACATGAATTCATCAGCAGTAATTATCAATTAACAAAAAAATGGTTCAAATGGCTCTGAGCACTATGGCACTCAACTTCTGAGGTCATTAGTCCCCTAGAACTTAGAACTACTTAAACCTAACTAAACCTAAGGACATCACACACATCCATGCCCGAGGCAGGATTCGAACCTGCAACCGTAGCGGTCTCGCGGTTCCAAACTGCAGCGCCCAAAACCGCGCGGCCACTTCGGCCAGCTATCAATTAACAACATTTTCATATGGAGGCCCTATCCACAAGTAGTATTTGTAATACTAACTGTCACACTTGTGAAAACGGCCCCTTTACGTGCCGGTGACAACAGATAACCAAATGTTTACAATGTCGGCCATCGCCTTTCTCACTCAGTTTTACACTTACTGAAAAGATAAAATTGATTCCATGCTATCTGACCCGAAGGGTGCTCTTAATAGTTCTGTTTACACCTACCTTTCTACTACACTCAAACGTCGGGAAGAAGATTCTAAACTTTATGCAAAACGTCAGTTTGATGAACATGTGATGGACGCGAGCAAACGTTAATCTATTACGATTTCACAAACACACGATCGAAAGGGTGAACTTATACTAAACTTTGGGCAGTAGGAAATCTTCTGCCTAAAACAAGCCTCTCGTTGAATGGTATAGAGAAATCGCGCGTTAATGGGGTCCGGACGGCCTTGAGTTCAAATCCTGAGATTTCTGTCACACTGCAAGCTTGCGGGGCGAGGTTTGCTCGCGTCGACCACTATACACGTTTCTAAAAACTGGAAAACATGAGCGGCAGGCACACTGTAGTATACAAAAGTTACACGAATACATAGAAAAGTAATACCCTAATATAAACACATTACAAGCTAACCAATGAACTGAATTAAGGAGCTTAGTTTCCTTTGATTAAAAAAAATCTAGATACCACGTGAAAAGACGTGCCAGTCCGCACCCAATGACTTAAGGTAACCTTTCTTTGCTGAATGGCTGACACCACGTAAATCAAACTTACAGTACCTAACGTGACAATCAACCTTCAGATGGGTATCTGAAATTGCATTAGGAACTAATATCACTTCAATACACACAATAAATTATTAAGAAACAACTACCACTCATTCGTAAAACCAGAAAATGGTAAATCTGTAACTAAATTAAGAAATGACGCTCAAGTAAACCAGCTACCTTCAGCGTGCCACTAAGCACCACATCCAAACTTACAAATGCGAGGCGCTATTTCTAGCCACTTTAGTAATATAATTTCATGGCCGTTCCAGAACATGACTCGCCACCACTGTAGTGAATGTTTGCTGGCCACTAGCACGAGCAACTGCAACAGTCAACAGTCCTTAAGTACGCAATAATATTCACTATATATAGAACGAGGAACCCACCACGAAAGCTTCGCAATTAATTTTTTTTTTCCTTCATGTGAAATTCACACGTCATCCATCCACATAGCTCTCGAGGTATTAGCAAATCCTGGTCGCCACTGGCCAGCTGTGTCAACACAACTTTAATACCTTCCGCCAGCGGCCCGTGCTTCTTCGTTGTTCCAACTCAACTGGTCCTCACGGCACACAGCCGTGCCATGTGACACGGTGTCGCCATCTCCCCACAACGACAACACCGAAGGCACGTCACGTCACGTCACAGACACTCGGCTCATGCGCGGACCTCTCTCCTCGACTTGCGCAGGCGCGCCCCATAGATAGCCTGCTTCAAAGACGCAAAGATAACAAGGCACAGGGACAACGATCAAAGATGGAAGTAAGAATAGACATCGCCTGGCGCCAGAAACCCACCGGGTCAGAACGCTTCTGGCACTCCTCACGTAAATTCTACTGATATATTCAAATGTCTTCTTTTTCATACGATGATAACGAACTTCGAACGTTTGAAATTCAGTATTATCAAAATGTACCTTGATAAAATTTGTAGCCCTAAATATTCTGATTAAGTAATTCGTTTGGGTAATGCTAGTGATATAGAAAAGATAGATTTACCTTTTTGGAGGAAAATACATAGGAATCCGTACTGAAAACCCCCTACAGTAAATTATTATGAATCAAGTACGACCTAAGAAATACATCATACCTACCGTGTTCAATTAATAAGGTTCTTTATGAAATATGTCTAATTTACAGTCTAAGACTGTATTTATTGTAAATAAATAAGCATATTTCAGAATTTCATAAATATCCGTGCAATTAATATTTTCTAAGGCGCAACAGCATGGGCGGGAAGGGTGGGAAGAGGAATGATGATTCGATACGAATTGCGCTAATATCGACATTGGAAGTGGCCATCTGTTGTGCACTCTTTGTAAACGGAAGGTAATGGAAGGTTTGCTACAGGGTTGTCGGTCATGTGTTCTTTTCTAGTTTTCGATGCAATTTTAACGCCATATATACACGCATCATGAAAAGTTTTACATCACATCAGTTCCAGAACCTGTACCGAAAATTGGAACAGAGATCAACATAAACATCATTTCCGCCATTTTTATTACTCATGAAAATCACATATTGCAAGTTGTAGCACTATACAACGAGACCTTCAGAGGTGCTGGTCCAAATTGCTGTACACACCGGTACCTCTAGTTCCCAATAACACGTCCTCTTTGCATTGATGCATGCCTGTATTCGTCGTGGCGTACTATCCACAAGTGCATCAAGGCACTGTTGGATCAGACTGTTCCACTGCTGAACGGCGTTTCGGCGTAGATACTTCAGAGTGGTTGGTGGGTCACGTCGTCCATAAACAGCCCTTTTCAATCTATCCCAGGCATATCCGAAAAGGTTCATGTCTGGAGAACATGCTGGTCACTCTAGTCGAGCGATGTAGTTATCCTGAAGGAAGTCATACCCTAGATGTGCACGATGGGGCGCGAATTTTAGTACATGCAGACGAATGCCTCGCCAATATGCTGCCGATATGGTTGCACTATCGGTCGGACGATGGCATTCACGTATCGTACAGCCGTTACGGCGCCTTCGACGGCGACCAGCGGAGTACGTTGGCCCCACATAATTCCACCTCAAAACAACAGGGAACCTCCAACTTGTTGCACTCGCTGGACAGTGTGTCAAAGGCGTTCAGCCTGACCGGGTTGCCTCCAAACACGTCGCCGACGATTGTCTGGTTAAAGGCATATGCGACACTTATCGGTGAAGAGAAGGTGATACCAATCCTGAGCGGTCCATTCGGCATGTTGTTGCGCCCATCTGTACCGCGCTGCATCGTGTCGTGGTTGAAAAGGTGGACCTTGCCATGGAAGTCGGGAGTGAAATTGCGCATCATGCAATCTATTGCGCACAGTTTGAGTGGTAACACGATGACCTGTGTCTGCACGAAAAGCATTATTCAACGTGGTGGGGTAGCTGTCAGCGTTCCTCCGAGCCATAATTCGTAGGTAGCGGTCGTCCATGCGGCCTGAGTGAGGCTTTTCATCGACAGTTCCTGTATCTCTGTATCTCCTCCATGTCCGAACAACATCGCTTTGGTTCACTCTGAGACGCATGGACAATTCCCTTGCTGAGAGCACTTCCTGGCGCAAAGTAACAATGCGGATGCGATCGAACCGCGATATTGACCTTCTAGGCATGGTTGAACTACAGGCAATAACTTCCTGGTGGAATGACTGGAACTTATCGTCGGCCGGAGTGACCCAGCGGTTCTAGGCGCTACAGTCTGGAACCGCGCGACCGCTACGGTCGCAGGTTCGAATCCTGCCTCGGGCATGGATGTGTCTGCTGTCCTTAGGTTAGTTAGGTTTAAGTAGTTCTAAGTTCTACGGGACTGATGACCTCAGAAGTTAAGTCCCATAGTGCTCAGAGCCATTTGAACCATTTTTTTGAACTGGAACTGATCGGCTGTCGGACCCCGTCGTCTAACAGGCGCTGCTCATGCATGGTTGTTTACATCTTTGGGCGGGTTGAGTGACATCTCTGGAAAGTCAAAGGAACTGTGTCTGTGATACAATATGCACACTCTACGTCTATCTTCAGGACTTCTGGGAGCCGGGGCGTTGCAAAACTTTTTTTGATGTCTGTATAAAAGGCAATGTTCCGACTATATGATTCCCACACTGACTCATCATCACCCAATCCAAACCGATAAGGACAGAAACCTGAAATTTGGAGATGGTGTCGATCTTATACCGTAGGTATCGTTTAAGAAGGGAATGTTCGAAATTTCGCTTCTAAAGGGGATCAAATAGAGGACAAAAGGTTTTTTGAAAATATGTCGTTATTAAGGCAATATTTACGTTAAAACTACGAAAGAAGGTATTTGATTTCTCAGTCAGAAATGGAAGGAAATACGTGTTTCATCCGTTTTTGGAAATTCAGCCACTAATGGGATAAAATATTGGATGAAGTTTTTTTTTAATAATTCATAATTAAAGAACTACTTAAGCATTTTTAAAGCTATATCTATGAAATCTGATATTTGACTTCTCGGTTGGAAATAAAAAACATACGTGTTTCAGCATTTTCGAAAATTCAACCATTAAGGGGGTAAAATAGTGAATGAAAGTTTCTTGAAATAATTCATTATTAAAAAAACTCCTACAGCATTTTTAAAGTTATATTTATGAAAATTGTTATTTTACTTCTCAGTTAGAAATTAAAAAAGTACTTGTTTCAGTGCTTTCAGAAATTCACCTTCTAAGGAAGTGATATAGGGAATGAAAAGTTTTATGAAATTATTTTATCATCAAAACATGTTCAAAGCTAAATCTATGAAAATTTGTATTTGGCTTCTCTCTTAGAAATTAAAAAAAATCATGTTTCACTGTTTTTGGAAATTCAACCCCTTATGGAGTGAAATACGAGGTGAGAATTTGTAAGAAAATATTTCGTTATATGAACAAATTTTTACATCTAAATATTTGACAATTAGCATTTGACTCCTCGGTTTGATATAAAAAAAATATGCATAAGGGAATGAAAGTTCAAATGGAAATATCGCCATAAGAACTCAAAATGCATGATAAAGAAAACTTTGGACTCCCGCTACCAAAATCGCTTTTTGATCAGAAGTGCATTCGGAAAATACCATGTTTATATTTATGAGCAACATAATAATTTGATAAAAGAAAAACAAAAAAATACCTGCGCAGAACATACCGACAACTCGAGTAAAGCAGAAGGTGCTGATCTAGTAAGACACTTAAAAGCAGTGGTTCGATGGAAGTAATGGCGCTTTATCTGGCTACATGCTAATTCGTAAATTCAGCGCGTGACTAACAGGAATCGCCTGGACATTAGTGTCGTTTATTGTGTATGTATACTGATGACCAAATCACTATGATCACATACTTAACAGCTTCTTGGCACGAAATACGTCACTGATTCTGCGTATCAGGGGTCCAACAGCTTGTTGGTAGGTTTGTGGAGATATGTGCCATTAGATATCTACGCACAGGTCTACAGGCAACTGATATATGTACGCGGTGATGGCACCCGATAGCGATCCAGATGGGTCGCACAGGATTTACATCAGGCGAATTTGGCCGCCGAGACAAAAACGTGAGTCCACTGCAATGCTCCTCAAAGCACTGTAGCGCGGATCTGGCTCCGAGACATGGACAATTGTACACCTGAAACTGGACGTCGCCGTCAGATAAGATATCAAACATGAAGGAATGCAGGTGGTTCGCAGCAGTCAACGTTTCTTCATTTACTACCACAGGTCCCATGCAAGCGCAGGGAATGTCTCCTACAGCATAATGCCGCTCCCACCAGCTTGAGTCCTTGGTGCGCTGCACGTTTTGCGCCCCCGTTCACCTTTGTAGAGGCGACCAGCGATCTAGTGGAGCAAAAATGCGATTCACCCGAAGAGCCGACACGTTTCCATTGATCGACCGTGGATTCTCGATCGTCCTGTGCCTACTGCAATCGTAACTGACGATGTCGTTGGATCAGCATGTGAACACATGGGGATGGTCTGCTGTGGACCTCTATGTTCAATAATGTGCCATGAACAGTGTGCTACGAAACACCTGCACGTGCAGCAACATTATGCTCTTTCGACAGATACGCCACAGATCACCATGTATCCTACTTTACAGAACAGACAAGCCTCCGAATTTCTAGGCGCTTCAGTGTGGAACCGCGCGACCGCGCGACCGCCTCGGGCGTGAATGTGTGTGATGCCCTTAGTTTAGTTAGATTTAAGTAGTTCTAAGTTCTAGGGGACTGATGACCTCAGATGTTGAGTCCCATAGTGCTCAGAGCCATTTGAACCATTTTGAACCTCCGAACCCCACTTTCTGTGAAGAGTTGTGGACGTCCAATCATTTAGCGCCTAGTGGCAGTTTCACCGTCCTTATACCTCTTTCCGTTGATGCTCGCAGGATTAGCACGTGAACATTCGACCGTCTTCGGCGTTTCCGGGATACTCATTATGATGCTCTGCGTAATAATAATCTGCTCTTTGTCAGAGTCGCTTATCCCAATGAATTACCCCATTTGCAGCCCGTATCTTCGCTAGAGCAATTCATCGTCCTTGTCTTCTTCGCTTACATACTTTTGTTACCGCGTCACGTACCCACAACGCCACTAGGCGTCGTCCAACGTCGCCGTGGGCAGTGTTCGTAATGTTTTGGTTCATCAGTGTAAGTCTGACAAAAGCGCAGCGTTTATGTTAAATGTGGACAAATAAACCAAAACAAACCAATTATTTGTTGGATGAATTCCAATCTCTGTCTTTCTTTACACTTCTGTCCGCCCCCGGTAGCTGAGTGGTCAGCCGGCAGGGTAGGTCAAAGTGCTCGGTCAGAGGGTTAACAGCCCTCTGTAATAAAAAATACTGAGTTAATCGATGAACAACGAACTTAAACGGATGTCTTCCGACGTCCGCCCCGAGCAGATGCAACGAACGAAAGCGAACAAAATGAAATAATAATAAAAAAAAAAGTGGCCAGCGTGACGTAATGTCAATCCTACGGGCCCGGGTTCGATTCCCGGTTGGGTCGGAGATTTTCTCCGCTGAGGGACTGGGTTTTGTGTTGTCCTAATCCTCATCATTTCATCCCCATCGACTCGCAAGTCACGGAAGTGGCGTCAAATCGTAAGACTTGCTCCAGGCTAGCGGTCTACCCGACGGGAGGCCCTAGTCACACGACATTAATTAATTTTACACTCTTTACCCTCTACAACTACATCTAGAACCACTGGAGTTATTCCTTGTCTTAATATACGTTCTATGACCCTGTACCTTCTTATTGTCAATGTCACCACATGTTCGTTTATTCGTTGATTCTGCGGAGAACCTCATTTCTTATCTCACCAGTGCATCTGATTTCCAGCGTCTCTATATAACGTCATATTTTAATGTTTCAATCTTCCTAAAGTCTGCGATTCATTTCCCACAACACTGTGCTCCAAACGCATATTCTCGGAATTTTATTCCTCAAATGAAGGCCGACGTTTGATACTAGTAGACATGTTGCGTCCCCGAACGCCCTCTGTGCCTGTGCTGGTCTGCTTTTTATGTCCTCATTGTTTCGTCCATCATGCATTATTTCACTTCTGAGATAGCACAGTTGGGGCTAGGCACCTTATATCGCTCCTGTCTAGAGCCTGTGTATCGGGAGAATAACTCATGTGTGCACAGTGACAGATGGTCTGAAGCAGGTTCAGTCGACTACGCAGTTCTAGTTTTCATCCACTGGAGGACAGCAGTGCACAGAGAGATTCAAGAAACAGGTCAAGAGAATGTTTTTGTGAATTGTTCGGTTTATTTCTTGAAGGCTTTTTTGTTTATTTATGTTTGTACAGTTTTGTATATGCTGTTTTAGTTGTGTGAATGAAGCGTGAGTGTGGTCTAAAGTAAATATGTAGATCATTGTTCTACAGTATGAAAACAGACGACGGGGAATTTTGTATCATAATGTGTTAAGTAAGTTTATGGTAAAAGGAGAGCTAATTCGAGTGCGAATGAAAGTAGTTAATAACTGAAAGTATAAACGAAATATCATAATGTTAAATATTTATTTCGGGAAAAGGTATAGTCCGAAAGTGTGTTATTTGTTGATTGGTTAATCATAAAAAGCGCGAACTAACGCGGGAGACTAATGTTTTTCTATTGGCCTTAAAGAAAACTGGCCAATCAGAACGGAGGGTTCTTCGCGCGTCTTTTCTCTTGGAGATAGAGAATGCTCACATCAGTCGAAGTAGTCGGAGCCCAGCCTTTCAATGGTACGGTCGTGTGTCGTATGAGCACCGAAGGAAATTATAGTTTGCCGATTTTAGCTGTGCTACACGTTTCAAAAGTGCTTTAAAGTAAAGGCATATTTATTCCAGTGTGCTTTCTTTTTAGAAAGTACGGAATTTTTAAATAATTTTGTGTATGAGAAAAGACAGTAATTGCGCGTGGCATATTGGGCAGATTGAGGACTAAAAATTGGATTGCTTTAGACACTGATAAACTTAATAGTATGGCGAGCATTTTCATTAAGAACAATCCGTGTTTGGTAACTGTTCAGATTTTGGAAAATACGTTACCATAAAAATGCTAACGTGAATGAACGGATTTGTGCACGGCTGTGTTAGGATTTGCGGAGGCTTGGCAGTGGACGTGTAATTCTCAACTTCAGAATATACCGAAGTTTTGCCAGTCTTTCCACCTTTCATTCAAAATCAAGACCTTTTCTCGATTCTTAGAACATTTACGTTGTATGCATTCTGGTGCGAGATACAGTACGGTAGGTTTCTTCTCGGCTTTCCTACCGGCGATCTGCTGCAACGAGTTCACAGGTAGGTGCAGGTAATGGACGAAAAGGAACCGCCCATCCGCACGGTTGTTTCACTTCATCTTCTTCATAGCCACCAGTTTTAATGTTAGTTTTAGGCTTATCTCATTTCTGCTATTGCTCATAATTTTCTGCTTTCTCGGTTTAGCCTCAGTCCAAATTCTGTAATCGTTAGACTCTTCATTCCATTCAAGAGATCTTGTAATTCTTACTCACTTTACCTGAGAATGGCAATATCATCAGTGAATACAATCAATGACATCCTGTCAACGTGAATTATAATTCAACTCTTGCAACATAGTATTATTTTCGTCGTTCCACCTTCGATGTATAGCTTTAACAGTAGGGGTGAGAGACTAAATCCCTGTCTGACACCCTTTTTGATCTTAGCACTTCAATCTTGGTCTTCTATTCACATTGTTCCCTCTTCGTCCTTGGACATGCTGTGTAGTACCCGTCTTTGCCTAATGCTTCCTCCAATTTTTTGAACATATTACACAATTTTACATTGACGAATGGTTTTTCCAGGTCGACAGATTCAATCAGTAGCACTCAATTTTGCTTAAACCTTGCTTCCAGTATCAAGAGCAACGTCGGAACTGCTTCTGGTGCTTTTACCTCAAACTGATCGTCATCTAACAGTTCCTCGACCTTCTGGAGAAGAAGAAACTCTATTCCGAGCAACTTATCACTGAATCAAATTACTATTGTTAGTATTATTATTAATATTATTTTAAAGCAGATGCAGTAATATGCAAAAAGTAGACGGACTATAAAAGGTATGTTCCACTAGGGGAGAGTGTTCTACCTCGTCACACTCTTCGCCTTTAGCCATCCCTGTAATAGAAATTTAATACATTTTCTTGTTCCATTTTGAAATGATAGCATAAAACCTAAGTGAGCTGCAGTGTGTTTCTGCAGATGTAAAAACTGCTTCGCAAAAGTAAGGCTTTTCCAAACGTGAAAAACAGTCCAAGGTACAACGTGGTCATGTACCTAGGACTAAATATTCCATTAAAATTTAGAACTGTTGCAATCGATAACATGTTGTTGTTGTGGTCTTCAGTCCTGAGACTGGTTTGATGCAGCCCTCCATGCTACTCTATCCTGTGCAAGCTTCTTCATCTCCCAGTACCTACTGCAGCCTACATACTTCTGAATCTGCTTAGTGTATTCATCTCTTGGTCTCCCTCTACGATTTTTACCCTCCACGTTGCCCTCCGATACTAAATTGGTGATCCCTCGATGTCTCAGAACATGTCCTACCAACTGATACCGTCTTCAAGTTGTGCCACAAGCTCCTTTTCCCCCCAATTCTATTCACTACTTCCTCATTAGTTATGTGATCTACCCATCTAATCTTCAGCATTCTCCTGTAGCACCACGTTTCGCAAGCTTCTATTCCCTTCTTGTCTAAACTATTTATCGTCCACGTTTCACTTCCATACATGGCTACACTCCATACAAATACTTTCAGAAACAACCTACTGACATTTAAATCTATACTCGATGTTAACAAATTTCTCTTCTTCAGAAACGCTTTCCTTGCCATTGCCAGTCTACATTTTATATCCTCTCTACTTCGACCATCGTCAGTTATTTTGCTCCCCAAATAGGAAAACGCCTTTACTACTTTAAGTATCTCATTTCCTAATCTAATTCCCTCAGCATCACCAGACTTAATTCGACTACATTCCATTATCCTCGTTTTGCTTTTGTTGATGTTCATCTTATACCCTCCTCTCAAGAAACTGCCCATTCCGTTCAACTGTTCTTCCAAGTCCTTTGCTGTCTCTGACAGAATTACAATGTCATCGGAGAATCTCAAAGTTTTCATATCTTCTCCATGGTTTTTAATGCCTACTCCGAAGTTTTCTTTTGTTTCCTTTATTGATTTCTCAATATACAGATTGAATAACATCGAGTATAGGCTACAACCCTGTCTCACTCCCTTCCCAACCACAGCTTCCCTTTCATAACCCTCGACTCTTATAACTGCCATCTGATTTCTGTACAAATTGTAAATAGCCCTTGGCTCCCTGTATTTTACCCCTGCCACCTTCAGAATTTGAAACAGAGTATTCCAGTCAACATTGTCAAAAGCTTTCTATAAGTCTACAAATGCTAGAAACATAGGTTTGTCTTTCCTTAATCTATTTTCTAAGATGAGTCGTAGGGTCAGTATTGCCTCACGTGATCCAACATTTCTACGGAATCCAAACTGATCTTCACCGAGGTCGGCTTCTACCAGTTTTTTCATTCGTCTGTAAAGAATTCGCGTTAGTGTTTATCAGCTGTGACTTATTAAACTGATAGTTCGGTAATTTTCACATCTGTCAACACCTGCTTTCTTTGGGATTGGAATGATTATATTCTTCTTGAAGTCGGAGGGTATTTCGCCTGTCTCATACATCTTGCTCACCAGATGGTAGTGTTTTGTCTGGACTGGCTCTACCGAGGCTGTCAGTATTTCTAATGGAATGTTGTCTACTCCCGGGGCCTTGTTTCGACATAGGTCCTTCAGTGCTCTGTCAAACTCTTCACGCAGTATCGTATCTTCCATTTCATCTTCATCTACATCCTCTTCCATTTCCATAATATTGTTCTCAAGAACATCGCCCCTGTATAGACCCTTTATATACTCCTCCTACCTTTCTGTTTTCTGCTCTTGATATTCATGCAAGTGGTTCTGTTTTCTCCGAAGGTCTCTTTAATTTTCCTGTAGGCAGTATCTATCTTACCCCTCGTGAGATAACCCTCTACATCCTTACATTTGTCCTCTAGCAATCCCTGCTTAGCCATTTTGCACTTCCTGTCGATCTCTTTTTTGAGACGTTTGTATTCCTTTTTGGATGCTTCACTTACTGCATTTTTGTATTTTCTCCTTTCATCAATTAAATTCAGTATCTCTTCTGTTACACAAGGATTTCTATTAGCCCTCGTCTGCTGCCTTCACTATTTCATTCCTCAAAGCTACCCATTCTTCTTCCACTGTATTTCTTTCCCTCATTCCTGTCAATTGTTCCCTTATGCTCTCCCTGAAACTCTGTGCAACCTCTGGTACTTTCAGGTTATCCAGATCCCATCTTCTTAAATTTCCACTTTTTGCAGTTTCTTCAGTTTTAATCTACAGTTCATAACCAATAGATTGTGGTCAGAGTCCACATCTGCCCCTGGAAATGTCTTACAATTTAAAATCTCGTTCCTAAATCTCTGTCTTACCATTATATAATCTATCTGAAACCTTCTAGTATCTCCAGGGTTCTTCCATGCATACAACCTCCTTTCATGATTCTTGAACCAAGTGTTAGCTATGATTAAGTTATGCTCTGTGCAAAATTCTACCAGGCGGCTTCCTCTTGCATGTCCTAGCGCCAATCCATATTCACCTTCTACGTTTCCTTCTCTTCCTTTTCCTACTGTCAAATTCCAGTCACCCATGACTATTAAATTTTCGTCTTCCTTCACTACCTGAATAATTTCTTTGATCTCATCATACATTTCATCAATTTCTTCATCATCTGCAGAGCTAGTTGGCATATAAACTTGTACTACTGTAGTAGGCGTGAGCTTCGTGTCTATCTTGGCCACAATAATGCGTTCACTATGCTGTTTGTAGTAGCTTACCAGCACTCCTATTTTTTATTCATTATTAAACGTACTCCTGCATTACCCCTATTTGGTTTTGTATTTATAACCCTGTATTCACCTGACCAGAAGTCTTGTTCCTCCTGCCACCGAACGTCACTAATTCCCACTATATCTAACTTTAACCTATCCATTTCCCTTCTTAAATTTTCTAACCTACCTGCCCGATTAAGGGATCTGACATTCCACGCTCCGATCCGTAGAACGCCAGTTTTCTTTCTCCTGATAACGACGTCCTCTTGAGTAGTCCCCGCCCTGAGATCCGAATGGGGGACTATTTTACCTCCGGAATATTTTGCCCAAAAGGACGCCATCATCATTTAATCATACAGTAAAACTGCATGCGATATTGTAGCTAAATGATAAAGTATCTTTCTTTCTATGTCTTCGCAGCACATTACACTTGTCTACATTGAGATTCAGTTCACATTACCTGCACGATGCGTCAGTTCGTTGCAGAACCTCCTGCATTTCAGTACAGTTTTACATTGTTACAACCTCTCGATATACTACAGCATCATCCGCAAAAAGCCTCAGTGAACTTCCGATGTTATCCACAAGGTCATTTTTATATATATTGTGAATAGCAACGGTCCTACGACACTCCCCTGCGGCACACCTGAAATCACTCTTATTTCGGAAGACTTCTCTCCATTGAGAATGACATGCTGCGTTCTGTTATCAAGGAACTCCACCCTTGATCAGACCACCAGTGCAAGGAGTCTTTTTTGGATCATCAGTCTTCTGATTGGTTTGATGCGGCCCGCCACTATTTCCTCTCCAGTGTCAATCTTTTCCTGGCTAGGTAGCAGAATTCCTTAACTTCATCTACTTCGTGATCTCGTATCCTGATGTTAAGTCACTCGCTGTTCTTGTTTCTGCTACTTGTCATTACTTTCGTCATTCTTCGATTTACTCTCAATCCTCATCCTTTATTCGTTAGACGCTTCATTCCATTCAGCAGAACCTGTAATTCTTCTTCACTTTCCCTAAGGATAACAATGTCATCAGCGAATCTGAACATTGGTGACCTTTCATTTTGAGTTTTAATCCCAGTCATGAACATTTCTTTTATTTCCGCCATTGCTTCTTCGACGTATAGATTGAACAATACGGGCGAAAGACTATATCCCTCTCTTCCACAGTTTTTAATCCGTGTACTTCGTTCTAGGTTTACCATTCTTACTGTTCCCTCTTGGTTTTTGTACATATTGTATATTACCCATCTTACCCTAGAGATTACTGCTATTTTTCTTACGATTGCCAACATCTTGTACCATTTGACATTGTCGAACGCTTTTTCCAGGTCGACAAATTCTACGAACATGTCTTGACTTTTCTTTAGTTTTGCTTCCATTGTGGTCCGCAACGTCAGGACTGCCCTTCTGGTACCTTTACCTTTCCTAAAGCCAAACTGATCGTCATCTGTCATATACCCAATTTCCTTTCCCATTCTTCTGTATGTTATTCTTGTCAGCAACTTGGATGCATCAGCTGTAAGCTGATTGTCCCGATAATTTCTTACTTGTCAGCTCTTGCAGTCTTCGGAATTGTGTACATGATATTTTTTCGAAAGTCAGATGGCATGTCGCCTGACTCATACATTCTATACACGAATGTTAATAATGATTTTTTTTCACTTCCCCCAATGGCTTTATAAATCGCGATGGAATGTTATCTGTCCCTTCTGCGCCGGCCGGCGTGGCCGAGCGGTTCTAGGCGCTGCAGTCTGGAACCTCGCGACCGCTACGGTCGCAGGTTCGAATCCTGCCTCGGGCATGGATGTGTGTGATGTCCTTAGTTTAGTTAGGTTTAAGTAGTTCTAAGTTCTAGGGGACTGATGACCTCAGAAGTTAAGTCCCATAGTGCTCAGAGCCATTTTTTGTCCCTTCTGCCATATTTACAGCGTTCCAAAGATCTTTTAAATTCGGGTTCTAATATTGGAATACTATATCAACTGTCTCCTCTTTATTGAGCCTTAGCATTTATCTTTTCAGATCTTATAACTTCCGTATCGCGCTCCAAGTTCTGACATTCCGCACCCCGATTTGTAGGACGTTATCCTTTCGTTGTTTATTCAACCTTTTTCTCATCTTCACCTTCGCCTTGGGAGTCGCCTCAAAGGCCACGTGTCCTGTGGATAAACGATATGGTTCTTTAAGGCACTGGTTTCCCGGTGGTTTCCATTGCCTTCTGCACCCTCAAGGCGTTGATCATTGCTGATTCTTGTGCCTTTAATGGGCAATTTCCCATCCTACCGGCAAGAGAGTGCCCTGAACCTCTGTCTACTCCTCCTCCCTCCTCGACAAGCCGTACAGGAATACATAGTTACAATAACATTAACCAGAGATTGTACAGTATTCGAAGATATGGAAATCAGTAAGCCCATGCATTATTATGCGTCATCACACCATAATATCTGGACCATCAAAATGGTAGTGTTCGACAATGTTCTTGGTTCCATTACGTGCTCCCACCTTTCGCAATATGAGAGTACGTAAATGCAGCCAGGAATATTCTCGAACATTATCGCTTTTGTGGTCGAGGTCTTCTTGTTTTTTGCAGCGAGGCCAGCTGTCCAGAATACCCAAAAATTTACTGCCTGGTACATAAACTTCTGTTTCTTCTGCTTCCTCCTGGTCTTATTTTACTGTACCGATTCAGTTTATTGTTTCAGTTTTATCGCTACTGACAGTTTAGTGGAATTCTACAACCTACCTAGCTAATCTGATTGGCTCCATTCTTTTAACAGCCACATACAATTTTAGCCCGCGGTTTTTCGTATCTAAAGTAATAACGGTATACTTTTCAGTTTCTGTATTTCCTCTTGCACAGAACGTTTCTTCTTCATCCCATTATTTAAATCACTTAAAAATGGCGTGCAGAAACGATCTTAAATTCGTAATTAATCGCATGTGTGTTCATTACTATTGTACGACGCATTTCATAGTTTAGCCTTTCATCACTAGGCAGTTCTCAACATCTGAGTGGTGTTACTGTAAGCTATCGACATTATGGCCCATTAGTGCGGAAGGTAAGTGAAAATATTGTCGTGGACAATCTATAACTACGACCCAGTCTACTACAAATTTCCGTTTTCGATAGATAGACAAACCTGAAGACACAACACCATCAATAACAACGTCACCTCTCACAAAGATTCTGAGCAAACTAAGAAATCAATATTATAAGAGAAATGATAAATTGGAACAATATCGTAAGCTTTTGCACTTTCAATTAAAATGTGAAGGAATTAGAATTGCTATAAGAAATTAAAATTTATTTTCTTTCTTGATTTATGTAGCAGGGGAGAACAACAGTTCCACTTAAAATTCGAGGAAATGAAGTGCCACATATTTTGATCTACTCCACCTGTTGAAGTTCGACGAAGAAGTACAACGAATTCCGTTTTGCAGAGAATTTAACTTAAATTAGCACTTCCAAGTGTAATATTTTTCTTCCCGTCTTTGTTCTTCACACGCAATTATCCTCGCTACAAACAAGAATATTAATTTTATATATACACAAATTAAGTTATATCTCGTTTCCGAAAATGGAACAGGCAAATTGTAAAAACAATAAAATATCCCTTGTGACACAAACTATTTGATGAAGGCATCACTTTACACTGTCTCTTCAAAGCCGTGTATAAATCAAGAAGTAAAAAATTGGACATTTCTTGCAAAAGACATTATAGAGAGACCGATCTTTGCCAGGCACTTAAATGTGATTTGCAGAGTATCCGTGTAGATGTAAATGTAGCGACCGCTCCGTTCGAGAACAACGTGGGTTGGGAAGTAGCAGCCGCGGTACGAACCTTCGTGTACAGTCAGCTAAGCAAACTTGCAGAAAACGTAACGATGGTCTATAGCCCACTTCTTCCGATGTAGAGACCGATCCTTTAATAATGTCGTTCGGTAATTTTTTCGAACGCATAGGAGAAGACATGCGGCCAGTGCACTGAACAAGAAATATTGTTTGTCACCGAGTAGTTGTGGAAGTCGCATCCAGAAAATCGACATGGAAGATGTCGGCTGCCTTTTCCCATCGCTAAACGTTTTCTTGTCTCCGTCTGCCACAGTTCCAAGGCGTGTGAATGTTATCGTTTTCGTGCAACACGATGTAGCGTTCTTGACTCTGCTATAAATGTATCCCGCAAAATCCCTTTCTAAGTTCGCAGGCTCACTTCTTTCCTGCTTGCCACTATCAACACGCTGACCTTAGTTGACCCAACGAGCGGACGGTTCTTTCCCCGTCCAGCAGACGCAGTTAATCTGCAAATTCTACATTTGAAAATGAAACGCCAGTTCATGTGTCACCGCTTCTAGCGTGTATCCCCCATTCTTCTTTATGACATGGAACATCTGCTCACTGCATATAATTCCCCGTGATAATTCATCATATCAGGTATTGCACAAGACTACTTTGGGTTTAAAACAGTTTCTTTTTAATTCCGACTTCAAGATTGCATATTTCGCTACATTGCCTTAGACTTCAGCAGTGTGTACGAAACAGAACCCGTGTACGTCATTTCAGGCCCTTATTAAATTCGCGTGTTACTGAGACACTAGTGAGACTCGAGCGCTGTTGTATCAGAATACAACCTGCTCTAAGAAGTTCATTCACATTCTGCGGAATTATTTAATTGCTGTTCTACTACAGTGTGTTTCCTTTCTTTCTACTCTCCAGCGTTGTAATTTAAAAAGGAAAAAGCGAGATCATCAGCATATATGTGGTCTTTACAAGGACATACAATTTATGACTCATTTACTGTAATGGAGGGAGGTTGGACCAAATGCAGAACCCTACGGAATGCCTGAAACTATCGTATTGCGACTTCGTAATTACATGTGTCAAACACTGCCTGCCGGGAATCAGCTATGATTGAAACCAATGTAAATTGGCATATCCAGCGGATTTGAGGGCGAGAGACAAGGCCGGGGGAAGACAGTTACCTTCCCATCTAGAAAACAAAAGAGATGGTTTTCCAAACCTAACTCCCACCCTTCCCCCGCCACATAGACAGGCGTACCAATTCACCATTTGTTTGCCGCGCGGGGCAGCCGCTCGGTCTAGGGCGTCTTGCCACGGTCCGGGCGGCTGCCCCCGTCGGAGGTTTGAGTCCTCCCTCGGGCATGGGTATGTGTATTGTCCTTAGCGTAAGTTAGTTTTACTTAGGTTAAGTAGTGTGTAGGCTTAGGGACCGACGACCTCAGTAGTTTGGTCCCTTAAGAATTGACACGCATTTGAATTTTTTCACCATTTGTTTGCAGAAAGACGGGACATGAAATCGATACTGACCAGTAGTAAGTGTACCATGAACCATTTGTCGGGAAATCTCATCAGCACTGTTTCGTCATACACCGCGAAAGTAATATGGATGGCCTCCCCTCATCCTCCGCCACTCTCTCCCCCCCCCCCCCTGCCCCCGCCCCCTGTCCCTCTAGGTACCAGAGATGTATTACGATGTTATGACATTTTACGGTCTTTATGATTTTGCGACGATTCTAAGAACGTCTTCACGCATATCGTTCTGCTGGTTTTGTTCCACTAAGATGATTTTCTGAGTAATTTAACACGATTCACCCAATTTTTTCGTAGCAAAAGCATTATAGACCTTAAAAATTATCTACGAAGTAGTAACATTTAACTGCAATATTTTTAATTCTTCCTAACAGCAAGCCACTGTTAAACACTTCCTGTGTATCCGAGATAAAACATTGTGCTACTGAGTGGCATAAGCACTAGGGTGTCTAACTGTTCAACTAACAGGCCGGCTGTTAAATTCACCTTGTCCATTCCAGAGAAATTTCCGATGGATAGTTTTAAACTACTATTAGCAAGATAAAGAAAAAGGCGAAAACTTTCTGTGCTTACTTCTGTATCTTATCCTTCTTGAACTTATATTCTTACCGACGCTCCTCGTACCAGCAACCTGACATTCTAGTAATAATACAGTTTCCAATTGTACAAGTATAAAATAAGACGTACATAAAAAAAAAAATATTATTCGCTTTTTTCCTTTGCAATCAAGAATAAAATTTCTTCACTATTCAGAGCCTACAATGAATGTTGTCAGCTTCGTGTAGAATCTGATCTTCGGAAACACGATTTTCGATTATTTCAAACGTTACATATGGAACACAGTTTTTATTAATTTATTTTCTATAAAAAAATTGGCTTCTGTAACCAGTCACAAATGATTTTATTTGATACCGTATGTCTGTTTCAGAGGTTTCAACATTAATTTTGGGAAGTTTCTGACCACATTTGATCCAAGAATCATTGTTCACACTTGTGAGAGCTTTGTCTTGAAGTGATGTTACTGCGTTGTAGCAATAGAAATCAGAGCGTCGCGCTTTAGCCAAGAGTGCATCAACAAGACGGCCAGTAACGAAGAAGCCGCTAATACAATTGACACCAAAGCAACCGGAAGATAAGTATTAAAATCACTAAAGGACTAAAACATCGACAAATAAACCATACTGTGCGTTAATGTTTGAAAATATGACTACAATAATAGAAGGGAAAGAGTGGTATGGTACATCCTGTGCAAGACTTCTCTGCAGTTCCTGTGTGTCGTAATCTAACAAATCAGGCCAAACAGAACTTCCAAAAAATACACCTGAACTGTCTGTCTCTGTCATGAAAAAATATAGCCCAGGAACAATTATGAACACAAGAGAATGGACAAAATTACGTTCAAATTCGATAGTGCATAGGAACGTAACCCATAGGCAACAGTTGTAAATTCACAACACTTCATTACAATAGTTTACATTAAATAAATAGCTCTGAGTAAAGTATACTGCCAGTTACAAAAGTCCGTCCGAACAGGCCGTTGAAGGCCCAACGGCACCGTCAGACCGCCGTGTCTTCCGCAACCCACAGGCGTCAGTGGATGCGGATATTGAGGGGCATGTGGTCAGCACACCGCTCTCTCGGCCGTATGTCAGTTTGCGAGACCGGGGCCGCTACTTCTCAATCAAGTAGCTCCTTAGTTTGCCTCATAAGGGCTGAGTGTACTTCACCTGCCAACAGCGCTCGGCAGCCCGACAGCGCTTAACTTCAGTGATCTGACTGGAACCGGTGTTACCACTGCAGCAAGGCCGTTGGTGTCAATTGCAAAGCATGTTACAAACGGATACAACCCCCTCCTCCCCCCCCCTCCCCCAAGGCACCAGATGATTCCAACAGCGACCACCTGAAGCATCATGGACACTCTCATTACAAGCTGGTACAGGGAACTTCCAAGCAAGAAACGGACATTCATGCAACAACAAATATAATGATTTAACAAGCTCACAACTCGCCCCGACCTCTGGATTGAAACAATATGGCAATGAGTATCATCAACAAAATATTTTTGCAAATAAGACAACTTTAAAACCCAATTTTATACAGGGTGTTACAAAAAGGTACGGCCAAACTTTCAGGAAACATTCCTCACACACAAATAAAGAAAAAAATGTTATGTGGACATGTGTCCGGAAACGCTTACTTTCCATGTTAGAGCTCATTTTAGTTTCGTCAGTATGTACTGTTCTTCCTCGATTCACCGCCAGTTGGCCCAATTGAAGGAAGGCAATGTTGACTTCGGTGCTTGTGTTGACAAGCGACTCATTGCTCTACAGTACTAGCATCAAGCACATCAGTTCGTAGCATCAACAGGTTAGTGTTGATCACGTATGTGGTTTCGCAAAAATGGCTCTGAGCACTATGGGACTTAACATCTGTGGTCATCAGTCCCCTAGAACTTTGATGTCCTTAGGTTAGTTAGGTTTAAGTAGTTCTAAACCTAACTAACCTAAGGACATCACACACATCCATGCCCGAGGCAGGATTCGAACCTGCGACCGTAGCGGTCGCGCGGTTTCGGACTGAGCGCCTAGAACCGCTAGACCACCGCGGCCGGCCGTGGTTTTGCAGTCAGTGCAATGTTTACAAATGCGGAGTTGGCAGATGCCCATTTTATCTATGGATTAGCACGGGGCAATAGCCGTGGCGTGGTACGTTTGTATCGAGACAGATTTCCAGCACGAAGGTGTCGCGACAGGAAGACGTTCGAAGCAATTGATCGGCGTCTTAGGGAGCACGGAACATTCCAGCCTATGACTCGCGACTGGGGAAGACCTAGAACGACGAGGACACCTGCAATGGACGAGGCAATTCTTCGTGTAGTTGACGATAACCCCAATGTCAGCGTTAGAGAAGTTGCTGCTGTACAAGGTAACGTTGACCACGCCACTGTATGGAGAGTGCTACGGGAGAACCAGTTGTTTCCGTACCATGTACAGCGTGTGCAGGCACTATCAGCAGCTGATTGGCCTCCACGGGTACACTTCTGCGAATGCTTCATCCAACAATGTGTCAATCCTCATTTCAGTGCAAAAGTTCTCTTTACGGATGAGGCTTCATTCCAACGTGGTCAGATTTTAAATTTTCACAATCAACATGTGTGAGCTGACGAGAATCCGCACGCAATTGTGCAATCACGTCATCAACACAGATTTTCTGTGAACATTTGGGCAGGCATTGTTGGTGATGTTTTGATTGGGTCCCATGTTCTTCCACTTACGCTCAATGGAGCACGTTATCATGATTTCATACGGGATACTCTACCTGTGCTGCAAGAACATGTGCCTTTACAAGTACAACACAACATGTGGTTCATACACGATGGAGCTCCTGCATATTTCAGTCGAAGTGTTCGTACGCTTCTCAACAATAGATTCGGTGACCGATGGATTGGTAGAGGCGGACCAATTCCATGGCCTCCACGCTCTCCTGACCTCAACCCTCTTAATTTATGGGGGCGTTTGAAAGCTCTTGTCTACGCAACCCCGGTACCAAATGTAGAGACTCTTCGTGCTCGTATTGTGGACGGCTGTGATACAATACGCCATCCTCCAGGGCTGCATCAGCGCATCAGGGATTCCATGCAACGGAGGGTGGATACATGTATCTTCGCTAACGGAGGACATTTTGAACATTTCCAGTAACAAAGTAAAGTCACGCTGGTACGTTCTGTTGCTGTGTTTTTCCATTCCATGATTAATGTGAATTGAAGGGAAATAATAAAATGAGCTCTAACATGGAAAGTAAGCGTTTCCAGACACATGTCCACGTAACATATTTTCTTTCTCTGTGTGTGAGGAATGTTCCCTGAAAATTTGGCCGTACCTTTTTGTAACACCCTGTGTAAAATATACTCTGCGTCAAATTACTCAGCAGTTACTTTAATTGAAAAGGTAATATATACCCTAGCAATAACCGTCCAATAGCAAACAATTAGTGAACGGTCGCTGTGGTAAGCTGATGGGCTAATGATTTCAAATTTAAGGTTTTTAAGCAAGGCTGTACTTTCGATCAACTCAACCCGCTTAAGATAACTCAGTCAAATGGAAATCACACAAAACCTTTAAAAGGAAATTTACACACATATGAAAATAAAACAACTTTTTCTGGAAAAGCAACCAGCACATTGACAACCAAATTAACGAAGCCTAATAAAGCTGAGTACTGCTTAGAGTAGGGCAAAAAGAAACACTGAATAGTTATGGTACAGGCAATGTACAAAGTTGGCATATGCTCACCTAAGTAGCTTATCAAAGCCATTTCTGGGTTAAGTGTGGTTATAACCGGTTTCGTATCTCTAGATGAGACAAAGACATCCGATGTCAGGTTACCCAATTGGACGACTTACACTCGACGTCATCTCTATTCCTCCATCGAGAACTGATCAAGGTCACCCAATGGAATCACATAGGCAATTGTGCAACTTATATTAAAGGTCATTCTGTAGTCGTCACAAGGCATAAAAATGGCGGCATTTCCTTCTCCCCTTTCCTTCCCACCCCTATGGACAAAGGGTGATCAGGCACCTCCTCCACACTTCTTCTTTTATAACTGGGGCGCATGAGAAAGTAGGGTCTTTCTGTAGCAGGGCAGTGTAGGGAGAGGGTTAAGGATAGCTGGCTCGGTAGTTCAGCGTGTTCAGTCAGAGGGCGGCTCGCCTTCTGTAATAAAAAATAACTGACTAAAGGAACCAACGGTCACCCTGAACGGATTTCCTGTGACGTCCGCCCGGGCCCAGCCCAATGAACAATACCGAACACCAACGGCCCTATCAAAGATAGCGGAGGAGCCGACAGAGGTTCAGAGCACTCTCTTGGCCTTACGGAGGGAACTGTCCCTAAAGTCGGAAGAATCAGCAATGATCAACGGCGTGAGGATGCAGGAGGCAATGGACAACACTGCATTAAAGACACATAATGTGTGTCCACATGACTCATGGACTATAATTGAAAAAGTGTCATGATGATCTCTCCTGTGCCAAAAGAATATGGACTAATCCCCCATTTGGATCTCCGGGAGGGGTCTACCAAGGGGCAGGTAACCATGAGAAAAAGACTGAATAACCAACTAAAAGATAACAATCTACGAGTCGAGGCATGAAATCTCAGAAGTTTGAACGTGGTAGGGAAACTAGAAAATCTGAAAAGGAAAATTCCAGGGCTCAGCTTACATATAGTGGAGATCAGTGAAGGGAAATGGAAAGAAGACAAGGATTTCTGGTCAGATGAGTGTAGGGTTATATCAACAACAGCAGAATATAGTATAACGGGAGTAGGTTTCGTTACCAATAGGAAGGTAGGCCAGAGTGTGCTTTACTGATGGGATGGTTATCATCAGAATCGACAGCGTACCAACACCGACAACGGTATTTCACGTATATATGCCGACGTCGTAAACCGAGGATGAAGAGGTAGAGAAAGTATATGAATATAGTGAACGGGTAATTCAGTACGTAAACGGAGATGAAAATCTAACAGTCATGGGGAAATTGAATGCGGCTGTAGAGGAAGGAGTAGAAAATAGGGTTACTGGCGAATATTGGCTCGGTATTAGAACGAGAGAGGAGAAAAAGTAATTCAGTTCTATAATAAATTTCAGCTAGTAGTAGCGAATACTCTGTTAAAGAATCACAAGACGACGAAGTATATTTGGAAAAGGGAGTGTGATACAGGAAGATTTCAGTTGGATTACACCATGGTCAGACAGAGATTACAAAATCATATACTGGATTGTAAGGCGCACCCAGGAGCAGATACAGCCTCAGATCACAACGTCGTAGTGATGAAAGTAGGGTGAAGTTTAAGAGATTAGTCAGGAAGAATCAGTATGCAAATAATTGGGATACGGAAGTACTGACGAGATACGCTTGAAGTTTACTAAAGATGTAGATGCAGTAATAAAGAGTAGCTCAGTAGGCAGTACTATTGAAAAGGAATGGGCATCTCTAAAAAGGACAAATCACAGAAGTCGGAAAGAAAACCGTCGGTAGGAAGATGGTAACTGTGAAGAAATCGTGGATAAAAGAAAAAAATACTTCAGTTGATCGATGAAAGAAGGAAATACAAAAATGTTTAAGAAAATTCAGGAACACTGAAACACAAGTGACTTAGGAATAAACAAATAGGAAGTGCAAGGAAGCTAAGACGAAATGACTTCATGAAAACTGTAGAGAAATCCAAAAAGAAGTGATTGTCGGAAGGACTGATTCAGCATATAGGAAAGTTAAAGCAGCCTTCGCTGAAACTAAAAGCAAGGGCGGAAACATTAAGAATGCAATGGGAATTCGACTGCTAAATGCGGAGGAGAGAGCGGATAGGTGGAAAGAGTGCATTGAAGGCCTCTATAAGGGGGAAAACTCGTCTGATGACGTGATCGAAGAAGAAAAAGGAGTTGTTGTAGAATAGGTAGGGGATCCAGTATTAGAATCAGAATTTAAAAGAAGCCTGGAACACTTAAGATCAGATAAATCAGAAGGGTAGATAACATTTTCTAAAATCATCGAGAGAAGTTTCAAAAACCGACCATTCACGTTGGTGTGTAGAATATATAAGTCTGGAGATATACCATCTGACTTTCTGAAAAACATCATCGACACAATTCCGAAGACTGCAAGAGCTGACAAGTGCGACAATTATTGCAGAATCAGCTTAACAGCTCATGCAACCAAGTTGTTGGTAAAGACACTGGAATGGCAATTCTGACGTTGTGGTTCATAACAAAAGCAAGACTAAATAAAAATCGAGACACGTTTTGGGGATATGTCGATCTGGAAAAACCGTCCGACAGTGTAAAATGGTGCAAGTCGTTTGAAATTCTGAGAAAAATCGGGGTAACCTACAGGGAGGGATGGGTAATATACAATATGTGTAAGGGCCAAGAGAGAAAAATAAGAGTCGACGACGAAGCACGAAGTGCTCGGATTAAAAAGAGTGTAAGACAGGGATGTGTTCTTTCGTTCTACTGCCCAACTATACATCGAAGAAGTACTGACGGAAATACGAGAAAAGAAAGGCTCAAGAGTAGACTTAAAAATAAACGTTTAAGGATATCAGTGATAGTATTCGGTGATGACACTGCTAGTCTCAGTGAAAATGAATAAGAATTACAGGTTCTGCTGAACGGAAGGAACAGTCTAATGAGTGAAAAGTATGGATCGAGAGCAAATAGAAGAAAGACGGAAGAAATGAGAAGAAACAAAAATGAGAACAGTGAGAAAATAAACGTCAGGAATGATTATCACGAAGTAGATGAAGATAAGGAATTCAGCTACCTAGGCAGCAAAAGTAACCTATGACGGACGGAGCAAGGAGGGTATAAAAAGCAGACTATCACTGGCAAAAAGGGCATTCCTAGCCAAGAGAAGTCTACTAGTATCAAACAGAGATCTGAATTTGAGGAAGAAATTTCAGAGAATGTAAGTTGGAGTACAGCATTGTGTGGTACTTGTAAGTAGGCTGTTTATGTTTTCTTATCGGCAACGTTACGTAGCGCTCGGTATGAAAATCAATGGCTGTGCTGTGTGTAGTCTGTAGCTAGTTTGCATTGTTGTCTGCCATTGTAGTGTTGGGCAGCGGCAGCTGGATGTGAACAGCGCGTAGCGTTGCGCAGTTGGAGGTGAGCCACCAGCAGTGGTGGATGTGGGGAGAGGAATGGCGGAGTTTTGAAATTTGTAAAAATGGATGTCATGAGCTGCTTTATATATTATGACTTTTGATGACTATTAAGGTAAATACATTGTTTGTTCTCTATTAAAATCTTTCATTTGCTAACTATGCCTATCAGTAGTTAGTGCCTTCAGTAGTTTGAATCTTTTATTTAGCTGGCAGTAGTGGCGCTCGCCGTATTGCAGTAGTTCGAGTAACGAAGATTTTTGTGAGGTAAGTGATTTGTGAAAGGTATAGGTTAATGTTAGTCAGGGCCATTCTTTTTTAGGGATTTTTGAAAGTCAGATTGCGTTGCGATAAAAAATATTGTGTGTCAGTTTAAGCACAGTCGTGTATAATTTTTCTAAGGGGACGTTTCATATGTCGACCCTTAGCCTAGGATACCTCACTGGAATCTTCTGATTTTTTTCTTGTAGTTTGCGTAATTAGTGTAGCTATTGTTTATTGCTAGCGCGTAATTATAGAGAGAATTTCCTTTGTAGTTGCAGTCTTTCATTTTTGTACAGTAAAACAGTTGTGGCATGCATGTAGATTTGCACCAAGTATTTCGCAGCTGCGCTTACAATTAACGAGATATTATTTTCAGTGCTATGTTAATGTATTCTCTTATTGTTGCTCTTCAAATTGTGGTTTTCTGTGTTATCGTGTGAAATATTGTGACAATAATGGCGTGTGAAAAACGTAATACTAGGCTCCAAAGTAAACTGAGAAATGACAGTGAAGACGAAAGCAGTGTGTTAACGCCACCATGTAATGAATTAACTAATATTCAAAGTAGTAATTTGGTAACTGTGCATAGGAAAATGGAGCGGACGTCAAATAATGGTGTAGACAGTGAAACAGGTAGTAAACAGGGAAGCATTATCGATCGATCGGTCGGCAACAGCTCGCCTCAGGAATCGGGAATGACAGAACACAATATTGCGAATACTGTAGACTCAGGTTTTGGGTTCTCACCGTTTTCTCAAATGAGTCGAGACACATTTTCCGCTTGTCAAAATGTGAATGTTGCCGGTGCAAATTCACTGCCGAAAAGCACTGAGGAACATGTTTCAGACACCAGTACATCGTTATTACAATTAATGCAACAAATGGGACAAAAGCTTCAAAAGTTAGACACAATGGAACAAAATCTTCAAAAGTTAGACACAATGGAACAAAATCAGAGACAAACACAGCAACAGTTAGACACAATGGAACAAAAGCTTCAAAAGTTAGACTCAGTGGAACGTAAGCTTGAACAAACACGTGAAAATTTAACTACTGAGTACATAACATTGAATCGAAATGTCAAAAAGTCTGTAATGATGTAAAAACACAAATTTGTGAACATTTTCAACCTATTTTTTCGCGGCATGAAAATGCATTACAGAATCACGAAGCAGCCATAAAAGATCTCCAAACTATTGTTCATGAAAATCACGACACCTTGCAAGCTAAAATTGACTCAGTTGCATCTGCCGATTCGGTTACGCAACTTGCAAAAACTCAAGAAAACTTAAAGGACACAGTAGATACGATTTCAACACAAATGGAAACTCTGAAACTTGGTTCAGAAAAACACACTGAGGAAATAAGTACAGTATCGGAGAAAGTAGCCGAACTTTCGGATCAGTTCACTAACTTATCTGCAAAGGTAGATGATGATCTGAATGACACAAGACCTGTAGCCATCACTGACACAGAAGAGTATGAACAAATTAAGAAATTCAAACAAAATCAGAATCAAATTAATACGCAATACAAAAGAGAAATCCGGGAAGTACAAGATCAGATGGCACAAGTAATACAAAAATTTCATATTTCAGAGGACACTCGCGCTCCAACACAGGAAGAGGAACGTAGAAATACGGAAAAGCTACAAAATAATAACACAGGGCATTTCGGAAATTATGAAAGAAATTGGCAAGGTGCACCGAATTTTGAGATGGAACCGCCGACACGACGTAACAATGACCGGTATGCTACTCGCCGACACGATGATTTTGACTATAAGCTGTTCATTACTACACGTAAATTCAAAACGTTGAAGAATTCTGCCAACGACATTCATCCACAAGCGTGGCTCCATCAATTCTCTCATTGTTTTCCTCCCAACTGGTCATTGGAGCACAGGGTAGAATTTATGTGTGGCTACTTGGAGAATGAACCAGCTGTAAGAATGCGATCGGTCATTCACGATTGTCACAGTGAAGGAGATTTTTATCATGCCTTCCTCTCAGCATATTGGTCTCAAGCTACACAAGACCGAGTAAAACATAGCATCATAATGATGAAACATTTCGAACAATCTGAATTTTCCAGTCTTGTGAAATACACTCCTGGAAATTGAAATAAGAACACCGTGAATTCATTGTCCCAGGAAGGGGAAACTTTATTGACACATTCCTGGGGTCAGATACATCACATGATCACACTGACAGAACCACAGGCACATAGACACAGGCAACAGAGCATGCACAATGTCGGCACTAGTACAGTGTATATCCACCTTTCGCAGCAATGCAGGCTGCTATTCTCCCATGGAGACGATCGTAGAGATGCTGGATGTAGTCCTGTGGAATGGCTTGCCTAGCCATTTCCACCTGTCGCCTCAGTTGGACCAGCGTTCGTGCTGAACGTGCAGACCGCGTGAGACGACGCTTCATCCAGTCCCAAACATGCTCAATGGGGGACAGATCCGGAGATCTTGCTGGCCAGGGTAGTTGACTTACACCTTCTAGAGCACGTTGGGTGGCACGGGATACATGCAGACGTGCATTGTCCTGTTGGAACAGCAAGTTCCCTTGCCGGTCTAGGAATGGTAGAACGATGGGTTCGATGACGGTTTGGATGTACCGTGCACTATTCAGTGTCCCCTCGACGATCACCAGTGGTGTACGGCCAGTGTAGGAGATCGCTCCCCACACCATGATGCCGGGTGTTGGCCCTGTGTGCCTCGGTCGTATGCAGTCCTGATTGTAGCGTTCACCTGCACGGCGCCAAACACGCATACGACCATCATTGGCACCAAGGCAGAAGCGACTCTCATCGCTGAAGACGACATGTCTCCATTCGTCCCTCCATTCACGCCTGTCGCGACACCACTGGAGGCGGGCTGCACGATGTTGGGGCGTGAGCGGAAGACGGCCTAACGGTGTGCGGGACCGTAGCCCAGCTTCATGGAGACGGTTGCGAATGGTCCTCGCCGATACCCCAGGAGCAACAGTGTCCCTAATTTGCTGGGAAGTGGCGGTGCGGTCCCCTACGGCACTGCGTAGGATCCTACGGTCTTGGCGTGCATCCGTGCATCGCTGCGGTCCGGTCCCAGGTCGACGGGCACGTGCACCTTCCGCCGACCACTGGCGACAACATCGATGTACTGTGGAGACCTCACGCCCCACGTGTTGAGCAATTCGGCGGTACGTCCACCCGGCCTCCCGCATGCCCACTATACGCCCTCGCTCAAAGTCCATCAACTGCACATACGGTTCACGTCCACGCTGTCGCGGCATGCTACCATTGTTAAAGACTGCGATGGAGCTCCATATGCCACGGCAAACTGGCTGACACTGACGGCGGCGGTGCACAAATGCTGTGCAGCTAGCGCCATTCGACGGCCAACACCGCGGTTCCTGGTGTGTCCGCTGTGCCGTGCGTGTGATCATTGCTTGTACAGCCCTCTCGCAGTGTCCGGAGCAAGTATGGTGGGTCTGACACACCGGTGTCAATGTGTTCTTTTTTCCATTTCCAGGAGTGTATTTTGAAGACATGTTGCACAAGAATCAGTACCTGTCAAACCCATACAGCCCCTCAGAACTTATCTGCATTTGCTTAATCAAACTGCCTGAACATTTACGACATATTATTTTAGCAGGACGTTGCAAAGACGACATTGAAGCTTTTCAGGGACTGTTACAAGAACTGGAAATTGACACTGACAATCGCGGAACGCGAAGACAGGAGCACAACAATTACAGATCACATCCATCACAATTCCGCGATGACAGAAATAATATACGACAAGGCTATTCTTTCAATGTAAATCGTGACCGAAACAGACACCACCCGTATGACAACCGTTGGCAGAGTAGTAATAAATACAGGGAAAGATCACCTTTCCGCGGTAATGACTATCACAGAGACAATCAGAGAAACAGACAGTATGGGAACCAAAATAATTATTATCAAGGGAGAGAGAATAACTTTGGTCGCAATGGTCCAGCGCGCAGTTACGACTCAGGGAGAAATTCTCCACCACTTGACCGACAAGAAAGAAACTATGGAATCTACCGACATGACAACAGACGATATGATCGTAACGACAGACCTGAACTGCATCAGAACTTGTGGGATTTAAACAGGGCAGGGCCCTCTCGTCACGGTGAATTTGTAGAAGTTAGGTCTCCAAATCCCAATAACGATGCGCGCCAACAAAGAGACAGACAATGACTCGCACCACAGGCAGCCACGTGTGCCGGCTGGCTGAGAGAAAAATAACATAGACGCTAACATTGAGAAAAATTCCAGTATTCTTTACCGACGTATACCGTATGATAATTGCGTTCAAGTTGAAACTCTGTGTACTAGGAAGAGTAAAGGTTTACACCACATTTCACATGTAAAACCGTTTATTGAAAGATAATCTGCTTTTTAACTTTGTCTTTGCCATATAACTTTTCACTTTACATTACTAGTATGCTCTGTCAGACTTAGAATCTGTTAATATGCAACAATGTTTGAAGTTAAATATCCAGTCAAGAACCAAGAGAACTTATTTCAACAGAAATTATGAATGCATTGTTATAGTGAACAGAGACACAATGTTGTTATTTGTACATTCTTGCTTGTTAGTTGCACGATTACGTAATGACTATAAGGCTCACATACTTAGAACATTTACCAGTACTGCTAATGAGATTTTAATGCAACATTTTGGTTTACTTGAAAATACATTCTGGATTTAAAGTACTTTCTGTGAAATACCAGATGACACAGTGGTTAGTTTATGTGACAACTACACGATTTTATCACGACGCTACTAATGAGTGACAGTTTACAATGTTGCTTTTGCGGTGTATCTGTTTTATATCTGCACAGTTTTTCTGAATTCTTCTGTAAAGAAAAACATGTTTTAGTAGTAACTTTTGTGCTATAGCTACAAGGAGACAGCCTTATCCGTAGGACAACAATACGTTACAGCACAGTACTTTCCTCATCACGGCAATAAGCGTAATAACTAAAATATCTATACGCAAAGCATTTCACTTTTGTGTATAATGAGGTAAGTACATTGGTTTCTGCAGAACTTAGCTTTCTGAGGACGATAACTACGACACTTCCACAGAGATTATCTTACAGCAAGACGCACATTTAGCGGTACAGGACACGTATTTGAGTGATTAATTTTGTACTTAAGTCATTTATTTTTAAAGGTATTTGAAGTACAATGATATAAAGGTTTTCCGTGATACATTTCATTCCATTGCTGTAATCTGTAACACCTGAGGGTATAATTACATTAATCCTCAGGGGGGTACACGCCTACTTTGTGTACCATGTGTTTGGCAAGCACAAGGAGCCCTAGCTAATATGGTAGTTGCTTATACAACTTTACACATCGGTACCATATTCCTCTAACAATAAATTACACAGCTATCTGATCATTTAACTGAGAGATAAACTTTTTTTTACATCAGTGACACATGTTTACACAATTACACAGTTGGATAACTTCACACTTATGAAACTGTATTTTGTCTGTACTGTGTGAATTGTTCATATTTTTTTGGAGCCATTGTGATACTATGAGAGCTTTGAATGATGCATTTGGTATGAGATCATGATTTTTAAAGTACGTTTGAGGTAGATGACACTACTGAAATGAGCAGAGAATTTTCTTTAGGTTTGAAATTATTGCAGAAAGCTACGACGTTTTTGAGATTTGACTGAGGTGTTATGATGTTATTATTACGACAACGATGTGTATTATGCTGCTGAGGTATGTTTATGAACAATACGCTGATGCTATATGAGAAATTTGATTATGCTATGTATTTATTATGATGAAATATTGAAGAAGTGTCGACGAATATGTATACGTGTAATAAGGTAAGGAATAATGGGCAGTGGTTAGGGACTCTGACTTGTGGAAAAGGATATTGGAAACAAAGAATCGTACTTTAAGAGTTATGAAATGTGTGTATATGTGTAATGTATCACAATGCCGGCAAAAAAAGTTTTTGGACGCTGTTATATTTATAGGATTTTGTTTCTACACATTCATAACGCAAATTCTCGACCTCCGAAATTTTTTTTATATGAGACTGTCACTGTAGCGCAAACTGCTGTCGTAAATATTTCGGTAAGGAAGCTAAGTGATCCAGGTGGCGCCCAGGTGTGCCAGTCGCCTGGAGAAAAAGCCATTAGCATGTGCCTTTCTGAGGCACAGGTGGAGAAAAAAATGGAGGCCATTACCCTCGCTATTGACATTCCTTTGTAGAAAGCATAGCAAATACGACACTCTCATTACTTGGAAAGATACTTACATCTGCACACCTGATTATGACAATCGTCTTTCTTCGAGAGTTGAGAGAATTTCTACTAACTTATGAAATGTCACATGACTATTGAATGATATTTTATGCTTTGGTTTGCGTAATTGCTTATTTCATTTGATATCTGGTTTCCAGCTATGTTGCAGCATTGGTTTTATAAAATAAAATTAAATGCATTTGCTAATGTGAACACTTTCTGTCAACAGGTCTATTAAATAATTATTTTATGACCCACATTCTTCGAAAAAGGAGCTCTTGGAATGGAAAGAACAATAAGAAGGGACTAATAACAGTAACTGCATCTATAATTTTCTTTTCAAGTACTTGGTAATTTCTTTTGTAGAAATAGTTGTGGAGCACCACTTTAATTACATAGACATTAAGATGTGATTATACATTTCATTTATCTGCATTGTTGTCTTTAGTGTACTATTTTTTCTGCTTGAGCTTTGTCATGTTTAGGTATAAGTTATTGCATTTGCTTCTGCTGTGTGCCAGGAATAGTGCTACTAAATTTAACTTTGTATTACTCTGTTAAGCCACTTTTACTACTGATTTATTTTTCTTGTTGCTGCACATTGGCTCATATTAGTTGTAATTTTGCATTTTATCTGTTAATTTAGATTTACTGCTGCTTGCTTTGCAAATTTGCATTTTTTGTCATTGCTGTTTGTGTTAATTGTTTTGTGCTGCTGCATTGCCTCGTCCCTTAGTTTATGCATCTGAGCTCAGTAGATTTAAGTTAGCTTAAGATGGGGTAGGCTATATAAGAGAACGAGTTGTGATGAATTGGAAGAAATGCATTGAGAAGCTATAAGAAAATGGTTTGGCCAAAAAAGTAGTGTATAGTGGAGAAAAACTATTTTTGAAAGAGGATGTGAACAGAATACAGAAAGCATGCTTGGATAGGATTTTTTTGGTGGAAACAAATGTTGAAATAAGACGAAAGATCTATGGAATGAAGTTTTGGGTTGGACTGCAGTACCAAATGTTACACTGAAAACAAACCCTGCATTTTCCTCTTGTGTTATCCCACTATGTGTTTGTGAACCCTTGTGTATTTGTTTTCTTCCTGTCTCCGTGTACTGTTTCATAGAATTTTTTTCTCTTCTAGTACTAAGCTACATTCACTATGATGGGGAATACTGTTATCCTCAAATATAATTTGCATAAATAATATGTTATTTACTTTGTAAAGATGTTTAGACATTATTAATTCTGTTCTGTTTCAATGCTCATATGTGAAATTAATGTTTTGAAAACTATTATCATTATTTTATTTATTTACTTATGTCATAATTCCTGTAACACTGATGTACATGTTTATTTCTATTCTTTTGGAAAGCCTGTATTACTACAAATGTTATCTGTATTATTATGTTTTTAATGATGTTTTCTGTATTTCTGTAATTGTATTCTCATGTTACAAAATTGTAATTGACACCAGTTTATCACATTAAGTAACATGTAAGGATTTATTTCACTGCACACATTTCTGTTGGTCATAGTATATGCACAATATGTGAAGAAAAGAGGACTCTTAGTGCTCCCACGTGTGTTAATAATTCAGCAAGGGACTGGTTAACAGCATTGCTGGTTCTAAGGACAATTCCAAAAACTTTGTGAGTGCACAAGTGGTGGTTATGGACTTGCCATATTATCCGCAAGACTCTTCAATGGTGATTGTGCACCTGCACAGTCACAACAGATGGCTGATTGCCATCTGTACAAGGACTACAGTGGGTCTGCATTTTGATGACCCACCAATACCATTATTTCTACAAGGACTACAGTGGGTCTACACCTTTGCTGACTCACCAGTACCATTATTTCTACAAGGACTACAGTGGGTCTGCACCTCTGGTGGCCCACCAATACCGTAATCTCTACCAGGACTACAGTGGGTCTACTCTGTGATGACCTACCTACCAATATTCTTCAAAACTTCGACTGACTCTGTTGTGGGTTTGCTCTGTTGTGGCCCATTACCTGTCTGCGTGTCAAGAGTCAGCACTGTCTTTCCGTTGGAAGGACAACACTACTTCTTCAAGACTGTATGGAAATCCACTACTTCAGTGTGCATTTTCTTTTACTGCTCAGACTTTGAGAAAAACACTGCAATTTTACTGTGATGAACGATGAGGACTGTCTTTATCTACTGTGAGAAAATTTTAGATTTGACCAATACTGAATCAATAAGTGTGTGCATTTGATATCTTTGTTATTGTAATTATGAAAAATTTTTTCAAATCATTATTGGCCACTGTCCAAAACAATTTGTAAAATTTTTTGTGGGGAGCATGGGGGCTATGTAAGTAGGCTGTTTAGGTTTTCTTATTGGTAACGCCACGTAGCGCTCTGTATGAAAATCACTGGCTGCGCTGTGTGCAGTCTGTGGCTGCTTTGCATTGTTGTAATACTCGCCATTGTAGCGTTGGGCAGCTGGATGTGAACAGCGCATAGCGTTGAGTAGTTGGAGGTGAGCCGCCAGCAGTGGTGGATGTGGGGAGAGAAATGGCGGAGATTTGAAATTTGTAAGACTGGATGTCATGAACTGCTATATATATTATGACTATTAAGGTAAATACATTGTTTGTTCTCTATTAAAATCTTTCATTTGCTAACTATGCCTATCAGTAGTTAATGCCTTCCGTAGTTTGAATCTTTTATTTAGCTGGCAGTAGTGGCGCTCGCTGTATTGCAGTAGTTCGAGTAATGAAGATTTTTGTGAGGTAAGTGATTTGTGAAAGGTATAGGTTAATGTTAGTCTGGGCCATTCTTTTGTAGGGATTTTTGAAAGTCAGATTGCGTTGCGCTATAAATATTGTGTGTCAGTTTAAGCACAGTCTTGTATAATTTTTCAAAGGGGACGTTTCAATAGGAACATTATATCATGTACGGTAAAGGGATTCGCTATAAGTATTGGTAATCTGTATAGTAAGTATACAAAAAGGACGACAATTAGAAGGAGAAGTTACAGCTACTGAAAAACCATAGCTGTACTCACTGGTTATTAGACAATACTCTATAAGGAGGAACCAAAAGAACGCCCTAGAAAAATGACTGTAAAATGTAAAACAAGATCTCATATAAGAATCAATGCTGGGTCTGTAGACATCCTATTGTAATTAGATGAAAATATAAAAAAATATCGGGATTGTAGTAACATGAGACCAGGGAGCTACTACAAAGTGGATGTAAAATTGTGCTAAAGATGAAAATGTAAAGTCCAAACCAGCATAATATACGATAACAGGTATTTGGTATAAGTACGCCATTAAACTGGTTTACCATAACAGACCAACAAATTATATCCCCAAAAACAACTTATAAGCAAAGTCGATACAAGATGTAGTAACCAAGGTCTAGATTATAAAGTTTTGTTTGTTGGTTTCCAATATTCTCAAGTAAATGAACAGATCTAGACTTTCGTGATACTGTTCTCTTGGTTGGACATAGGTCTGTTCGTATAAATTACATATTTTACCAACTTCCTGATGTTACTACAGAGACGTTTAATTAATATGGCGTTCATTCGGTTAACCTGTGAACTGCCTACATCCATTGGTTGTTATTCTGTAATGCTGTTCATTTTTAGAACACAACCTACGACCAGCTTAGAGACAGAAGAGATGACACTTTCTGCAGGACCTGACCATCTTTTTGCAGGACAATGCTCAAACACGTACAGTGTAAGCTGTTACTGATTTGTTTGACTGATGGGGCTGCTAATTGCTATACCACATACTGCAGTTCCCTGACTTAAGCCCTCGTGCGTTGAAACCGATTTATAAACTGAGGTGAACACGCTTCAGAACTGCTACAAATTCATCGGGCAATAGACCGCGCCGCTCGAACTGTCAACACAACTGGCGCTGCTGAGAGTATCTTACGACTTCCACATCGCTGGCAACGGGTTATGCACAATGTTGGTGACTACTTTGAAGGTCATTAAAACTTAAAACACGTATCTATTTTGTATGAGCTGTAAATAAATCGTTGCCATTATTACAGTTCTAACCCTCGTATTTTCTGTTAGTTCGTATGACTTAGTGGACTCTTTGTAAGCTAACTCGCCCTCCATTAACTACACCTCGTTTTGGAGAGCAGTCTGAATAGTTGCCCAATAATACGGCTGTTTCTTTAGTTGTTTAGCAACTTCATAGTCTGTAGCATAACTGTACCTCGTATTCTCAATAAATTCGGTTGCGTTATATAACTGTTGTATAGGGTTTGAAAGTGTACAAGTAATGGGATTTCGTCTTCATTTGTGACGTTATAGGGCAGGAACCCATTCGTCTCTGCCAAGAGATAACACGGTGGTAAGTGTGAGTCATCGTCGAGAGGGATTTGTAATTTGCTTGCTTGGAGATATCCTCAGGATTGGAATTGGGTTTATCCCGGTACATGTTATGATTGTTCACCCCAGTCAACGCTGTCAGTCAGCTGGTCGTGTAAATATGTGCCTATTCTGGATAAGCAGATCACTAGCTGACGTAGTGAACAATACTATAGTCAAGTTTATGTGTCTGAGTGTAGCTGAACACCTCTCTGCTACTAGAATTCTTAAGAAATCACAATGAATACGTACTATTCTTTGCCTCAATAGATACAGGGCCATTGATTTAACAAGTAACCGTGCTATACACTGGCATAATCTGTACATTACGGTGGATATCAGTTCTTATCACACCACTTTTCTATCGAGTGTAGTACGGAATTATGTTCATTAATAGGATCTCACACACACACACACACACACACAAACACACGCGCGCGCGCGCGCGCGCGCGCGCGAAACTTTACGAAATAATCAAGTCCACAAGTTGTCTACACTGGATGCAACACTTTGGCATACACCACTGTTGGTATCTCGTGTTGCACCATGTTTTTACTAACGTCACTCCGGTTTACACACTCGAGTAAATCAACCTAAATCACAGGGTATAAGATCTACGAGTCGTCGTTTGATATGAAACCATTCGATTTCAAGACTGCGTTAACTGAGGGAGCAGCAACACCACAACGCTGCAATTGACTATCAGTCGCATCAACTTAAAATTTAGCGCGAGCTTGTACTAACGCAATAAGAGCGAAACGCTAAGCCTGTACTGTCTACTCCACTATTAGAAGATCGCGGGACCTTGCAATGCGATCGCAGCTACATTTCAACTGTTCTAATAACAATGGTTAGTACAACTTCAGCTTTCGCTAGGTTTAGTTTTTAAGATTTATTATGAACTTGTAGCGCTCAAACACAAAAAATTCTCCTAATTGCTCGATGACACTGTTCAATAAAGACAGATTACGAGCAAGAATCTAATTTTAGTCGTAACCTGTTCCGTTACGTAAATTAAAATGCCGTGTGAAATAGAACGCAAGTGAGTCTATATTCCAAACACATGGCACAACAAGTTAAAGATATCAGCATTACTTTTTCCAATAAATTTCCTTTATAATACGGTAAGACCACGGCGTCTAAATAATTTTGGATTTATGTGCAATGTCCGTCTTGGGACTAAATATCTGAACAGCTCGACTTCCTGTCCATTTGGAATGTAACACAAGTGACATTTAAATGGCATTCCGCTGCACACTTCTAAACTTCGCAGGATTATATCACTGCCAATTCAGTTTAAGAAACTTACCAGACCGTGCAGTTAATACTTGCGAAATCGAATACTGTCAAAGTAAAGCTCTTCAAATAAGCAAGAAAAAATTTTATTACAATGTTCGTATGACAATTCGAAGTACATTTCCTCGTTACAGAATGCCAGTCTTTCTTCTACGGTTGGCGATGAGCGAAGCAACACGTCAGCGATATAACCCTTGCCTGACTGACTATTGACAATCTCTATTGTCGTGTAACATTAACTATTTAAGAGCGTTATACCCTTTTCATGAAAAGTCAGATTATCGCTGATCTTTCCTTCATACATATTACCTATTACTTTAGACTTATCAGCAACTCCCTCTTTTTCTTAATGAATAACAAATTCTAAACATCTTTGCCTTTTTTTGTGTTATAGCTTCTAATTAGATGGTTAAATCTCTCTTGTCTCTTTACTTCTGTTCTTAAGATTGATTAATTTTGCTTCAATTATTCCATTTCTATTGCTCTGGATAGCAGACTGTAGGTGGGATTTATTTTGTTAACAAGTCGGGACACTTTCCTTTTCACTTTGAACAACAGTATTTTATTTGTCTTTCATATTACAGTCGCAAGTTCATGTACTACGAGGGCTAGCAACTCCACACTGAGAAGTATGAATATTAATAAAATAGGTCAAAAGTAAATCACTAAGTACCACCGCCACTTAAATTCTGACTTTTAACATGATAAGTAACAGGGTTGCTTTAGGCATTGGACAAATCGCGTGAACTGAGGACGCCGCTTTAGGCCACTCGTAGCTTTCTGTTCAAAGAAGCTGGCTCAGCTGTATTTGGCCAGTCAAATGGTTCCGTGGTAAATGGTTCAACTCCAGTGAGGACCAAAATTAAGCTTTGAAGGCTGAGTCACATAATTCAAGCAATTACTAACTGCTGTTATCATAGAATATTCCACCCAGATGTACGTAGTATCTGCTACATACCTCATAACCATTGAATGGAGCTGCTGTCTTACACATTGCCCGCAAATCCACAACAATGCCCAAAAGCTTCGACTCAGTTAACCTTCAGCATGCCAGACAGATGCACCACTTTTTTTTTAAAATTGTGGGACTGTTGGAGCTCCGATACGAACCAAACATTGCCAATCAAACTAATTCAACCTCTTGCAAGACACACAAGAACAAAAGCAGTTGCGATACTTGAATTAAATAGCACAGGGTTACCCTCACAGTAACCCTCAATAGACTCTCGAAGCATATCAGCTTAAAGGATCTCACGGGTCAACACTTTATGCCATACTATATGGATAGGCTGTAACTTTCAACAGGTCATCGGCGCGTAACATACATCTAGCGTCCAATTGCCGATCGCCCAGAGCTACTTCCAAACATTGACTCTTTAGTGGAAAGTGAACTTCTCTTGAGGCAAAACCATACTGGTCTTCTCACAGGTCAAAAGTATACTTCTCTTCGCTCGAGTCAAAACTATACTGACTATATGCTTCATGTTGACTGGAATGGGAGCCATTTTCCAAATGAACAGTGCTCCCCTCCACCTTTAACAATCAAGTTATTATTCTTTGCGGCTGCCGTTGGTGCCGGCTGGACAGCCGCAGTGTCGTTTATTCCGTATGGTCATGGGTTCTCCTTTGCCGTAAACCGCCTTCTCACTACTGTACCAATGCATTAAGTTTTCTCCACTACTACAACAATGCAAACAAACAAATATAACAACCACACAACGTATGTATTTAGATATAACGAACCAATTTGGGTTTACTTTACCCACAGTTGACACTCAAATTTTGACCAGATCAGTCAGGGGCTAGAGTAGAGGTATAGGAAGCAGAATAGTGCACGATTTTTCCGTGAATCGTTGAGTATAGTTTCCTAGAAGCGTGAGGAAGCAGTTGAGGATTACGCAGATGGGATTTGGAAATTAATTTACTTACATATGAGTTAACAAAGAGTGAGGAGATGGACGAAGAATTGTGTAAGAAGTCGAGCAACATGAGCTTGATACTTTTTTGGGAGGTTTGTCACCGGAGATGTCTGTGGGGGTGCGCACTGGAGCGCTGAAAGATCTCCATGTGGCGGTCAGGGAGGCACTGGAGTATGGGGAAACTAATTTTTCCACAGGTGGAAGGGATCGGAGGAATGAGTTTACACAGAAAATGAGATATTTTGACTGTGGTCGTGCAGTGCACGTCCAGAGACAGTGCTACCAACCACACAAGGGTGATGGAGTGGACTCCAGACGGTTTAATGGAAACATTAGTAGGAGTGGCATAAATTAACGGTAGGCATATAGGGATAATGGGAGAACTGGTTTAGGTAGTAAGAAGTACCCGTTGAACTCAAGAAGGAACCACAGGGCCGCCAAAGGGGGTTCCTAATAAAGATGAACGCGGTAGAAGGGATTGCAGAGACTGAGTGTGCAGTAGCGGATGTGATAGAGCAGGCTCGTCCAAACTGTGCCCCGCGGCCAGCGCCCGGGGCGAATTCGTTATGTTGCTGCAGTGGCCGAGCCGTGCCGCTTAGCTGGTCGTGCGGACCGCCCGAACGCCAGCCGATAGATACATTTGTTCGCCCGTTTTCCCTTCGGGCAGAGGATGTCTCACAAGTGCTTCAACTAGAGCTGATTGACCCACAGTGCCATATCCGCCTGAAGGACCGCTTTCTTATGTGTAACTTCCTAAAACTAAGAACCGTTCATTCCTTGGCGATAAAAATTTGGACAATTCCTTGAAGTTAGCAGTCTCACGGAATATTGTACCAAGCCTAGACAAAATCGTTTCCTCGAAAAAGAAAAACGTGTAAAATGTTAATTGTCTTCTTTAACAATGTTGACTGTATTCGAGCTTTATAACCTTAATTCTATTTTAATAAGTTTTCAAACTTGGTCAGTTAAAATTATTACGTACAAAACAGCAAACTAAGGATCCGATTTCTAAACTCTGAAAAGGGATACAAAAAATTGTAGCACGAAGTATAACAAAAAATACTTACTTGTAACTACTAACAGTAAGATTGAGACTCTATATCCCTTACATAAAATTAATTCTAAAATAGAATATTTTGTTTACGTTAGATCTGACCGCGGGACAGTCCAGCGCAGAGCAGTGCTGTGCGGTCTTTCTCTCTCTCTCTCTCTCTCTCTCTCGCTCGCTCGCTCCTATGGCGACACTAGCGACACACGGTCGCGGACGGGGCTCTGAATTACACTGTCTTGGGAAGATTTGTCGGTCGCAGGGGCGCATGTATCTGTGGCCTCAAGAGATGTAATAGGTAGGAGACGTCGGAGCACACTACATCACAATTTGGGTGGGGTAGGAGATACAACCGTTCTGGTTAGTAGTGATGAATTTCTTATTGGAGGCAACCAAGTTCAACCAATGTGTGGAGATGGTGTCTCATGTAAGCGAGGGCTACAGCATCACTTTCTGTATCAACATCATGTCATGACTGACATTCGATGACAATAGTAGAACGTAGTGGGAACATATATTGGACAGGGAAAACTGTTTTCAGTCAGTGTCAATGAACCACGAGGAATGTCTAGTACACAAAACAATTCAGTTAAATCGTGAGCAGTTACAGTTAGCCTTGGTTCACATGATAGTGTATCGGGAGGCAACGGATAATCGTTATGGATGAATGTGGAGCCTGGTTTACCAGCTGGTATTTTATGCGTGGCTGAAACGCTGGACGATATTGAAGTACTGGATATAGTGTGTTGTTTGGTGAAACTTAACAGGAGAGGGACAAAGGCAAGACAGTACCCATCAATACAGATGGTTTTGGCGCCGAGGAGGTTACATTGTTGAGGGGAACGTTTTTAGCTACACTAGGTATTCCGATGAGGGAGACTGTCACACAAACAGTGTAGGATATATGAGGGCATAGGACGCTTCTAGGGCTGCGATTAGTGAGAAATTACAATTTCAGGATCTGTTTTCTCTGCAAGAACCATTGTCTGCTAATTCAGTAATGCTACACAGGATTCCGACAGGAAATGGAGCACGGCGTATCGGAGGCTGTACAGAATACCACGGTTGCTGCAAACAGGTTTGGAGTACTTATAAATCAACAATTGACTGATGAGATAATGGAATAAGAGAATAGTAGTCCCTAGGAGGGGCGGGGGGGGGGGGTAAGGTTGGAATTGTGATGTGTGCCCAAGAAGTCTAGGGATGATTCAAAGAAGTGTCGCTTTTGTTGGTGCTACCACCACTTGAATAGCAGGACTACGATAGGCGACTACCGAGTCCTGAACATCACAAAGATGACAGATAACCTAGGGGAAACCATCAACTTCTCGACAATGGACTTAAGGAGTGGATACCATCAGACAGAAATGGATCCAGAGGATAAACCGTAATAATTTTTTTTCTAGACACTGGGAACACTACTAATACAGAAGTATGCCTTTTGGGTCGAAGAATGCTCCGGCCACATTCCAACGGTTGCTGAAACGGAATGCTGAAACGATTGAAACCACGTCAACGTATAGTGTATCGTGATTACGCAGTCATCTTTTCAGGAGATATGTGTGAGAATGGACAGCGGCTGAGGGAGGTGTTCAAGAGATTAGAACAGCCTGTTTGACACTCAGCACACAAAACCGTCACTTTGCACTGAAGGAAGTTAGTTATTTGAGCCATATCATTAGTAAGAATGGTGTAAGAACTGATCCTAGGCTAGTGCAAGTAGTGTAAGATTATCCGGTACCAGGAACAACCTAGGAGTTTCACACCTTTAATTCCGCCAGTATCTCGTCTCCTAGCTTCCAAACTTCACAGAACCTCTCCTCCTTTCTTCAGGGAATGCTATCTCTGTAAGGCCCGCCGAAGAGCTTCTGTGAAGATTTGAAGGTAGGAGGCGAGGTATTGATGGAATTGAAGCTGTGGGGACGGGTCGTGAGTCGTTCTTGGGTAGCTCGGATCGTAGAGCACTTGCTTGCGACAGGCAAAGGTCCTGAGTTCGAGTCTCGGTCCGGCACACAGTTTTAATCTGCCAGGAAGTTCATACCAGCGCACACTCCTCTGAAGAGCGAAACTTTCATTCAAGGAGTTTCATCTACATCTACATCTACATCCATACTCCGCAAGCCACCTGACGGTGTGTGGCGGAGGGTACCTTCAGTACCTCTATCGGTTCTCCCTTCTATTCCAGTCTCGTATTGTTCGTGGAAAGAAGGATTGTCGGTATGCCTCTGTGTGGGCTCTAATCTCTCTGATTTTATCCTCATGGTCTCTTCGCGAGATATACGTAGGAGGGAGCAATATACTGCTTGACTCTTCGGTGAAGGTATGTTCTCGAAACTTTGACAAAAGCCCGTACCGAGCTACTGAGCGTCTCTCCTGCAGAGTCTTCCACTGGAGTTTATCTATCATCTCCGTAACGCTTTCGCGATTACTAAATGATCCTGTAACGAAGCGCGCTGCTCTCCGTTCGATCTTCTCTATGTCTTGTATCAACCCTATCTGGTACGGATCCCACACTGCTGAGCAGTATTCAAGCAGTGGGCGAACAAGCGTACTGTAACCTACTTCCTTTGTTTTCGGATTGCATTTCCTTAGGATTCTTCCAATGAATCTCAGTCTGGCATCTGCTTTACCGACAATCAACATTATATGATCATTCCATTTTAAATCACTCCTAATGCGTACTCCCAGATAATTTATGGTATTAACTGCTTCCAGTTGCTGACCTGCTATTTTGTAGCTAAATGATAAAGGATCTATCTTTCTGTGTATCCGCAGCACATTACACTTGTCTACACTGAGATTCAATTGCCATTCCCTGCACCATGCGTCAATTCGCTGCAGATCCTCCTGCATTTCAGTACAATTTTCCATTGTTACAACCTCTCGATACACCACAGCATCATCTGCAAAAAGCCTCAGTGAACTTCCGATGTCATCCACCAGGTCATTTATGTATATTGTGAACAGCAACGGTCCTATGACACTCCCCTGCGGCACACCTGAAATTACTCTTACTTCGGAAGACTTCTCTCCATTGAGAATAACATGCTGCGTCCTGTTATCTAGGAACTCCTCAATCCAATCACACAATTGGTCTGATAGTCCATATGCTCTTACTTTGTTCAATAAACGACTGTGGGGAACTGTATCGAACGCCTTGCGGAAGTCAAGAAACACGGCATCTACCTGTGAACCCGTGTCTATGGCCCTCTGAGTCTCGTGGACGAATAGCGCGAGCTGGGTTTCACATGACCGTCTTTTTCGAAACCCATGCTGATTCCTACAGAGTAGATTTCTAGTCTCCAGAAAAGTCATTATACTCGAACACAATACGTGTTCCAAAATTCTACAACTGATCGACGTTAGAGATATAGGTCTATAGTTCTGCACATCTGTTCGACGTCCCTTCTTGAAAACGGGGATGACCTGTGCCCTTTTCCAATCCTTTGGAACGCTACGCTCTTCTAGAGACCTACGGTACACCGCTGCAAGAAGGGGGGCAAGATCCTTCGCGTACTCTGTGTAAAATTGAACTGGTATCCCATCAGGTCCAGAGGCCTTTCCTCTTTTGAGCGATTTTAATTGCTTCTCTATCCCTCTGTCGTCTATTTCGATATCTACCATTTTGTCATCTGTGCGACAATCTAGAGAAGGAACTACAGTGCAATCTTCCTCTGTGAAACAACTTTGGAAAAAGACATTTAGTATCTCGGCCTTTAGTCTGTCATCCTCTGTTTCAGTACCATTTTGGTCACAGAGTGTCTGGACATTTTGTTTTGATCCGCCTACCGCTTTGACATAAGACCAAAATTTCTTAGGATTTTCTGCCAAGTCAGTACATAGAACTTTACTTTCGAATTCATTGAACGCCTCTCGCATAGCTCTCTTCACACTACATTTCGCTTCGCGTAATTTTTGTTTGTCTGCAAGGCTTTGGCTATGTTTATGTTTGCTATGGAGTTCCCTTTGCTTCCGCAGCAGTTTTCTAACTCGGTTGTTGAACCACGGTGGCTCTTTTCCATCTCTTACGATCTTGCTTGGCACATACTCATCTAACGCATATTGTACGATGGTTTTGAACTTTGTCCACTGATCCTCAACACTATCAGTACTTGAGACAAAACTTTTGTGTTGAGCCAACAGGTACTCTGAAATCTTCTTTTTGTCACTTTTTCTAAACAGAAAAATCTTCCTACCCTTTTTAATATTCCTATTTACGGCTGAAATCATCGATGCCGTAACCGCTTTATGATCACTGATTCCCTGTTCTGCGTTAACTTTTTCAAATAGTTCGGGTCTGTTTGTCACCAGAAGGTCTAATATGTTATCGCCACGAGTCTGATGTTGGTGTTTATAGACTTTGAAACAGAGTTCATTTTATCATGTGATGCGTCGAATTATGTTCATGGTTGTGTTTTAAGTCAAGAAGTTAGTGGTCTCGGACATCCTATTGTATTTGTATCAAGACTGTCGAACGGAATGGAGAAGAATTATTCTTTCTGGGCTTCATGGATTGTTATAGGAAATTGTTGAAGGGGTTGTGGATATTGAAAAACCTGTTACACAGTTGTTAAAGAAGGGTGTTACGTTTTTATGGTTGAAGGGAGGTCAGGAAGTATTTGTCGAATTAAAAAGGTGCTGAAAGGTGTTGACATCAAGTCTGATGCTGGTGTTTCTAGATTTGGAAGCAGAGTTCATGTTATCATGTGATACATTGGATTATGCTCTTGTGTGTGTGTTTGAAGTCATGAAGTGAGTGGTATGGAACGTCCAATTGTATTTGCATCAAGGCTGTTGAACGGAATGGAGAATTACTCCAAAAAAGAGAGAGAAAGAGATGCTTAGCTTGGTGCACAGACTAACATACTTTCTGTGTTACCTGTGTGGTAGGATATTGAAGGTACTGGCGGATATTCTTCTTTAAAGTGGTTTCTAGGTTTGAAGGACCCATCCAATAGATTGACAAGGTGAGCTTTGGAACTCGGTGATCATTATGAAGTAATCCACAAACTTGGGAAGACACTCGGTAATGGGGATGGGTTGAGCAGGAAATTAGCAGCAGTACAAGCACTAGGTCAGAACTGTGGGTAATGAGAAGCAGTACATAGCGACAATGAAGAGTGTAGACAGTATGGCAAGCAACACTGGGTTTGCATGTATGATGGATTATTATATATACAAAGGATACTGGGATCTTGATTGGTGGCGCCAGTCATGTTGAAGCTAGAAGTAATATGTGAAAGGCATGATCACATGTAACGGGGCCATGGGGGATTCAGGGTGACGAATCGGCAGTGGCAAAGAAGTACTGCTGAAAGGGAAGGAAGAATCGCGTTGATCAGTACGTCAGAAATTACGTGGATTGTGCAGCAGACGGATTTAAAGCAGAAGCAGGTACTGTTACAGAGATTATCAGAATCAAAGGAACCGTTTAGCTCTATGGCGGTGGATGTGTTAGGCCCATTTGTCCAGCACATAATCGTTTTGTGTTGACCGTAGTAGACCATTTTATTCGTTACATGGAGTAGTGCCAATTCTGGACCAGCAGGGAATTTCAGTCAAGCAGGTATTGATTAATAAGTGGGCACTTAGCTTTGGTGTTGAAGTGTAGTAGTGAAACATGAACTGTAGGAAATCTGGAACAGTACAGAATTGAATCATTTGAGACGTGGTGGTGCAAAAGAATGTTGAGATTTAGGTGGACTGACAAGAAATGAGGGGATTCCCTGCAGAATAGGCGTGTAAACGAGTGTATTGAAAATATTAACAATAAAAAGGGACAGTATGGTAGGAAATCTATTAAGACATCAGGAAATAACTTCTGTTGTAAAAGAGGCAGCTGTATAGCGTAAAAGCCGTGGCGGAAAATAGAGATTGTAACACTATCAGAAAATAATTCAGGTCTTCGATTGTAACTGCTACTCTGAGATGAAAGGATTGGAAAATGGGATGAATTCGTCTACGACACCTGGCAACCAAGCATGGATTGTTCGTTAAGTCAGTTTCTACAACTGGGGCAGATTACCGCAGAGCAACCGTTGTAGAACAGATTGGGATGGTAGATGTCATGTGTCCATGACCTCGTGTTCCGCAATGCCTAGTACTGTGGTAACTCTGATTTTTTTCCGCCTGGCCCTTATGCATTTGAAACGACGAGCTGTGGCGGAATCTGATCCAAGGGTAACTCAAGCTCCCATAGAATGGATCCCCTGAGCAAGATATTCATGGCTCCAGGAATTAGTATAGTAATTTGTGTAGTAGTTGAAAGTGCACGATTTATCTAGTTGTTATACAGATTAAATGTAAACTGTCACTCCTCAGTATTCGAGTAAAAGTTGTAAAACTATAGGAAAAGTAATGCAAACAGTGTGGAAGCCACTGTGGAGTGTTGCGTTAACAGCTGCGAGCCGGTAATCGTCAGTGTTGTGACACGTGGTTCATAATAACAGACATGCAATTGGATTGTGAAGACAGGATAGCTAATCACAGTAGTAAACTGTACTGCACAGCAGTAACCATGTAGTCTTGGGGTGATGCCGCAACACCAGTCTGATGTGACTAGGTGCCGGGTTTTAGTGAAACAAATGCGCACAAGACGCTCGTAAATAATTTTAAATTTCGAGGCACGTGTTCACTTCTCGTTGCTGGGAACCAACAACAACACCACCACAATGCCAGAGCTACACCGGAGAGCGAGACGACTGGGCATTGCCAGCAGCAGCCATGAGATCGAAGCTGCGCTGTGCCTGCTGTCAACAATAAGCCCTTCACGCGACTTGGTGCCAAAGGCCCACCAACCTTCCTTCCCTGCCTGCTGCCGCCGACGCTGAGTTTCTAGCGGAATTTGGCTCCACAACACCAGCCACTATCCACTTTCTGCCAGAGGGCATCGAACAATTCGTCACCACAGCCATCTACGCGTGCTTCCGCAGTGATGCGAGCAAAGCATGGTGCTACCAGGCCTCCATGAGGTCAAGGAATGTAGTGTATTTCTTACATCAATGGTCATGACCTACAGAGGCTGCCCGCCGACCATGGGCATTCTCCTAATAATGCAGAGTGTCGGCTCAGCAGCTAGGGTTGAAGCTGATGGCCACTCATCAGGACAAGCCAGGGACAGCAGAGACAGTCGTCTCACGAGATCATTTGTTGAAGTCAGTAACAGCCATTCTTTACTATCAACAATGTTACCACCAGGGACTTTGACCTCAAAACTCCCCCTGAAATCTACACTTTAAGTTTTGTTGAGCGGCTGTTGCCTCAGACCCTGTAGCATTGCGCTACAACTTCATAATCCTGAACAGTAAGTGATGGAATTCTATACGACTTGTAAGTAGGCTGTTTAGGTTTTTATATTGGTAACGCCACGTAGCGCCACGCTCACTGTATTGCAGTAGTTCGAGTAACGAAGATTTTTGTGAGGTAAGTGATTTGTGAAACGTATAGGTTAATGTTAGTCAGGGCCATTCTTTTGTAGGGATTTTTGAAAGTCAGATTGCGTTGCGCTAAAAATATTGTGTGTCAGTTTAATCACAGTCATGTATAATTTTTCTAAGGGGACGTTTCAGAGTATATCCTGCTTGTCGCTTTAACTGATTTTGTATATTGCCTGACTAATTTCCAAAACCTGATGATTGAAGCCTCGACCTTTGGCACCACTTCTAAAATCAACTTTAACGTCTTTCAAAGACTTCACGAGACACATTTTCACTGAGCCTGAGTTCATAAAGTCTACCTCGGAATTAGTTGTCCCCTAATGTGTCTAGAATATGACCTATTGTAACTAGTGGTTTCCGTTTCCTCTGTCCCTCACACTATGATGATTTTTGTTTTCTCTCGATAAATCTGTGACAGTCGTCCAATGTCCCTGTTTCCACAATGACTGCAGAAGCAGTTGCCTTAATTGTCTTCTGACAAAATTGCTCCTTCTTTCGGTTAATGTTCTTAGTGATTGTTCGGCTGACAGCGCTTGGGTCTTGGTGGGCCATAGACTTGATGAAGATAGTTGACGACTGTTAGGCTTTGGCTTGTCCTATTCTCACTTCTTCTTTGGTTTCGGGTAGCCCTCTCAGGCCTGCCACGTATGTGATACGTGTTTGAGCGTGTTTCGCTATTTCCTCAGATTCAATTTCTGGTTTGCACTTGCAAATTATGAATGTTGCACTCAAGTTTTTTGATCCCTACCGCAAATTTTACGTATTTCCTTTAGTATGTCAGACAATCTCTTACTGGGTCTGACGCATTTGCGAGTTCTTATTGTAATCCCTTGCTTTCCTCTTACAATACGTCTTCATCCACATACCCACAAGCCACCACAAGCTGTGTGTCGAAGTGTGCCTTATACCACTACTAGTCACTTCCTTTCCTGTTTCACTCACGAATAGAGCTAGGGGAAAACGACTATCTACATGCCTCCATACGAACCCTAATTTCTCGTATCTTAGTAGTCCTTACGCGAAATGTACGCCGGTGGCAGTAGAATCGTTCTGCAGTCAGCTTCAAATGCCATTTATCTAAATTTTCTCAAAAGTCTTCCACGAAAAGTACGTCGCCTTTCCTCCACGGATTCCCACTCGTAGTCGGGGCTACTTAAGACGTGGCTCAGGAAGCGCACATCATTGGTTCAGCTGGGCCTCCACGTGACCGCTATCGGTGTCGTCTGTCGGAAACGTGCGTTTCAAAAAATGGTTCAAATGGCTCTGAGCACTATGGGACTTAACATCTGACGTCATCAGTCCCCTAGAACTTAGAACTACTTAAACCTAACTAAACTAAGGACATCGCACACATCCATGCCCGAGGCAGGATTCGAACCTATGACCGTAACAGTCGCGCGGTTCCAGACTGAAGCGCCTAGAACCGCTCGGCCACCGCGGCCGGCAACGTGCGTTACCGTTGCCAACTGTGAGATGCCCGTGGGGCTGGTAGTTATCTGTGATACCACAGTCTCCTTCACAGATGAACTAAACTTTCCTAAAATTCTCCCTGTAAACCAAGTCGACCATTCGCCATTTCTACTGCAGTCCTTACATGCTCGTTTCGTTTCACATCCGAAATTGTTTTTTGGAAATTTGTGGTTAAGTTCCTATGGGACGCAACTGCTGAGGTCATCGGTCCCTAGGATTACACACTACTTAATCTAACTTAAAATAACTTACGCTAAGGACAACACACACATACCCATGCTCGAGGGAGGACTCGAACCTCCGACGGGGGCAGCCGCGCGAACCGTGGCAAGACGCCCGAGACCGCGCGGCTACCCCGCGCGGCTTTCATATCGCTTTGCAACGTGACACATAAATAATTAATCGACTTCACTGTGTCAAGCAAGTATTCGAACACTATGGGATTGCTTTTCCTACTCGTCTGCATTAACTTACGTTTTCCTAAATTTAGAGCTAGCTGGTGCACTCGCCATTAGAACTAGAAAATTTGTCTAAATTGCCTAGTAACATTCTACAATCTCTCAACAACGACATCTCTCCATACACCGCAGCATCATGAGCAAACAGCCGCAGATTGTTGCTCACCCTGTTCATCGGATAATTTTTGTGTATATACCTCCACTTCTTCCTCCTAGCACGCTAGATGAAGGGTGAAAGTTGCAGTGAGGAGGACAGTAGGGAAGTGTTTGGCCTTGAATTCCGCTGTTGTTCCGCGAAAATACTGTCTGATGCAGTTGCTCTCCGACTTGGTGACATATTGTCTCAGACTCGGCTGAGACGATACCAGCACAATCAGAAGCATATGGACCGGACTTACTGCACCATCTCGTTCCCTGGTCTGACACAGTCGCTTCTTGACACAGAGTCCAGGATGCTCACCACCCGCGGGACTTGGGCTGAGTGATCCAGCTGTCGCGCAAAGGGCGCGAGAGGGTCGTTCCCAAGTGTCGTGAGAAGAGGACCGTCACGCGAGGGATTCCCCACGGGGAGTCCTGATACTCAGATGAAGCTGCTGCTGCTGCTGTTGAAGTGAGGCGGTGCGGCTGACGTGACACGGCTTCTAATGTTACGGAACGTGACGCGACAGCTAATGTAGAATGCGACACCCGCTCGACTGGCGTCATAGGGGCTGCCCCTCTGCGTATGCGGCGAACGAACGTACTTGAAAACTTTAAAGATGTTCTTTCTGTCATTTACAAAATCAGTTGACTTGACCATTAGGGCACTACACTACTAAACATTTCAGGCGTAGCCATCTGATTTCGAACGCGGTCAGTACCAAATTATTCCCGAACAAAAGGACACCTAAATAAGGATCCGTTTCACTCAGCGACCTTCGCAGCAGCCATTATCAACGCTGTGGTAACATAACATGTACAGAGTGTTTCAAAGTCTTTGCATCGAACGTCTAAGAGTGACCTCACGTCATGGGGAACAACTTTTGTTAGAAGCAAAATGTTCACTACACTTTCTAGTGGTGCTAGACGTCCTTTTTGTATTAGCTATACCACTGAAACAGAAGAAATACTTCAGCTGATCGACGAAAGAAAGTGAGATGTTGTATTTTCACACCGCCACACCTAGTCACATAAAACACTGATTTGAGTAATGAAAGAGGCCAAGAGACATTTATTTGCCAATGTATAATATTTAACTACGCATCGTAATGATGTATTTTGACGATTTACAAGGAGAAATGAATCCAGCGCCACTGACGCGCCTAAGAAACTATAGACTAATTCAGCGCGCATGTAAAAACATCGATATTAAAGACAGACTCTGAAGACATTTGAATATTTAAAAAAAAAAAGCACGTAATCCATCATCCACTTCCGGACGATATCACTCTATTTTTATCTCCTGTATAATACGGACGCACCATTACATAAGCCTCATTTTAAGATTTGTAATTTGTTTAAATCTATTGATAAATATTGTTATTTTGTGCGTGTGAGACTAGTATGTGTGGAAAACACAGTGTGGTTAATGAATGGACATTTCTACACGATTTATAAACTTTTATGGATTTAACAAACCTCTCAGACTTTGTCATTGTTATTGACGTAAGTATTAACACGTTGCATGTGTTCCAAATCCAAGCTCGTAATTATAGTGTCAATTACTCTAAATTTGTGGTGGCTTTAATTGTTGGACAACCTTAATCATTTACTTTCTTTGTGCCAAGGATTTTTAACAGAGCCAACCGCGTCCGGCGTGTCATTGTCGGGGCAGAATAGCCGAGGTCGACGATAACATAGTACTTTTATTCCCCCCCCCCCCCCCCCCCCACCACCTTTGTAATATTCGTCAAACTCAGTTTTAAACTGGCCCTTAGGTACATTTTCAGTGTGAGTGACGTCAGGGAATTTCTTAGCAAACTTCACTTCTCAAATCGTACATCGCTCGCAAAAAACCTCACTGTTCCACAATAGTACGCGGCACTTTCTAAACGGGAAAGGGAGCCACGCAAGTATATGTTGCTTCCCCTTCTCAGACTGATGCTTGATAATAATAATAATAATAATAATATTTCCTTACATCGGAAAGGAAGTACAAAGATGCGCAGATAAATTCAGAGAAACATAAATACGAGTCACTTAGGAACGAAAGAAATAAGGAAAGCTAAGGAGAAATAGGTGCACGAAAATTGTGGAAAAGTAGAACAAGAAATGATTGTCGGAAGGACTGACTCACCATTTTTTTTTAAAGTCATCAGTCTTCTGATTGGTTTGAGGCAGTCCTTTCCTTGCCGATTCTCTGGAAAACCTCCTCATTCCTTACTTTGTCAGTCCATCTAATTTTCAACATTCTTCTCTTGCACACTCTTCTTTTCAGGTTTGCCTCAGTCCATATTTCACTGCCATACAATGCTGTTCTCCAAACTTATATTCTCAGAAATTTCTTCGTCAAATTAAGACCTATATTTGACACTAATAGACTTCTCTTGGCTAGGAATGGCGTTTTTTCAAATGCTACTCTGCTTTTATGCCGTCCTTGCTCCGTCCGTCATGGGTGATTTTGCTGCCTAGGTAAAAGAATTCCGTAACTTTATTTACTTCGTGACCATCAATCTTGATGTTAAGTTTTTCGCAGTTCTCATTTCTACTACTTCTCACTACCTTCGTCTTTCTTCGATTTACTATCAGTCCGTACTCTGTACTCATTAGACTGTTCATTCCATTCATCAGATCCAGCAATTCTTCTTCACTTTCACTGAGGATAGCAATGTCATTAGCGAATCTTATCATTGATATCCTTTCACTTTGAATTTCAATCCACTCTTGAGCCTTTTTGTTATTTCAGTCATTGCTTCTTCGGTGTATGGACCGGACAGTAGGGCCTTACTTCCTTTTTAAGCCAATCTCTTCGTTCTTGGTCATCCACTCTTATTATTCCCTCTTGGCTCTTGTACATGTCGTATATTACCTGTCTTTCCTTATAGCTGACACCTATTTTTCTCAGACTTTCGGTTATCTTGCACCATTTTACATTGTAGAACGCTTTTTCCAGGTCGACAAATCCTGTGAACGTCTCTTGATTATTTTTCAGTCTTGCTTCCATTATTAATCGCAATATCAGAATTGCCTCTGTAGTGCCTTTGCCTTTCCTAAAACCAAACTGATCGTCGTCTAACACATTCTTAATATTATTTTCCATTCATGTGTATATTATTCTTGCCAGCATTTGCCTGCATGAACTGTTAAGCTGACTGTGCGACAATTCTCGCAACTGTCGGCTCTTACAATCTTGGGAAATGTGTGGACGATATTTTTTCCGAAATTCCCATGATATATCGTCAGGCTCATATATTTTGAACATCGACGTGAACAGTCGTTTTGTTGCCACTTCCTTCAATGATTTTAGAAGTTCTGTTGGAATTCTGTTTCTGCCTTCTGCCTTATTCGATCTTAAGCCTTTCTAACCTCTTTTAAATTCTGATTCTATCTGCTGTCTGCCGACTCCTGTTTCTTCTTCTGTTACCTAATTAGACAAGTCTTCCCCCCTTGTTATGACAGATGGCCACTTGTTACGGCGTCTATGCCGCTGGTTAGCAGCAGGCACAGCGGCTGCGCCAAACACTGAGACGGCGTGGAGTTTTACAATTATTTATTGAACTTTCTTTACAATTTCTTCCTCGTCGTCGCTGCCCAGCCCCGCGGATCCCTCCGCCTGGCTGCTGCTGTGTAGATTCTCCGACAATGCGCGCAACGCACGCCGCTGGTCCCTCTCGCTAGCCTCAGGCTACCAGTGCTCCGCTGAAGCCAGGATGCCCTGTGGTTGAGATGAACTCGTCGCGTCGCCGTGAGGTCAGCTGCCGACGCCTGCTGCACCGGCGGCTGGGAAGCCGTCAGTAGCGATGTCTACGAGGTCCCGTCATGTACGGACCACGCACCATGGGCCGGGTTGCCGTGAAGTCCGGGCGTCAGTCCCCGGCGGCGCCTGTGACCGGTCCTGCGGGAAGTTCTCGCTGTAGCTAGTCAGCCATAGTGCCGACTGAACTCGAGCCGACCCCCAGAGCTGAAGTTGACATCTGGAGGCGAACGGATGACTCCTTTGAGCTGGAACAGACTTCCGGAATCGTCACCTACGAAGATTGATCATTGGGACACGGACCACGTCCGTCCTCAGATCCGAACTGCTTCCTAATGCCTTTTGTCTGTCGCTGCCTGCGCTCCGCTATTTATATCCGGCAGGGGGACGTTTTTTACCCTCAGTGGCAGCTTCTTGTTACTACTCCCGCTGTATATTGCAGCGTAACTTAGCGTGCTGGCCTCACTTCTCCTTACTCAGCACTCTCCAGGCTTCGCTTGGCGCTCGGTCTGTGTGCGTCCTTGCGTCAGCCGGTTGGTAGACTGCAACTGTCAGCAAAGCTATTGTAAGAGGTATGCGCTATATGCGCTGCCTGCAATAGGCAAGGCATAGGAGAGTCTCTGACCAGAGAGCAGTATGTAGTTAGTTGTTGCTTGTCGCTAGTCGGCAGTAGTCGGCAGTAGTCTGCGTGAGTCTTCAATAGTCGGCGGTTGTCGACACGTGTCGGCAGTCTGCTCTGGTCGGGACTCTGGAGGATGGGTATTATTGTAGAAGGTAAAGAAGCAGCCTTGCGCATATCTAGTAATTTATGTTAACTGTCATCCAATTTCTTTAAAAAAAATGCCCCAATAATAATTTTTATAAAATAAAGTAATTTTTTTTAAAAAAAGCATTCATTTCAATTTAAAGATTTTATTCAATGGATTATCTTTCCTTTCATGAATCACAAAGCATAGGCCAGCATTGCGCGGAGCTGTGCCGAAAATTTTTTATGTAAGAGCAGATATATTCGCAGTTTTTATTGAGGTAAGAATTTTTGCTTTTTTTTATTCAGAATACAGGGCCGAGGAGCAGCGCTGCTGTCGTCATAAAATTTACCAGGTTACTGAATTTTTTTATTATTTTGGTGTTTAGGAATTTTTCTGTTTCGAACTTAACATTAAATGAGAAAAGAATTTTGTGGGAACATTAAATGTGAATGCATTTCTGCACAGAGATTATAAATGGGAGCCAATTTTGTTCTGAGGTTACAATATTTAAAATTCATTTAATTACTATTTCTGTGGGGATGTTACACTTGGCGTCATCCGGCCAGGATCGTATTTCTTTGTGAATCTTCTGAGAATTAGTCATGTATCTGCTCTTATTTACTTAAACGTAGTTTGCATCTGGCGCAACGCATTTACTAATTTGTCACTCTTGCTTTCACAGATCATCGGCAATTTGTTGCTCTTTGTTGTAATTGTGTTTGTTGCATTTTTGCATTGTCCTTGTTTCATTTTTGTGCTTAATTTTGATTTGTGTAAAAATGCCGCGAAAAACTGTTAACAGTACATCGCGATGTGCAATGAGTGAAATAGCCGACTCTAATAATTTGACCGATAATACTTGCGACACTCAGTGTCTTAATGATAGTCCTCCATTTACAGACAGTCAGTGTGTACTGATCACTAGTAATGATTTTAATGCTAATGTTGACCAAACAAATTCAATTGTGTCCTCTGTTAATTTAACGACAATTGATGACGCGGGACGTTCTCTTACAATGAACGCTGCCCAGTTCGACACATCCGGTTTGCAAAATTTGCATTGTGAACCGATAAATTTTTCTAACGAAAATGAACAGTGTACTCAAAGTACGTCAGACTTATTTGATCCCGAGATAGTGACTAACAGTGCACATCCAAGTGGCGAAGCTTTTCAAGAATCACAGAATGACCAAATGGTTACACAAAATGTGACAATTGCAGGTACGCCATCAAATAGCACAGAGAATAGAGCCGATAATTTTGGCTGGGATCAAGTTATGGCATTATTACGACAAATGAATGATAACCAAGACAGCAATCACAAACAACTTAATGAAAAACATGACAACCTTAATAAAAAACTAGACAACAATTCCAAACAGTTGAATGAAAAATTAGACAACAATTTCAAACTGCTTAGTGAACAGATTACAGCCGTTGCCGCGCAATGTCCTGATACTAAAGAACAATTACGTGAAGAAATTAAGGCTTGTGCTAACAAAAGTAGTGAAGAAATTAGATCTCTTGCTCAAGAATTAATGAATACGCAAGCAGCTACAACAGAATCACTTAGAGACGAAATTAGTGCAGTCGCTAAACGATGCTCTGAAAACGCAACACAGTTACGCGACGAGTTTAAATTAATGTCAGCAGAACTTTCGCGCACACTGGATGGCACAAGGTAGACGCGAAATTTGAACAACAGAACAGCCAAATTGACGAACGTTTTAATCACCACCTACAAAACAGTGAAACGCGTTACCGTAAATTCATACAGGAACAAAATAAAGTAAAGTGACAAGTGATGGAAACAATTACAGCACAGAGACAGGAAGATAAGCGTAAATTGTTTACGAGGCGAAAACATACGTAGACAACAATATTGCTACAGTATCAGACGAAATTAATACTATCAAACAGTTGAACACCGAATTGCGTGATGAAATTTCCGATCTTAAATCAAAAACAGATACACACATAATAGACTTTCAGACAGTGACCGACAGACTCGAACAATTAGAACTAATGCAGGATTCCGATGTCATCAAAGCAGACATTAAAAAATTGAACGAAACCACACGTAAAATACAAAAACAAATTAATGACTGTGACACTAAAAACGATGATTAGGTAAAAATACTGACTGAAAAATATGATGAATTGGCCAGTCGTATTGATGTTATCGAAAGTAATAATGACAGCAAATCAGACGATACTTCGCCGATTTCGTTTAATCAAACACCTGAATTCCAAAATTTACAGCAGACGATCAGTGAGAAAGATTCGTCCAATAATACATTACGTAGAAAATTGTCAACTTTACAGCAAGAAGTGACATAGATGAAAAATGTTTCAGTCAATAACACGTCACAGCATACGGCACATTCCGAACAGTTGTCACATTCACACAGCCAGTGTAACTTAGGTAATTTACAGAGACTACGTGACTTAGAATACGAAGTGACACAGACAAACAGATTCTTATGCAATCCTGAACCTGTTCACACATTCAGAGACGATAACGTTGATTACGAGCAATTTTTATCCGTAGAAAAATCTAAGGTATTTAAAAATGACAGAGCACAGGTACATGCTTTGAACCGTATACGACAATTTATTTTTGTACTTTCATCAGCATTGCCTGTAATGCAGAAACTAGAACTGGCCTGGATACAACAATTTACTTTTGAATTTTTACCGCCATTGCCTGTAATGCAGAAACTAAAATTTATTTGTAGCGCGTAATTAACCTCAGGGGATTCATTACGCTTTAATGAATATGTGCCGTAGCGTGCACAGGACCCCGAGCCGTAGTAGTGCTGTTTCATCTTTAGTTTTCTGCACTGCTGCCTTCTCTTCTACTATCCTTTATATCTATCAGAATAGCTCTTCAACTATCGATCTATCTATAATTAAGAATGAGTAAAGAAAACCTGATATGACAAATTTTACCGAAAGTGACAGTTCTCTTTAGACACTCCAGAAATGACAACTATCGCCGTAATTTTAATAACAAATAAAATTGTAATCATCAGTATGTACAGCATTTTCAGCAATCGTCAAAATTATCAGCAACAGGAATCCCATTTTGGTAACAATAGAGTTTTTTCCCAACAACAACAACAAAACCAACCAGTTAGCATACCTAACCAACAATGTAACGTGCAAGGACAACCAAGCTTTAATGTTTCGCCGCGTACGCGTATAGCGTCGGCCCCAACAAACAGTAATGAACAGCAACAAGGAAACCAGTATGTACAGAAAACACACCATTTCAATTCCTATCGCAATGCACCGTATAGAAATAACTATCATGACAGATGTAAAAGTAATGAGCACAATTTTCAGCGTACGTTTAATAACAGTCGGTCTTACCAACAGCAAAATCATCCGCAACAACACATATTATCATGAATGAACCAGACAGTAGATATCATCCAGAACGTAATACGCCAGGATGAAATAACAGAACAGTTCAAATAGTGGAAATGCCACAGCATCCTCCCGAAAACAATAGCACGTCAGATAGAATTTGACTAGATACAATACAGGTTGCATCTTCCAGTAACGCAAGCAATACTTCAGATACACAGAATCTTGTTCACGAAAATGTTATTTGAAACATGCTTTGTTGAATGCACCACTTTTATCGCACCCAGATCTTACTAGAAATTTTTCCATTGCCACCGACTGTTCTAACACCGCTTTAGGCGTCCACATTTTTCAGGAAATTGAAGAAGATGGCACTACAGTAATTAAAAACATCGCCTTTGCGAGTCGCATTCTGTCACCTGCTGAACGCAATTATTCTGTTACAGAACTTGAAACATTATGTGTTGTATGGGAATTTACGAGATTTCGGCATTTTCTTTATGGGAGACATACCACCGTTTACACAGATCATAGAGCGATACAGTTTTTACTTTCCGCTAAATTTACACACGACAGATTAAGTAGATGGAAACTTTATTTGCAGGGATTTAATTGTACAATTGTTCACATTCCCGGAACACAAAATATTGTAGCAGACGCACTATCCCGTTCTCTCAGCAACAATCAGCAAGACATCGTAACCAACTTCTGCAAAGCAAATTTCAGCGTCATGTACATTCAACAAGTTGCATTTGAGAATTTCGTTTCGCCGTCATTACAAGACACAGCACAAGAGCAGAGTAAAGACAACGTATGGAAAGAAATGAAACACCTTTGGCAAGATAGGAATAATGTTACCATCAGAAGCCATTACACTGTAAGCGATGACATTCTGTTTCGCCGCTCTCATCCTGACAGAAAAAATTGGTTATTATGCATTCCTGACGAACTTGTTAACAAATTAATCTGGTATACTCATTTAAGTTACACACATTACGGAGCCAGAAAATGTTTTCTTATACTGAGACAGAATTGTTATTTTATCAACATGGAGAAACGTATTCGACGAGTTTTAGCGTCATGTAAAATCTGCCAGAAAGCTAAGCCAGATACGACTTCACATATTCCTCCATTACATCCCATTGTACCTGTTAAATTGAGACACATGGCCGCTGTAGACATTTTTGGTCCGATTCCCAGAACTAATAGAGGTTTTTGCTACATCTTTGTCGCTGTTGAACTCACTTCAAAATTTGTTACCTTCACTCCGTTACGCAAAGCTACTGCTAAAACTGTTTCGAAAGCATTTGTAAAACATTTTCTATTTCATGTAGGGCATGTATTGAAAGTAATTTCCGACAATGGACCACAGTTTCGATCTGCTATATGGACACGTATGTTACGAGCTAGAAACATTTCTCCGATCTATATATCCAGGTACCATGCGTCTTCGAACCCTTGTGAACGATTAATGAAAGAAATTGGTAAACTGTGTAGAATATACTGCCATAAAAAACATATTGATTGGGACACACACATACTCTCATTCCAGGATGTAATTAATTCCATACCAAATGAATCTACTATGCTATCTCCGTCTGTTATACTGAAAAATGTTGAACCACCTAACAAAATTAAAGAATTAGTAACCTTTCCTACATCTCGTCGACTACGACACCATGAAATAATTGACATTACGCTGAACAACATCAAACGTGCCGCAGAGCGCCGAAGAAGACAGCAAAAACAGGTTTGTACACGCCATGACTTTCACATTGGACAGAAGATATTAGTACGTACACATTATTTATCTAATAGAGGAAAAAGTAGTTGTAGTAAATTTGAGCTTCTATATGCAGGTCCATATCGAATTCGCAGCATTCCTCACCCCAATGTAGTACACGTCGAAACTCTGAGAACCAGAAAGACCAAAGGGAATCACCATATCTCCAACATCAAACCCTTTATTGAATGAACATACTTTATGATTTATCACACTGTAATGCCATTTCCTGATTTTTTTATGACCACTTATGCAATTATATTCACATGAACACTTACTGATGATCATCGTATTTTTCCTTGGCAAGCGCCAGGCAAGGTAAGGTTAGCAGGTCGCTCTTCTTGTCGTTACACATCAGACCGTGCACATTTTCCATTTTTCATGTATGTATGATTGTTTTACTGTTTTGTTTGTATGCACTATGAAATATTTAAGATGTAACAAACACCAGTTGACTTTGACATTTTGCCTTATGATATCTCAACATCGTAACTATTTTACATTTTATTTTATTTTTTTTTTTTTTTTGCTGCTACATTGTGATACTCTGTGTACATTTTTTGCATCTGAACACTGTCTATGTTTTTGACATAATACGTTTTCTGTCATGCTATGCTGTATGCTCAATTATATCACTAGAAACCAGCTTTTATTTAATGGGTATATGATTTAAATACAAGACATTAATTATTGTTCATCATTTTCAGGAAGAAATAACGTGTAAAAGAAATAAATTATTGGAATTTCACCTTCGGAATGAACAAAAGAAGATGCAATACCTCGTCACGAAGAGTAAATGGATCAGAATTAACAAGCATAATGGATCAGAATTAACAAGCATTATCAAGAATATACTATACACATCGTATGATAGCAGTCTTAACTAATTTTTTCTTTCAGGATACGAGGCGATTGATGCAGGCTGTCAGACAGAACTACACATCTTAGTTTTAGTGATGAAATGTGCTAGAAATAAGGAACTCTATACTATGAATAGTTGTATAATGAAGTGACTTTTTTTGCAGATGAATAGTGATGCAGATTATGCTAATATGGATAATGAAGTTTTTCTGTACAGGTGATGATAATAATGGAATTTTGGTGATATGGATAATGAAGTTTTTCTTTGCAGGTGATGATAGTAATGATAATGAAGTTTTTCTTTGCAGATGAAAATAATGATGAAGTTTATATATTTACTGTTAGTTAAGAAATGCTATGTAGTTATTTAGGTATTTGTTGCAGTTCGTTTTGACAGTATGTCTTATGTCACATGGTATGATGACTGAAGGTTTTGGAAAGGACAGCTAGAGAACATAAATATATTTAATACACATTTCATTACCTGTTAATTCGAAGTTCACTACTTTTCAGCATAATATGCGTATCTTCTTTCAGTTTAATAATCCATTTTGTATTTTTTGCAGGAGAAATTATTCATGAAATTAATGTGCTATAAGCAGTTGGTCATTAAACCTGTGTCATTCATGAATGTGATCACATATACTCTATTTGTTTCATAACCTTGCTACAGCTGACTCATGACGAATGACGTTACACATCTTCATTTGCAGCAATAAGTCAAATGCAAATATTTTTATGCCCCAGCAATCAATTATCGATCCCAACGCAATGCATTGCTAGCAAAAAAAAAGTATTAACAGTCCCAAACCATAATACCAATTTAAGAGAGTTATGAGTAATACTGAATGATGTTTTCTACTCACAGACTTTGAGTAATAGCTACAGTATGTTACATTTTTAAATATGTCATATGTCACTTAAATGATGAGTTCTGAGTAATAGCGAATGATATTTTGTAATAATGCATGCATGCTCTGCACTCTTTAACTCCTGTTTTGACTGATGACTTCTGACGTTTTGTAACTGGCCAATGAGTGCCAATAATTATTTTGAAATATGTCACATGTCACTTGAATGATGAAAATTTGTAACTGATCAGTGAGTGCCAATAATTAGTGCCAATAATTATTTTTAAATATGTCATATGTCACTTGAATGATGAAAAATGTTTTGTAATATTCTGTGGTGTCACCGCCAGACACCACACTTGCTAGGTGGTAGCTTTTAAATCGGCCGCGGTCCGCTAGTATACGACGGACCCGCGTGTCGCCACTGTCAGTGATGGCAGACCGAGCGCTGCCACACGGCAGGTCTAGAGAGACGGACTAGCACTCGCCCCAGTTGTACAGCCGACTTTGCTAGCGATGCTACATTGACAAATACGCTCTCATTTGCCGAGACGATAGTTAGCTTAGCCTTTAGCTACGTCATTTGCTACGACCTAGCAAGGCGCCATAGCATTTGATAATTAATATTGAGATTGTAAAACCTGTACTGTAAAGAGCGATGTACACCAATTATGGATTAAAGTTAAGTATTCCAGAAGCTATGTACTATTTTTAGCTACTATAATTCCTTGTCATTTTCGAGACCTCACACCAGCCTGCGTGAGCTTTAACGCGTGCATTTCGGCCTCCTCTAGCTATACGGTGTTGGCTCTTCTGCCAACACATCATATTCAATACTTGCTGACCAATGAATGCCACTGTTTCTTACATTTTAAATTTATATTATGTCACTTTCATGCTATATATATGTATACCAGTAGCTTGATGCTACACTCATTAGCTCCTGTTTTGACTGATGACTTCTGATGTTTTGTAAGTGGCCAATGAGTGCCAATAATTATTTTTAAATATGTCATATGTCACCTTAATGATGAAAATTGTTTTGTAATATTCAATACTTGCTGACCAATGAATGCCACTTTTCTTTAATTTTAAATTTATATTTATATATGATTACCAGTAGCTTGATGCTACACTCATTAGCTCCTGTTTTGAATGATGACTTCTGATGGTTTGTAACTGGTCAATGAGTGCCAATGTTCTCTGTAAACAGTTAACTTATGAACATTATTCTGTAATACTTCATGCATGGTACAGAAATGTTCAATAACTGGGCGATGAGTGCCACGAATTACTCAAATTAGTTGATAGACTAGTGTAATTATCAATGATGACTGGAATAAGACTTAATGTCCCTCACCTTCTGACTTAATTACTAGAAATTACTACAATATCCGTTTGTCCCATCTATCCTCATGCTCATGGAGCACTATATTTGGTTTTTGCACTAGTTCTACGTTGGTGTACCTTACAAGAACGTGGTGTTGACACGACAAGCTGTCCACCACCTTGAGCGATGGAGATGTTATTATGGTCCCACTGTTTGGTGTACCTAATGTACTACCAAAATGATAACATGGAATATTACTACGACATTTCAGTGTCTTGGCTACACTGATTAATACTTCAGGGAAAAGAACTTCAGATTGTCTCACTCGGTGTTGTGCTTCTGTAGAAAGATATGGACTTTCGATGCAGCTGCGTGCAACCTAATGTGCTACAACCATGATGCAATCCTTCCCTTTCCTATCCTAGTTCTTGTAAAATAGTAAAAAAAAAGAAAAACTACAGTGTGTGTGCACTTTATGTCATTTGTTAATATGATTTGTACTCATTCCGTATACTTTTTGTGATTTCCTGATATTCTGCACTACAGTGCCTGTGCACTTATGTCATTTGTTAATATGGTTTGTATCCATTGCGTATACATTTTGTGATTTGCTGATATATTCTGAACTACAGTGCGTGTGCACTTTATGTCATTTGTTAATATGATTTGTATCCATTGCTTATACATTTTGTGATTTGCTGATATATTCTGAACTACAGTGTGTGTGCACTTTATGTCATCTGTTAATATGATTTGTATTCATTGCGTATACACATTGTGATTTGCTGATATATTCTGAACTACAGTGCGTGTGCACTTTATGTCATTTGTTAATATGATTTCTACTCATTGCCTATACATTTTGTGATTTCCTGATATGTTCTGTACTACAGTGCGTGTGCACTTTTGCCATTTGTTAATATGTTTTGTACTCATTGTGTATACATTTTGTCATTGCTTGATATGTTCTGTACTCAGTGCATGTGCACTATACTTTATTTCATGTTCTGCGCTTATATATATATATGTATTTATTCTGTGGTTGTAAACTTAGTTAATTAAGAAAAATTTGTTGCTCATGGCAAGTCCAATGGACTCACCATCGCTGCCAAATTTTTGCCCCCCCCCCCCCCACAGTGGAGGGTTATGTAAAAGGTATGCGCTATATGCGCTGCCTGCAATAGGCAAGGCATAGGAGAGTCTCTGACCAGAGAGCAGTATGTAGTTAGTTGTTGCTTGTCGCTAGTCGGCAGTAGTCTTCAGTAGTCTGCGTGAGTCGGCAGTAGTCTGCGTGAGTCTTCAATAGTCGGCGGTTGTCGGCGCGCGTCGACAGTCTGCTCTGGTCGGGACTCTGGAGGATGAGTATTATTATAGAAGGTAAAGAAGCAGCCTTGCGCATATCTAGTAATGTATGTTAACTGTCATCCAATTTCTTTAAAAAAATGCACCAATAATAATTTTTATAATATAAAGTAATTTTTTTAAAAAAAGCATTCATTTCAATTTAAAGATTTTATTCAATGGATTATCTTTCCTTTCATGAATCACAAAGCATAGGCCAGCATTGCACGGAGCTGTGCCGAAAATTTTTTATGTAAGAGCAGATATTTTCGCAGTTTTTTATTGAGGTAAGAATTTTTGCTTTTTTTTTATTCATAATACAGGGCCGAGGCGCAGCGCTGCTGTCGTCATAAAATTTACCAGGTTACAGAATTTTTTATTATTTTGGTGTTTAGGCATTTTTCTGTTTCGAACTTAACATTAAATGAGAAAAGAATTTTGTGCGAACATTAAATGTGAATGCATTTCTGCACAGAGATTATAAATGGGAGCCAATTTTGTTCTGAGGTTACAATATTTAAAATTCATTTAATTACTATTTCTGTGGGGAGGTTACACAATCTGTGCCGCGCTTACTTCGCAACGCCTCTATCGCCGGCTGCCTCTGTTTTGCCATTTTCCACTGCATGAGGCAACACTTACTACATGTGGCCGCAACACCCTCATAGAGACCTTCAATGTACTCTTTCCACATATGCGCTCCTCCCTCTGCCGTTAACAGTGGAATTCTCATTGCACTCGACATATTGCCACACTTGCTTTTAATTTCACCGAAGGTTGACTTTTCTATATGCTGTGTGACTCCTTCTGACAATCTTTTCTTTTTTGAGCTCTTCACATTTTTCATGGAGGCATTTCGTCTTAGCCATGCACATTAGCCATTCACCATTTCACCTTCGCTTTCCTCCTCTTCCTATTTATTTAATTCCTAAGTGCATTGTGTTTCTGTATTCCTGAATATGTCAGAACTTCTTTGTATTTCCTTCTTTCATCGGTCAACTGAACTATTTCTTCTGTTACCCGTGGTTTTTTCGCAGGTTTTAGAGATGTCCATTATTCTTCAACTGAATTGTCTACTGTGCTGTTTCTTATCGCAGTTTCTATAGCCTCCCAGAATTTCAAGCGTATCGCTTTAGTCTTTCATTCTTCTTTAACCCATGTCTTTGAGCACTGATTCTTACTGACTAGGCTCTTAAGTTTCAACCAACTCTTCATCAGTACCAAATTGTATCTGAGTCTATATCTGCTCATGGGTACGCCTTACAATCCAGTATCTGATTTCGGAATCTTTGCGTGCCCATAAAATAATCTAAGTGAAATTTTCCTGTATCTCCCTGCCATTTCCAAGAGTATTCGCTTTTAGTAGCTGAAATTTATTGCAGAACTCAATAAGTCTTTCTCCTATCTCATTCCTAGTACCGAATCCATATTCTCCAGTAGCCCTTTCCTCTGCTCCTTCGCCTACAATCGCATTCCAACCCTCCACGACTATTACATTTTCATCTCCCTTTACGTCGCTTCCCACGCCCAGGTTCCCGGGTTCGATTCCCGGCAGGGTCAGGGATTTTCTCTGCCTCGTGGTGACTGGGTGTTGTGTGATGTCCTTAGGTTAGTTAGGTTTAAGTAGTTCTAAGTTCTAGGGGACTGATGACGATAGATGTTAAGTCCCATAGTGCTCAGACCCATTTGAACCATTTTTTCCCCTTTACGTACTGAATTACCCGAACGGTATCCTTACATACTTTCTCTATCTCTTGATCTTCGGCCTGCGCCGTCTGCATGTATATGCGAACTATCATTCTCGATGTTGGTTTCCGACGGTTCTGAGAGCTATCCGATCACTGAACTATTCACAGTAGCTCACCCTCTGTCCTAATTCCCATTCACAACGAATATTACTCCCGTAATGCCATTTTTTGCTGCTCTTCATATGATCCCATACTTATCTGACCAGAAATCTTTGTCTTCTTTCCAGTTCACTTCACTGACCCCGACCGTATGTAGATTGAGACTTAGCATCTGCCTTTTCAGATTTTCCAGCTTCCTTAACACGTGCAAACTTCCAACGTTCCACACTCAGACATGTAGAACGTTATCGTTTCGTTGGTTATTCAATCATTTTCTCATTGTCACCTTCCCTTTGGCATTCCACTCTTGGAGATAGGAATAGGGACTATTTAAGAACCTTTGACAGTGGAGAGAGCATCATGACACTTTTTCAATTATATACATATTGTGTGTTTGTCCGCCCCCGGTAGCTGAGTGGTCAGCGCAATAGAATGTCAATCCTAAGGGCCTGGGTTCGATTCCCGGCTGGGTCGGAGATTTCCTCCGCTGCGGGACTGGGTGCTGTGTTGTCCTAATCATCGTCATGTCATCCCCATCGACGCTCAAGTCACCGAAGTGGCGTCAAATCGAAAGACTTGCACCCGGCGAACGGTCTACCCGATGGGGGCCCTAGTCACACAACATTTACATTATGTGTTTTTAATGCAGTGGTTTCCCAGTGATTTCATTTGCCTTCTCCATCCTCATGCAGTAGATCACTGCTGATTCTTCCGCCTTTAGGGGCAATTTCCCACCCCAAGGGCAAGAGAGTGCCCTGAACCTCTGTCCACTCCTCTGCCCTCTCTGAAGGCCGTTGGTAGAACGAGGGTGACTTCTTATGCAGGAAGCCTTCGACCGCCAGTTCTTAAGATTTTTATTTATAATTTAAGCGGTGGCTGTGTTGGAGCCCGGGACCGAGGACGTTTTGATTACTAATGGAAGACGCTGCCCTTAGACCCCCTAGGGTGTAAGCCTGGATGTACTCTTTCGCCCCTTTTGTTCAGTCTATAAAGAAGCAATGATGGGAATAAAAGAAAACTTCAAAAACGAGATTAAGATTCAGTATGAAAAGATATCAGTGATAATATTCGCTGATAACATTGCTTTCCTCACTGAAAGTGAAGAAGAATTACAGGAGTTGTTGAATGGAATGAACGGCCTACTTAGTACAGAATATGGATTGTGAATTAATTGAAGAAAAACGAAAGTAATGAGAAGCAGCAGGAATGAGAACCGCCATAATCTTAACAGCAGAGCCGGCGATCACGAAGTAGATGAAGTTAAAAAAAATTCTGCTACCTAGACAGCAAAATAACCAATGACTGACGCAACGAGAAGGACATAAGAAGCAGCCTAGCACCATCAAAAAAGGGCATTCCTGGTTCCTGGTCAAGAGAAGTGCGCTAGTAACAAACATAGGTCTTAATGTGAGGAAGGAATTTCTCAAAATGTACTTTTGGTGCACGACACTGTATAGTAGTGAAACATGGACTGTGGGACAGAAGAATATCGAAACCTTTGAAATGTTGTGCTACAGAAGAATGTTGAGAATTAGATGGACTGATAAACTAAGGAATGAGGAGGTTCTCCTCACAGTCAGCGAGAGAAGAAAGCTATGGAAAATATTGACAAGAAGAAGGGACATAATGGTAGGAAACCTGTTGTAACGGCGACCGGAACAGTCGCGGGGTTTGTGACCACTCAGTGTTATTCAATACGATCACGACGACACACTTCGATCGACGTTAGCAATCGTGGTGTCACTCGCCTTCGTACATGGCAGTGGACGTTTGAAAATTCGTGTCGCTAGCTCAATGGTCGTCAATTGATTTAAATGTTATTCCTGGCTGACTTTTAATTCAATAACTGCCACGGGGGTGAGGGGAAAGAACGCATCCTGGTGATACCAGCATTTTGCGCATTTAGATGTTCGATTAATCTGAATGGTTTGCAATGGTCCATTTTCGCAGATAAACACGCAAGTACGTAATGGACGTTCAGTTTCTCAATATAGTTCGTCGCACTCACACATTATACATCCGCTGTAAGAAAAATTTCATGCATTGACATTTTTGGTGTCCCACAATATTGGTTGGCTAAATATTATGATGATACGTCGTATACAACTTCCACAGATATTGTTTATCATGTAGTCAAGACTATGTAATGAAGCCATAATCGTGGATAAAATTGAAATGTAGTTTGTTTATTAAAACTTTTCTTTTCACTAACTAGGTATGAAATATGAATCGGGATTTGGAGGTGATTATCCTATCCTTCTTTTCAGTATTAGAATGGTCGGTATCGCGTTCTGAATAACGCGTGTCGTATAATGTCCAAATATCGACACGACCCGGGCTCTCAATTCGGCACTTAAATGTTTATTCTTCGCTCTCGAAATGTTCGATGTGATTGTCTTTCACACGCAGGGTTCAATTTAACGGTGTATGCACTGTTTTTAGTATTTTAGGTCCCCGTTAATTAACATCTGGTAGTTAAGCGAACTACTTTTATGCTGGCGCGTTGTTTGTATCAGTTACCCCCGCAACCGTCCAAGGATAAGATTCTCTTAATGTTCCACGCACACGCATTTCACAATTTTATAAAATGCAGAATTACGTAAACTATAGCTTTCCGTTGCGTACAACTATCGTGGGTTCCACAACCATAATAGTTTCCCTAGAGTATTTTTCCCAGCTAACACAAAGTTCGAATTATGTTGTCGGAATCATTTTCACTTCACCCGGCAATAAACGTCTCTGATCACTTCGTCACACGTAATGTATTTTAAACGTGCTTGAAGAGTCTTTAAATAATCTCCTTAACGAATTTCGCAGTCGCGTACCACTTTATCATCGACTAGCCCGATCGTGATAACTGAAGGTAGAGAGCTCAATAATGTGTTGCATATTCTTTTTTATGTATTAAAAAACAAACGCGCCCCTACATCTTTCTGTCCCACTTGGTCTTTGCTGCTTTGCTTTTTATTACTTTTCATTATATTGCTTCTTAGTGATACTGTGCAGTTATTAAAGTTTCGTATTACTTTCCCCTTTTTAATTCTTCCAAAATAAATTCTATTTATCCCCAATTTTAATTAACATGATGCTAATTGACACGCCTGCCCGCAAAGTACCGCTATAGGTTGAAATGACGGAAACGTGGCGGGACCCGCGGAGCGGCCCGTGAACAACAAAACAACGGGAGAGGACGGACACGATCAACGAAGGACCTCACGACAACAACAAGAACGGACAACAGAGTCAAGAACACCAAGCAACACAACCACGTCCACTCGGAAAGAGAACACAAAAGTAAATACGCTGTCTAATGCGAGGCGGTATGTCCTGAGACGTACGCAAGGTTAGACTGGCAGGCTGAGCTTTTTTTTTTTTCCTTTATTGTAATTTGAACACCCCATACAAGGTGGGCTGGCAGCGGAAAAGTTTACTCCGCTCTTCAGCCATAAGCAGTACAATAAAAGAGAAAGGGAGACGGAAAAGTAAGAGACTGGCGGTTTAAAAAACAGTAGATACAATAATTAAAAAACATGAAGCCGTTCACACTCGTCGAAACAAACAAGAAAACTGTCGGCACTGTGCACAAACACTGACGAGTTAGACGACACATGTGAACGAAGGAGCGCGGACGGCGAAAAACACTGATGCACAAACACGACGGCACAGACACTAAACCGAGGGCGATGATCTCCGGCGCGCGAATGTTCACTAGGCGTGTGCGAGTCGCAGGCTGAGTTTTTTTTTTTTCCTTTATTGAATTTCAATTCCCCCCGAAGGGGGCGGGCTGGCAGCAGCTTAGGACGCCGCTCTGCAGCCTACAGATTTTCTGATAAAGAGCAGGAGAATAAACAATAATAAAAAACAGGCGATAAAATCGGGGACTTAGTGAGTAACAAGGTGAAAAGAAAATGGGGAAATTAAAACAAACAACAGAGGGAGGATGAAGCGAATAAAAATACATACGGAGCAGACAGGGGAAACAATAGACAATTCGCAGGCTGAGCGACAGGCAGGCGCTTAAGTACTGCATCGGGGACGCCGCTATTGGCCGCTGCAACCACGTGTTCCACTGTGGCGACCTCGCTCTAAATGCGGGCCAGGAGGCGCGCGCCACTACAGCTTATGGCGCGATGGTGCAGAGACCTCTATGGGTCTTCGACGTCCATGACGTCTGGCGAGGATTCAAATTCCGCGGCGCGCGGTACCAGAAAACCTGTTAAGACGTCAGGGAATAACTTCCCTGGTACTAGTGGGAACTGTGGAGGGAAAAACTGGAGAGGGGAAACAGAGATTGGAATATATCCAACTGACAATTGCTACTCTGAAATGAAAAGTAAAAACGAAAATACCGCTGAGAGGTGGCAGGGCGTAAACACTCTGTGGCATGCGTATGCCTTTTACACTTAACTGACAAGGGTTGGGGAATCTTGTCGGTCCTCCTTCTACCCGGCGCAGTGCAGCCACTCGACGTGGTATGGACTCAAAGAACCGTTGGAAGTATCGTGGAGAAATATGGAGCTATGCTCCCTCTGTAGCCGTCCATAATTGCGAAAGTGTTGACGTTGCAGGATTTTGTGCGCGAACTGACTCTCGATTATGGCCCATAAACGTTCGATGACATTCACGTCAGTTAATCTGGCTGTCCCAATCATTCGCTCGAATTGTCCTCAATGTTTTTGAAAGCAATCGCGAACAATTGTGGTCCAGTGATATGACATCGTTGTTTGGGAACATGAAGTCCTAGGATCCGAACATAACCATTTCAAGTCGATGATTGGTTCAGTTGGATCACAGGACCCAGACGACTTCATGTAAACAGAGCCCACACCATTATTGAGCCACCACCAGCTCGCACAGTGCCATGTTGACAACTTGGGTCCATGACTTCGTAGGGTCTGCGCCTCTGTCGAATCATACTATTCGCTCTTATCAGCTGAAATCGGGACTCGGTTTTCCAGTCATCTAGGGTCCAACCGATACGGTCACGAGCCCAGGAGGAGAACTGCAGGCGATGTCGTGCTGTTAACAAAGCACTCGCGTCCAACCACTGCTGCCACAGCCCATTAATGCCAAATTTCGCCGCAGAGCCCTAACAGATACTTTGGTCGTGCGTCTCAAATTGGTATCTGCGGATTGTTGCTTGTCTGTTAGCAGAGGAAACTTGATACGAACGCCTCTACTCTTGGTCGTTGAGTGAAGGCCATCGGTAGCTGCGTCGTCCGTGGTAAGAGGTAACGCCAGAAATCTTCTATTCTCGACATTTTCTTGACCCTGTGGATTGTGAAATATTGAATTATATAAGGATATCCGAAATGGAATGTCACGTGCCTCTGCACCCGAAGTCTGTTAATTCTCGTAGTGCAGCCATAATCTGTTGGAAACCTTGTCACACGAATCACTTGAGTACAAAAGACAGCTCCGCCAATGGAGTGCCCTTTCATAAATTGTATACGCGATGCTACCTCCTTCTGTATATGTACATGTCGCTGTCCCATGACTTTTGTGACCTCAGTGTATGATGCGCAGAAGCCAGTCATCTGTTCCTTATGAAAAGTCCAATTTAAAGTTCTTGATTCTCTGTAGCAGGTAGTATGCTGCAAAACTAGTCATTAGACCCTATTAGGAGGGTGAACTTCCGTCGTCACAGGGTCATCGCATAATAAAGTAAGTCTCGAGTTTCTTGGATGTGTCAGCGAACATTTTGTCTGGAACAAAAGTTGTTTCCCATGAGGTGATGTAAAGACTTGAAACAGCCTGTATGTTTAATGTACGGTGTTCTAAAAATCCTATTACAGGCTTTCTGATGTTTCTGAGGGGAGTTAGTAGATAAAGTTTCGATTTGGAATCTATGTCCAGAAATGTATCATATGGATTTAAATTAAATTTCAAGATCGGGTCACTTCCAAATCTCTGGCTTCTGCAGTACCACCCAACACGTCCCAGATCTGGTTATTTCTAAAAAAGATTCTGGTGGAGATGTAACGACGTTTATCACAATCATTGTTGTCATCAAATGTGCCACCATGATGCCACATCCGAGCGTTTGCAAGCAGGTGGATAGGGCGAGGTGCACTAAATCCTTTACCATGTAAAGAACCTTGAGCATGAACTCTTGTACATTTGGAAGGTGATGTGCTTGTGCAAGTTCTACATCTACATCTACATGATTACTCTGCAATTCACATTTAAGTGCTTGGCAGTGGGTTCACAATCATACTATCTCCCTACCATTCTACTTCCGAACAGCGCGCGGGAAAAACGAACACCTAAACCTTTCTGTTCGAGCTCTGATTTCTCTTATTTTATTTTGATGATCATTCCTACCTATGTAGGTTGGGCTCAACAAAATATTTTCGCATTGCAAAGTTCTGGTGGCAGAGGAATTATTCAATGCACCCAGGGTTATGCCCTGTGAGTATGGAAGCGTGTGTCACAGATACACCTTGTACCACTTAAATAATTTGACGATTCAGAGGCTTCCTTTACCAGGATACAGATTAGCTAGCTGTTTTCCAAAGAGCTCCTTGCAGAGTGGGGGAGCGGCCATGAACGTAAAAAACAGTATTCCAGTTGAGTCCATAAACGTGTCACGCCACTGCACTGAACAGATATTTGAAAGTTGTGTAAGGACACTTGAATTTAGTGAAACAAAACTTCTAATTATTGTTGTTTATAGGTCCCCTAACTCTGACTCCAGGGAATTTATGCTCAAGCTAGAGAGGGTTCTTGGTTCACTTTATAGGAAGTACTAAAAATTAGTTATATGTGGAACTTCAATATTAATTTTGTGTGTGACTATGCAAAAAAAAGGATGTAGGTAGATCTCTTAAACTCATATGATCTGATGCAGACTCTGTTTTTTCCAACTAGGATGCGGGGAACAGTAGCACTGCTCTAGACAATATTTTTATTCATTCTTCATTACTAGATGGGCATTCTGTTAGTAAAAGGGTGAATGGTCTTGCAGACTATGATGCATAAATTTTAACACTAAAAGGCTTTTGTACTCAAACAAATGTCACATATAATTACAAACTATGTAGAAAAGCTAATCCAACGCCAATAGGCAGTTTTTTAAACGACGTTAAGGAAGAAGAGTGTCAGGACGTTTATAGTACCGATAACATGGATGACAAATATAAAGCTTTCCTTAACACATTTCTCATGCTCTTCGAGATCTGCTTTTCATTAGAACGTTCTAAATGGTTACAAGCAGTAAAAGGAAGCTTGGATGGCTGACTAGTTGTATAAGGATATCATGTAGAACAAAGATGGAATTATATCAAATTGTTAGAAGTAGTCACAATCAAGCAACAGTAGCCCATTACAAGCAGCACTGCAAAGTACTACCGAGCGAGGTGGCGCAGTGGCTAGCACACTGGACTCGCATTCGGGAGGACGACGGTTCAATCCCGCGTCCGGCCATCCTGATTTAGGTTTTCCGTGATTTCCCTAAATCACTCCAGGCAAATGCCGGGATGGTTCCTTTGAAAGGGCACGGCCGACTTCCTTCTCCGTCCTTCCCTAATCCGATGAGACCGATGACCTCGCTGTTTGGTCTCTTCCCCCAAACCAATCAACCAACTGCAAAGTACTTAAAAACGTTATTAGGAAGGAAAAGAGTATGTGGTACGCAAATAGAATGGCTAATTCACAGGATAAAATTATAACCATATGGTCAGTTATGAAGGTAGTGTCTGGTCATAAGCACAATGTCGACGATAAAAAAGTCAGTTCGTAGCAAAAAAATTTCTGTTACTGATAAGTCAGATATGTGTACAGTATTTAACAATAATTTTCCGAGCATTGCTGTTAAATTAAATAAAAACTTAGTTTCTACAGGGAATCATATAACTCTCTTGGAAAATATCTTTCCGAGACTGATGTCTGAAATGCTCGCCTGTGATATGACAAGGGGGAGATCGAGTCAATAATTAAATCACAGAAGAGTAAGGGCTCTAATGGATATGATAGAGTGCCTAGCAGAATATTGAAGTACTTTGTTGCACATGTTAGCCCTGTACTTAGCCGTATTTGTAATATTTCCTTTAAAGGGAGTAAAATGGAAAATATTTATTTCACGTTTTCGGATTTTCATCTCATTATAAAATTTACAATTTTCCGGTTAAAATGATATATATATCACTTATAAACTCACATGGTAAGTAACCTATTTTATTGTTTTAAATATAAACTACATCGGTTGAAAATGTTAAAATTTTTACGTGCATTACTTCAAGATCTAATAAAATCGGTAATTTTTTATACAGAAGGCTGTGGATTGCAGTGTTATAAAGGTTAAATAACGTGTTTGTATTGGTAGCAGTGTTAAAAACAGTATTGTACCGTTTCATAGTATAAACACGCGTTGTATGTCGAAATGCTAACGTTTATCCGAGGGGAAGTGACGAATAGATTGGTAAATCTCTCAAAAAGTAAAGTATGACGCGAAAACGAAGTGTTTTTAAGAAACGTGGGTTTCATGGTAATAGATTTTCTAATAATGGGAAACATTGTGTTCAACATATGGCGTGTGAAGTTACAGACAATCAAATACAGGCAAACTCGTCAGTATCTAGAGAGACACCCATTAGTGCTTCGAAGATTAAAATAAAACGTTGTGATACACAGCTTTCTCAAAACGAAAGTGATGTAAGTGGTAGGTTAGGTTATATTCTGATAGATTTACTCATCCTAACATGGGTGTTAGGTGAATGTGTGTGTTGTAAAATATATGGAGGGCCAGTTAGTTTACATGAAGAGAGTGAGGTCTCGAATGGACTAGCCAGGAAACTTATAATTAATTGTGCCATTTGTAAATATACTCTTTCATTTTGGAACTCTGATAAGTGTAAAAATTTTTAGTCGATCTGAGGACGGAGGAGGAGTGTGTTACACTAAGTACTTAGGTGATGGAGACTCAAAAGCATATAACAGTGTATTAGCCTCTCAGCCTTATGGTGAGACAATTATCACAAAACTGGAATGTGTTAGTCATGTCCAGAAGAGGATGGGCACCAAGTTGAGGAAGCTGAAACAAAATTTGAGAGACAAGAAACTTTCTGACGGTAAAACCATAAGAGGCAGGCTGACAGACAAAATGATTCATGAACTACAGCAGTATTATGGGATGGCCATTAGAAATAATGCTGAGGATTTATTGCAAATGAAGCAGGCATATGGGTTATCTTCTTCCACAGAATGTAAACTGATAAAAAACCAGTACACCACCTTTGCCCTCCTGGACCTGATTCATGGTGTAATTACCGCAATGCCCAGTACTCAAACAGTTCATACAGCCATAAACATTCCATCCCAGCAGCAGTCATGGATATCGTAAAACCTATTTGCAGAGACCTGGCAAATCCTGAACTGCTGAAGAAGTGTCTACAAAGTCAGACTCAAAATCCCAATCAGTTGTTCAATAATTGTATGTGGACTCACTTACCAAAAAATATTTTTGTTGGAATGAAGACACCAAAGCGGGGCGTCAGTGATGCTGTTATTGCTTTAAAGATAACAACCTTGGTAGGGTGAAAGTGCTACAGCATATGGGAATTAATCCTGGAGCAAACTGCATATAAGTATGCAGTGCAATTGGCACTAAGGAGTCCAGAAAGAAGTAAAGAAGAAAAAACTTGGAAAAAGACCAAGAGGATGATATACGGTATGGTGCAGGGTGCTTCTGAGTGACTAAAAAAAAAATAAGCATATATTAAGTGAGTTACAGTCTTTTGAAAATTTAAAAGCTATTCCTGAAAATTTACAATTTCTGTTGCATTTTTTCCTAAATCTCAGAAACCATTTCGAGTAGAGTAATGAAATTTTCAGGGAGTAATAAGATACATATCCTGAGTCTACTAAACTAAATGAAGAACATAATGTTACGTATAATTAAAATTATTTTGAATAACGTACAAAAAAGTACACAAAATTTTAACTGTGTAATTAAAGAAATTGTATTTCCGAAATCAATGGCTGAAATGCAATTATTGTAGTTCAGTAGCCTCAGAATATACAGTTTAATGTTCTGTAAAAGTTTCATGTCAATGACTACAGTGGTTCCTGAAATACCTGGAAGCCAAGTCAACATTGTCGGGATACGGCGTTCCAACTCCACTTAAGATTGGTTATCTTCCTGTACAATTAAAGTACTCAGTAGTAAAGCCGCTTTATAAAAAGGGAGAAAGGAAATATTTAGACAATTTTAGACATATTTCTACGACATCAGTGTTTCCTAAAGTTACTGGAAAGGCTGTGTGTGTAAACTAACTTTGTGTTCTGCCTTACGGCAGGTCTTGTCATGGGGGAAGCCTCATCAGAGAGGTCCACTGCATGAGCGTCTGGGGAAATGATTCCAGTGGTGGTGTCCCGTGGCCTTCCACTGATGAAGATGAAATGATAACGAGAACAACACAACACCCAGTCCCTGAGCGGAGAAAATTTCCGACCCAGCCGGGAATCGAACCCGAGCCCCTTGGCGTGACAGACCGCCGTGCTGACCACTCAGCTATCGGGGAGGATAATTGATTATTTCATATCCGATAACTTGCTGTCAAATGTACGGTTTGGCTTTAGAAGTAGTTTAACAACTGAAAATGCTATACTGTTTTCTCTGTGAGGTACTCGATGGATTAAACAGAAGGTTTCGAATGCTAGACCTCTTTTTATTTAACTAAGGCTTTTGATTGTCCTGATCACAAAATATTGCTCCAGAAGTTGGACCATTATGGAATACATAGAGTAGCTCCCAATTGGTTCACATCTTACTTTAATAACAGGCAGCAAAAGACCGTTATTCACGGTGTTGAGAATGGCTGTGATGTGGGATCTGAGCGGGTTATGGTCAAATGGGGATGCCCCAGGGATCAATGTTGGTGCCACTGCTGTTCGTTATTAGTATAAATGATATGCCCTCTAGTATTACAAGTAATTCTAAAATATTTCTGTTTGCTGATGACACTAGTTTAATAGTAAAGGGTGTTGTGTGCAACATTGGGTCTGTTTCAAATACTGCGGTTCATGGCGTAAGTTCATGGCTTGTAGAAAATAAACTAAAGCTAAATCACAGTAAGACTCAGTTTTTACAGTTTCTAACACACAATTCAACAAAATCCGACGTTTTAACTTCACAGAATGGGCGTATGATTAGTGAAACTGAACAGTTTCTAATTTTTATTCGTTCAGGTAGGTAATAAACTGTCGAGGAAAAGCTCACATTCAAGATCTTGTTCAAAGACTTAATGCTGTCATTTTTACTATTCGAACGGTATATGAAGTAAGTGATCGTTCGACACGAAAATTGGCCTACTTTGCTTATTTTCATTCGCTTCTGTCGCGTGGTATTGTATTTTGGGGTAACTCTTCCCATTCTAAAAGGATATTTTTGGCTCAGAAACAGGCAGTTCGAGCAATAAGTGGTGTAAGTTCGTGAACCTTTTGTCGACTCCTGTTCACTAGTTTGGGTATTTTGACATTGGTCTCTCAATATATATATTCTTCATTGCCGTTTTTTGTTAACAGTATCAGCTTATTCCCAAGAATTAGCAGCTTTTACTCAGTTAATACTCGACAGAAATGCAACCTGCGTTTGGATCGCACTTCCTTAATTTTTCTGCAGAAAGGTGTGCAGTACACTGCTGCATCCATTTCCAATAAGCTACCGCAAGAATTCAAAAATCTTAGCAGTAGTCCACGCCCTTTGAAACGGAAACTGAAGAGTTTCCTCATGGTTCACTCCTTCTATTCTGTCCAGGAGCTCTTTAAGAAATTAAGGTTATTTTATGTTATATTGTTGCCTGCGTTTATGTAAACTGATGGCTTGATTCTCTGGGTTCATAAACATTTTATTTTATCTGTTATTGCTTTTATGTTGTAATTTTATGTATGACACGTTCCATGACCTTCGAGATTTGCCCCTCAGTTTGGTCCTACGGAACTTGTTGACGAAGGCCAATGACCGAAAGCTTTAATTGTGATACTGTTTTTGTTGTGTCTATCTGCTTCTCAGCATCTCCACTATACGGTGAGTACCAACTTTCCTTCTCATTTTATTGTTACATTCCATCCTGGATTTTCCATTGTTCAGTTTTGGATCAAAATGTTTATTCGTAATCAGGTAATTGATTTCTGTTGGTAATGACCATCTTCAGAGGTAGCAAAATATAAGCACATAGAAGTAGCCTAATTTATAAACGCAATTCGTCAAATGATCTGAAAGCTAACAGTTTCGTTTAGCTTTAGTGAGTGGAAGTGAATAAAGTGAGTCTGAATTTGTACGTTGCTTAACGCTAAGTGTTGGTGACAAAATTCAACTGTGAGAATAGGTAGATAAATCTAACTGAGAGAATATTAAGAAAATCATGCCTTTCTGAAACGTATTTCAATCACAAAATATGACTAGGCACTTCGATAAAAGAAAACTGATTACTTTGAAAGCAAAGTTAAACCTGTGGAATTGAATCAAAGAAAGAATATGTTCTTTGCACAATTTGTCTTCTTGTTCAAACTGCTCTCTTAGCTACAACCCATCTCGGTAACAGAGCTGCAAAGTCTATCAACAGAATACGCAGAGGTGCAAAACGTGTTCTAAAAACGTTGTTCTCATTCTTGGTTCATAATTTTTTGATATTGGTTTTTAAATACTTGAAAAGTAGTAGACTCTTATAACGTGGACAACGACACTGGTTTAAATGAACGCAGTTCCAATTTCATTTTCTTAGACTTAATAATATGCCATGAAAGTTCAACTATACTTAATCTTTCTCTGAAATAACGTAACAATAATAAAAAAATTGAACTTACAAAAACTGAATTTCATATGTGTAATTTCTTCTGAACAAAATTCCAAAATACGATCCTTAAACCCATTTTTCTCTCAGTGATTGATAACTCCTAACAAAAAAATTAAAAGCAAAAAGGTTCTTGATCTGAATGTCTGATGAATCAAGAATGCAGCATTAACAAACCATTGCCCCAAATAAAACGAACTTAATCATTACTGGCAATCAGTTCTTCACAGATATTACCGTACCAATGTAAAAATAAATTTTTTTCTCTCCGGAATAAGTCGTTACTGATTCATAATACAATGCCAAAAATTTCCATTGTTTATCCCTTGCTGCCACTAAAACAAAACTTGACTGTTCACATGTAAGACCAAAGCTCAACTAACTGATCCCTCTCCTCTCCTCGCCAACAACAGATAAATCTGACGCGCATCTTCGCTGAGCAAAGATTACCTCTGAGTCATTTCTGTACAGCATAGCACCTCTGTCGAGGCTGCGCGCACATCCCTATACAATTCAAACCTTGCGAACGCGATTTCAGACATCAGAAACAGGAAAATTTCCTACAAAAATTAACACACACCTTTCAAACCAGTATTTCATTTCTTTGACGAAGCTGAAATGGCTAACGATTTCGCCTGCAACATCACGTGTAATTATGTGGTATGTGTAATGCAACACGTTTCTACTCAGGTAGGAAGGGATATGTTGTAAAGTCGTTTGTAGTACTTTCTGCTTTACATTAGTATAGTTAGGAGTGTGTTTGTAAATTAGGCTACCTCTATGTGTCTATACTTTTCTTGTTATAAAGGTGATAATTACCAACAGAAATTTATTAGGGGAGAGTCCTACAATACAGCCCACCTTACCCTTTTCACTAGTAAAACGTGAAATATTTATAAATTTGGGAATTTAATAAAGTTATCTCCTACTTACACTAATGCCTTATGAATGTATGGCTACGATTTCCTTGAAATTTTACAAGAGTGACAGGTCATGTAAAAGTAAAAACAGTTGGTTTTTCGGTCTGTACAATGACTATCTTCCAGTACTGGACAATGACTCTACAGGAAGATTTTCAGCTTTTATTGATGAATAACATTACACAGGTAAAGAAAACCAATAAACATATTATTATATGAAAAAATGCACTAATTTCAAAAACCATTGTCCACTTATTGCAGTGATCTCAAATAGAGTACAATATAATTACTTCGTCTACACAACCAAGATGTGCCCACTCTTAACATTTAGTGAATTGTATCTATTCTTCTTCAGACGATTCACAGCGTATTACACACACTGTGCTCTCGTCCGTTGTTAGAGTATCCCCACCAAATTCCAGCTTCTTTTGACACATCCTGCTTGTTGCGTCACTGTTTGAACTGTTCACTTTTTGCTTCTGTCAGATGGATCTGAAGTTTCTCTACTGAGCACTGACTTCCAGTTTTTCTGACGTCCCTTTCTCTACTCTTTGTCTTTTATTCGAGCACCTAAATTGCCCCTCGGGACATTAAAATACTCAATTGCCTGCTTGGCTGTCATTTTCGCCGATATTTCTTCATTTATTGGCATCCTTAATTCTCCTCAGCCCATTTTCCTTTCATTTTCCCCTTATTCCCAGTAATCTGACTCTGAAGGATGATGAGAAAGAGTTCTGACTGTTCGCTACCGGACGACAACTGGCCGGTTCTGTACGCCGATCATGCAATAAAAACGATACAGACTGCGTATTGTTTAATAGACGAGGTCTTGAAATGGTTACCGCTATAGTATCCTTAAACAATACAGTTAAAATATGTATGCAAAAACAAAAGTGTATCACAGCCTTGAAACTAACTTCTTGTGCGCTCCTCTTAAACAAATAGCATTAAACGCTCGCAACTACCAAACAACTGAACACAGGACAAAATGTCCTGCGTATCATGAGTGGAATCATGGCGTCTTCCCGTTCCACCCCTTGTATGTGCTTTCACCTAGTAGTAGAATCGAGAACTATCGATAGGCGGTACTATAAGACAGTTGGTACTGTAGGACTCTCCCCTATCTAATTACAAACAAACATATCGATCCAAGACTGGAATTATAATAAAACAAAAACTTTATTTACTAAGTTCCCTTAACAAACCCTAGAAGGCCGCAATAGGAATTGTGAAACAGTCTGTTTATATACACAGGTTGTAAACGATATCTTCTGCAAAGTACCGCGATGGTGCAGGGGAAGTCGAGACGAACAATCCACTATTTCTTTCATACACTTGTGTTCTGTCAAGCTCGTAAACAACTTTACATTGGCCTACAAAGGCCATCTAAGCTATAGCAGATGTACGGCTTGCGAGATTTTCGATAGCCTCTCGCTCTTTTGTTCCACCGGCTTTCGTTAATATTAGTAAGTAAACATTTCACATTAGGGTAATGAAAGGGAAATACTTTTGAGTATATTACACAAAAACTAATTACGTATCCAGTTGGATCTAAACTTAAATACTTAGAATCACAGTAGTCTTACGGGAAGGCAGCCACGATAAAACATTTAATTGGTAACTATAAGCTATTCAAATTCAAAAAACTCTGAGGTAAAATTTACACAAACCTCAGTTTCACAATCTGTAAGTGCACAAGTAAGGCGGTGGCACAAAGGAGCGAGAGGTTATTAAACGTTTTATGCGATGTAGCATGGGTGACTTTTATAGGCCACTTCGAGCTTGTTTCCGGGCTTGATACACTACTACTGTCTTTCATTAAATTGTTCGTCTCCACTTCCCGTATACCACTATGTTATGCTGTGCACAAATATCATTTACAGCACACATACAGGGTGAATCACCTAACACTTGCACCACAAATATTAGACTGAACTGTACTGGTTCCCCTTGGGAGAACAATATTTATTCATATGGAATTACGAACAGTCCAATAAATTAAGACTTTTATGATTCTTGAAAGACGTATTGTGATGTTACAAAATAAAAGTGATGTTGTTATTCAATGGAAAGTTGGAAATTGAGATTTCGCTTATTGTTTTATCAATCACAATTGGCGTAAGAATCATGGATTGACCATTGTCATAAAATATTGCATTATGAGATGTGAATAGTTTTTACTTGCAGTTTCGCGTGGCTTGCAGTCACAACTAGCGTGCTATTGATTAAGAAATTGCATTATCGTCTTTCTAATTACTTCACGATCGTAGGTACGATCATACCCGGTTGTGAAGTTATCGTTATGACAAAACAATTTCCTAAGGGTCCAGAAAGTTCTTAAGGGCGCAAAAACAACTGTAACATCACACAAAAGAGAAATTCAATATTAAAGCTGATGCAAGATGACGATAAAACAGTTTTCTTTTTACCAATGTAACACGCACATTGGACCGCTGATCTTGGTGTCTGTAATCTTAGCAAAATGCATAATTACAATGAAAATAATACTGAGGAGATGATAGGAATGAGCACTGCTAAATGATTCAGTATTCCCAGAACAAATATTTATTATAACTAAAACATATATCGTACCTTAAGCTTAGTACTACAATGATGGTAGATTTTTATGTCCGTATCATGTCCATTGAGCGCTCTTTTATATAGCCATTGTCCTCTTGAGTCGCTCGTGCGTCGTCATGATAAGTTATAACAGTTCTTCTTTCTACACTTCACTCAAACTTAGATATAGCACGTTTTTATACATTTAGTAAAAATTAGCTCAGACTGCCACAAATCTGCGTCCGTCTTACTTAAGAAAAACAGTACAAGTATTTAGCGCTCAAGGCTTCATTTGTTCTCCAGCGAACAAAATAGTGAAGGATCGCATATCTATCCGTATTTTTCTGTTTATATTGCCGCCCAATGACGACGAATTACATTATTTAGAAAATTCCACCGTCGCTATGCGACGCCTTATTATACATTAATCATTATTTATAAACAAGTATTTGCCTTCTGGCTGAATTTGCTGTTTTAATGAAGCCAAAAATAGCGAATATCACAGTATGTAAAAATGTGCAGAAAAAATTTATCATTCAACATAATTGTATTTAAAACAATATCGATTATGTAGGTTATTCTTTGTTCTATGTTAAAAATATTAATAACCGTGAAACGTCGAATGGTTTTATGTAATTGCTTACTCTGGTCTTGATCTTGGATAAGGATAGACGTGAGAGACATTGTGAATTTACTTACGTTGCATTTTGGTTAAATATATGTGTTTACTTGCTCTTAAAACATTCTCTATGACTCTTTAGCATCTCTACATGTTAGGAAACATTTTGTTTTCAGAGTATCAGAGCGCGCAATACAGGGCGTACCCATGATTAATTGTTGTCGGCCATTTGCAAGCCCGCAACGTTTTATTTGAGTATTGCCAATATAAAATGGCAGAGAGCCGCGGAAATAACTTAAAAAGGTTGCATTTTAATTATATTATTTAACTTCAGTATCATTTTAATTTATTTGCAAGGATTAATAGCAATTTTCATTAAATTCTTGTGGTTGCCGCATAACGGCTGTCTTTTATCTCAGTTACGTAAATTCACCGAAATTAGCTTACTGCAAAATGATCAGTGATAAATATAACACACAATAATATTTCTCTATGCGAATCCATGACATTAAAGCAATATTAATTTCAATGAAGATGCAATGCAAACAGAATCTGAGGTATTTTGTTAGTATACGAGCTAGTACGGTGCTTCACACCGCTGTTTACGTGTTTCGTATTGCGGGCATTATACCTTGAAATAAAATTTCCGTAAAAGAAAGGTTGTGTATTTTGCCCGTGGAAAGTTATGTTGTCAGTTTATTGTGTGTGGCGTCATTTGATGTGTGACTATACGTGTCACGTCTTCGTATGAAGCATCTGTACAACGTTTGGAATTCACGATATCCAGTTTTATGGAGCTATACGACAAGTTCGTTGATTTGAAAACAGCATATGGAGCCTGAAGATGGCAAAATGAATTGCCGAAACTGGTTGCTTTTAGAATAAAATAAAATATCTTAAAGTGTACGGCTGTTGGTGAAGTTTATTGACTTTGAAGATCTGTGAATTATTGTTCAGTGTCCTCTATTTATGAGTTTGACTGATGTTTTCACACTATGAATACATTAAGATAATTCTCATTTATTGTTCCGTGTCAGCTGCTCATGTTTTAATAACATTACATGTTTCGTTCGCTGTGGACCATCTTCAGACATAAATAGTTGCGTCAGCAACCCATCTTGTCTGCTCAGAACCACGTATCAGAATATTCTGATATGTGGTTCTGAGCCGACAGATGGGTTACTGACGCAACTACTTTGATCTGAAGATGATCCAGAGTGATGGAAATATGTAATCTATTTTTTTTAATGTGCAACTGAGTGAGAGCAATAAATGAGAATATTCTTAATTATGTAAATAGCTGCTGTGTCTCTCAAAGACGATTATGTCACAGTGGCACTGAATACCGCTGTCGTCAGATCAATGAGAAAGTGGTTTTAAATGCTATTCTTGGCTTTTTTAAGAAGTGATCAAGGAAAATGTTTTCTTGTATTGCATAGAGTTGACACTCGAACAATAAATTCAATTAAATATTGCTTTTAAAAGTCGTCCGTGACTTTGGCGTTATTTTGTGAGGACCCCGTACTAGCACATTTCATTATATGTTACATTCGAGAGTAAATTTATCGATCTGCTTTATTGCAGTGACTATGTTGCAGTTACCCTTGGTTCAGCCGAACCAGATTTCCAAAGTAATCGCTGCCCGCTGGCAGTGTTTTGAATAATGCCTGCCAGTTGCTGCTGGTCGCGAGCACTTACTGAGGCAGTCTAACAAAGTACAGTCTGAGCGTCCGAGCCCGACGATTGGATCGGAACGATACGTGGGCTAGCACTGTTCGTATGAAATTACTAATTCGTTTGGAATATGACTATACGCACCGCGTTTGTTCACTTGAGAGTTTCAGTGTGAAAGGATTGATGACGTGTAGTGGCATGTGGAATGATGCTAAACTGTGCATATTTAAAAGTGTTACAAGAGCCGATGACGACAGCGTCGATCAGCCGAAACCGGTCGTAGTAATAAAAAGAATTGCTATTGGTCTTGGATAACTGGAACCTTCAAGAATAATATTTGAAGTGTTCGCTAAGAGTGCTGCTCTCAGCAACAAACCACGAAGTTCGTGATCTGCTAACAATAACTGTTCTGAATCGAATCCGTCATTATCTACTTTCTTAAATTATGAGTCATTGGAACATGTGTGGTTTAGATATTGGAGGTGAGAGAGGGGGCAATATCGTCGTAATGTGGCATGCACTCAACGGTCCTGTTATAACTTTCTAACTGTGGTGTCACCGCCAGACACCACACTTGCTAGGTGGTAGCCTTTAAATCGGCCGCGATCCGCTAGTATACGTCCGACCCGCGTGTCGCCACTATCAGTGATTGCAGACCGAGCGCCGCCACACGGCAGATCTAGAGAGACGTCCTAGCACTCGCCCCAGTTGTACAGCCGACTTTGCTAGCGATGGTTCACTGACAAATTACGCTCTCATTTGCCGAGACGATAGTTAGCATAGCCTTCAGCTACGTCATTTGCTACGACCTAGCAAGGCGCCATTATCATTTGCTATTTATCTTGTGATGCATGTACCGTCAGACCGATGTTCACCAATTATGGATTAAAGTTAAGTATTCCAGAAGCTACGTCCCTTTCTTGCTAGTATAATTACTTTACCTGTTCCAGACCTCACGCCAGCCTGCGTGAGCTTAAACGCGTGCCTTTCGGCTTCCTCTCATAGTGGCTTGGCTGTCTTGTCAAGTCACAACACTAACCATTGTCAACTTCCTACTTTTGGAGCCAAATTTTGCACATGCTGACTACGAGAAGTGCAGCAAGAATGTGACGAAGAAAACCAAAGCACTAGCAGATGGGTGACAGGCACGATCTGTGCTTCGATCAACATGGCTGAGCGACTGACTACTGTTCCCAAGCGTATGTGGATCGAGCATGACCCCCATCCACTAACGACATACCATGGTAAATGAGACAGCCTTTGACTGAGGACTTCGCATACCTTAGAATTAGTACGAACGCATTAATACTGTACCAATATGAGAGGTGAACGTTAGACATTCCTGCTGCAAAACGCACTGAAAACTCTTCAATTGTTAGTGGTAACATATCCATAAAGTGCCTGCAGTACCTTCGTTGGTACTAAGAAGCTTAGGAATCTTACGTCACGCTGCTAGTCGTTTTTTCTGTGACCTCAAGAGTTTATTTGTGCTTGGGATTTCCCACATTGTCGTTCCCAGCACATACATTACTTAACAATTTATGCAAACCAAAAATATGTTGGGAGCATTACTTCATTAATAGTTCCAAAAACGCAGTTTTTATTAAGTATGCATTTAGTGTTAAACATATTTTTATTTAGTTCGTTGTTTTTACATAGCAAGATTTCTTCGGATGTTTCACTGTATAACGTAATAAACATTATTGAATGTATAGGTCAGATAGTTTACAATTTATGCAGACAGGAGATCATGATTACAAATAAGTCACAAGACGTTATTACTGCAATGTTGAACTATATAATCCTCCATACAACAACAAATAAAGTAGCGAACTTTGAAATATCACTACTTTCTCTCATTAAGCAAAGAGGAACACTAGGTTATCGTCGGCCGCGGTAGCCGAGCGGTTCTAGGCACTTCAGTCCGGAACCGCGCGACTGCTACGGTCGCAGGTTCGAATCCTACCTCGGGCATGGATGTGTGTGATGTCCTTAGGTTAGTTAGGTTTAAATAATTCTAAGTTCTAGGGGACTGATGACCTCAGATGTCAAGTCCTATAGTGCTTCAGAGCCATTCTGAACACTAGGTTATCAAAACTGATTGTGGAACTTTCTTAAAGAGAATATCTCTTTTCTACTGCTTGTTTTGAATTTTTTTAAGGAATTTGTTATACTAAACACCCAGATTAGAAGACAAAGATTTTGAGCAATAAACAAAAATTTAACAATAACAATGATGGCTAGATTGAAAAAGTTTTAAGCTCAATAGTTTTTCAATAATGAATATGTCAATATTTTTTCTAAGTACCAAAAATTGAAAACGTATAAAAAGACTCTTAATTTGGCTTTTTTTAGGTAATTGATAATGTGGTATGACAAGGTACCAACCATGCTCGGTGAGGGGGTCCTCGAGAAAATTTTGTTGGGAATCCGTGGCCTAGACCACCAGGAATGAAGAGGTCAGACATTTATTCGTATTTTTTTATGAACAATATTACCTAGAACAGAATTTGTACACTTATGATTAATAATTTTGCTTCTATTTGATGACAGCATTTGTCTTAAAGACATTTCAGTCGTTTACTACACTAACAGCTATAGAGAAACAGCAAGAATCAGTCCTCAATTAATGTCCGATCCTCACCATCCTTTGAATGTGTGGTTCTCTTCTGATGAGTGTAGATAAGTTTTAAAGAGATTCTAGTATACGGGAATATAAAAAAAAGGCAGTGGCTAGCGGTTAGCTGTCATGTGGAATATGGATTTTGTAAGTGATTCGTGATCCCACGAACATACAGGGTGTTACAAAAAGGTACGGCCAAACTTTCAGGAAACATTCCTCACACACAAAGAAAGAAAATATGTTATGTGGACATGTGTCCGGAAACGCTTACTTTCCATGTTAGAGCTCATTCTATTACTTCTCTTCAAATCACATTAATCATGGAATGGAAACACACAGCAACAGAACGTACCAGCGTGACTTCAAACACTTTGTTACAGGAAATGTTCAAAATGTCATCCGTTAGCGAGGATACATGCATCCACCCTCCGTCGCATGGAATCCCTGATGCGCAGACGCAGCCCTGGAGAATGGCGTATTGTATCACAGCCGTCCACAATACGAGCACGAAGAGTCTCTACATTTGGTACCGGGGTTGCGTAGACAAGACCTTTCAAATGCCCCCATAAATGAAAGTCAAGACGGTTGAGGTCAGGAGAGCGTGGAGGCCATGGAATTGGTCTGCCTCTACCAATCCATCGGTCACCGAATCTGTTGTTGAGAAGCGTACGAACCCTTCGACTGAAATGTGCAGGACCTCCATCGTGCATGAACCACATGTTGTGTCGTACTTGTAAAGGCACATGTTCTAGCAGCACAGGTAGAGAATCCCGTATGAAATCATGATAACGTGCTCCATTGAGCGTAGGTGGAAGAAAATGGGGCCCAATCAAGACATCACTAACAATGCCTGCCCGAACGTTCACATAAAATCTGTGTTGATGACGTGATTGCACAATTGCGTGCGGATTCTCGTCAGCCCACACATGTTGATTGTGAAAATTTACAATTTGATCATCAGAATCGAGGAAGTACAGTACATACTGACGAAACTAAAATGAGCTCTAACATGGAAATTAAGCGTTTCCGGACACATGTCCACGTAACATCTTTTCTTTATTTGTGTGTGAGGAATGTTTCCTGAAAGTTTGGCCGTACCTTTTTGTAACACCCTGTAGATAGTAGACAGGAGTCGATTGTCGCGTGCTGCAGGAAGTAGTGCGACTAGTGTTGACTGAGAAGTAGTACTGGAGAGTGTCGAGTGAGAAGTAGTGCTGGAGAGACGGGCAAGAATGTTGGTCGAGTAAATTCACCGCAGTATGACGAGTGAGCGCGTCCCCCTAATCGTCGTGGGGTGGACCCTCATCGATACCGATTCGTGAGTGATATGAAACAGAAAGCGACAAGTGCCGAATTACGTGTTTCGCGTCAACCGCGTCGGGCAGCAACAACCATGGATTGCAGTGAGGATTGTTGTGGATGTTAACCATCATCATTGCGTGTGACGAAATACCTAAAATCAGCAACCAATAAGAGATATAATCGTAATCAGATGTGTAAGGCGAAGGTAGCAACTGCCTCAGTATTTGTGTGTTAGTAGGAAATATATGGTTCAAATGGCTCTGAGCACTATGGCACATGGTCATCAGTCCCCTTGAACTTAGAACTACTTAAACCTAACTAACCTACGAACAGCACACAACGCCCAGTCATCACGAGGCAGAGAAAATCCCTGACCACGCCGGGAATCGAACCCGGGAACCCGGGCGTGGGAAGCGAGAACGCTACCGCACGACCACGAGATGCGGGCAGGAAATATATATTAGTTTGTACATCGCAACCTTTGAGGTCCTTAATAATAGACAAACTTTCAATCATTCCACTATTCAGTTGCAAAACAGCCGCACTCGGTTGAAATATCCCCGAAATCACATCAGAAAGACCGATAGCCTTTCATCCATTAAGCACACGGTCATATAATCATAATAATTAACTGTTTGGCGGCCTTTGATAAAAATCCAGTAAAGGAATTAAACGGGGGTTTTTCAGTTTGTGAACTGTAATTGTCTCGTGGCAGGGGTAAAATACAGGGAGCGAAAGGCTATTTACAATTTGTACAGAAACCAGATGGCAGTTATAAGAGTCGAGGGTCATGAAAGGGAAGCAGTGGTTGGGAAGGGAGTGAGACAGGGGTGTAGCCTCTCCCCGATGTTATTCAATCTGTATATTGAGCAAGCAGTAAAGGAAACAAAAGAAAAATTCGGAGTAGGTATTAAAATCCATGGAGAAGAAATAAAAACTTTCAGGTTCGCCGATGACATTGTGATCCTGTCAGAGACAGCAAAGGACTTGGAAGAGCAATTGAACGGAATGGACAGTGTCTTGAAAGGAGGGTATAAGATAAACATCAAGAAAAGCAAAACGAGGATAATGGAATGTAGTCGAATTAAGTTGGGTGATGCTGAGGGAATTAGATTACGAAATGAGACACTTAAAGTAGTAAAGGAATTTTGCTATTTGGGAAGCAAAATAACTGATGATGGTCGAAGTCGAGAGGATATAAAATGTAGACTGGCAATGGCAACGAAATCGTTTCTGAAGAAGAGAAATCTGTTAACATCGAGTATTGATTTAAGTGTCAGGAAGTCGTTTCTGAAAGTATTTGTATGGAGTGTAGCCATGTATGGAAGTGAAACATGGACGATAAATAGTTTGGACAAGAAGAGAATAGAAGCTTTCGGAATGTGGTGCTACAGAAGATTGCTGAAGATTAGATGGGTAGATCACATAACTAATGAGGAGGTATTGAACAGGGTTGGGGAGAAGAGGAGTTTGTGGCACAACTTGACTAGAAGAAGGGATCGGTTGGTAGGACATGTTCTGAGACATCAAGGGATCACCAGTTTAGTATTGGAGGGCAGCGTGGAGGGTAAAAATCGTAGAGGGAGACCAAGAGATGAATACACTAAGCAGATTCAGGAGGATGTAGGTTGCAGTAGGTACTGGGAGATGAAGAAGCTTGCACAGGATAGAGTAGCATGGAGAGCTGCATCAAACCAGTCTCAGGACTGAAGAGCGCAACAACAACAACAATTGTCTCGTGTTCCAGACTGTGGCTGTAATAATTTATTTCTGAAGGCAACTCCCCTGTCTTTCATATTACCGGTGACAGAACAGTCTATGATGTGAAATGTATCTCTTCTCTAACGGGACTCTACCAGCGAAATATCATAATTTTACTGGCCAGAGTGCAATTTTTTGGAGACGTGCATAATTGCCTGTTCTGGCAAAATGAGGAAGCGGCATTCGGATCATGTGTGCTGACAGTCAGCGCCCTGGGGCACTGTCGCTTTCATCAGCGTCGTGACCCCCGTCGTCAAACGGCCGGTCGGTCCAGCGCGGCCACGTCTTGAGGAGCGAGAAGAGCGCGCCGCCCGGACTGCTGGTGGCCGTGAGCTGGCAGTGGCCCACGACGCGGTAGTCCTGCGTCAGCACACGTCTGCGCTCCGCCTCGGCCAGCAGGTAGGGCAGTGCGTCCAGAGCCGGCGATGCCGGCAGGCGCCTGCAGAACGTGCCCAGCAGCGCCACGGCCAGGCAGCGGCGGCCACTGCCATCGTCTGGAACGTCCAGTTCCAGGTCTCGACCCACAAGTCTGAGGTCCGCTGCCAGCGCCCAGCCGCGGCCTTCGTATACGGCACCAGACGGCGCCAGCACGAAGTTGAACGGCAGGTCAGCCCGCCCTCGGCAGTGCACCTCGAAGTCCTGCAGGCTGCGCATTTGACGACGCTCCCGTTCCACGCTTTTAGGCGCCGTCGTCCCCGTGTGGCCTGTGGCAATATGCACAAAATCAGCACTTTTTGAATTATAGGTTTGTGTTTGGAATGCTGCAGCCAGCTACTCACAAGGGAACCTCCCCATCGCACCCCCCTCAGATTTAGTTATAAGTTGGCACAGTGGACAGGCCTGGAAGAACTGAACACAATTCAATCGAGAAAACAAGAAGAACTTGTGTGGAACTATGAAAAAAATAAGCAAAATATACAAACTGAGCAGTCCATGCACAAGATAAGCAACATCAAGGATAGCGTGAGCTCTGGAGCGCCGTGGTCCCGTGCATAGCGTTAGCAGCTGCGGAAAGAGAGGTCCATGGTTCAAGTCTTCCCTCGAGTGAAGAGTTTCCTTTCTTTATTTTCGCGAAGTTGTGATCTGTCCGTTTGTTCATTGACGTCTCTGTTCGCTGTAATAAGTTTAGTGTCTGTGTTTTGCGACCGCACCACAAAACCGTGCGATTAGTAGACGAAAGGACGTGCCTCTCCAATGGGAACCGAAAACATTTGATCGCAAGGTCATAGGTCAACCGATTCCTCCACAGGAAAACACGTCTGATATATTCTATACGACACTGGTGACGGCATGTGCGTCGCATGACAGGAATATGTTGTCGACTCACCTAACTTGGACACTTGGTGAATGGGTAAAAAGATTCTTCTACTTTGACCGATTTAGGTTTTCTTGTGGATGTGATAATCGTTCCCAAAAAAGTGATGAAAACATGAGAGTTTGTCACATAGACTGCAACAAATGAATGCAACAGTTTCACAGTCGCACAGTTATCCCTGTGCTCTGTCAAACATGTGTTTTTAACGTCTTCTAATTTTGCCCTGTGTAGACCGTCAAATCCTGCATATGTCCAAGCAAATCTGAACATGTCCTGGAATTTTGGAGAGCGAAGTTGATTATATAAAAAAAATTTAAACTTTTCACTCGAGGGAAGACTTGAACCAAGGACTTCTCGTTCCGCAGCTGTTCACGCTAACCAAGTGACCACGGTGCTCCTGAGCTCTCACTATCCTTGATGTTGCCTGTCTTGCGCATGGACTACTCAGTTTGTATATTTTGCTTATTTTTCATAGTTCCACATAACTTCTTCCTGTTTTCTCGACTGATCTGTGTTCAGTTTTTCAAGGCCTATCCACTGTGGCAACTTATAACTAAATCTGAGGGGTGTGCGATGGGGAGGTTCCCTTGTTGGTAGTGCACAGTTTTTAGGTTTCCTCAGTCGGTAAGAAAGGAACTCTTATACGACCACTTTGTTATCCGCCTGTCAGACTGTCTGTCTGCCGGCCGCGGTGGCCGAGCGGCTTCGTTATGACCGATATTGGTGTTTGTCTCTGGCTCGATTTCTCTTAACATTACGATGCACTTGGGCTTTATTCAAGGAGTAGCTGACTGCTTATCTTTGCCCAGGTGTGTATTCATTTCAGTCTTCTATTAACCGATCTCTTCCTTCCGCACCTCTGTATCCGTCTCCTACTGCCTTTTTTCTGTCCACTTTACCCACCCCCTGATCTTTGTCCACCTCCACCTGCTCCTCTGTTAGTCGCCTATCTATGTCCACCCGCTCCTCTCCCCCCTCTATCTGCTCCTTCCACTCTATCTATCTCCCCTTCCCCTACCGCTCATTTCCTCCTCCACCTCTCTTTATCAGTCTCCTCCTACCCCCTCTCTCTGTCTATCTCCTCCTTCCCCTCTCCTTGTCCATCTCCTCCTCCTCCCTCTCACTGTTCATCTTCTGCTCCCTCCTCTCACTAACTGCCTTTTCCTTTCCTCTCTCTGTCCGCCTTCCTCACTCCCTCTTTCTGTCCTTCCCTTTCTCTGTCCATTTCCTCCTCTTCATCTTTCTGCTGATCTCGTCCTGCCTCTTTCTTCTGTCTCTTCTTCCCTGCAGTATCTGTCCATCTTTTCCTCTTTCTTTCTCTGTCCACCTGTCACTGTCCCCTCTCTATGAACATTGCCCCTCTGCCTGTCCCCTATATCTGTCCAACTCCTCCTACCAATAGGAGGCTGGTATTTTTTTGTCATTAATCTTCTGACTGACTTCATGTGTCCTGCCAGGAATTCCCCTCCTGATCCAACTTCTTCATCCCAGAGAATCACATGCAACCTACATCCTCAGTTATTTGCTGTATGTACTAGGTCTACAACTTTGATTCCGCCGATTTTTCTCGATGTTCGCTACTTTATTGTGAAAAACTTACAAAGAAATTATGATTCAGAGTATTACCCATCGCTGGCCACTACATTCTCCGATCTCTCGAATAGCCTACGAATCCTGTGGCGGAAGAACTGGGCGTCTTTTGTCCCGTATCCATGAATCGATTCAATTTTGCACTTGTTCATATGATCGGAAGTGCTGGTCAGCCAGACTGTATGCCACTGATCGAAAAAGATGGCAGTCAGAGAGAACAACGTATGGAGAATACGGCGGGAGGGATAGGACTTCTCGTTTCAACGTTTCCATGTATATTTTGACTGGTTTTGCGACATGGGGTCGAGCACTGACCTGCTACAAAATTACCTTTACATGTCTATAGCTGTGTTGTGGTCGTTTGTGTTTCAGTGCTGGGTTCGAGCCCATCAATTGCTTTCGATAATGGTGTCCTGTGACTGTCTTTGTCTGTTTCAGCAGCTACGAAACCGTTCGGTCTTCCCCCTCCATGCCGGTCTTCGACATCAAAATCACCGTACTTAAGGCGTTGAAAACATTCTCTGCACGTTCTTCCACTAATAGTTCCCTCACCATTGGTCTTACCCAGCATTTTGAGAGCCCCAGCCGCAGATTTCTTCATGGTAAATCATAAAATTAAAACTTCCCGCAAATGGCGAGAAATGGGTAAGTAAGTCGACGAACTTAATCGAGAATAACCTTATCATGCAATCACAAATCAACAAATATTTTTATGGAATTATGTTTACAGATGCCTAAGCTTATTATATTACACCTATGACCAACCACCTGAACCCCCCCCCCCCTTGCCGCTACTGCCGTCTATTGCAAAACGGCGGACGCAAAGTTGTATACCTGGTATTTCAATCTCTGTCTTCCTCTACAGTTTTTGCCTTCAACAACTCCACCAAGTGTCACGGAAATCATTCCCTGACGTATTAACAGATATCCTATCATCCTGACCCTTCTCCCTGTCTGTGTTTTCCACATATTCCTTTCCTCCGATTCTGTCGAGATCCTCCTCATTCCTCACCTTATCTGTCCACCTAATTTTCAACATTCGTCTTTAGCACAACATCTCAAATGCTTCGATTCTCTTCTGTTCCGGTTTCCCCACAGTCCATTTTTCACTACCATACAATGCTGTGCTCCAGACGTACATTCTCAGAAATTTCCTCCTCAAATTAAGTCCTATCTTTGATACTAGTAGACTTCTCTTGTCCAGGAATACCCTTTTTGTCATTGCTAGTCTGCTTTTGATGTCCTTCTTGTTCCGTCCGTCACTGCTTATTTGCAGCCTAAGTAGCAGAATTCCTTAACTCATCTACTTAATGGACATCAATCCTGATGTTGAGCAGTGAAAATGCGATAAATGGGAATTTTTTTCCGGCTGTCGTTTTGTGAGAGTTCGAATTTTCGTTAAGGCTTGAAATTGTCTGTAATGTTTGTTGCAAATCGCTAAGTGGTCTCATTCGCAAATATTTGGCAATGAAATTATGGGTCTTCGCGTGTCTTTGGCTACACTGCTTTTCCACCCGCACCTTTTTGATATATAGATGGTTCTCACCTCCACAGCGATTCTTTTGAGACGGCAGGTGATATCTGTACCAAGTTTTGTTGAAATCAGTTCAGTGTTTACGAGATATGGAACATACATACGTAGATTCGTGTACATATATACATACATACCTATGTGCATCCAGTTTATAACATGTATGGATTTTAGTACTTCACAGTGTTAATTCGTTGTGTAACTGCACAATATCAATGGATATATTATCGAAGACAGTGCTGCCAAAGCAGAGTTACTAAACACAGCCTTCCGAAATGCCTTCACAAAAGAAGACGAAGTAAATATTCCAGAATTCGAATCGAGAACAGCTGCCAACATGAGTAACGTAAAAGCAAACATCCTTGGAGTAGTGAAGCAACTTAAATCACTTAATAAAAGTAAGTCTTCTGGTCCAGACTGTATACCAGTTAGGTTCCTTTCGGAGTATGCTGATGCATTAGCTCCATACTTAACAATCGTATACAACCGTTCGCTCGACGGAAGATCCGTACCCAAACACTGGAAAGTTGCACAGGCCACACCAATATTCAAGAATGCTAGAAAGAGTAATTCACAAAATTAAAGGCCCATATCGTTAACGTCGATATGAAGCGGGATTTTATAACATATATTGTATTCGAAAATTATGAATTACCTCGAAGAACACGGTCTATTGACACACTGTCAACATGGGTTTAGAAAACATAGTTCCTGTGAAACACAACTACCTCTTTATTCACATGAAGTGTTGAGTGCTATTGACAAGGGATTTCGAATCGATTCCGTATTTCTAGATTTCCGGCTTTTGACACTATACCACACAAGCGGCTGGTAGTGAAATTGCGTGCTGATGGAATATCGTCTCAGTTATGTGACTGGATTTGTGATTTCCTGTCAGAGAGGTCACAGTTCGTAGTAATTGACGGAAAGTCATCGAGTAAAACAGAAGTGATTTCTGGCGTTTCCCAAGGCAGTGCCGGCCGGTGTGGCCGAGCGGTTCTAGGCGCTTCAGTCTGGAACCGAGCGACCGCTACGGTCGCAGGTTCGAATCCTGCCTCGGGCATGGATGTGTGTGATGTCCTTAGGTTAGGTTAGGTTTAAGCAGTTCCAAGTTCTAGCGGACTGATGACCTTAGATGTTAAGTCCCATAGTGCTCAGAGCCATTTGAACCATTTGAACCCAAGGTAGTGTTATAGGCCCTTTGCTGTTCCTTATCTATATAAACGATTTGGGAAACAATAGGAACAGCCGTCTTCGGTTGTTTGCAGATGACGCTGTCGTTTATCGACTAATAAAGTCATCAGAAGATCAAAACAAACTGCAAAACGATTTAGAAGAAATATCGGAATGGTGCGAAAAGTGGCAGTTGACCTTAAATAACGAAAAGTGTGAGGTCATCCACATGAGTGCTAAAAGGAACTCGTTAAACCTCGTTTACACGATAAATCAGTGTAATCTAAAAGCCTTAAATTGAACTAAATACCTAGGTATTACAATTACGAACAACGTAAATTGGAAGCAACACATAGAAAATGTTGTGGGTAAGGCTAACCAAAGACTGCATTTTATTGGCAGGACACTTAGACAACTACTAAGGATACTGCCTACACTACGCTTGTCCGTCCACTTTTAGAATATTGCTGCACTGTGTGGGATCCTTACCAGATAGGACTGACGGAGCACATCGAAAAAGTTCAAAGAAGGGCAGCACGTTTTCTATTATCGTGAAATATGGAAAAGAGTGTCACAGAAATTATACAGGATTTAGGCTGAACATCATTAAAAGAAAGTCGTTTTTCGTTGCTACGCAATCTTCTCACGAAATTCCATTCTCCAACTTTCTCCTCTGAATGCGAAAATATTTTGTTGACACCGACCTACATAGGGAGGAACGATCATCAAGATAAAATTAGGGAAATCAGAGCTCAGGGGAAAGATACAGGTGTTGAATCTTTCCGTGCGCTACACGAGATTGGAGTAATAGAGAACTGTGAAGGTGGTTCGATGAACCCTCTGCCAGGCACTAAAATGTGATTTGCAGAGTATCCATGTAGATGGAGATGTAGAACGAGGAGGCTGTGTAGTGGACCAAACTCTTATTAGTGTTTGCATTCAAGTAAAGGGAATGGAAACACTGGTTCAATACGAGGACTGAAAGCTGAGTCATGACCAGTGACTGTCAGTAGGAGGGATCCAGTTCCTGTCCACAAGGGTTCAGCTTCATATGACGCCAATTACTCTGAAGTTGTACTGTGCGATTCCTTTTCCTTTCCTGGCACGCTGCCTGCTACTGTAACTGCTTTTATTTTACTGGCCGTGTGCCTGCCGCAATTACAGTAGACGGCACATCTCAAATGTGGCTCTATAAAGTAGCAGTTGACAGTGTTTGGAAAATCGTATGAAATCCCATGATGACTTTTGAAAGTACAGTCGTACTCGTATAGCTTACTCCTTTGTAGAGGAGCTCAAAAATTTCTAACTCTTCCAACATGTCGAACAACGAGAAGAATTTTGTTGCAATTGCCACACATAACAGATTTGTAACGTTTTAGATTATATTTATAGAATGTGATGGCATGTTGTGAAAATTTATGGAACCACATAAGAAGTTGCATTTTTGGAATTCTGTGTATCGTGGGCACATTTTTTTCAGCTGTTATTATTACTGATCTAAAAAAAAAAAGTTATGGGCATTAAAAGTGTTATATGATGTTGGTAATTCGGAAGTACATACGAGTAAAAAATACCGTGGCTGACATTCATCCAAAGAAAATTAATCCTGCAGAATTTTGTGGAAAGGAGGAGTTGTATTCGATCAGGTGACTGTGGAGCAGATGGAGAGAGGAGGAGAAGGAGATTAGTATTTAACGTCCCGTCGACAACGAGATCATTAGAGACGGAGCATAAGTCGGATAAGGAAAGGATTGGGAAGGAAATCGGCCATGCCTTTTCGAAGGAACCATCCCGGCATTTGCCTGAAGCGATTTAGGGAAATCACGGAAAACCTAATTCAGGATGGCCGGACGCGGGGTTGAACCATCGTCTTCCCGAATGCGAGTCCAGTTTGCTAACCGCTGCGCCACCTTGTTCGATGACGGAGAGAGTGATGATGCCTGATTGCCGTATCTAGCGATGTTCATGATCACTATGATTGTGTGCCAACAAATAAGGGTTCAACATCAAGCAGCTCTGAAAACAGTAAAGTTTTGGTTTTTATCTCTGTGTTTTTACTGTAGTGTTATTTAGAACTGTTTAGTGAGTAACTAGTTTTCAAAAAGCACCAGTCTGTAGACATTTTTTGTCTACAGACATGTTTTGGGGAAAGTGTAACGTTCATTTGTGCATCGAGGAAAAACGTAACTGTTTTCTGTACGTTCATGAGGCATAAGAACTGTACAGGTCAAAAGTCAGAAATGATTATGTATTTTGATACGTCAAAAACGTAATCCGTAATTAGTCGGAAACCATAATTAATAATCAGTATCTTTGAACTGAATATCGGTGATCTCGAAGGGAGACGCTGAACAACATCTGAAAGTTGACTAATAACTGGCTACTGACACCGTCAAATCAATGTGATATCTTTGTATGCACTGTGAGTTCTTGGTACGCAAAATACTTAAAGATATTCTATTACACATAAATTTTTGTTATTAGATAACTTGTGTTCATTATGGCTTTGGATCGTTCTTGCCATCCCTCACTATACAAATTAATCTGGAAGATGTTTCATGACTATTGGGCTGACAGCAATACAGCAAAATGCCAAACTGCAATTGCACGCTTCAGTTACTTACCAGGACGATTGCTTTCAAAAGATACTGTGCAATTCCCTTTCTTTGCTAGTCCTGCTGACTTAGTGCTCCATCTATTTCCACAAAATGTCATAATCTGCCCCATATACCTTCCATTCATTCTTCAAACTATAAATCTAACAGTGAAATTCTCCTCCTCTTACAATTACCACAGAAGATATATTGTATTTTTTGTTGAACAGGCAAATCTGCTGAAAATGGTATGGCAAAGATTAGCTAAGCCACACGCTCTGGGTGGTTTCCGAGATGAATCTTTCAGTCTGCAGCGGTGTGTACATTATAACGAAACTTCCTGACGGGCGACCACTTTTACCCGGGCTGCGACTCTAGCTAGGAACTTTGGCTTTTGCAGAAAATAACAACAGTTGGAGCAGCAGGGAAAATGCTCAAATAACTCCCATCTGAAAAACTGCAGTGATGTCTTCCAAACAGTTGTATCTTGACAAGCAACAGTTTCCATCTATTACGACCACATGAGATAAGCTTGCATTACGACACTTCGATGGCTACCAGTTTGTTACTCTAAATGCAATTATATTATCTTATTCCATTCTACATCGGAGTACTTTTTCTGTGACTGAAAAAGCCAAATTTTTCGTTACCAAAACTAGAGTTCGTTACCAAAAGTAGCAGTAGAGTTTAGCTACACCATGTGTACACATATAGCAATGTTACGCGAGTACTAACAGCTCGGTTCATGCGCATGGAACAATATCTAGACTGGAATTACATTTACTAAGAAACAATCAACATAAAACTTAAAATATTTTGTACCAAGGTATAAAACTGTACAATGTATTCTCCAAGAAGATTAAAAAGATTGCTAAAACCAACTTATTTAAGGAGGCAGTTGAAAGGTACCTATTAAGCAATACGTTCTATACATGAAACGTATTCGCAGTTGCGAATGTGGACAACCATAAGCTATACAATGGAATGGCGACAACAAAAAATTGTACCCGACTGGGACTCGAGCCTGGATTTCTATTATACAGCTCATTGTTGTTGATACTCGCCACTGCGAGTACATTTAATGTATTTCATAACGGCTGTAGTCGCCGCATGGCACCGTACTTCTAAACAACACAGACACTGCAATATCACGTTCTATTCAGTAAATGACTACGTAGGTAAAGAGTAGGTATTTCCTTAAACATTTAACACAAGTAAATAATAATAATAATAACAAAATATCAGTTTACATACTGCTTTTATACTTGATTTTTTCCATTCCTTCTTTTCTGGAAAACCTAAATCCCAAGCTACCAAGTGTAAAATACTAACACATTATTCTTTATCTGAGCATGCTTTTCTTCCCTCTTCATAGAGGAATTCTGGCTCAATTTTTCAGGCGGGCAGATAGGAACTGGCTACACAAAGTGGAAACCGAACATCATCTTTCTATGATCCTGACACAGAGAAATGGTATTCCCCAAGGAAGTGTGCTAGCCCGACTGTTGTATAATATTTACACTAATGACCAGCCAGTAAGCCCTGTCACAAGATCGTTCATTTACGCAGATGAAACAGAACTTGCTGCGCAAGGTAGAACTTTTGAGGAGGTGGAAGGTAAACTCACAACAGGTCTTAAGGCACTATCTGACTATTACGACATCAACTACTTGAAGCCAAACCCTTCGAAAACACAAGTGTGTGCATTCCACTTACGGAACAAAGAGACTCGGAGGAAACTGAGAATAACCTGGAGAGGTCGACAGCTAACCCTCTGTGACACCCAAAATACCTCGAAAGTAAAGTTGGACCGTTCCCTGACCTTCGAAGACCACTGCACAGATACACAACTGAAATATTTGCGGGCAACCACCGTTAACAGAATCTACAACCTCATGGGCATGGCACCTCCAGACATCTGACGGAGAACGGCAGCTGAAATAGAAAGAAAGAAGCAGGAAACAGACCAAAGACACCTCCTGTTTGGCAGAGAACATCAGCCACCAAGCCTCAGATAAGGAAAATGTTTCCTCCAGACAACGCTACAAATTCAGACGACATCTGCGAACCGTAGCATACGACTCTGGCATAGCTCATCATCAGAGAAATATGAGGACAACTCCAAAGAATCACCTCCCATACAAGACACAGAAGATCATCAATAGACTGAGAACTGGAGTATCTCGGTGTAAGGTGAACATGAAGAAATGGGGATTCATCTCAGAGGACGAACTGTGTGAGTATGGTGAACCTCAAGACCACCAGCACCTACTCAACTGCAGGAAACTATCGGAACCTGTTTCCATTATATATATATATATATATATATATATATATATATATATATATATATACTCCTGGAAATGGAAAAAAGAACACATTGACACCGGTGTGTCAGACCCACCATACTTGCTCCGGACACTGCGAGAGGGCTGTACAAGCAATGATCACACGCACGGCACAGCGGACACACCAGGAACCGCGGTGTTGGCCGTCGAATGGCGCTAGCTGCGCAGCATTTGTACACCGCCGCCGTCAGTGTCAGCCAGTTTGCCGTGGCATACGGAGCTCCATCGCAGTCTTTAACACTGGTAGTATGTCGCGACAGCGTGGACGTGAACCGTATGTGCAGTTGACGGACTTTGAGCGAGGGCGTATAGTGGGCATGCGGGAGGCCGGGTGGACGTACCGCCGAATTGCTCAACACGTGGGGCGTGAGGTCTCCACAGTACATCGATGTTGTCGCCAGTGGTCGGCGGAAGGTGCACGTGCCCGTCGACCTGGGACCGGACCGCAGCGACGCACGGATGCACGCCAAGACCGTAGGATCCTACGCAGTGCCGTAGGGGACCGCACCGCCACTTCCCAGCAAATTAGGGACACTGTTGCTCCTGGGGTATCGGCGAGGACCATTCGCAACCGTCTCCATGAAGCTGGGCTACGGTCCGGCACACCGTTAGGCCGTCTTCCGCTCACGCCCCAATATCGTGCAGCCCGCCTCCAGTGGTGTCGCGACAGGCGTGAATGGAGGGACGAATGGAGACGTGTCGTCTTCAGCGATGAGAGTCGCTTCTGCCTTGGTGCCAATGATGGTCGCATGCGTGTTTGGCGCCGTGCAGGTGAGCGCCACAATCAGGACTGCATACGACCGAGGCACACAGGGCCAACACCCGGCATCATGGTGTGGGGAGCGATCTCCTATACTGGCCGTACACCACTGGTGATCGTCGAGGGGACACTGAATAGTGCACGGTACATCCAAACCGTCATCGAACCCATCGTTCTACCATTCCTAGACCGGCAAGGGAACTTGCTGTTCCAACAGGACAATGCACGTCCGCATGTATCCCGTGCCACCCAACGTGCTCTAGAAGGTGTAAGTCAACTACCCTGGCCAGCAAGATCTCCGGATCTGTCCCCCATTGAGCATGTTTGGGACTGGATGAAGCGTCGTCTCACGCGGTCTGCACGTCCAGCACGAACGCTGGTCCAACTGAGGCGCCAGGTGGAAATGGCATGGCAAGCCGTTCCACAGGACTACATCGAGCATCTCTACGATCGTCTCCATGGGAGAATAGCAGCCTGCATTGCTGCGAAAGGTGGATATACACTGTACTAGTGCCGACATTGTGCATGCTCTGTTGCCTGTGTCTATGTGCCTGTGGTTCTGTCAGTGTGATCATGTGATGTATCTGACCCCAGGAATGTGTCAATAAAGTTTCCCCTTCCTGGGACAATGAATTCACGGTGTTCTTATTTCAATTCAATATATATATGTGTGTGTGTGTGTGTGTGTGTGTGTGTGTGTGTGTTCTGTTCTGGACGCATGTAAATAAATAAATATGATTCTGACGTCAGCTTGTAGTGTGAGTAGTTTTACATTACGAAATACACTGTGTATATGACAGCGTGTGCAGTGACTGGGGGTGATAAATGAATGAAAAGTGCAGCACTGGGCTTTTATATTATTAAATCACGTCTTGGAAGGAGAGTAATTTACACTAGGCAGTAACCGAATGAGGTTGGACTGTTGTAAACAGGGTGGCCCTGTATTCGGGCGGGTGGTGGCTCCATTCTTCTTCTAGCCTTCACATTTTAGGTTTCCAGTGGTTTCTCTAAATTAATTCAGGAAAATACGGGAATAGTTTTCACTTCAAAACGAAGAAATGTTTGAAGAAGTACAGATTCACGCAAGATTATGCTGGAGGTGGTTTGCTGTTTGCCTTGTCATATGGATGAGTGTGTTGAGTGCTTTTATGGTGTGGAGTTGAGTATGTGTTGTTATGGGTGAGAGTAAAGAACAAGGTAAAGGTAAGTACTGGCACTCTGTAGGGGGACACCCTGTTTAACATCTTCATTTGGCTCAACTTCATTTGGATCATCTTAACTGAAGCCGTCACTTTACAAAACACCGTGGCTTGAAAACATTTTCAGTGATAGAACCAAGAACGTTGTCCTGGACGGCGAGTGTTAGCAATCAGAGGCAAAAGCAACGTCAGAAATGTAGCAGGGAAGTGTGATAGGAGCGCTCTTTTTCTCTATGTAGATAAACAATGTGACGGTAGGGTGAGCAGCATTCTGCGACTGTTTGCTGATGATGCTGTGGTGCACGGGAAAAGAGGCGTCTTCGAGTGACTATAGGAGAATACAGGATGACTTGGACAGAATTTCTGTTTGCTGTAATGAACGACAGCTTACTCTAAATGTTGGAAAATATAAATTAATGATGACAAGTAGAAAACATAATACTGTAGTGTTCGAGTAGTATTAGTGGTGGGCTGCTTGACGCAGTCATTTATACTAAAGATCTGGGTGTAACGCTGCAAAACGACGTGAAATGCAACGAATACAGTCAGTTGTGGTCTGGGGAATGGTCGACTTTCGTTTACTGAGACAGTTCTATAAAGGAGACTTCGTACAGGTCACTAGTCCGACCCTTTCTCGAGTTCTGCTCGAGCGTGTGGAATCCCTGCCAAATAAGTGTAAAGAGAGATGTGGAAGCATTTCAGAGGCCTGCTACTAGATTTGTTACCATTAGGTTCGAACTTAGATATTATGAAAATACTACGTGAACTCAAATGGAAATGAGTTGAGGGCGTAAGGACTCCTTTTCTCGAAACACCTTATACCGAACCGGCATTTACGATAGACTGCAGAACGATCCTACCACCACCACCTAAATAGAAGGCCGCGGCTCGCTCTTGTGACGTCACGCAAAGCGGGCCAGGGTTGGCTTGGCGCTGCGCTTAAAGAATCGAGACGCACGGCCTGCAAATATTTGTCAAACGGTTTTACAGAACCTATTCCGTAAAAAATAATTAATTTCTGAAATACTTTTAGCTTTATATGGCAGCTTCATGATGAAGTGCCAATCATTTCGATAATGGTCATAACTATTGTGGTATTTCACAGATGAGTATCAAATTTGAGAACGTTGCCATAAAAAATAGGGGTCGCTATGAATTTGTGTTTGATGCATATTACACATTCTATTGCTGAGTATGAAATACAGATGAGGTTTTGAAATTTTCATAAAACTTTGGATCAATATCTGCTTCCAATCTCGAAAAAATTGAGCATCTGCAGCAACTTCACTTCCGATCGCAACGCGCGGGAATGAAATATTCATAACGCCTCTCATATCTCGTAAACCGCTGGAGATAACGAAACGAGATCTTGGCAAATGATACCACGTAAAGAGGAGAGTACTTTGACGAATGGTTAAAATAAGTAACTTTATCAATTGCGATATAGCAGAAACTATAGTTTATAATTCTTTTTTACCGGTAATGTAATTGCATAAGACTTATCAATAGCCAGTGAAAACGTACGAGTGCGGGATGTAAATAATATTGCGATATACATGATAAAACAAGGTACATTTGTGAAAAATGCACTGTGATAAAGTACATTCTTTCTGGACCAGACAACTATTATTTACACTCACTTGAAAAATTCTGCACTAATACAGTGTATAATATTAAATTCCTCTGCCTTTAGTATCCTAAATAAATATTGTGTAGCTGTTTATAAGAGCTCCCTCAGGAAAGCTGAGTACATTCCCCAAGCAAACAATCACTTTTAACTCACCTCACAAAAACAATTATGCGTTGTTATTGTAATGTAGATTTTCTTTCCTGTAAAAATATGGCAGATTTTGAGCATAAGTCAACAGTGAAAATCTACAAACCTTCAGCAGACATTTTCAGCAGTTGGAATGAGACAATGTGTCAAGCTAAAAACGTCAATAATAAATTTAACCTATTTCTAGATTAATTTGTTCCATTGTTTGACACATCGAAAAATAAAACAGATATGCTTCATACAGAGAGATCGCTTTTTAAACATGAAAACAGCAGTTTCAACATTCGTTAGCACTCATGCTAACTAATGCGAGAGTGAAAAACAACACCCACTCACAAATAGAGAATAAAACGTATCGGTAATGCGTAACAAAATACGAACTGCAGAGAAATTTAAACACGAATAAAAAGTAACACGAGCCACAAATTTATATTTCGTTTTCAAAATCAAAATAAAGCCACTTGATAACGAATGCTAGGCCTATTTACTGCGAATTTTTGCTCACAATTTTAGTCAAATGTATCCAAAATGCAAGATATTCCACCAGAAAAAAATAATAATTGTACTAGGTATATAGTTTTTACATACCTTCGTGTGCTCAGTGGGTTGGAAATTGTCCCGATGAATCGCTGAAAGACATTTCCAACGCAGATTCGCATCTTTCGGAAAGGAAAACAACATTACTTTAGGTCGAGTTCCGTAATTCCCACGACACCTTGGCACACAACACTTGTAAACCATGTTCACAGTAGCTTCACTACACGTAAACACTGTAATCGCTAGTTTTAAGCACGAATATAGCACTCGATCCAACAAACGTGTAGATAAACAAACGCTTCGAAACACAACATGGTGGCCCGCTTGGAGTGACGTCACGACCTGCTATGAATTTCGCGCCGCGGCCTTGTCTCTAGGTGGTGGTGATCCTACTGACATCAGTACACGTCTCACGTAAGGACCGTGAAGACAAGAGACTCAGGACTGGTGTGGAAGCATATAGACAGTTGTTTTTCCCTCGCTCCAGATGGAAGTGGAATAAGAAAGGGAGTGACTAAAAGTGTTTGAAGTACCTTCCACGAAACACCTAAATTACTTCCACAAGTAGTGTTCGAATTACCTACCTCCGATTTGAGCGTCTCTACATGCAAGATCATGCAGACAACCTCGGTTATGGAGACTGGACAAATTTTGATATCAGAGTTAACATGATAACTACAATCTTTTAGCTAAACAGTCACTTAAATTTTGTTCCGTAGGGTTGTTGTAGCTTGCTTTCTGGTTTATTATTCTTGAACAAAATTTAGAACGAAGCGAAACGCCATCTGCTGAGAAGTAGGTATTTCTCTATTTCTGTCAGTCGTTGAAACATAATGATTTCCTCTTATATTAAGATTCATAGAATTGTATATAAAAACATTCCTTACAGGACCAACTCGCTGTGGTAGTGAGCTATACTTACAAATGACAACTACCCGGACAGGACTCTCCAGCTTCGGGATTGGCGCTGCCGGCGGATTTGCCCGCCATTTTTCCCGTGACACCACGTCCATGTCCAGCAGACCTGAAACACGTACGATCACTTTGTCACATCACACCCGTAACTGTATAGTAGTACGCAGATCTCAGCACAGATATTATCGAATGCTATATTTGTTTTGAACTCTGCTACCCACCATACTTGTTATGGAAATGTATAATTCATCTGATATTAAGCCTCGATGTTTGTGATGTAGCTGTGCTGAACAGGTTCATAGTTGCTATGGCATTGCCATTAGGCACAGTCATCTTGAATATTATTGAATAATAAAATACGAGACGTGTTCAATAAGTAATGCAACATATTTTTTCTTAGAAGAGGTTGGTTTTTCTGGATTCCAATAGACCACATTATTCCCCATTCTTTTGGCTATAAAACCCCACTTTTCAGCTCAATATCCCTCCAAGGCGACGGCATTACGCCACCTACTGGGAGAGCCTTTACGCCCACATAATACCACTCTACTAGAGATGGACAAACTGAAACACATTACTGTTTCGAAACAAATGAAACGGTACAATGCAATGTTTCGAAAAGCTGTTTCGAAACAGTGAAACTGTTTGTGTTTTGTAATAGTATAGGCCTTCACATTACAACATCTTGAGTGTATACTGTCTAAATATTGTCATAAAAACACAAATGAGGTGCGAGAGCGCCAATCATATCGCAGAAAGTATGAAACTTTCACTTAGGCGTCTTTGTAGTTCAGTATTTCCTGTAGCAAATGCGCTGCTTTCGTGTCATGTGACTTTCATACTTTCCAATTGGCCGAGTATAGACTAAATATGTTTGACGTAACAGATTTTGCCAAACTCGTTTCCCAGTGTTTTAGTGGTTGGTTGGTTTAGAGAGAGAGAAGGAACCAAACTATGACGTCATCGGTCAGAATTCTAGAGCATAATTTTGAGAGGTTTTATGAGTGATAATCTGTGTGTGCTCTTAAAAAGGCATATCATGAGATATAATTTATTGAGATTACGTTCTGGGAAGCGAGGCACTGAGTGTGCCACTCACACTTTTATTACTCACAGTCAAATTTTCCACTGTTTGTCACACAGAGCAGGATGCGGAGAAAAATTACCATAACAGACTGGAGCATATAGCACAGTGGTCAAGTATGGCAGTTTCTCATCAAACGTTCACAAGTTAGCTGGATCCATCTCATAATAAGTACACTTGATAGAACTGGAAAACATGTTAAAACATTTCAAGGTAACTGAAATGCAGAGATCGGTATATTTCTTTGAGGTATAAACTGTTGTTGTTGTGGTCTTCAGTACTGAGACTGGTTTGATGCTGCTCTCCATGCTACTCTATCCTGTGCAAGCTTCTTCATCTCCCAGTACCTACTGCAACCTACATCCTCCTGAATCTGCTTAGTGCATTCATCTCTTGGTCTCCCTTTACGATTTTTACCCTCCACGCTGCCCTCCAATACTAAACTGGTGATCCCTTGATGCCTCAGAACATGTCCTACCAACCGATCCCTTCTTCTAGTCAAGTTGTGCCACAAACTTCTCCCCAATCCTATTCGATACCTCCTCATTAGTTATATGATCTACCCATCTAATCTTTAGCATTCTTCTGTAGCACCACATTTCGAAAGCTTCTATTCTCTTCTTATCCGAACTATTTATCGTCCATGTTTCACTTCAATACAAGGCTACACTCCATACAAATACTTTCAGAAACGAATCCTGACACTTAAACCTATACTCGATGTTAACAAATTTCTCTTCTTCAGAAATACTTTCCTTGCCATTGCCAGTCTACATTTTATATACTCTCTACTTCGACCATCATCAGTTACTTTGCTCCCCAAATAGCAGAACTCCTTTCCTACTTTAAGTGTCTCATTTCCTAATCTAATTCCCTCAGCATCACCCGACTTAATTCGACTACATTCCATTATCCGTGTTTAGCTTTTGTTGATATTCATCTTATATCCTCCTTTCAAGACACTATCCATTCCGTTCAACTGCTCTTCCAAGTCCTTTGCTGTCTCTGACAGAATTACAATGTCATCGGCGAACCTCAACATTTTTATTTCTTCTCCATCGATTTTAATACCTACTCCGAATTTTACTTTTGTTTCCTTTACTGCTTGCTCAATATACAGATTGAATAACATCGGGGACAGGCTAAAATCCTGTCTCACTCCCTTCAAAACCACTGCTTCCCTCTCATGTCCCTCGACTGTTATAACTGACATCTAATTTCTGTACAAATTGTAAATAGCCCTGCCACCTTTAAAATTTGAAATAGATTATTCCAGTCAACATTGTCAAAAGCTTTCGCCACGTCTACAAATTCTAGAAACGTTGGTTTGCCTTTCCTTAATCTAGCTTCGAAGATAAGTCGTAGGGTCAGTATTGCCTCACGTGTTCCAATGTTTCTACAGAATCCAAACTGATCTTCCCCGGGGTCGGCTTCTACCAGTTTACCCATTCGTCTGTAGAGAATTCGTGTTAGTATTTTGCAGCTGTGACTTATTAAACTGATAGTTCGGTAATCTTCACATCTGTCAACACCTACTTTCTTTGGGATTGGAATTATTATATTCTTCTTGAAGTCTGAGGGTATTTCACCTGTCTCATACATCTTGCTCACCAGATGGTAGAGTTTTGTCAGGACTGGCTCTCCCAAGGCTGTCAGTAGTTCTAATGGAATGTTATCTACTTCGGGGGCCTAGTTTCGACTCAGGTCTTTCAGTGCTCTGTCAAACTCTTCACGCAGTATCGTATCTCCTATTTCCTTTTCATCTACATTCTCTTCCATTTCCATAATATTGCCCTCAAGTGCATCGCCCTTGTATAGACCCTCTATATACTCCTTCCACCTTCCTGCTTTCCTTTCTTTGCTTAGAACTGGGTTTCCATCTGACCTATTGATATTCATACAAGTGGCTGGCTCAAATGGCTCTGAGCACTATGGGACTTAACATCTATGGTCATCAGTCCCCTAGAACTTAGAACTACTTAAACCTAACTAACCTAAGGACAGCACACAACACCCACCCATCACGAGGCAGAGAAAATCCCTGACCCCGCCGGGAATCGAACCCGGGAACCCGGGCATGGGAAGCGAGAACGCTACCGCACGACCACGAGATGCGGGCTACAAGTGGCTCTCTTTTCTCCAAAGGTCTCTTTAATTTTCCTGTAGGCAGTATCTATCTTACTCCTAGTGAGATAAGCCTCTACATCCTTACATTTGTCCTCTAGCCATCCCTGCTTAGCCATTTTGCACTTCCTGTCGATCTCGTTTTTGAGACGTTTGTATTCCTTTTTGCCTGCTTCACTTGCTGTATTTTTGTACTTTCTCCTGTCATCAATTAAATTCAATATTTCTTCTATTACCCAAGGATTTCTACTAGCCCTCGTCTTTTTACCTACTTGATCCTTTCACTACTTCATCCCTGAAAGCTAACCCATTCTTCTTCTACTGTATTTCTTTCCCCCATTCCTGTCAGTTGTTACCTTATGCTCTCCCTGAAACTGTGGACAACCTCTGGTTTAGTTAGTTTATGCAGGTCCCATCTCTCAAATTCCCGCCTTTTTGCAGTTTCTTCAGTTTTAATCTACAGCTCATAACCAATAGATTGTCCACATCTGGCCCTGGAATTGTCTTACAATTTAAAACCTGGTTCCTAAATCTCTGTCTTACCATTATATAATCTATCTGATACCTTCTAGTATCTCGAGGCTTCTTCCATGTATACAACCTTCTTTCATGATTCTTGAACCAAGTGTTAGCTATGATTAAGTTATGCTCTGAAATTCTACCAGACGGCTTCCTCTTTCATTTCTTACCCCCAATCCGTATTCACCTACTATGTTTCCTTCTCTCCCTTTTCCTACTATCGAATTCCAGCCACTCATTACTATTAAATTTTCGTCTTCCTTCACTACCTGAATAATTTCTTTTATCTCATCATACATTTCATCAATTTCTTCACCATCTGCAGAGCTAGTTGGCATATAAACTTGTACTACTGTAGTAGGTGTGGGCTTCGTGTCTATCTTGGTGACAATAATGCGTTCACTATGCTGTTTGTAGAAGCTTACCCACACTCCTATTTTTTATTCATTATTAAACCTCCTCCTGCATTACCCCTATTTGCTTTTGTATTTATAACCCTGTATTCACCTGACCAGAAGTCTTGTTCCTCCTGCCACCGAACTTCACTAATTCCCACTATATCTAACTTTAACCTATCCATTTCCCTTCTTAAATTTTCTAACCTACCTGCCCGATTAAGGGATCTGACATTCCACGCTCCGATCCGTAGGACGCCAGTTTTCTTTCTCCTTATAACGACGCCCTCTTGGGTAGTCATTTTTCGAAACTCTACACTCTCGACTACAAATAATGGAAGGTATTCTTTAACAATAAGTCTTAAAATCTATTCGTCTGTTTTGGCTCGTTTGTATGAAGGCACTTGGTTCGTTTACCACACCTACACAAAACTGAACCAGTGGATGTGCTGGGTATTTCTTGGACAGATTGTTCATCTTGACGCACAGGCACTGAATTGGCAGATTCCTGAACAGTTGCTGTGGAAACTGAACTGGCTTCGTCACTACCCAGGTTCATAAAAACTGGTTTCGAACGAGTTTTACTTAAATTAACTGTTGGACGCTTATGTCGCAAGTGTCTGTTTAAGCAAGAAGTTGAACTACTTTTAAACGACAACACTGCCGATCACAAGTTACATTTAATTTTCACAGGATTTATCTTCATAAAATAATCCCACATCAGGCTTCGCAACGCCATAGCTGAAGACAGAAGAATCAACACGTTAACGGAACTCGAGGCGAGAGCAAACTGCACAAACAACGGACACGCTACTGGGATTCCGACATTTCGTTAGTTGGATAATATATACCCGTCCTGCTAATTTCCATGCACACAAAAGAAATATTGTGGAGAATATTGTGGACTATAGACCCACAAATAAAGCCACATAATTCGAATAAATAACAAAATATAAGAGAAAAAAATTTCCCCAAGGTGTTTCGAACCATTACTATAAATCCACCATGCTACCCAGCCCTTCCCGTTCACCATTAGATCATCAATGATCCGTCAAACACATTGCTTAGAAGTTCATCCAATTTATATATATATATATATATATATATATGTCTAAAAATGGTTCAAATGGCTCTGAGCACTATTGAACTTAACATCTGAGGTCATCAGTCCCCTAGACTTAGAACTACTTAAACCTAACTAACCTAAGGACATCACACACATCCATACCTGAGGCAGGATTCGAACCTGCGACCGTAGCAGTCGCGTGGTTCCGGACTGAAGCGCCTAAAACCGCTCGACCACAGCGGCCGGCCTGTATATGTCTAAAAACCTCCGCTCGGTGGCTTTTTTAATTCAAAATGTTGTAGGTTTACTTTCGTTTTTTTATTATGTTTACTGTACGTGAACCGAAGTATTTTATAGGAGATTTGTAATTTAACTGAATGTTTTTCACACTTTTATTATTTTGAATGCGAGTAGTTTGCTTTATTTTATTGTTATTAGTGTTTAAAAAGCATATATTACGCCATTTTGGAATAGAGCAGTCAGTTAGAAACGAAGCTTAATTTTCGGAAATCATAAGCTTCATGCTGCTGTGTGTCAAAAAGATTTCGACACATCTTGAAAGTGTTTTAGAAACTAGTATATTAGATGTATTTCAGTATCCGTGCCGTGCCCGAATCTCGTCCGAGACAGAGCGAAATGAAACATCACTGTTTCGATACACTCAGTCCGTTCCAAGCACAAGTGGACTGAAACAGCGTTATTTTGAAACAACGATTCAGTTTCTGTGGCTGGCTCGAGATCGAATCTGGTCCCGTTATCCGACACAGAGCGGAATGAAACACCACTGTTTCGAAACAGTGAAACATAGGCGTTTCTAAACACTGAAACAGTTCCACGTATCGATACACTGTATCGAAACGTAGAAACAGTGGTCACGTCTACACTCTACTAGTCGACGTCAGAGCCAACGCCTTGCTGCATCAGTAACCTCCTCATCATCCACGTTCTACTTCCCGTGGAATGCATCCTTCATTGTGTCAAACAGGTGGAGATCGGAAGGTGCGGGATCCGCGCAATAGTGTGGATGAGGAAGAACAGTCCAATATATACAGGGTAAGTCACCTAACATTACCGCTGGATATATTTCGTAAACCACATCAAATACTGACGAATCTATTCCACAGACCGAACGTGAGGAGAGGGGCTAGTGTAATTGGTTAATACAAACCATAAAAAAATGCACGGAAGTATGTTTTTTAACACAAACCTACGTTTTTTTAAATGGAACCCCGTTAGTTTTGTTAGCACATCTGAACATATAAACAAATACGTAATCAGTGCCGTTTGTTGCATTGTAAAATGTTAATTACATCCGGAGATGTTGTAACCTAAAGTTGACGCTTGAGTACCACTCCTCCGCTGTTCGATCGTGTGTATCGGAGAGCACCGAATTACATAGGGATCCAAAGGGAACGGTGATGGACCTTAGGTACGGAAGAGACTGGAACAGCACATTACGTCCACATGCTAACACCTTTTTATTGGTCTTTTTCACTGACGCACATGTACATTACCATGAGGGGTGAGGTACACGTACACACGTGGTTTCCGTTTCCAATTACGGAGTGGAATAGAGTGTGTCCCGACATGTCAGGCCAATAGATGTTCAATGTGGTGGCCATCATTTGCTGCACACAATTGCAATCTATGGCGTAATGAATGTCGTACACGCTGCAGTACATCTGGTGTAATGTCGCCGCAGGCTGCCACAATACGTTGTTTCATATCCTCTGGGGTTGTAGGCACATCACAGTACACATTCTCCTTTAACGTTCCCCACAGAAAGAAGTCCAGAGGTGTAAGATCAGGAGAACGGGCTGGCCAATTTATGCGTCCTCCACGTCCTATGAAACGCCCGTCGAACATCCTGTGAAGGGTCAGCCTAGTGTTAATTGCGGAATGTGCAGGTGCACCATCATGCTGATACCACATACGTCGACGCGTTTCCAGCGGGACATTTTCGAGCAACGTTGGCACATCATTCTGTAGAAACGCGATGTATGTTGCAACTCTTTGGGCCCCTGCAATGAAGTGAGGACCAACGAGGTGGTCGCCAATGATTCCGCACCATACATTTACAGTCCACGGTCGCTGTCGCTCTACCTGTCTGAGCCAGCGAGGATTGTCCACGGACCAGTAATGCATGTTCCGTAGATTCACTGCCCCGTGGTTTGTGAAACCCGCTTCATCGGTAAACAGGTAGAACTGCAACGCATTCTCTATTAATGCCCATTGACAGAATTGCACTCGATGATTAAAGTCATCACCATGTAATTGCTAATGCAGCGACGCATGAAACGGGTGAAAGCGGTGACGATGCAGTATGCGCATGACACTACTTTGACTCAGTCCACCGGCTCTCGCAATGTCCCGTGTACTCTTGTGTGGGTTCATGGCAACAGCAGCTAACACACCAACTGCACCCGCTTCTCCTGTGACGGGCCTGTTACGGACCCGTTTGCGTGCTACGACCATACCTGTTGCATACAGTTGGCGGTAGATGTTTTGCAATGTGCGGCACGTTGGATGCTCTCTGTCCGGGTACCGTTCTGCATACACCCTGCAGGCGTCAGCTGCATTTAGTCGACACTCACCATAGATGAGTATCATCTCCGCCTTTTCAGAGTTCGAATACACCATGGTCACAGTTCCTACAACACTACACTATCACAGACGTCTGGTAACACGGTGTACTACAGTTGGTCTGCGTGCGGAGACGAATGCAGAATAACAATAGCAGCAAGCGCTACATGCGGACACTTTGAAAGCTAGACCAAACCACAACAGTGCACTACAGCCACACTCGTAAACACGGTCGTCATCGTAAACATGTCCCTGCAGATGCTGCTCGCCGACCGTGGCCCGTGTTTGTTACAACACGCAACTGAACGTCGGAGGTTTCAAGCGTCAACTTTAGGTTACAATATCTCCGGATGCAATTAACATTTTAGAATGCAACAAACGGCACTGATTACGTATTTGTTTATATGTTCAGTTGTGCTAACAAAACTAACGTGGTTCCATTTAAAAAAACGTAGGTTTGTGTTAAAAACATACTTCCGTGCATTTTTGTATGGTTTGTATTAAACAATTTCACTAGCCCCTCTCCTCACGTTCGGTCTGTGGAATCGGTTCGTCAGTATTTGATGTGGTTTACGAAATATATACAGCGGTAACATTAGGTGACTCACCCTGTATATATTTCCACGATCTCCTACAGAAAATTCTAAATTTTTTAAAGTGATATTGGCCGAGAAGGAAATGTCTTGCCTTACTCACTGAACGGCCCTCGTACATGATTTACTTTCCAGAATTATTCCCAGTTAGAGTCTACAGCCACAAATAATTTTAGTGTTACAGTTAACGTGGCCCCTATTGAAACTCAGCTAATTTGATTAAGACCAATCAATGTGTTACAACAAGGTAATCTAGAATCTTAGAATGAGCATACATACGAAACGCGCAGAGCGAATTTCATCGTGTTTCATTCAAATTTAGACTTTAAAGTTTTGTTTAGTAGTAGTCTGAACAGGTTTGCAGTTATAAAACTGGGAAAAGTGCTCCCTCACATTGTAGCGAACTTCAATGGCAAAAGTATTCCTAGAAATAACGTACATTGTACGGGGTTCATTAGGGGTTCATTACAATTCGCTAGCAGTAGGGGTTCATTACTATTCGCTAGCGCGCTTGAGCAGATGTAATTTCGATGGATTGCTCACGCGCTGCCTGCGATATCGAATATCCATGCTACAATAGAGTCGCAGATCAGAGCAGTGTTGGCAGTTAAGTCGAGTTTAGTAGCTCGCAGAGAGCAGTCGTGTTTTGCAGCTCGCCCAGAGCACTTGAGTTCTGGAGTTCGGGCAGGGCAGCGCAGCGTTTGACTTGTGTTGGGCCGGTAGTACAGAACGATGACAGTGCCTGAGCGATGCGGTATAAGGTAAAAAAAATTATTATTGTTCTCTGTTGCCGCGCGCATATGTTAATTGCCACAATTGATTTATCCGCAATTGTAGCGTTAAAGTCCCATGTAATTCCTTGTAGAAATCTTTTAGTAATAACATTTGTTCTGAAGAAAACTTTTGCCAGTCATTTATCTGCGTTTAAAGATTTTACGAATTTTTTCCTGTGCATTGGTGGGAGACCCTATTTTCTAGACATCTTTACGTGCTCACTGTGCGATCAGAATTGAGCGACGTTATACGATCGACAGGCATACTAGAGACACTGCCCAAGACACTTGCGCAAAGCTCCATCGTCTTTTCACTATGATTTCCATTTCGCGTCCTGTGGGACCTTGCTTTCCGAATAGCCCTTGTATTATTGCTGTATTTATTTGTTGCATTACAAAGTATATTTTTGTAAAATATTATCATCTGTCATGTATAGAGAGACAATAATTTATGAAAACTGTTGTGACAGGAGTTCGCCGGCCGGAGTGGCCGAGTGGTTCTAGGCGCTACAGTTTGGAACCGCGAGACCGCTACGGTCGCAGGTTCGAATCCTGCTTCGGGCATGGATGTGTGTGATGTCCTTAGGTTAGTTAGGTTTAAGTAGTTCTACGTTCTAGGGGACTGATGACCACAGCAGTTAAGTCCCATAGTGCTCAGAGCCATTTGAACCATTTGACAGGAGTTCAGCTAATAGCAGCAATCTCCAAACAAATGCTAAGTAAAGTGTAAAACAAGGCGAACGCACCTTTACTTATTGATGAAAGTAATTTTCGTACGACTTGCCACTGCCAAATCATATAGCTCGACGAAGCTTGGACTATACATAGAAAAAAGACTGCTGAAGTACAGCATAGAGAGTAACTAAAAAAAAAAAAAAATTCCACCTATATGTTCTGCAGTATTTGGAATGGAAATGCCACCATCCTCAAGGTTTCTGCAGTGGCATTTCAGCCGGATGTTTGGAATACAGACTTGGAAGTAATATTCATCGCTGAAATATGGGCAGCAATTGGAAGAAAGGTGAGTGCTTACAGTTAAAGATCACGAAGTTGTGCACAAACATCAGGAATAAATTCCAAAATGTTTTGTAATATCTAATAGTTTCAGAGGGTGGGACACGGTTAATGATGCACAGTCTCTTGTTGGGGGCTATCGTGGTGCTGTTGAAGGGGAGATGGCTGCAAGTACCAGGCTTTAATATCTCCCTTCTCAGTTCAATTAAGTCTCCATAGCTCTTTCTGGCTGCTATTTAGAGATCCCGGTTTCGAATCCTGGTACTGCAAGGAATTTTTCCATGGTGGAAGAACGAGAACGGGGTGCACTCTGCCTCGTGATGCCAACTAAGTAGCTACTCGAGTGAGAAGTAGGTCAAGAAAACCGAAAGCGGGTGGGAGGGCGGTGTCCTGACCCTACGACCCTCCGCAATGCGTCCACTGACAGAAGATGACACGGCGGTCGGTCAGACACGGTTAGTCGAGTAGGGCAAGAACGTGGAGCTTTGTTTTGTTTCGAAGTTCAATGTTAATAATACAAAGATAGTTGTGTACTCTATAGTTGTGTACTCTACCTGCCGCTCTTTATCTCCTTTAAACAGATTAAACGAACGAACATTAAAAACGAAAGTGTGTCCGAATGAATAAATACCTTTCAGTGTGGCCCATAATTTGTTCCAAGCATTTAGGACACTAACTGCAATTCTTTCGTGGGAGATGTATTGTTGAGTACATGTAGAGTATAATGTCGGGTGTAAAATGTTGACGACCACTAGAAAGGAGGTAAATAGCGAAAATCTGTGGCTACACATAGCTTACTCGTCTGAAATAGCACTAAGGTGGCGCGAACTTAATTTCCCCAAAATTTCCTCAATTTGATCCTTTCCACGTTTCCTTTCATCAAAGGCCAGTATTTGGTGAGGAAAATACATTCACTAATAGTACTCAACACAACAGACTTTTTTAGAGGCCTTAAATATGGGGTGTGGATATTATCTCCAGTTGTGTGACTGATTAGTACCTTCAGGTTTCCCAGCTAACGATGTCATTTGGCTCCAGTTTCTGTTAGAAAACTTTTATTGCCCAGTGATACCTTTTGGAATTAACGGTGAGCATGAGAAACACTTTTCAGTCTGTTTCGGAAGTTCGTTATGTACCACTGTATTATTTCCAAATACTAATTTTTAGACTGACTGAAGAAAGAAATACAGAAGAAATATAGAAATAGAAATATAGAAGATCTGCTGAGTGAACAGCTAAGCATGTCTAAAGCCTCGAGGTGGACTATGGAACACAATACTTTTCTCGTCATGAATTAATGAGTGACTCAGGACTGTACTCTTCATGGGAGCCTAGAGCTCCTTTGGTTTTGAACCTAAGACCGTCCAGAGCTCCGCGGGGTTTCTGCTGCTAGATCGCCTCAAAAAAATATGGAGGGACTCTCCTTGGTATTGAATCACTGTAAAGAAAGTTATAGAGCAATAGCGACTTCTTCATAATAGGTTAAAACAAAACTTGGGACCATGCAGAGATTCTGAACGAAACCAGTTTGGCTATCAAGGGGTCAATGTGTGAGACCTTCTAAATCGCACCAGCATCTTATCGGGAGATCTCTTACAAAACCCAAAGAAATTCTGATTACATGTAAAGGTTGTGAATGCCACCAAAGATAGTGTCTAAGCACTTATGGATAACACAGGAACTGTAATACAAAGTAGCAAACCAAAAGCAGAAACACTAAACTCCGTTAGGAAATGTTCCTTTACCGAAGAAAGCTGTAGATACAGCCCTAGAGCACCTACCGGACCACTGCAAAGATGAGTGATATACATATTAGTTTCAAAGGAGTTCAGACAGAGCTAACATCGATAAAGTTAAACAAGGCTCTAAGGCCACATGAGATCCGTGTCAGTTTCTAAACAGAACTTGCTGCTGAATTAGAACCCATTTTCAGCATTACGTACCGCACGTCTCTCTACGTATATCATTCTATCGAAACACTGTGCCCAGTGATCGGAAGAAAGCACATGCCACATTTGTTTAGAAGAATGGTAACAAAAGTGACCCACAAAACTATCTTCCGATCTCATTCTCATCAGTCTATTGCAGAATTTCAGAACATTATCTGAGCTCAAACGTAATGAATTATCTCGAAAAGAATTACCACCTCCACACCAATCAACACTGATTCCGTAACCAAAGATAATGCGAAACCCAGCTTTTGCTTTTCTCACGTGACAGCCTGAACATCGTTGATCGAGGAAATCATGTAGATAAAGTATTTACAGGCTTCCGAAAAGCATTTGATGCGTCATCACACCAACTTTTATTGAGAAAACCACAAATTCAAAATTTGTGTAAATTCCTAAGGGACCAAACTGCTGAGATCCTCGGTCCCTAGTCTTACACACTACTTAAACTAACTTATGCTAAGAACAACACATACACCCATGCCCGAGGGAGAACTCTAACCTCCGGCGGGAGGGGCCGCGGAGGACAAAACTACAAAGATATCGAGTACCAAACAATGTTTTAGACGGAAAGGAAGATTTATTGGTATACGGGAGACAAAATATTGGACGGAGAGTCGTCGACAGAAGTGGAAGTGACTTCAGGCGTGCCCTAGGGAAATGTTTGGGACCTGCAGTCAATTCCTACAAATACTTGGGAGAAACAATTTTTAGACATCGGATCCTCCATAGTCTCAGTTGTGGGTAGGGCACGTAGAAGACTTCGGTTTATTGGTAGAATACTAGGGAAATGCACTCAATCTACAAAAGAGATTGCTTACGAATCACTGTACGACTCATCCTAGAATATTGTTCAAGTGTTTGGGAGCCCCACAGAATAAGACTGTCAAGGGATACAAAAAATTTACAGAATAAAGCAGCACTAGTGGTCACAGGTTTGTCTGACCCGCGAAAGTGTCGCAGAAATGTTCAAAGAACTGAACTGGCAAACTCTTGATGATAAACGTAAACTATTGCTAGAAAGCTTACTTATGAAGTATCGCGAACTGGCTTTAAATGATGATTCTAAAAATATACTACGATTTCCTACATGTCACTCCCGTAGGGTTCGTGAGGATAAGATCAGATTAATCACAGCACTCGCAGAGGGGTTTACTCTTCCCGCGGTCCATACGTGAGTAGAACGGGAAGTCATAATAAAAGGTACAATGGGACGTACCGTCTGCCGTGCACTTCACAGTAGTTTGAAGAGTATGGATGTAGATGTAGATAAGCAGATTTCGAAAAAATCTGCTGTCAGAATTAGACATTTAAATGACCAAGGTAGCTCTAGTGGAACAGCAAAAGAAAGTGGGGCGCGAGTTCCGCTCAATCTGGAGTTCAAAAAGGACGAGAAATTCTGCTCCGCGTTCTTCTATTTACACACCTGTCGCTAAATCAGCTGACCATGTAATGCCACACGGATGTCTCCCAGAAGACGATGTGATAATATGTCACCCAGTCCACCTCAAGTCTTCTATATCTACTTGGATACCCTGTAAATCGCACTTGAGTGTTTCGCAGAGCGTTCGCAGAATCACTTTCGGACTATTTCTCTACCGCTCCACTCTCGACTAGCACGTGGGAAAAATAATCACTTAAATCTTTCCATGCGATATCTGTTTTCTCTCATTTTATTGCGATGATCATTTATACGTATGCAGGTGAGAGTCAACAAAATGTTTCCGCATTACGAAACGAAAGACTGTGATTGAAATTTCGTGAAAGACCGCTACGAAAAACGTTTTTTTTTTTTAATGATGACTCACATTCGTTGCACTCTTTCCTCTGATTTATAATACACACATCAAAAAAAGTTTTGCAACACCTCAGTTCCCAGAAGTCCTGAATATAGACGTTGACTCTGGATATTGTATCACAGATACAGTTCCTTTGACTATTCAGAGATGTCACTAAACCCGCCCAAAGATGTAAACAACTATGCATGAGCAGCGCCTATTAGACGGAGAGGGTCCGACAGCCGATCATTTCCAGTCATTCCACCAGGAAGGAGGTACACGGCTCGTGTTCTCTGTTCTTCAGCCACACCTAGATGGTCAATTCCGCGGTTGGATCGCGTCCGCATTGTTACTTTGTGCCAGGAAGGGCTCTCAGGCGTCTCAGAGAGAATCAAGGCGATGTTGGTAGAGCACTTGCCCACGAAAGGCAAAGGTCCCGAGTTCGAGTGTCGGTCTGGCACACAGTTTTAATCTGCTAGGAAGTTTCATAACAGCGCACACTCCACTGTAGAGTGAAAATTTCATTCTAGAAACACCCTCCAGGCTGTCGCTAAGCCATGTCTCCACAAGATCCTTTCTTCCAAGAGTGCTAGTTCTGCAAGGCTCGCAGGAGAGCTTCTGTGAAGTTTGGAAGGTAGGAGACGAGGTACTGGCGGAATTAGAGCTGTGAGGACGGGGCATGAGTCGTGCTTGGGTGCCTCAGTTGGTAGAGCAGTTGCCAGCGAAAGGCAACGGTCCCGAGTTCGAGTCTCGGTCTGGCACACAGTTTTAATCTCCCAGGACGTTTCATATCAGCGCACACTCCGCTGTAGACTGAAAATTTCATTCTAGAAACATCCCCCAGGTTGTGGCTAAGCTATGTCTCCGCAATATCCCTTCTTCCAGTAGTGCTAGTCTTGCAAGTTTAGCAGGAGAGATACTGTGAAGTTTGGAAGGTAAGAGACGAGGTACTGGCGGAATCAGAGTTGTGAGAACGGGGCGTGAGTCGTGCTTCGGTAGTTCAGTTGGTAGAGCAGTTGCCCGCGAAAGGCAACGGTCCCGAGTTCGAGTCTCGGTCTGGCACACAGTTTTAATCTGCCAGGACGTTTCATACCAGCGCACACTCCGCTGTAGACTTAAAATTTCATTCTAGAAACATCATCCAGGCTGTGGCTAAGCTATGTCTCCGCAATATCCAATCTTGCAGGAGTGCTAGTGTTGCAAGGTTCGCAGGAGAGCTTCTGTGGATTTTGGATGGTAGGAGACGAGGTACTGGCGGAATTAGAGCTGTGAGGACGGGGCGTGAGTCGTGCTTGGGTAGTTCAGTTGGTAGAGCAGTTGGCCGCGAAATGCAACGGTCCAGAGTTCGAGTCTCGGTCTGGCACACAGTTTAAATCTGCCAGGACGTTTCATATCAGCGCACACTCCGCTGTAGACTTAAAATTTCATTCTAGAAAGACCCTCCAGACTGTGGCTAAGCTATGTCTCCGCAATATCCTTTCTTCCAGTAGTGCTAGTTCTGCAACGTTCATAGGAGAGCTTCTGTGAATTTTGGAAGGTAGGAAACGAGGTACTGGCGGAATTAGAGCTGTGAGAACGGGGCGTGAGTCGTGCTTGGGTAGCTCAGTTGGTAGAGCAGTTGCCCGCGAAAGGCAACGGTCCCGAGTTCAAGTCTCGGTCTGGCACACAGTTGTAATATACCAGGGCGTTTCATATCAGCGCACAAAATTTGGTTCTACAAAGCGATGTTCTTCGGAGATGGAGGAGATATAGAGAGACAGGAACTGTCAATGACATGACTCGCTCAGGCCGCCCAAGGTCTACTATTGCAGTGGATGATGGTCACCTAGGGATAATGGCCGGTAGGACCCTGACAGCTGCGTCACAATGTTGAATAATGCTTTTCGTACAGCCACGGATGTCGTCTTACGACTCAAAGTGTGCGCAATAGGCTGCATGATGCGCAGCTTCACTCCCGACGTCTATGGCGAGGTCCGTTTTGCAACCGCGACACCATGTAGTGCGGTACAGATGGGCTCAACAACATGCCGAGCGGACCGCTCAGGATTGGCATCGCGTTTTCGTCGCCGATTAGTGTCGCATATGCCTTCAACCCGGTCGGGCTGAACGCCTTAGACACACTGACCAGTGAGTACAAGAAGGTGGAGGGTCCCTGCTGTTTTGGGGTGGCATTAAGTAGGGCCGACGCACGCCGCTCGTGGTTATGGAGGGCGAAGTAACGGCTGCACGATACGAGAATGCCATCCCCGACCGATAGTGCAACCTTATCGGCAACATATTGGCGAGGCATTCATCTTAATGGGTGAAAATTCGCGCTCCCATCGAGCACATCTTGTGAATGACTTCCTTCAGGATAACGACATCGTTCGACTGGAGTGGTCAGCATGTTCTCCAGAGATGAAGCATATCGAACATGCCTGGTTTATATAGAAAAGCGCTGTTTATGGACGACGTGACCCACTAACCGCTCTGAGGGATTTACGCCGAATTGCCGTGGACGAATGGGAAAATATGGACCTTGATGAACTTGTGAATAGTATGCCCTGACGAATATCGGCATGCATCGTTGCAAGAGGACGTGCTACAGGGTATTAGAGGTAGCAGTGGTACAGAAATCTGGACCACCATATCTGAAGGTCTCGCTGTATGATGGGACAACATACAATGTGTGGTTTTCATGTGCAATAAAAAGGGCGGAAATGATGTTTATGTTGATCTCTATTCCAATTTTCTGTACAGATTCCATAACTCTCGGAAGCGAGGTGATGCAAAACTTTTTTTGATGTGTGTAATACAAAACGAGCTTACTTACAATTTTTCGGTGTCGTCCATCAATCTTATATCATATAGGTCCCATATCACACAGCAACATTCCAAATGAGGAGCGGCAGGCGTTAGGGCAGGCTGTATATTTTATGGATGATTTGTATCTTCCGAGTGTTCTGCCCATAAAAATCACTTCCTCTGTGCGATGGCTCCGGTTTGCGTTGTTTGTAAGTGTAAACCCTAGGTGGCTTAGTTGAATCTACAACGTATAAATTTGCATGATTTATCGTATAATTAAAATGTAACGGAGTTTTTTAGTACTTGCATCGAGAACATCAGACGTTTTATTGTTTGGAATCAAACACTATTTGATGGCTTCAGTTGACGGTAAAGGACAGCATCATCTGCAAAAAATCTTGCAGGATTGCTGAGATTGTCTTGTAATACAGTACAGCCAAATGTTCCAGCCACACGTTGCTGTGGCTCAGTCTGGTTAAATGAAAAAAAAAAAAAAGAAAAAGAAAAGAGGCAACACACGTTTCTAATATATACGGTAACTGAACACACATCCTCCTTCTTTCCGCTGTCTTGGTCCCTCTCCTCCTGCCCCTCTCTTTGTCCATCTCCTTCTGCTTTCCCCCCTGTCTGTCAATCACCTCCTCCCCGTCTCTCTGTCCATCTTATCCTATCCTCTCTCTCCGCATCCTTCTGCCCCCCTCTCTCCCTCTTTCTGTCCATTATCTCCTCGCTCTTTCTCTCTCCATTTTATCCTCCCCCTCTATGTCCTCCTGCCCCCTCTCTGTCCGCCCCACTCTGTCCTCCGTCTTCTCGACTCTTTCTATGTCCACCTTCTCCACTGTCTATCTCTCTCTCCATCTCTTCGTGCCCCCTCTCCCTGTCCATCTCCTCCTTTACGCTTACTACGTCCATTTGTTCCTATTTCTCTCTCCATAAACCCTCAAAGCGAGAAAGTGACGCTGACGAGACAAGTAATTTAATATAAAACACTTGGGTATAAAACACTTGGGATCGCAAATGTCGGGAAATACTTGAAAAATGAATGAGAAATGTTGAACGACATACCTCATGCAGCGGTTGGGCTTGGACGTGAAGAGCGATGAAACGTTCGCATTAGAGCAAATGGTGCAAATTTCGAGAAGCTTTAGATAGTTAGTTACAGAATCCATTTATGATCTCACGGTAACCGTTATGACCTGGACGTGTCAAGTGCATAAGAAATGCACACATGAATCAAGGATTTTTTAAGTTTAAAATTTTTATTACCTACCCCATTCTCTTAAATGGCACAAAATGCATATATTTTGCCAATACATGTATTTATTCCTGTTAAAGAATTCATCTATGGTATAGAAGGAGTTGTCAAGGAGATATGATTTCAGTTAATTTTTGAAGCTATTATTACTGTCTGCCAGACAATTTATTTCATCTGTTAATTTATTAAAAAGTTTTACAGCAGCGTATTTTACCCCTTTCTGTGCCAAATATAGTGTAAGTCTTTCTTTCTTCTGATGTTGTAATCATGAGTGCCACTGTTGTTCTTAATCTGGTCCATGTTATTGAGAACAAATTTCATTATCGAGTAAAAATGTACTGTGAGGCTGCTGTAGGAATCCCTAACCTTTTTAACAGATACCTATTAGACACACAACTATGAGCCCCACACGTTATTCTGAACACTTTCTTTTGAGCAGTGAGTACTTTTTGCCTAAGTGTTAAGTTACTCCAAGATATTATTCCCTATGACATCAGAGAGTGAAAATATGAAATACATGTTAGCTTTCTGATTTCTATATCCTCAACTTTGGCAGTTGTTCTGATTGCAAAAGTTGCTGAACCTAGACGCTTTAGGAGATCCAAAATATGAAGTTTGCAATTGAGATTCTCATCCACATGAACACCCATAAACGTAATGTGCTCTGTCATGGCTACTGACGCCTGTTAATGTATTATATTTATTGAAGAAACTGTACTCCTTGCAACAGAAAATTGGATGTGCTATGTTTTTTCAAAGTTCAGTGCAAGGGCATCTGCAGAAAAACCATTAATAAGTTCTCCAAAGACCTTATTTGTATCATTTCCTATCAGAGTATCTTTTACTGGATTAATAGTAATGCTTGCATCATCAGCAAACAGTGTCAGTTTAGCTTCTTGTTTCAGACAAGAAGCAAGGTCATTCACTTGTATCAAGAACAGAAGGGGACTCATGATCGTACCCTGTGGAACACCTAATGTAATTTCACCCCTGCTAGGTAAAGTGGCAAACTTCCTTACATCACTTAAACCATATAAAGAGATTTTTTGCTTCTTTTTCTGTAGATAAGACTTAAACCACTCATATGCTGTTCCATTTATACCATAGAATTGTAATTTCTGTGACATGATGTCATGTTTCACACAGTCAAATGTTTTGAATAAGTCACAAAAATTCCTATTGGTGACATTTTACTATTTAAAGATTCTGTTATGTAGGCAGTGAAATTGTATATTGCTGTCTAAGTGGAACAGCATTTTTCAGATCTGAACTGTGATTTACTAAGTATCCCATTGCTGTTGAGATGGCTAACCACTCTTGAGTACGTAACTTTCTTGACGATTTTTGAAAATGCTGTAAGCAAGAATACTGGCAGTAATTATTGACATTTGTGGTGTCACTTTTTTATAGAGCTGCTTGACAATGTCATATTTTAAACTGTCTGAGAAAATACCTTAGTGATGCATTACCTATGTTGTGATGAAGCAACCTGGGATAATTTTAATTCCCCTCCTCTTTTGCCATCTGCCTCCTTATACTAGTTTCGTTACTTTTAACTATTTACCATTAACATACGTGAATGTTATCTGCATTTCCATAAAAGAGAAAGGTTGGCCCTCAGTATTAAAGAATATAACATCAGATCTAATGTTGTGCTTAATTTATGTATGTAATTGATTTTCTAATTTATTTTTACTATTCCTAGTTAGTATCTTTTGTTATTGGGTGAAATCAGTAATTGTTTCACAACTTAAATTCTATTGTTGACATATAAACAAATATAAATTTTATACTAATTATAAACCTTTGGAAGAAGAAATACTAGTAATCTTAAAGTATCTATTTGGCTCTAGTCGGAAACATGTTGGCAAAACCAACCCTGAAATAATTCCAGAGTAATTAACAGTTTTGTCAAAAAATTGTTTGTTTAAGGATATTTATTAATTTCATGATTTAAACAAATAATTTGGCTTAACTCTTGCAGTAAAAGAAACTGTTAAAAAGACGCAATTTTTCGAGGTATTCAGTTAATCGAATCAATTAACTTTTAATTGTAATTCTGTAATTTTAAATTCGAACAATGTGTAGTTTCAGTACGTATTATTGTGAGAATATATAAGCGCCCAATTTTTGGTCACGAAACAGTAAGTCCATGGCCGGGTTTTAGACGAGGAACCTGTGTTGGTTATAACGATGACAATGCATCAACTTAACAGTGAAATAAGTGTTACACCAATAGGCCGTGTGATAAAACAGTGACAGTGTCTGCTCCATATGTACCTTTCTATTATTCAAGAACTGTGAACTTCGTTTACTGCTCGTAGATGTTCAGCAGTAAACTATTGTAGCAGTATGTGGATGTTCGCCTGCAACTTATTAATGAGGCTTATTGAAGGTTAAACAATAGTGCACTGGCCATATTAATTGTGTATTATTGGGGGGGGGGGTTGTGAACAGCAAATGTAAAATACTGTGAAACGTAACTGTGCAAATGTCAGCTACGTTATTTACTGTAGTCAGTGTCCAAATTTAAAACCCCATTTTTCAGCCAGTGTAGCAACGCATTAGTCGACACCGAGGACAACAAATGATGAGGTAAAACAGGTGGAACCACTACAATGTGATTCAGAACATCAGCTGTAACTACTCCACATTGTTTTAATAGCTTGTTAGACATGTCATCTGCTCCAACACATTTATTTTTGAAAGTTTAATGATTTTTCTTATTTCGCAAGGGGTTGTTAGGTGAAAATTAATCTAAGATTTCTCAAAACTGATTCTTACATGGATTTCTTGGCTTTTCCTTCTACACTATTCTTACCAATTTTTTCACCTACACTAAAGAAATAGTTGTTAAATACATTAGCTACTTTGTGCTGTTGGTTTGGATGGTCTTATTTTCTTTAATAGTAGGACTACCTCCCCAAGTGGTTACTTTTCCTGACTCCCTTCTAACAACATTCCATATTGATTTGATTTTATTGCCTGAGTTGTTAATTTCATCTCTAACATACATATTTCTTGATTTTTTGACAACTTTTCCCAGCATGTTACAATAATTTTTATAGTGTAAAATTACTTCTGGGACTTTACAAAAACAGTTTTCTTTTTCTTTTTCTTCCTGAAGACAGCTCTAGTAATCCTTTGGGCAACAGTGTTCAAAAAGGGATACAAATTTATCAAGAAATATGCTGCATTTATCATTAGCATTTGGCTCATCATACACATCTCCCTAATAACATTTCTTAAATTTTTTCTGAAGTGCTCTATAGATACTTTATTGAGCAACCTTGCACGTTTACTCAATGGTTTCTGAACTGTACACCCTGCTAGGTTTTGTAAGTTAATCAATTGCACATCATTATCTCATAATCCGTTTATCACAGGGAAAGCTGTAGAAATACATTATCTATTAGAGCACTACTGTCTTGAGCTATATGTGTAGGAAAATTTATCACTAATTCTAAGTCATATGTCATTAATAACACTTCTTGTTCACTTTTTCTGTAAGAATTGCCTAGAAAATTTACATTGAAATCACGACAGATTAATAATTTCTGCTTTTTGTCTGACAGACAGCATAATAGGGAGTCAAACTTTTTTATGAATAGCTCCCAATCTCCTAATAGGGACCTGTACACTGTTGCTAACATCAACACTACATTATCTAGCTCTAGTTCACATGTACAACATGTGCTGAACAACATAAAATTTCCTTACTTCTACACTTATTTACTTATACCCTTGTTTTGTGTAAATGGCAACTCCTCCTTTATCCATGCTCGATGTGCAAGTGTAAGACGCTAAATTATACCCATTTATACTGACACTATTTGTCACAGCAGTTACAAGGTGTTCAGCCAGACAAAGTATATCAATCTAATTCTTATTTTTTAGATCATCTAAACACACTAACAGCTTATCTACTTTATTTTTTATTCCCCTGATATTTTGATGAAGTAAGATGATACTGCCCTTACCTTTATCCCTATTTACTGCACCTGAAACTTCTTTTATTCTATTTTTCTTTGGATTTAATCTAAAAAACCTGTCTGCCTGGTCCTGTTAAGTATAGTGATAATCCCTTCTGTGACTGTGTCTCCCGTTACACTATCTGCTAAGAGAGAAGCTAACTTATCTTTCCCCCTCCTCTTTAGGTGCATGCCATACGTAGTGTATCCCCATCTGCCAATAGCATCAACTGGAGCACTTATGTGAGATATTGCCAGTGTCTGGAGCATCCTGTTCAGCTCAGTGTTAACATGCCTTACAGCACTGTTTACCCAGGGCCAATCATGGCACTGAAAGACATCCACGAACACGAACCCCACGTTTATGTGCCCAGATTCTGCTCCTATTTCATCAAGGTCACACCTAATACTGTATCTTGTATTCATTGCCAGGCTGTTTCCTCCTCCTCCAACTACAGTTACCTGGCTTCCTTCTCAAGGTCTCTTCATAACTAACCTAAATTTTCTGTCACCTGGGTAATGCTAGCACTTGATTTCACAAAGCTTGTGGCTTTGTGCCCTGTACCTAATTTCTCCAGAAGCTTCCGGCCTACACCACTCTCATGACTGCCAACTAGAAGCAGAATTTTTCTTTTCCCGTTCTGATTTGATCACTAACTGTCTTATTTCTTTAATCTAATATTCTTATTAAACCTACATTCAACCACGTCTAAATGAGGCCCTTACTCCACTACTTCAATAGCAAGCCAAAATGGTTTACTAACTGAATTTCGAAAATTTTTTCAACAGTTTCCCTTTTTCGTCCTTTGCTTGCTACCTTTTCCCAGCACACCATCTGTTTTTCCTCCCTTAGCCTACATAATTCCAAAATTGCTTTTTTAAATTCAACTTTAAGGGCATAAATTTTTGCCACCTGTTCAGCGATTTTTCTGTCCTTTCTTCATAACCTATATTACCATGGAAATGCTTCATTATCTACCCATCTACCCCTTTTTGTCGCTTCTAAATTCACCCCAATGAAACCATAACATACAGTCTTCACAGAACACCCTCTCCTTCAGATTTCTACTGCAATCACCATATTTCGCCTTCTTTCAGAGCATTATTTCTTATGGTTTACTATTATGAGGAAACTGTAGCCATGTACATGATATTCTTCTACAGCAAAAAAAAGTTGTAAGAATTATCACTGATGCTGGTAGACTTGATTCCTGCAAGCCATTGTTTGTGAAACTTAAAGTTATAACTGTTGTTAATATATATATATATATATATATATATATATATATATATATATATATATATATATATAATGTTGTTCTAAATACCATGAACAATTTACCAAACCAGCAATTAAGAGAAAATATACATTCATATAATGTGAGAAACAGGAAACACATTGATGCACCTTTTCAGCGTTTAACTAAGTCTTTAAAAAGCTGTCATGTAATAGGTCACAAATGTTGCAATAAATTTTCTCTTTGTAAATTCGATTGTCCTATTGAAAAGATCAAGCCAAAACTGTATGAGTGGCTGGTCGAGTATCCTTTTTATTCCCTTGATGAATTTCTTGATTGCAGTCAAAAACAAATAACATTATAAACTTTGGCTGCTCCTGATATACTATATTAACTATTTCATTAGCAGTTCTAGTTACCTATCTGTTAGTAGCTAGGAATAATATTAATTATTTCATTAGCAGTTCTAGTTACCTATTTGTTAGTAGCTAGTAATAAACATTAATCTGTTTTTCTCTTCACAGTTGCAAAGGGCAGTTATTATAATCTGATGTAATATTTCTTTGTATATAATATGTTTTCCTGTCTTGGTATTCTGTATTCTGACTTTTTCCTGTATTTTGTACTGGTACATTCTGACTGATTTGGTTGTACTACCTCACTTTATATATTGTATCTCCTGACTATTGACTATTTATAAAACTATTGTAATATTGCACTTGTAACTCCTGCATATAATTTTGTTTATATTTTGTAATTTGACGTTGTCTATTGCTTCTGTAAGCTTAATGACAATAAAACCTTATTATTATTATTATTATTATGGATTGACAGAAAAATTTATACAAAAGCAAAGAATAACTTGGCACAAGAACACTGAAGTTTCGTAACCTATGCTAATACGTAACTAAATGCTAATGTAACAAATTTTTAAACTTAGTTTCGAAAGTTCTAGTTAACTACCTAAACTCTATATATGGCACGCGCGAATTTAATTGACTTTGAACTTCTAAGTCTAGTCAAAAATAATGATCTAAGCTCGCACGAAATTTACGCCTGGAATGTAAACAAAACTAAGGAATACCAGCCTTTACGAAATCTTTTTCTTCGAACTAATTACGCTGAGAAAAGCGAAATCTTCAATAGATAGCCTAGAGAAGAAGTAAATGCACTAGTGTGAAATGTAATATTAACTAAATTGGCTCTTATTTCAATATTAATCACTTAACTTAGCGGGAGCTTCGTGGACGTGCCTGTCAAAGACCTTCTTCTCTTTTTCAAATGTGGTCTACTGTAAACGTAGAAGTTAAAAAAAATTTTGTCTTCGTTGTAATCAAGTAAAAGATCTTCTCATTTTGCGTTTCCTTTCTTTTTTCACTTCTTTTTTGGTTTACAGACGCTATTTAGTAAAGAAAAAGTAGGTATGACTTTTCATGCTTTCCCGACGGATCTGTTGCAAATACGTTTCTCGGGTTTGCCGCCGGATCGTATTGTGTAAATCGTACAATATTTCTTCGATGCAACTGCTCGACATCATCAGGTGGTGGTAGCTTGCAGCAGTGACAGCAGATGATGTCGAGCAGTTGCATCGAAGAAATATTGTACGATTTACACAATACGATCCGGCGGCAAACCCGAGAAACGTATTTGAAAAAGTAGGTAATTAACTGGTAACGACGCAATTCGAAGGCTTATAATCATTTACTTGTGACGCAATACGTTAAGTTTTTGTTCTGCTATATTTTGCAATAAACCATTGCAGACCGCAAGACTGGAAAATGGAATAATAAATCTACCTTCATGTAAACACATAATTGCCTGCCAGACGAGGCGTCTTGTCACCGTCCGCGCGACTGCCCCTGCCGGAGGTTTGAGTCCTCCCTCGGGCATGGGTGTGTGTGTCGTCTTTCGCCTCAGGTAGTTAAAGTTAGATTAAATAGTGTGTAAGCTTGGGGACCGATGACTCAGCAGTTTCATCCCATAAGACCTAATCACAAATTTCCGAATTTTTTTCTTGCTAGACGCAAGACTCGTGCCCTTAGCTCAACGTGCTGAAATTGCGCACTTGGGCTCAGAGCCACAGCGACGCGAATATTTGTCTTGGGTCGGGATTATGAGATGCGACAGACCGAAAGGATTAACCGCTTTACGTGCGGCGAGGTACGTCATCTGGTGACTTCACATGTTCAGCATTTCTTATCCATTTTTGGAGTAGTGCTCGACATCTGCGGCTCATGTATGTTATATTAAATTGCTTCTCCCAGGGTCATCTACGTCGCTTCGGATGTTTTTAAACGTTAATGAACTCAACCTGTATAACCTATGTCTCTGCGTTCCTTATACCAAAACAAGAAAAATACCTTTGTAAACAAGAGCTCGAAAGCGCATACCTTAAGAGCTATGCGCACTTGTTCAGTAGAAGAGACGTGCTTCGCACTAGCGAAGATGAACAAGCGCTCATAGCTCTGAGAGTATGCATTTTAGACTCCACGTTTACCTGAAACTTTTCATGTGTTGGTCAACACTTTCTCCACGTAAAATATAGAAAACAACGACCCTGCAGTAGAAGAGATGTCTCATAGAATCGAAGTTGAACAAGTCCTCATACCACTTGGTATGCTCTTTACAGCCCATGTTTACAGACACCTTTTACTTAATTCCGTGTAAGGAAACTTTCCCTAAGGTTTGTCGGTGTTTCTTGGGACACCCTGTACATGGCGTTCCCGTAGGTGTATAAAAACATGACCTAATTCGAATGCAACGTTGCGTCAACATTTCAAATAACTTTCAGACATTTACGACTTTGTACAAACGAACTTCTACATTTTTATGTATGTAGATAAATGCAAAAGGCCTATAGTTGTGTTATGTTATGTTAACCGAGGAGCTAGAAACGACGGAGAGGCTCCGTCCCCGCCGCAGCTTCAGTGGTCCGCAACCTCACGACGACTACAACAGTCCACTTCACCCCTCCGCCACCCCACACCGAACCCAGGGTTATTGTACGGTTCGGGCCCCTGTAGATGCCCCAGGGAACGACTCACACCAGACGAGTGTAACCCCTATGTTTGCGTGGTAGAGTAATGGTGGTGTACGCGTACGTAGAGAACTTGTTTGCGCAGCAATCGCCGACATAGTTAAGCTGAGGCGGAATAAGGGGAACCAGCCCGCATTTGCCGAGGCAGATGGAAAACCGCCTAAAAACCATCCACAGACTGGCCGGCTCACCGAACCTCGACACGTATCCGCCGGGCGGATTCGTTCCGGGGACCGGCGCTCCTTCCCGCCCGGAAAGCCTTGCGTTAGACCGCACGGCCAATCGGGCGGGCAGGCCTATGGTACTTTCTTGGGCAACCCCAAAAAACACTCTGATTTCAATAGATGGCATCCTGTCAATCACTAAGAACTATGACCTTTCTGACAGTGGATCACGAATCCAGTCGCACAACTAAGATGAAACTCCATAGACACGCTATGTGATTGGCATCCAGTCAATTACTAAGAACTATGACTTTTCTGACAGTGGATCACGAATCCAGTTGCACAACTAAGATGGAACTCCATAGACACGCTATTTGATTATAAGCCGGCTCATAAGTAACAGTGTCAAGAGCGTTCTGTAAATCTAAAAATATGGAGTCATCTTGATATTCCCCGTCAGTAACCAGTCGTTGGTTATGAGTATCTATTAAGGCAGGGGCGGGCAAACGCTGCACGCGGCTCATGAGCACACAGCGGTGCACGTATGCTGCTCGCGTGCAGTCGTCGAACGGGACAGTGCCGACAGCCTGCAGGTTGCGGCAGTGTAGTACCAGGTAAGCTGCGGACGTTGAAGCGAAGCGACCACTACGTAGTGAACGTTGTATTTCAATAACCGGAAAATGCAGAGTGAATCAAGGAAACGGAGAATTGGAGATTTGCTATCTTTTAAAAAGGAATGGGAGAATCATTTGTTCTCTGTGGAAAAACTTGAAAATTGGAAATGTATAATATGTGACAGTATTGTCGCTGGTGAGCGGAAGTTTAATATTGAACGCCATTATAATAAATTTCAGTATGTTGCCGTTCTTAGTGCAATAAAAGAGGAATTTCTCAAGCGATTTGGGGATATATCTTACTTATCCCAAGGTTTTGAATAGTTCTCGAGAGAATCTGGTTTCTGTAGATGATATTCATCTCAGTTTGCAAATGGAATTAATAGATCTACAGTGTAATTCTCGTCTGAGAGACAAGTTCCTTTTGGCAAGACGTGTAATAGATTTTTATCACGACTTTCCACAGCAAGAGTTTCCTCGTCTCCATGCCATGAAGATAGTCAATGTTGGGCTTGACATACTTTTGTGAGAGATTTTTTTCTGTTATGAAAATTAATAAGTCTCGGTTAAGAGCAAACATCAGTAATGAAAATTTACGTAACTATTTGCGTTTGTCTGTATGTAGAAATTTTGTTCCAGACATTAAACGTATTGTAAACTCCACCTGTGATAATTAAATAAAACGTATCGTAGGCAATAGGTACTCTTTCAAACCATGGTTTCTGTCAAGCACTCCTACTAACCTTATTCCTTCATTTAATAAAGCAGGCCAGGAAACAAAACGCATTACGGAGGAAGAAGCGGAGAGACGGTAGGGCGGGGAGGGGTGAGAAGCGGGTGGCCAGCTTGCCCCTGTGTGCACGCAGAACACCTGTTAACTGCACACGTGCACGTGCACCGCACACGTGCAGAATTCCTGCCCGCCCCTGTATTAAGGCAAGTCTGCATTTTATGTAGCCTCAGAATTTCATATCAGAGAAGGACGAGTCAAACAGTCGGCGGGACGTACCTGCTGTTTCAGACGGCGAGGGCCCTGCCCAGCGCGGCCAGCCCTTGAGCAGCTGGTAGAGCGCTCGGCCCGGGCTGTCCGTGGTGACCAGCTGGCACTGCGCCATGGCGCGCCAGTCGGGGCTCAGGTGGCCCTCGCGCTCCCCCAGAGCCATCAGCTGGTGGAACGCCTCCACCGCCTCCGGGGTCGGGGGCTTCGTCTTGAAGTTTCCCATGAAGACGACTCCCAACCTGGTCAAGTCGTAGCCCCGAGCGAAGGCGGACCTGTAACGCCAGCCGCGGCCCTCGAACACGTAGCCAGTGGCGCCCACCAGGAAGTTGTAGCGGATGTCGAGCAGGACGTCGGTCTGCAGGGCGTGCACCTGCAGCTGCTGCACGTGCCGCGCCTCCTCCTCCAGCGTGGCGCCGCAGCTGGTCTCCGTGTGGCCTGGCCCAAAAGCACACTCTGACATCGCTCTCGAGTATCTTCCGATGATGCTGTATATCGTACCACTAAATCATTTTCTAGTGACTTTGGCTCATCATATAAAAATGACTTCCACCTTAATAATATGAATATTTACACTACTGGCCATTAAAATTGCTACACCACGAAGATGACGTGCTACAGACGCGAAATTTAACCGACAGGAAGAAGATGCTGTGATATGTTAATGATTAGCTTTTCAGAGTATTCACACAAGGTTGGCGTCGGTGGCGATGCCTACAACGTGCTGACATGAGGAAAGTTTTCAACCGATTTCTCATACACAAACAGCAGTTGCCCGGCGTTGCCTGGTGAAACGTCGTTGTGATGCCTCGTGTAAGGAGGAGAAATGCGTACCATCACGTTTCCGGCTTTGATAAAGGTCGGATTGTAGCCTATCGCGATTGCGTTTTATCGTGTCGCGACATTGTTGCTCGCGTTGGTCGAGATCCAATGACCGTTAGCAGAATATGGAATCGGTGGGTTCAGGACGGTAATACGGAACGCCGTGCTGGATCCCAACGGCCTCGTATCACTAGCAGTCGAGATGACAGGCATCTTATCCGCATGGCTGTAACGGATCGTGCAGCCACTTCTCGATCCCTGAGTGAACAGATGGGGATGTTTGCAAGACAACAACCGTCTGCACGAACAGTTCGACGACGTTTGCAGCAGCATGGACTATCAGCTCGGAGACCGTGGCTGCGGTAACCCTTGACGCTGCATCACAGACAGGAGCGCCTGCGATGGTGTACTCAACAAGTAACCAGGCTCTGTTTACAGAATCATGATGGTCGCATCCGTGTTTGGTGACATCGCGGTGAACGCACATTGGAAGCGTGTATTCGTCATCGCCATACTGCCGTATCACCCGGAGTGATGGTAAGGGGTGGCATTGGTTACACGTCTCGGTCACCTATAGTTCGCATTGACGGTACTTTGAACAGTGAACGTTACATTTCAGATGTGTTACGACCCGTGGCTCTACCCTTCATCCGATCTCTGCGAAACCCTACATTTCAGCAGGATAATGCACGACCGCATGTTGCAGGTCCTGTACGGGCCTTTCTGGATACAGAAAAGATTCGACTGCTGCCCTGTCCAGCACATTCTCCAGATCTCTCACCAATTGAAAACGTCTGGTCAATGGTGGCCGAGCAACTGGCTCGTCACAATATGCCAGTCACTACTCTTGATGAACTGTGGTATCGTGTTGAAGCTGCATAGGCAGCTGTACACGCCATCGAACTCTGTTTGACAGAATGACCAGGCGTATGAAGGCCGTTATTACGGGCAGAGGTGGTTGTTCTGGGTACTGATTTCTCAGGATCTATGCACCAAAATTGCGTGAAAATGTAATCACATGTCAGTTCTAGTATAATATATCTGTCCAATGAATACCCGTTTACTATCTGCATTTCTTCTTGGTGTAGCAATGTTAATGGCCAGTAGTGTATATATGTGTTTGGAGACAGAGAGATTGATTTTTGATTGAGATTTTTGCTTTAAGTCGTAATTGGGACTTCAAGGTTGCCAACTTGGATGATGAGCTTCGGCACCAGTTGGTGACTATTATAATTTGGAGGAAGTTATCATTCTTTAAGGTTTAAAATACGACTCTGTTAGTTACTTGGCCGTTTGCGGATAGCTCTGAGCCCAAGCTTTCGTAGCTTTTCATACCCAAGGGACCAATGTTGTAAGTAAATAACTTGAAACAGCAATCTGCTTTTCCTGAGAAAACGAGATTGCTTGGGACACAAACTTCCTTCAAATTACACGTCCTGCTGCATCAAAATTGGTCAGTGGAGTTCAGCACCATACTATTATACAGGAACATAATCCAATTACTGCAATTAAGAAATTATGTGAGGTTGTTACGTAATGAATAAAAACTATAGAGAACGCATTTCCTTTCCTGTATTTTAGTGAACTTTGTGCACTTACAGTTCTGTCGATTGATAGAAGGCGACGACAATGAAGTTCACATCCTTTTCCAAAAACAAGATATTTCTATTCTTCACGTCCAGAAAAATTGTATGCAGAAATGTTTGGCAACACTTACACATACTTTACTCGGTTTTATCACTTAAATAGCAATTTTCATTAAATGTAACAATAGGTTCAAGTCCGTACTCAAAGATTCACAACTACTATAGCTGCGGGGATTGCGCGGTGAAGAGTTTGTAGCTGTTCAGCTGCGCTTCACTTCACTTCAAGTACTTTATGAATCAAATTTACATTTACGGTATTTACATACATTACTGAGCTTCTCAGAATAAAATCAGGCACAGATTAGTTAAAAAAAGGGGAGTGAGGCTCACATAACTTTACGATCATCAGTTGGACGAGTCACAGGAACATTATATCCGTACTGCCGGAGATTCGATCCCTCCCTCTGGCATGGGTGTGTGTGTTGTTCTTAGCGCAAGTTAGTTTAAGTTAGCTTAAGTAGTGTGTAAGTCTAGGCACCGATGACCTCAGCAGTTCGGTCCCTTAGGAATTCACATACATTTTTAACATTTTTCAAAACATTGTATTCTTGACTATATGCAACTAGAGGCTAGGGTCGCGGCACCGACTGAAATAACAATATTTTTTGTATGTGCATCCTGACTGGAGGTTTAAGGGACTTCAGGCATTCACTTATAAAATGGAACACTACAGCCGTCCGTAAGATGTTATTTATTATACATCTGCTAGTTTCGGTGCTTCACTACACCATCTTCAGGCCTTAACTGACGCTGAGGGGGTTAACTCCAATCGTACACACGATTCAGCAGCGGCCAACATCTATGAACAGGGTTTTCGCAGGCTACCTGTAACACGAAGTTGTGTCTCCAACCATAGGCTTCGTCTGTCCGCAGAATGTTCCATGGCCGTTCATTGCCCACTTCCATGCTAGCAAGAAATTTCTGACCGAACGTTTGTCATAGGTCAGCAGGAAGCAGCTCCTGAATATGAGTGATTTTGCATGGATATCAACGCGGGAGGTATGGTACTATTTTATGCACTATGCTTGTAGGCATGTCAAAAGTTCTAGTAGTTCCCCACGCACTGCATCTTTGCACACCAACGCTCGACCTCTCTTGCAGTGCTGTGGCCACATCTTCGACAGACATCGGCTCAACTGCTTTCCTCCCTCTGGCTGGAGACACAATATCGTTGTTACAGGTAGTCTGCGAAAACCAGTTTATAGATGTAGGTCACTGATGAATCGTGTATACGATTGGAGTTAAGCCCCTCAGTTAAGGCTTGTACATGGTGTACTGAATCACCGAAACGGGAAATTATATAATAAATAACATTGTAAAGGCGGCTGCAGGTGTTCCATTTTGTTTTAGAAGTAACAGGAAGGTAGGTAACAATGTGTTTACAAAACTAATTTTTCTTACACACATTCAGAACCACCCACGCATCAACTCCCCCCCCCCCCTCTATGCACATGCTCTCTCTCTCTCTCTCTCTCTCTCTCTCTCTCTCTCTCTCACACACACACACACACACACACACACACACACACACACACACACACACACACACACACACATGGTATTTATGCGATTTTGGTTTGCCAGATATCACGATCTTAAACGTGAGATGCATTACATTACGGAATAAATGTATGCAAACACAGATGATGGACATAAGTGAATACTGCAAGCGTTTCAGTACGTAGACAACGTACTGGGTGTCCATAATTAAAGTCCCAGCTCCAAAACGTTGTAGAAAAGCAACCACTGCTCAGAGTGACGTCAGAGAATAAAATCAGATTTCAATGGCATTTTATTGACACAGGGGGAACCAATAGATGGCGCTGAAGCGTCTTGACGTAAAAGGTTGCGCTTTTTGTTGATTCGGTGGCGGGTAAATGTTGACTCATCAGTGAAGAAAATACGTGGAATTAGTCGATCACTGGCAATGATCCATTTACAGAATTCTTGCCGGGCGGCAGCATCTTCTTCACGGAGATGTTGTACACTCTGCCGATGAAAGGGATACAGACCGTGCTCGAGTACTCGCGTTTGTGGAATAGCAAGTTGGGCAGCAATTCTTCTAGAGCTAGTAGTAGGGATGCGTTCCACTACTTGAAGAATGATCTCAGCTTCATTAAGAGTTTGTTGCACGGGACGTTCAGAGACAAAATTTACGCTGGGAAGCGTACCACGCTCACGCAATCCGTGGAACACCCTGCTGAACACCCTGCTATCTGGCACTCTGCGATTCGGAAATCATTGTTGGTATTCTCGCACAGCGGTTCTGGAATTCCCATTGGACATACCATAGACAAACACCATGTCAGCATACTCTGCATGTGTTCAAGATCCGTGACATTTTCACTACACAAAACTGTATTCGTTGTTCACGTAACAAAACTGTGGTACCGTACACTACGACAAGCACTGGTGGACTGATACTTGAGGTAAACAACTGCACCATGCGCAAGTGAACTGCGTACTGACACGGTTAGTAAGGAAGACGCTACACGTTTCCCGTTCCTAGTTGTTTTCATTGGTTTACCCGGAAACCCTTCAGAAAAGGGCATATGTTTATTAGGAGATTTTTGTTCAGAATCACCACTAGTATCACCCCTTAAAACATGTACCTTTCCCCATGACTCACCCTGTATTTCAGTTCTTACATTTAATGCTTGCAGTAATTGTATCATTTATCACCTCGTAAGAACCCGACTAAACTGTGACAGTCTATCACAACGGTAGGCTTACGTCGACTTCCGGCAACGATTTTCCGGAAAGGGTTATAGCGTATTGCGCTGTATAACGATGGGTTATTTTGTTCATATTTATTTTCAGTGTGATTAATGTAACAACGGAAAATAAAAGCTTTCCGCATAGGGACTCGACTCAACGATCATCGGATACCGCACTGTATTCTTTCTACTGCGCCAATACTTGTCTGGAAACTACACTAAGATAAACTGCTCATGTGTCGCCGAACCCGCGCCAAAAATTCTACTCTTTTTTTTTCCAAACGCTTGACCATCTCGAACTCCCACTTCTGTCACTTTCATTTGTGGCTAATCCCTGCATGAACTATCAACTTGGACGTAATCGGTGATGAAGAGTAGTCGCGGTACCCTTGTGAGGTGTATGTGCCCTTGCATGTTTTAATATCGGTTTACACTTAGCAAGTACTTGCTTTGTTCATGCGTAGTATTTATTAGTAAAGGCATATCTGAGCAAACCATCCCACCTACAATAAAAACGCGTCTGCATTGTTTACAACTCTTGATTTTACTAAGTATTTAAAGGTTTGACTAAAAAAAATGGCTCTGAGCACTATGGGACTTAACATCTATGGTCATCAGTCCCCTAGAACTTAGAACTACTTAAACCTAACTAACCTAAGGACAGCACACAACACCCAGCCATCACGAGGCAGAGAAAGTCCCTGACCCCGCCGGGAATCGAACCCGGGAACCCGGGCGTGGGAAGCGAGAACGCTACCGCACGACCACGAGATGCGGGGCGGTTTGACTAATTTAGTACTTAATTTGTTGGTGTATACTGCATCTCATGTTATTCTTTCTCACGGCAACGGAATGTGCGTGTAAAACATACGTGATATAATGAACAGTCAGTTTTCTGATAAGCCTGTCAGTATCCGGATCACACGAGATCTTTGAAATGATATACCAGAATTATAACCGTTATTTACACTGGTTTGAAACAGTTTATCTTGTTCTTCCCCAGATATCTGGAACATGCGATGTATTGGGCTCGTCTGAGTGCAGGATCGGAAATTATTTTCTTTTGCATTCTATTAGTATTTCGTGGTCTCCATTTTCAAGTTGGGAAGAAGCGAAATATGAAGATCTTCATGCGGCACACTTAGATTATAAGGGACGATGAACAAGTTTCCGTTCGAAGGTCGTCCAGTCAAAAATCGGTGCGCCAATCAGGCAAAATCTCCGTGAACGTTGAGGCAATCATTCCACCGACGCACCAGATATAAAATACCCGTTTGGTAAAACACCCTATCTTGCTGCGTGTAGAAGTCCATAACTATCTGCTGCACGTCCTCGTCCAATGACTATTAAAGCCTCTTTTAAAGGACCGAAGGATTGGTAATCACATGGGGCAACATCAGAACTGTAGGACGGGTGCTCGTGTGTCTCCCACTTGGCGCAACTTCTGCTTTACGTCATTTACGATATGGTGGCCTCTAATGTCGAATCGTGTCAGCACGGAACTTGATGCACCGTACCACAACGGTGGTTTTCTACAAAAATTCAGTCCCATACAAATTCATCATTCTCGGATGGATGTGTGCCGGTGTTTGTCGTTCGGCAGCCAAGAAAAGAATAACAGCACGTTGGTACTCTTTGGACACATTTGATAATAATATTGCCATAGTTCACGCTTCTGCAGTTACAACACGGTAAATGCGTCGGTACGACACGAATGCCACATGGCTTGCCATTATGTCGGTGCTTATATACCCGCATGGGAGCCGTGATACGTTGCATATACTCCGTAGCAACGCCCTAACTCCTTATAGATAGTGACCACTGGTAGGGCAGAAGCAATAAGTCGAAGGAAATCAAAGAAGCACTGCTGGTATCGTAACAGGGCGGAACAGCATATGTGAAAATACAACAGAAGTGCTCAGAGAAATTGATAGGAAATCGCTGAAAGAAATCACCTCCAGTTAACTAACGGAGCCGGTCTCCTATATAGAGTGTACCATAATCTATTGCATTCATTGCACACTGAAGAGCTAAAGAAACTGGTACACACGCTTAATATTGTGTAGGGCCCCAACGAGGACGCAGAAGTCCCGCAACACGACGTGTAATGGACTCGACAAATGTCTGAAGTAGTGCTGGAGGGAACTGACACCGTGAATCCTGCAGAGACGTCCATAAATCCGTAAAAGTAATGAGCTGGTGCGCTGCTGGCGGCAGTCTCCATCGATTGTCATCCCGATCATTGTGAGTCGATTTTCGATGCCTGCTTGTCTTCTTCGCATCTTTGGCGGATGCCTATTTAACTGCGGCGCGCGCGCTCTGCTGGGGCCTGAGTTCGGGTATCAGCTGTGTGAGCGACAGTGACGTGTGGCACTGGCGAATGGCCAAGTCGGTACGACGGAGGAGCGTGGCCAGCTGCTGCGTCCTGTTTAGCCGTTTGAATGCAGATCCGCTGCCGACGGTGATTGGGATTTCCTTGAGATTTGGACAGATTTCCTTCGCGTCTGTTACATGTTACTCAAAGTGAATGAACTGTAGTCGTCGAATTGTTCCTGGTGGCTCTGGTCATGTTAGTTGAATACCCGAGAGCACTGAAAACTATCTTGATTTTTTTCGGTTATTTCTCACTGTACTTGGTCTGGGCGCCTGATATGTTGATGGTATTTAAGGGAGTGCTAGCTACGCACAACAAATATACATGAAGTAGTGCTTAATAGAGTGCTGCAACGCTCAGTGTTTGACCGGTCACGGCTCGCCTGTTGACGGGGGGACCGAGCCGCTCGTGTCCGGCCCCACACCACTCTGCTCGGTCACGTACTCGCCCCGTGTCTGTTGTCCGGATTCCGGACACGCGGATAACCGAGCATGACTGGTCACCGCTGACGTCTCACCTCGCCTCGCCCCGGCTCGCTGCTCTGTACTGTACTGTACTGTACAAATCCAACGCCTCTCTCTCTCTTTCTCTTTCTCTCTCTCACACACTGTGTATTTATCTCTCTCTCTCTCTCTCTCTCTCTCTCTCTCTCTCTCTCTTTTAATACAAAAGTAACATTTCCAAGAACGGGTACGTGACACAGCTAAATTCATAAAGCACCTGGAAAGTAAAATGATATTTCAATACAATCGCGGATAGAAGACGAGTCTCATTTCCAAACAAAAGAGATATTTTTCCTTTCATTTATAGGAAACATTAAATAAGTGCTTTTCCTGTAATCTAGAAGACAACCGTCTTCATAAAGAAGGGACACAAAGAACATTAAACATTTACACTTTTCAATTGTTTACAACATAAAGAAAATTATAGTTACTGTTGATCAGCAGTAAATCACTAACGCGTTCCGGATTTAATTGCCTGCGGCAATTTGTTAGTAACATGTCGGCTTTTCTAAAGCACCTTTCACTAGGTGCGCTTGTTGCTGGGATACATAAAATACGTCTTGCAACTGCAGCCAAATCTGGCAGATCTGTTTCATGTCTGCTCCACCACTTTAAGATGTCATCATCATCTCCGGGGGGCATTGAAATGTAAAGATCTATTTCATCTGCTGCGGATGATCTGTTGTTCCTCCATTCCTTGAAACGAGCTCTCTTTCTGGGTGGTGATGACACAGTACTTGAAGGATCTATGATAATCAACAAAAGAGACAAGTAATACAGAACTGGTATGGAAATAATCGAAACGTTCCCATAAGAGACCGATGACCTCGCTGTTTGGTCTCTACCCCAAAAAACCCGACCCCCGTTCCCATAAAAACGAGATGTTTTACGTTAATGAAATATTATACGAGTCACAACATTCCCGTTTCTCTATAATACACTTCCCACTAACTATGCAAAAACGATTATGTTAATGATTGCATGTTGAACCTGCGTACGTAGCACACATTTGTCCCACATTGCTAAGAATTTCCTGCTTTTCACTTATTTCAAGCATATTAAGATCACGGAAGGACGGCCAAAGAAACGATCTTTGTGAGGTTTCTTGCAACTGTGTTTCTTTAAATGAGTGGTTCCCGACTGGAAAAACAATAAAGTGGAGCTTTTTACGCACGATACGTACCCAGTAGACGCACTGTTTCCATCTACAACCAACAGAAATGTACTCCATACTTGGCTTTTTAGACCTTCCCGTTTCTTTAATGTGTAAACATTGATCTCAATCTTACGTATTACTACACTGGCTTCCTCGCGCTGCATGATTACAGAGAGAGACACACCACAAATGAGAAGCCCGTACTGGCTGCAGTGTCACGCGGATAATAACAAGTGTAAATGTGTTTGAAGTTATGTGCCACGTATTCGGTCACGGCTTCTATGCTCGGTCACAAGAACTAGTGCGGGAAGCCTATCCAGTTAGGGTGTGCTCGCCCCACCTCGTATTTTGTGCTCGCTTACTCGGTCATGCAGGACTCTACTGCTTAATGCGTAGCTAGATTTCATGCCAAGTAGTACATAAGCCTGTGCCTGACGTTCAAGAGCGGGCCGAAATAATTTTTCCTATTTCCCTTCTTTATGTTATTATTTTATTTGTTTGTACTAGAGAATTGGCTAATCACATTTTAAGAGCCGCTACTGGGCAAGTAGTCACGTAGGTTAGTTCTGCTTGGGATCATTTGTGCAGTGTATAATTAAAGGCTTATTTATAACGAGTTGATCAGATGTGTTTTGTGTATCTGATGCGCCAGAATGTTGTCTGCTGCTGATATGTTTATGTTTCAGGTAATTGGCAGTGGTCGAAGCGAGAAAACTCCGATCTGGGTATCACGGTGGAAGAGGGAAATTTAAGGACCGGGATCGGTGTCTATGGTAACGTTGTTAGTGTTCTGCAATTCCACCTTTCCGGTGGTTTACTGGAAGCTTGATTGTATCTCAAAGTTGAGTACAGTTCATCTTTACCTTCTGGTCCTTGAATCTCCTGTATCTGGTAGAACCTTTCGTTCTGCTCGCGTCCATCACTAATTTTGAACGTAAAATTGAAACGGCTCCGTTTTAAGAGTATTTAATATGTTATTATTATATTATGGCCATGAAATGAATGTGAACTTTGTACCTGTGAGTAATACTAAAGAGAAGCTTAATTAAGTGTATTAATCTGATAATACTTTTAATTTCTTACAATTGCTTAAGATCAGTCCATGGAAGATATTTGTTGGAAGCAGTTTTAGAACAGGATATGAGTTATGTGGAAAACCAGTCATGAAGCATTCCGTTATGTCAGTTACATTTAATTAATGGTGGTTTTATGAGCATTGTTTTAATGAGTGAAAATTGGTTGACTAAATTTCGAAAGATTTGTGTCTGTCGCACTTAAATGCATTAATGTTGTAATCTGAGTACTGTTGCTGGTTCTGTAGGGCAGGCGCCTTGTATTATAATCGTTGTTACTGTTGGTTTTATTAACAGCATATGTTTGTAATAAAGAAGTGTACGGCAACTACAAACTGGTTATATGTTTAATTTCGATGTGACGAAACGAAAAACATATCAAGTAACAGAGGATGGAGATCTCTTCTGAATAGCACGTTACAATGAATCCCAGATATGCTCCATAACGTTCATTTCTGGGGAGTTTGCTGGCCAGCGAAAGGGTTTAAACTCAGAAGAATGCCACTCTATAGCAGTTCTGGATGTGTGGGGTGTCACATTGTCCTGTTGGAACTGCCCAAGTCCGTTGGAATGCACAGTGGACATGAACAGATGCAGGTGACCAGACAGAATGCTCACGTACGGTTCACCTGTCAGAGTCGTATCTAGATATATTAGGGGTCCCATATCACTCCTACCGCACACCCCCCACACAATTACAGAGCCTCCACCAGCTTGAACAGTCCTCTGCCGACATGCAGGGTTACCGAATTCATGAGGTTGTCTCCGTACCGGTACACGTCCATCCGCTCGATACAGTTTGAAACTAGACTCGACTGACGAGAAAACAAGTGTCCAGTCATCAACAGTCCAATGTCGGTGTTGACGGGGCGAGGCGAGGCGTAAAGCTTTGTGTCGTGCTGTCCTCAAGGGTACATGAGTGGGCCTTCGGCCTCGAAAGCGCATATCGATGATGTTTCGTTGAATGGTTCCCACGCTGACACTTTTTGAAGGCCCGGCATTGAAATCTGCAGAAATTTGCGGAAGGATTGCGCTTCTGTCACGCTGAACGATTCTCTTCAGTCGTCGTTGGTTCCATTCTAGGAGGATCTTTCTCAGGCTACAGTGATGTCGAAGATTTGATGTTTTATCGGATTCCTGATATTCCCGGTACACTCATGAAATGGTCGTATGGGAAAATCCCCACTTCATCGCTGTATAGGAGCTGCTATGTCCCATCGCTCGTGCACCGTCTTTAACACTAAGTTCAAATTCACTTAAATCTTGATAACCTGCCATTATAGCAACAGTAACCGATCTAACAACTGCGGCAGACACTTATATAGGCGTTGCCGACCGCAGCGCCTCATTCTGTCCGTTTACGTATCTCTGTATTTGAATACGCATGCCTATACCAGTTTCTTTGGCGCTTCAGTGTATATTCCGTCTAAGGATTTTGTGAACAAGACAGGAGAGGCTAGTGCGAGTTTACAAACACGTAAAAAGTCGTTTTGCTCCTTGCTCCCTATTGTGTTTTATGCCCTCAATAAATCAATCAATACAATGGCTTTACAATTAAAAAATTTTCTCTGAAATAACGTTGTGCATTTATTAAGAAAAAAATAAGGCAAGTAGACTATTCTTAGCAATTTATTTTTGCATGAAAGCCTCTACTTCAGTGTACTTTTCTTCATAGCTGCTCCTAGTTTTACGGCACTAACCGTATCGTACAACCAGCTTTGAATACCATCCTCATAGAAATCTTACGCCTGAGCATAGCATTTGATAATTTAAACGTTATGTAACAGTTGCATGAAGCACACTTGACACTTGAAGGAACTGATCACATAACGTCGAAATTGTGGAGCGTATGTTCTCTCGTTTTTTTTTTCTTTTTTTACCAACTTTGTGCACCAAGTCGTCACTAATGACTGAATGTCGTCCACTTTGTTCCTCATTATACACATTCGTATTGCCATCTTTAAAAGCACACTTTATGACACTTTTTTATGAGTGATGGGATGGTACGGGTATGATACGGAAATGGATTAGAAGTTTTAAAAATGGTCGTAAGAATGAGCATGATGAGTAACGAAGTGGGAGACTTTCAGTCATTACTGACGATCCAGAAAGTTGATGGAAAAATGAGGGAGAACAGACGCTTTGCGATTTCAACGCTGTATGATGAGTTGCCTCAAGCGTCAAAAATTTGGAAATTTATGGAAAGGTCTTATGGTACCAAACTGCTAAGGGCATCAGTCCCTAAGCCTACACACTACTTAATCTAACTTAAACTAACTTACGCTATGGACAACACACACACTCATGCCCGAGGGAGGACTCGAACCTCCGTCGGGGGAAGCCGCACGGAGCGTGACAAAGCGCCCAGACCTCGCGGCTACCCCGCGTGGCTCAAGCGTCAAGAAGTGTGCCTTATACATCTGGTACAGAACGTTTAAATTATCGAAAATTATGCTCAGGCGTCAGATTTCTACGAAGATGGTATTCAAAGCTGACTTACGAAACGATAAGTGCCTTATAATTGACGGGAATTTTGTAGGAAAGTAAATTAAAGTACAGGCTTACATGAAAAATATAATTTGCTACGAGAAGTGTACTACATTTCTTTAAAAATTTCAGAACGGTATTTACTTAAGAAACAATCTTCAATAAGTGTATTGATATTTAAATGGGAGCCGAGTGGACAATGTTACAGTTATTACACAGATACTGTTGGTAATTACGAAGCATGGTTTAAAATAGAAGTGTGAAAAAAATTGGGCCAAAGGGTGGTTAGAAAATCCTTGGTGTTTGGAAGTTGAAATTACATTCAACGTGTTTAAATAATACCATCAAACATTTTATTTTTAGAGGTTGTTGGGCATTTAGGGCTGTAACTAATGAGAAATTAAGACAAAGATAAGAAATATGCCTCTTCGAAAATTCTTAAGGACCTATATGACGACAGTTCAACACCAAATCTCAAAGGTAATATACATTTTGGTACAAACACACTTGCAGATTTTGTTTTACATTACGAGAAGAAACAAATGACATGGAAAGGAAATTTAAGGTTTATTGTAATTTAAGGTTTATTGTCCATAAAACACAAGTAATTTTACAGATAATATAGGAAAAAAGCTCTGGATATGTGATGTTTGCGCCAGGTACATATGACGACAGTAGTAAGTGCCATTATGTTATAAGGTTACCCTGTAAACCGCTCAAAGAATTTCCACTCCAATAAGAGAAAGCTAGTGACTCGTTAGAGTGACCGAGCTACTGTGGAGGAGGATACTCACAGATAACCACGATGGAGACTGGCTTGGGCAACGGTGTGGGTTCCTTCTTCCTCGGGAGCGCTCCCCACTCCTTCCGTTGCACTATACACAGCTGGCTGGCTGTAACAGAGCGCATTCCTGAGGATGAGTTAAATGACAAAACATTGCATTCATAGCAATCATGGGTCTCTTCTTGCACACAATGAAGAATAATTTTAAAATTTTGGAGTAATAAAGAGAAAAGTGTCACAGACTGTTAGGCATAAGGGAGTAAGTTAGCCTCTTTTCCGCTTTGTTCCTGCTACATCATAGATTATAATGTGGGTATTCGTACTCAAGCATGAGTGTTTCACCCTGAAACGGAGTATGCGCTATTTTTTGAACTTCATGTGTAATGGAGAGGACAAGAGACTGAAACCTTACCTTTATCAGGCAGTGTTAGTTCCGACTGATATTTTCCATTTAATTTAATGCATCCTAGATCTTACCTGCAGCTGCGCTCGTTTAGCAATGGGTCTGTTACGACGACTGATAGAAAGTAAGCTAATGTATGTGCAATACCGTCAGTTGCCCTCACATGTCTGGGTATTAGGGTAAGAGTAGCTTATGATGTGCGCCACTCACCCAACTGTTCCAATGCATGACGATACGGCACGCGCAGCATCAGTGCTGATCGGTGCCTGTGCATGTGCGTGGGCATCCATACATTATATAACGTATACATTATCCAACAAATTAAATAATTTTTAGGGTTCTGTGCCTCACTCTGTAAAAATAGAACCCTTGCAGCATCATCGCTTTGTTGTCTCTCTGTCCGTCCGTTCTACTGTTAAGAACCCTTTTTCTCGGCAATAGGAAGACGTACCAAGTTCGAAATGTATGTCACGTATTAAGTTATTTAAAAGCAGTTTTGATCGCAGCGAAGGTTAACTTCTGATCGGTTTCGGCCTTTTAATTACAGGCCATCATCAGAGGTTGCACTGCAATAACAAAAGTAACAGTGTTATATTACGTAGAGAAGCCAATGTTGTAAAAGTGTACTCTAAAACGATGTATCATTACCCATATGGGTGACAGCAATCGCGCCTGACCCGCTGTGGATGCCTTAGTTGATGAACTGTGAAGAAATTTCTGAATTCACAACTCTGCTGAAAAACACTTTAAATTTTAATAGTTTTACATTTAATGGTAAATTTTACACTCAGAGGGATGGCTTAGCTATGGGAATTCCTCTAGCGAGTACAATTGCCGATATTTTTGTCAACTATATTGAAACAAAATGTATGAAGACAACCCATAAATACATAATAAAGTCATTTATTATAAACGTTATGTAGATGACACGTTATTGCTATAAAATGAGTCTTAAGAAGATCTTAATTTTGTAATGAGTTCTCTGAATGATTTGGATCCAAATTTGGTATTCACAATAGAACATGCAAAACAGGGAACCATTAACTTCTTTAGATGTGACTATTTCTAATAGAAAAGGAAAATACTTTTTTAATGTTTTTAGGAAACCAACCATGACTGATGCCATTATCAGTGCTAACTAGTGCCACCCCATGAAATAAACAAAGAGCCTCCTTCTTAATCACGTTGAATAAAATGATCAAACTTCATTTATGCACAGATCAAATACAACGAAGCTTTAAAAGAAGTTGCATCTGATAATGACTCTATTTATAGAATAGTAAATGATATTTTCCAAAAGATACGATCAAAACATCACAGGCACCTTCAAAACAGACATTTTCTAAAATGATGTACATGGGAACAGTATCTAACAGAATAAGCTGACTCTTTAGAAATTCTAGCTTAACCACTGCTTTTTCATACACGAACATGCTCTTCAATAAATTCAAACACATTACTGGAAAGTCTGATAAACAACACTATCGATCAGGGGTGTATAAGTTAACTTGTAAGGATTTAAGGATTGTGACAAAATATACATCGGCCAAACTAATTGTAAAATTCAAAGTCGCTTTAAATAACACGTCTGAGGTACATTACGTGACAAATCAATTTTTGGGCAATACCTTACTAACAGCAAGCTTTCGGAAGGCGACATCATGAATAATCTTCGGGTCAAGTACACCAGCCCTAAAGGTTTACTTTTAAATATGTTGGAAGAATTGGAAATTTTTGTTCACTACAGGAAAAGCCCGCTAGCTCTGTTAAATGAACAGTTAGATTTTCATTAAAAAGCCTTTTTTGAATTATTTGAAGCCATATTTTGAAATAGAGGATAATTGCTACGCCATGTATCTATCTTCCTATTTGATTTTTAAGCTTCTATGTTACAGACAGGTTTACGATTTTTAGCATATAATAGACAAAAAATCTTACAAATGTACCGCATTATTCTAGTAGTTGCGACTCTCTTCTCATATAAAACGTGGAACAGCGGCAGAAATACTAATTTATAATACCAGTAACGTCAGAGATATTACAAATGATATGTATACATAATTCCCACATTTTAACTGCTCTTCTTAAGATATATTTTTAATATAAGCTCCAAATGTTTCTAAATTATTTGTAACAAATCGTTTCCTCTTGCGAACAGTGATGTAATGCATAACAATACAATATGGCTAAACTGGCGCTACTTCTGTAAACAACGCTCCTTTTATTTTTGGTGAGTGACATCGACTTCAGTGTTATACGAGCGTCAAGTACATCTTTGACAAATGACAAATGACAAATGTCTCCATGGAAACGGCGTCCTAGTGCCTTATTAGATGCATCAAGACATGACACACATATACAACAATGCATTTAGTTTTCTCTAGCGCTTTTTAAGACTTTAAATAACTGGCTACTGATACAAATAATTCAATATGTGTAATTTCATATTAATACTTCATTCATTTGTCTTCATTACGAATAAATAGCAGTACCTATAGAACTAAAGTTCTTATAATGTTAATTATTTCATCCAGACCACATTCTGGACGTCAGTTAATGAATTACACTAAATTATTGTCATGTATTTTATGAGGCTGGCTGTAACATAGATTATGAACCACAAATGAATATAAACTCGTTTCTTGGTTAGTTAAATTTGAAAGCAAAATATTTAAGAACGAAGGCTCAAAACGATACTAAGTCGTTCCCCATTGGTTGACGATGATGGCTTAAGCTCTCTCTACCCTGCGCAACTCATGGCTACTTAGCGATCAGTATCAGTTACAGTAACCGAGGCATCCACAGTGGGTCAGGCGCCATCACCGTCATACAGGTGGGCAATGATACATCGTTTTAGCGTATACGTTTGTAAATATTGGCTTCTCTATGTAATATAGCACTGTTATTTTGTTATTACATTGCAAACTCTGGTGATGGCCTGTAATTAAAAGGCCGAAACCGATCAGAAGTTATCATCGGCTGCGATCAAGAATGCTTTCAAATAATTTTATCACAATACGATCGCTGTTCTCCGAGATCGTTATAAAAAATCACTTTAAATCCCATGATCCCTTTGGGGTAAAACTTTTAAGTTCCTAAGTCAATTCAATCAAAAGATACGGCCATTTATGTCACACATTTTACTTACTTACTTACTAACTCATTTTGGTACTCGAAAACTCATTCATTAAAACCTACAGTGTACTCCTCTTGTTAACCTAAACTCATTGCATTCGACAAGAAGCAAGGTTTCACAGTACAGGAAAGGAAAGAATCCGAAAAATTGTTAATTTATGATTATATAACATGGAAAACAATTTTTTGTTATTTTTTTATCCGTCTGTCTGTCACTCTTTTAAGACCCTATTTTCTCTAATACATATTGACATATCAAGTTCAAATTTATGTCACATACTTAAGTCAATGGTCCCTTGGCAGTGTAGCAAATTTAAGCCTCTAAGTCAATCCGATGAAATGATTCGGCCATTTATGCCACATATTTTGAAACTCATACAGTTCATCAAGACTTGTAGAGTACTTCCCGTTGACTTAGAATCATTAAATTCGGCAAGAAGTAAAGTTTCACAGTGCAGGTAAAGGAAAAAATTGTTAATTTATTGTATAATTACATTACAGAAAAAATATTTTTTGTCTCCTTTTTTACCCGCCTGTCTATCTGTCCGACTTTTAAGGCTCCTTTTTCTCTGGGACAGGTTGTGTCAAGTTCAAATTTATCTCATGTTCTAAAGTCAATGGTTTCTTGGCGGTGTAAAGAATTTAAGCTTTCATGGCACATATTTTGAAACGCGCAGACTCACTCACCAAAACCTGTAAGTTACTAGTCGTTTACCTAGAAACATGAAATTCGTATAGAAGGAATTTTTCGCAGTACAAATAAAGTAAACAGTCTGAAACTTGTTGAATTATGATTATGTCACATAAAAAATTGTTTTTGCCATATGAAGATACATTGCATTAATGGTACATCAAAAGCGTAATAGACGAACACAACTGCATGTAAACATAAAATGTAATATATACGCTGAATTCCCCTGATTTCTTTTATTTTGTATTTCCAGGCTAGTCAGAGGAACTACTGTAGAATTCCAAACCTGTTTCCAGTACTGATCTCGACAGGAGGCAAAAACCCTTGAGATTCTCGACTTCCAGCGTGAAATATACGTATAAAAAAATTAAGTTTGTACGGAACCCTCAGTTTTATATTCAGTGATACACAAAGATGTTCTACTCCTCACTTCACATTCTTGAGGACTGATTTCCTTTTTGATACTTCCTAATCCTATGATCTTCCTCAGAGTTCAAGCTATCACCATAAGAAACACCATCGAAATCGGTTCAGTGGTTGAGCCGTTAAAATGTAACCGACAGAATTACCTTTGCATTTAGTGTTATCCGTATGGAAGTTTGGATTAAACAAATTGAGGACTGTACAAGCATTGTATTCTGTTTTCCACAACTGCACTCGCATGTCAGTAAAGTGGAATGTATGTATCGCTTTATTGGCTAGGAGAACCAGTTCTGGATGTTTGATCGCTTGGTTCAACTATTTTCATTTGACACCACTTCGGGCCTTTCACATCGAAGACAAAATGACTAGGAAACACACACATCTAGTAAGGGACGGAGAAAATCCGACTCGGCCGGAAATCAAAACCGAGACCTCATCATTAAGTGTCAGCAGCGCTAACCGTGATACCATGAGCTGTTGACTCATGTCAGGAGTTCTGTTATGCTGAATTATTGTGATCATATAAAAATAAAATGTAAAATTTCTAAAATTATTAAACAGCGTCAAACTGGCGAGGGAAGAATATAATTGACTTTTAGTTCAGTGCAGCGCAACTTTTATACAATTTGTACTTGCAACAATATCAGTAGCCCTCACGCATCTGGCTATTCCCCGCGGCTGCGCTTGCAAATCAGAATCAAATGCAGCTCCACTAATAACGTCTACCTTCTACACATAACCGGTCACAGAAAACCATCACAACGACCGGGAGAGCGGTGTGCTGACCACACGCCCCTCCTATCCGCATCCTCAACAGAGGATGACACGGCGGTCTGATGGTCCCGATGGGCCAATTGTGGCCTGAAGGCGGAGTGCTTTTTTTTCTACATGTAAGGTACGACGTCTCTCTGTTTGTTATGCAACATTTAAACCATGCCGTTGTGAGTCTTCAGTTGTCTTAGGAGCTGTATGAGACACGTAACGCTTAGCGGCTAAAATGCAATGCGCTTATAACTGTTACTGCACTACTGGCCATTAAAATGTCCACACCAAGAAGAAATGCAGATGATAAACGGGTATTCATTGGACAAATATATTATTCTAGAACTGACATGTGATTACATTTTCACGCAATTTGGGTGCATAGATCCTGAGAAATCAGTACCCAGAACAACCACCTCTTGCCTTAATAACGGCCTTGATACGCCTGGGCATTGAGTCAACCAGAGTTTGGATGGCGTGTACAGGTACAACCGCCCATGCAGCTTCAACACGATTCCACAGTTCAACAAGAGTAGTGACTGGCGTATTGTGACGAGCCAGTTGCTCGGCCACCATTGACCATACGTTTTCAATTGGTGAGAGATCTGGAGAATGTGCTGGCCAGGGCAGCAGTCGAACATTTTCTCTATCCAGAAAGGCCCGTACAGGACCTGCAACATGCGGTCGTGCATTATCCCGCTGAAATGTAGGGTTTCGCAAGGATCGAATGAAGGGTAGAACCACGGGTAGTAACACATCTGAAATGTAACGTCCACTGTTCAAAGTGCCGTCAATGCGAACAAGAGGCGGCCGAGACGTGTAACCAATGGCACCCCATACCATCACGCCGGGTGATACGCCAGTATGGCGATGACGAATACACGCTTCCAATGTGCGTTCACCGCGATGTCGCCAAACACGGATGCGACTACCATGATGCTGTGAACAGAACCTGGATTCATCCGAAAAAATGACGTTTTGCCATTCGTGCACCCAGGTTCGTCGTTGAGTACACCATCGCAGGCGCTCCTGTCTGTGATGCAGCGTCAAGGGTAACCGCAGCCATGGTCTCCGATCTGATGGTCCATGCTACTGCAAACGTCGTCGAACTGTTCGTACAGATGGTTGTTGTCTTGCAAACGTCCCCATCTGTTGACTCATGGATCGAGACGTGGCTGCACGACCCGTTACAGCTATGTGGATAAGATGCCTGTCATCTCGACTGCTAGTGATACGAGGCCGTTGGGATCCAGCATGGCGTTCCGTATTACCCTCCTGAACCCACCGATTCCATATTCTGCTAACAGTCATTGGATCTCGAACAACGCGAGCAGCAATGTCGCGATACGATAAACCGCAATCGCGATAGGCTACAATCCGACCTTTATCAAAGTCGGAAACGTGGTGGTACGCATTTCTCACGAGGCATCACAACAACGTTTCACCAGGCAACGCCGGTCAACTGCTGTTTGTGTATGAGATATCGGTTGGAAACTTTCCTCATGTCGGCACGTTGTAGGTGTCGCCACCGGCGCCAACCTTGTGTGAATGCTCTGAAAAGCTAATCATTTGTATATCACAGCGTCTTCTTCGTGCCGGTTAAATTTCGCGTCTGTAGCACGTCATCTTCGTGGTGTAGCAATTTTAATGGCCAGTAGTGTAGTATAGGAGAATGTGTTAAACACATTGAGGGTTGTATAAAGAATGTGTTCATTCCAAAGAATAAAAAGGTTTTCTTAAATATGATTAAGTTAAAAAGTTAAAGAATAAATAGCTTTTCAAAGAGTGTCCAGGCGTCTCGGAGTGAACCAATGCGATGTTGTTCGCACATGTAGGAGATACAGAGAGACAGGAACTGTCGATGACATGCCTCGCCTAGGCCGTCCTAGGGCTACTACTGCAACCATGACACCATGCAGCGCGATACAGATGGGCCCATCAACATATCGAAGGACCGCTCGGGCTTGGCATCACGTTCTCTTCTCCGGTGACTCTCCCATATGCCTTCGACCAGACAATCGTTGGAGACGTGTTTGGAGGCAACCCGGTCAGGCTGACGCCTTAGACCCACTGTCCAGGAAGTGCAGCAAGGTGGAGGATTGCTACTGTTTTGGGGTGGCATTGTGTGTGGCCGACGTACGCCGCTGGTTGTCAAGAAAGGCACCGTAACGGCTATACGATACGTGAATGCCATCCTCCGTCCGAACATGCAACCAAATCGGCAGCAGATTGGCGAGGCATACGTCTTCCTGGACGAAAATCTTCAAGGACGATAATTCGCGCCCCCATCGTGATCATCTTGTGAATGACTTCCTCCGGGATAACGACATCGCTCGACTAGAATGGTCAGCATGTTCTCCAGACATGAACCCTATCGTACATGCCTGGGATTGATTGAAAAGGGCAGTTTATGGATGATGCGACCCACCAACCACTCTGAGGGACCTACGCCGGATCGCCGTTGATGAGTGGGACAATCTGAAACAACAGTGCCTTGATGAAATTGTGGATATTATGCCACGACGAATACAGGCATGCATCAGTGCAAGAGGACATGCTACTGGGTGTTAGAGATACCGGTGTGTACAGCAATCTGCACCACCACCTCTGAAGGTGTCGTTGTATCATGATACCACATGCAATGTGTGGTTTTCATGTGCAATAATGATGTTGATCTCTACTCTAAATTTCTGTGCTGGTCTCGGAACTCTCGGAGCCGGGGTGATGCAAAACTTTTTTTTATGTGTGTATTAACACGGATTTAAAGTGATTCTAGTGCCCGTTATGGGAAAATGAGGTGTCTAAACCATAAAATCTGGACTATGGACCAATGACAGAATGTCGACTGGTGGTATGAGTCTTGTTGCACACTATTCCACCTCCTGGCCGTCTTTACGTCCCGATAGTTAAACATGGCAGGGGATCGGTTGTATTTTGGACAGCCATATCGTAGTATTCCATGGGCCCCACGGTTACTCCGTGAGGTCGCATGACTCCCAAGAAGTATGTTACCATTCTGAATTATCAACTACATCCCATGGTACAATGTTCGTTTCCCAGTGTTAATGCTGTGTTCCAAGACGACAATGCCCCTCTCATCCTCCAGGATTTGTTTTGTCTGCCGCAGGGTAAAGTGTCGGATCTCCCCTGACCACCACACCAGATTTCCATACTATTGAGCCTCTGCCGTCTACTTTGAAGAGAAGGTACGTGATCGCCGTCCACCCCCATCATCGTTACTTGAATTTGCCCCATTTTTTTGTAGGACGAATTGTGTACGATTCCCTTGAAGACCACACAGGACCTGTATTTATCCATTCCGAGAAGACGGGAGGCTGTTTTGAACGCCGACGGTTTCCTGTACCAGATTAGTCATGGTAATGTGTTTTCGCTATTGGAGTTACCATATTTTTCTCAGCCCCCTGTATGTTCAGAAACGGTGGCAGATATTTTCAAGGGTAACTGCATTTGCCTGGATCCATTATTTCCCGCTGGATCACTAATGTTGTTTCTGAGTTCGAAGTTTTGGCGATCGTTTACGCATTGGGACCTTTTGAAATATTAAATCGTATTCCAAAAGTGTGTCTTGTTGATATTGCGTTCTAATAAGTGATGTTGAAGTATGAGAAACGCACGTTGTTCCGTGGAATACGTGATTTTCAGCTCTTCCTTCGGTATGCTAAATTCCTTTCACGTTTCAGCAGTGACATCGGAGTATTGTTTGTAGGCTACCACTGCGATTATAGCGCCATATTTTAGAAGCCTTTGTGTCTACTTCTTTGAAACTTTCACGTAGAATACTTAAAGCTTTCTCATAAAATGTACCGTTTATTGCATTCTTCTATGGATTTTTGTTTTCATGTTATTTTATTTTAAAATTAGGAAGTCCTTTATTGAACACCCTCTATTAATTGACATAAATACACCTGATGATGGAGATGTGACCCCCTCAAACGCCAAGTGGAAATGAAATAAATTGTGACAGGATACAGTGACTTGTAGTTTAAATTGAGGAGTGTTTTGCACATGTTGTTGGGGGGGGGGGGGATCTCTGTTTGTATATATTTTTGTCAAGATCGGTTGATTTTAAGACCTTTATTCCAGTTACTAGTTGCGACGAAATAGTTCTGTCATCTTCAAATTGGCATTAACTTTGCCTATACGTTCACACACATGTGTCATCGACGTTTGGTGCTATTGATGTTGTACTTTTACCATTTACGTTATGTGACTGGATTTGTGATTTCCTGTCAGTGAGGTCACAGTTCGTAGTAATTGACGGAAAGTTCCCCAAGGTAGTGTCTTAGGCCCTTTGGTGTCTCTTATCTATATTAACGATTTTGGAGACAGTCTGAGCAGCCGTCTTCGGTTGTTTGCAGATGACGCTGTCGTTTATCGACTGACAAAGTCATCAGAAGACCAAAACAAACTGCAAAACGATTTGCCGGCCGGTGTGGACGAGCGGTTCTAGGCGCTTCAGTCTGGAACCGCGCGACCGCTACGGTCGCAGGATCGAATCCTGTTTCGGGCATGGATGTGTGTGATGTCCTTAGGTTAGTTAGGTTTAAGTAGTTTTAAGTTCTAGGGGACTGATGACCTCACATGTTAAGTCCCATAGTGCTCAGAGCCATTTGAACCATTTTTGCAAAACGATTTATAAAAGATATCTGAATGGGGCGAAAAGTGGAAGTTGACCCTAAATAACGAAAAGTGTGAGGCCATCCACATTAATGCTAAAAAGAACTCAAACTTCGGTTACACGATAAATCATTCTAATCTAAAAGACGTAAATTCGACTAAATACGTAGGTATTACAATTACGAACAACTTAAATTTGAAGGAACACATAGAAAATGTTGTGGGAAGGCTAACTAAAGACTGCGTTTTATTGCCAGGACCCTTAGAAAGTGTAACATCTCTACTAAGGAGACTGCCTACACTACGCTTGTCCGTCCTCTTTTAGAATGCTGCTGCGCGGTGTGGGATCCTTATCAGATAGGACTGGTGGAGTACATCGAAAAAGTTCAAAGAAAGGCAGCACGTTTTGTATTATCGCGAAATATGGGAGAGAGTGTCACAGAAATGATACAGGAGTTGGGATGGACATTATTAAAGGAAAGGCGTTTTTCGTTGCGACGGAATCTTCTCACGAAATTCCAATCACCAACTTTCTCCTCCGAATGCGAAAATATTTGACACCGACCCACATAGGGAGGAACGATCACCAAGATAAAATAAGGGAAATCAGAGCTCGTACGTTAAGATATAGGTGTTTATTCTTTCCGCACGCTATACGAGATTGGAATAATAGAGAACTGTGAAGGTGGTTCGATGAACCCTCTGCCAGGCACTTAAATGTGATTTGCAGAGTATCCATGTAGATGCAGCAGTAGATGTAGATACTCATTTGACAGTCCATCTGGGTGCATTCGATCCTATAAATGACAAACCACGTGGAGTTCTCTAATGTGTTTACACTTTGTTCTCGAAATATCGACGACACATATAGGGGAACATGTACGCAAAATGTAATGCCAATCTGAAGATGACAGAACGATTTTGTCGAAACTAGTAACTGGAATAAAGGTCTTAAAATCCAGCGATCTTGTCTTTCACAAAAAATACAGTCAGTAATAAAATTATCTCAACAGTTAGATTAATTATGTGGCTCTAGGCGGGAGACGGCCGCCTCTGTTACCGCGGTCCGGCCTTATCACGGTGATGCTCCTCTCGACGCTGGAGTGTTGTAGCACGTGGTTGAGACTGAGCGGGCCCAACACGTAGTTGACGCCGCCCAGGTGCACGTTTCTGGAGCTGGACACCAGCACCACCTCTCGACTCTCGCTGGACCTCTTCGTCACGGTCTCCTCGTTGTCTCCGCTGGGTGCTGCAGTCTGGACACTTTCCTGCGACGTTGCGCACGCCGTACTACGCCTGCTTGTCGGGGTATACGCCTCGTCCAGGCCGCAGGTGATGGCTTCTGGCTGTTCATCGGAACAGTTCCAGCGATCTTTAAACTTGTCTGCAATCGTCGGAAGGTGGAATTCGTAGCCGGGTGGCGGTGGGCTGTGTGGTTCAGTACATACTACAGGCAAGTCTAACACCGCAGCTGTATTTTGTTTCTCCACGGTGCATTTTCCTTCACTGTGTGAAATATCCTGTATCGCTTCAGAAGCCGTACGTCCATGCCCATGTGGATTCCTGGAAATAAAAGTAAAATAAATCACTACGTATTAACTACATAGAATCGTATTTTCACTTCTGCCTCCGCTGTACTTCTCGATATGCGTATCCCAAATCAGACAGTGACAGAAGAAAAGTCATGGACACCATACTTAAAAAAAGACAATAAACTTTACAAAATAAGTGAGTAAATTAGTTTTTAACAACATGGAGCATGACACACAACTTTCTACCACAGTGAAGTATTGAAAACCGTGGCTGTAACATTTGTTATTGGGACCCACTAACAGTCACCGTCACAGTCTACGTCTTGATATGTCCCTTTCGAGCCGGCCGCGGTGGCCGAGCTGTTCTAGGCGCTTCAGTCCGGAACCGCGCTGCTGCTACGGTCGCAGGTTCGAATCCTGCCTCGGTCATGGATGTGTGTGATGTCCTTAGGTTAGTTAGGTTTAAATAGTCCTAAGTATAGAGGACTGATGACCGCAGATGTTAAGTCCCATAGTCCTTGGAGCCATTTGAACCATTTGAAGTGCTGCTCCCCCTAGGTTATATGCCTTCCGAAGGTACACAAGGAAGTAGTTCCTTTTCGTCCCATGTGGGCAATATCGGCGCTCAGACATATCACGTAGCCAAGCACCTTGTTTCTCTGTTAAGCCCAGAAGTTGGTCAGTATGAACATCATACCAGGAACTCAGCTGATTTCTTACGTCGTTTGGAGGGAATGTGGATGAATGACTCTGATATTTTAGTAAGTTTTGATGTGGTCTCTCTTCACTCGTGTTCCTCTGTCTGATTCGTTGCAGTTAATTGAGATTAGGCTTGGTGTTGAATTAACTAATTTCTTTCGACATGTGTTGAGATCCACTTATTTTTTATTCAATGGCCGGTATTACGATCAGACAGATGGAGTTGCGAAGGTGTAGGAGAAGATGACCCCAGATGTTAAGTCCGATAATGCTTAGAGCGATTTGAACCATTTTTTGTTCCTTGCGTTTTGCGAATGCTTCCGCATACATCTTGGAAATTGGCACGTTTGTGCGACTGTATCAAATAATCTTCATCATTACCATCACCAGAAACTTGACATCACCGTTGCATGATGTCACGCTATACACTATAATGCATTACGGGCGTCACAATTATGCATCCAAGTTGGTCCTGCATTGTTGATAACGTCATCTGACAACCTTTAATGAGATAGTCGTTTTGGTCTTTTCAAGTCTTGGAATCCAGCAAAGAACTTCCTTGGTTCATATACCATCCATTCCTCTGGGTACAGGTACCACACACCTTCATTCATTTTTCATTACAGTCAGTATAGCGTCTACCGTGGCAGTCTCTTCCCTAAATTTCTTTTTCGTTTCCCTGCTTCCTCCAGTAATTTCCATCAGGCATATCTTTATTTCCTGATGCTCAGTTCTCAGTTTTTGTATGGTTCTCGTTCGAAATCCATGCCAAAATCTGACATTGCACACCGACTATAAATTTTACTTTTTTGACGACTCGGAAGCTTTATTTTGAATATCCTTTTTAGTTCCGCAAAATATCTCCTGGTCATTTTTATTCTTTAATGCATTTTGTGACGAAAGTTCACTCTTTTCGATTGTACTAAACGCAAAAACTCGACTGGTTCTGTGACCTCACTCATTTTTACAGCTTCTCAGGGTAGCAGTTGCAGCCTACGTCCTCGGTAATTTCCTGGGTGTATTCCAATTGCTCAGGATAACAATGTCACCAGCGAATCTTGTCACTGATAGCCTTTGACCATGAATTCTAATCCCGCTCTTGAACCATTCTTTAATTTGCGTCACTGCTTTTTCGATGTGTAGACTGAAGAGTAGGGGCGCAAAACTAAATCCCCATCTTACGCCCTTTTTTATCTGGGCACTTAGTTTTTGGTCTTCCAGTCTTCTTATTCCCTATATCACACGTCTATTCCTATAGCTTATCCCTGTATTTGTTAGAATTTCGAACAGATTGCACTATTTTGCATTGTGGAACGTTTTTACCTTCAACAAATCCTGAAAGACCTGAGTCAAAACAAGGCCCCGGGAGTAGACAACATTCCATTAGAACTACTGATGGCCTCGGGAGAGCCAGTCCTGACAAAACTCTACCATCTGGTGAGCACGATGTATGAGACAGGCGAAATACCCTCAGACTTCAAGAAGAATATAATAATTCCAATCCCAAAGAAAGCAGGTGTTGACAGATGTGAAAATTACCGAACAATCAGTTTAATAAGTCACAGCTGCAAAATACTAACGCGAATTCTTTACAGACGAATGGAAAAACTGGTAGAAGCCGACCTCGGGGAAGATCAGTTTGGATTCCGTAGAAATGTTGGAACACGTGAGGCAATACTGACCTTACGACTTATCTTGGAAGAAAGATTAAGAAAAGGCAAACCTACGTTTCTAGCATTTGTAGACTTAGAGAAAGCTTTTGACAATGTTGACTGGAATACTCTCTTTCAAATTCTGAAGGTGGCAGGGGTAAAATACAGGGAGCGAAAGGCTATTTACAATTTGTACAGAAACCAGATGGCAGTTATAAGAGTCGAGGGGCATGAAAGGGAAGCAGTGGTTGGGAAAGGAGTGAGACAGGGTTGTAGCCTCTCTCCGATGTTATTCAATCTGTATATTGAGCAAGCAGTAAAGGAAACAAAAGAAAAATTCGGAGTAGGTATTAAAATTCATGGAGAAGAAGTAAAAACTTTGAGGTTCGCCGATGACATTGTAATTCTGTCAGAGACAGCAAAGGACTTGGAAGAGCAGTTGAACGGAATGGACAGTGTCTTGAAAGGAGGATATAAGATGAACATCAACAAAAGCAAAACGAGGATAATGGAATGTAGTCAAATTAAGTCAGGTGATGCTGAGGGAATTAGATTAGGAAATGAGACACTTAAAGTAGTAAAGGAGTTTTGCTATTTAGGGAGTAAAATAACCGATGATGGTCGAAGTAGAGAGGATATAAAATGTAGACTGGCAATGGCAAGGAAAGCGTTTCTCAAGAAGAGAAATTTGTTAACATCGAATATAGATTTAGGTGTCAGGAAGTCGTTTCTGAAAGTATTTGTATGGAGTGTAGCCATGTATGGAAGTGAGACATGGACGATAACTAATTTGGACAAGAAGAGAATAGAAGCTTTCGAAATGTGGTGCTACAGAAGAATGCTGAAGATAAGGTGGGTAGATCACGTAACTAATGAGGAGGTATTGAATAGGATTGGGGAGAAGAGATGTTTGTGGCACAACTTGACTAGAAGAAGGGATCGGTTGGTAGGACATGTTCTGAGGCATCGAGGGATCACAATTTTAGCATTGGAGGGCAGCGTGGAGGGTAAAAATCGTAGAGGGAGACCAAGAGATCAATACACTAAGCAGATTCAGAGGGATGTAGGTTGCAGTAGGTACTGGGAGATGAAGAAGCTTGCACAGGATAGAGTAGCATGGAGAGCTGCATCAAACCAGTCTCAGGACTGAAGACCACAACAACAACAAATCCTGTGAATGTGTCTTGATTTTTCTTCACTCTCGCTTCCATTATCAAGCGCAACGTCTGAACTGCAACTCTAGTGACTTTACCTTTCCTAAAACCAGACTGATCACATCCATTTTGTTTTCCGTTTTTCTGTGTATTATTCTTCTTGGCAGCTTGGATGCATGAACTGTTAGCTGATTATGGGATATTCTCGCGTTTGTCGGTTCTTGTTATCTTCAGAATTGTGTGGATGATTTTTTTCGCGAAAGTCTGATGGTATTTAGCCAGACTTGTACGTTCTACACAACAACTTGAATGGGCGTTCAGTCCCCACCTCCCCCAATAATTTTATAAATACCATTGGAAAGTCTGTCTTGTCTGGCCCCTTCTGCCTTATTTGATCACAAGTTATCTGACTTCGTCAGGCAAGTACTCCCCTTGATAGAGACCTTCAATATATTCTTTCCACCTATTCAGACAAGTCTTTCCCTCTCACAGAGGCCTTCAGTGTGCTCTTTCCACCTATATGCTCTCTTCTCAGCATTTAACTGTGTAATTCCCAGTTTTAAGTAGTTGAAAACCTGCTCACTGGCTGCTGAGAATAATTTTAGAGATGTGGAATATCATTCCTAGGTTCAAGTTTGTTCAAACTGAACAGCCTTTCCAAAATCTATGAATTGGAGGAAAGTAGAAATTCACAGTGATTGCTCAGGTCTACAATGTTGTTTACAGTTGACAAAGTGTCCACTGTATTACACCCAGTCATGAAGTCAGTTAGTAGTAAGTGGGCCCATTCAGCGCACTATGAGGTAATTTACTGAGCAACCCCACCCACAAAAGAAATATTAAAAAATTAAAAGTAAAATAAAATGATTTAATTATTGTTCACTAAATTTTATTAATCAATAAATTAAATTATTTCAATATCCATAAGGCACTGTATTATAATTTTCTAGAACCACTCTTTTATCATGCTGAATTGAAAATTATTTCTTAACCAGTTTGCTGACTAAATTTTTAGTATAAAAATGTCTAGTTATCTGGTTATATACTCTAACTGTATATTTTCTTTCACTTCACATTCTACTAAGTGATCATAGATTCACCATTCAGCATTTGAATATTTTTATAGTTTAAAGTGAAGCCCTTTACTTTCATCACAGTGCTTTTATCATTTTTCTTATAATAATAGCTTTTTGGCGCAGTAGAAACCCAATTAGTAATCCATTTATTATCTACCAAGTCATCTGTCCATTCACCCAACACACAACCATTCTCTAAATTGAATGTGCCATCATCAATAACTAATACAATGACATTTTTCCCTAGTTTGTTTAACCTATCATACAAGATAATCCTTGCATTTGATGTAGTGAATGCACCCATGAAAATATTTGTAGCTGTGTTATTTTCCACATAATAATCCTTGAAATTGTACCTAAGCTCTACCATATACTCATTAATAAAATTTACATCTAAACTATCTAATCGATCAACCAGCAATATCTCATAAAATCTATTACATATTCACTTTTACTCATATTTTACCTTTGCCCAAATTTCCCCCCTAAATGAATTAAGACATACATTCGCAAAAGAGCAACTGAACTGCAAATGCCGCGGTCAGCAGTGACATGACCACATTAAAAATTGTTATATACCGAAAGTATTTAGATACATGTTTGTGAACGAATTGTCTGATAACAGTATGGGCTTTGATGTCATCACGATACCTGTCCACACCACATTTCCTTCAAGGTGTGTGAAAGCAAATTCCTTTTGGACTTGTTTCACACATGGTTAATACCTGGGCTCGAAGACAAGGGTATCGCGAATCGTGTGTGGTTGCAGGTAGACAGAGCTCCAGCTATCCTGTTGTGTGATTCGGAGACTGCTGGATTTGGTATAGCTGAGTGTAGTGGCCACCGCAAACCACAGACCCTACCACATGACATATCTCATTATGGAGGATAACCAAATTCCTTATAGCACAAGTTCGATATAAAACTAATGAAGAATGACGCAAGTGAGATATGGTAGCCTTTTAAAGCATAACTTCCGGGCTGCCCCTCAAGATGTCCAAAAGGACATGGAGATAAATCTATCTTTAAGTCAGGCACGATGGTGCACATACAGATCCTCTGCATGCATAGATTTTATACACAAGTAATCCAGTATGCAAAAGAAGACGAAGTAAATATTCCAGAATTCGAATCGAGGACAGCTGTCAACATGAGTAAAGTGGAAGTAAATATCCTCGGAGTAGCGAAGTAACTTAAATCACTTAATAAAAGCAAGTCTTCTGGTCCAGACTGTATACCAATTAGGTTCCTTTCGGAGTATGCTGATGCATTAGCTCCATAGTTAACTATCATATACAACCATTCGCTCGACGAAAGATCCGTACCCAAAGATTGGAAAGTTGCACAGGTCACACCAAAATTCAAGAAAGGTACTAGGAGTAATCCACTAAATTACAGACCAATATCGTTAATGTCGATATGCAGCAGGATTTTAGAACATATATTGTGTTCGAACATTATGAATTACCACGAGGAAAACGTCTATTGACACACAGTCAACGTGGATTTATAAAACATCGTTCCTGTGAAACACAACTATCTCTTTATTCAGATGAAGTGTTGAGTGCTATTGACAAAGGATTTCAGATCGATTCCGTATTTCTGGATTTCCGGAAAGCTTTTTACACTGTACCACACAAGCGGCTCGTAGTGAAATAGGGTGCACATGGAATATCGTCTCAGTTATGTAACTGGATTTGTGATTTCCTGTCAGAGAGGTCACAGTTCGTAGTAATTGACGGAAAGTCATCGAATAAAACAGAAGTGATTTCTGGCGTTCCCTAAGGTAGTGTTATAGGCCTTTTGCTGTTCCTCATCTATATTAACGATTTTGGAGACAATCTGAGCAGCCGTCTTCGGTTATTTGCAGATGACGCTGTCGTTTATCGACTAATAAAGTCATCAGAAGATGAAAACAAACTGCAAAACGGTTTAGAAAAGATGTCTTAATGGTGGGAAAAGTGGCAATTGACCCTAAATAATGAAAAGTGTGAGGTCATTCGCATGAGTGCTAAAAGGAACTCGTTAAACTTCGGTTACACTATAAATCAGTCTAATCTAAAAGCCGTAAATTCAATACCTAGGTATTAGAATAACGAACAACTTAAATTGGAAGGAACACATAGAAAATGTTGTGGGGAAGGCTAACCAAAGGCTGCGTTTTATTGGCAGGACACTTAGAAAAAGTAACAGCACTACTAAGGAGACTGCTTGCACTACGCTTGTCCGTCCTCTTTTAGAATACTGCTGCGCGGTGTGGGATATTTACCAGATTGGACTGACGGAGTACATCGAAAAAGTTCAAAGAAAGGCAGCACGTTTTGTATTATGGAAGAGAGTGTCACAGAAATGATACAGGATTTGGGCTGGAAATCATTAAAAGAAAGGGGTTTTTCGTTGCGACGGAATCTTCTCACGAAATTCCAATCACCAATTTTCCCCTCCGAATGCGAAAATATTTTGCTGACACCGACCTACATAGGGAGGAACGATCACCAAAATAAAATAAGGGAAATCAGAGCTCGTACGGAAAGATACAGATGTTCATTCTTTCCGCGCGCTATACAAGATTGGATTAACAGAGAATTGTGAAGGTGGTTTGATGATAGAGTGCTGTAACGCTCAGTGTTTGACCGGTCACTGCTCGCCTGTTGACGGCGTGACCGAGCCGCCCGTGTCCGACCCCACACGACTCGGCTCGGCCACGTACTCGGCCCATGTCTGTTGCCCGGACTCCGGACACGCGGATAACCGAGCATAACCGGTCACCACTGTCTCACCTCGCCTCGCCCCGGCTCCCTGCACTGTACTGTACTGTACAAACTAGAGTCCTGCATGACCGAGTAAGCGAGCACAAAATACGAGGTGGGGCGAGCGCACCCTAACTGGATAGGCTGCCCGCACTAGTTCTTGTGACCGAGCATAGAAGCCGTGACCGAATACGTAGCACGCAACTTCAAACACATTACACGTGTTATTATCAGTGTGACACTGCAGCCAGTACGGGCTTCTCATTTGTGGTGTGTCTCTCTCTGTAATCATGCAGCGAGAGGAAGCCAGTGTAGTAAGACGTAAGATTGAAACCAATGTTTACACATTAAAGAAACAGGAAGGTCTAAAAAGCCAAGTATGGAGTACATTTCTGTTGGTTAGAGATGAAAACATTGCGTCTACTGGGTACGTATCGTGCATAAACTGCTCCACTTTATTGTCTTTCCAGTCGGGAACCACTCATTTAAAGAAACACAGTTGCAAGAAACCTCACAAAGAACGTTTCTTTGGCCGTCCTTCCGTTATCTTAATATGCTTGAAATAAGTGAAAAGCAGGAAATTCTTAACAATGTGCGACAAATGTGTGCTACGTACGCAGGTACAACATTCAATCAATAACATAATGGTTTTTGCATAGTTAGTGGAAAGTGTATTATAGAGAAACGGGAATGTTGTGACTCGTATAATATTTCATTAACGTAAAACATCTCGTTTTTGTGGGAACGGGGGTCGGGTTGTTTGGGGGGAGAGACCAAACAGCGAGGTCATCGGTCTCTTACGGGAATGTTTCGATGATTTCCATATCAGTTCTGTATTACTTGTCTCTTTTGTTGATTATCATAGATCCTTCAAGTACTGTGTCATCACCACCCAGAAAGAGAGCTCGTTTCAAGGAATGGATGAACAACAGATCATCCGCAGCAGATGAAGTAGATCTGTACATTTTAATGCACCCCGGTGTTGATGATGACATCTTAAAGTGGTGGAGCAGACATGAAACAGATCTGCCAGGTTTGGCTGCAGTTGCAAGACGTATTTTATGTATCCCAGCAACAAGCGCACCTAGTGAAAGGCGATTTAGTAAAGCCGGCATGTTACTAACAAATTGCCGCAGCCAATTAAATCCGGAACGCATTAGTGATTTCCTGCTGATCAGCAAGTATCCCAGCAACAAGCGCACCTAGTGAAAGGTGATTTAGTAAAGCCGGCATGTTACTAACAAATTGCCGCAGCCAATTAAATCCGGAACGCATTAGTGATTTCCTGCTGATCAGCAATAACTATAATTTTGTTTATGTTGCAAACAATTGAAACGTATGACAAGTTACGTCTGTAAATGTTGAATGTTCTTTGTATGCTTTCTTTATGAAGATGGTTGTCTTCTAGATTACAGGGAAAGCACTTATTTAACGTTTCCTATAAATGAAAGGAAAAATATATTTTCTGTTTGGAAATGAGACTCGTCTTCTATCCGCGATTGTATTGAAATATCATTTTACTTTCCAGGTGCTTTATGAATTTAGCTGTGTCACGTACCCGTTCTTGGAAATGTTACTTTTGTACTAAAAGAGAGAGAGAGAGAGGCGTTGGATTTGTACAGCACAGTACAGTGCAGTGCAGCGAGCCGGGGCGAGGCGAGGTGAGACGTCAGCGGTGACCGGCCATGCTCGGTTATCCGCGTGTCCGGAATCCGGACATCAGACATGGGGCGAGTACGTGGCCGAGCCGAGTCGTATGGGGCCGGACACGAGTTGCTCGGTCCCCCCGTCAACAGGCGAGCAGTGACCGGTCAAACACTGAGCGTTGCAGCACTCTAGTACAAACCCAACGCCTCTCTGTCTCGCTCTCTCTCTCTCTCCCTCTATCTCTCTCTCTCTCTCTCTCTCTCTCTCTCTCTCTCACACACACACACACACACACACACACACACACACACACACACAATGTATTTATCTCTGTCTCGCTCTCCTTTAATACAAAAGTGACGTTTATAAGAACGAGAACGAGTACGTGACACAGATAAATTAATAAAGCACTCGGAAAGTAAAATGGTATTTCCATACAATCGCGGATAGAAGACGTAGCAATTTTATGTCTGGAAGTGATCACAGTATTCTCACAAACGAAAGTCGAGGTTCGATTTTTAATCCTTTGTACCTCTCGTCAAAAAATACATATCTGTTAATAAACATCAGTTACGCTAGTTAATTATAAATCTAACGCGTATCATAATGAAACAGTGCTTTTAACTGCAGTACTTACTCACCTGACAGTCAGTTTCATTGACACTGCAAATTTGTTGCAGTTTGTGAAACCAAAGAAGAACTAACTGGGTTGTCGGTTCTTTTTCGCCTTCAAATTCATCTGTGGCCTCTTTAAATGGTTTCAGAGAACGTGCAATTTTTCCTGCAAGCTCATTATCTTATCATTGCAATCTGTAAACGGAGCCTTTTTCCGTCGGCAAAGCAGCAACTTCGTTATACTGAGTGTGTAAGGATTCCAGCGTAGTGTACAAGCTCTTCGAGCGTGTGCAGAACTCTTGTTTCAACGACGATTTCAAAGACGGGCAGAGGCCACTTTTCTTAATGTACCTTACAATGCATTTTGCAGTATTTATTGTTGATGCGATGTTCGGGGCATGATTTAACAAGAAGTTATCTTCATCGAAAGTATGGCTAAGTACTGTGTTTATATAATGAGCAGCACAAGAAATCCTTTCGTGATTTTTCAAAGCTTTTACTACATTGGCAACCTGGTCGGAGACAAAAACAAAACTGTGAAACATGTGCGGCGAAATGTCCCAATCAGCCATCCTCTCTTCAATTTCTTTCATAATATTTACTACCGTCTTCTTAACGTCAAGGAATTTTGTTGTAAATAAAACATCGTTCACAAGAGACCAATCTGTGTTAATGTAATGTGTTGTAAGCGTCAAATAGTGCACCTGATTATGGAAATCAGTTCACATATCAACTGTCGCTGCACTTGTTTTATTAAAAACTTCCGCAATAACAGAAGCCATTATGCTGTTTTGCATTGCATCAGCTTGTTCTTTGACATGTCTGCTTATAGCAGAGGGACGTGGCATGACATTTGCCACGTCAACTTCTCCATAATGCGCACCTAGATGTATTAATTCTTGGCCTAGTTCTCTGAAACCTTCACTGGAAACAGCATTAAAAGGTTTTATATCTTTAGCACAAATTTCAACACACTTAGCTGTAATACAATTATTTATTACTGCCGGTATCCCTGAAGGAGCTGTATCTTTGTCAGGTTTCCTGCAACCATGTTTCTTTAAATGAGTGGTTCCCGACTGGAAATATAATGATGTGGAGCAGTTTACGCACGCTACGTACCCAGTAGACACACTGTTTTCGTCTACAGCCAACAGAAATGTACTCCATACTTGGCTTTTTAGACCTTCCCGTTCCTTCAATGTGTAAACATTGGATTCAGTCTCAGGTCTTACTGCACTGACTTCCTCGCGCTGCATGATTACAGAGAGAGACACACCACAAATGAGAAGCCCGTACTGACTGCAGACTCACACGTGTAATGTGTGTGAAGTTATGTGCTACGTATTCGGCCACGCCTTCTATGCTCGGTCACTAGAACTAGTGCGGGCAGCCTATCCAGTTAGGGTGTACTCCCCTATCTCGTTTTTTGTGCTCGCGTACTCGGTCATGCAGGACTCTATTCGATGAACCCTCTGCCAGACACTTAAATGTGATTTGCCGAGTATCCATGCAGATGTAGACTGTTCTGACCAAGGGGTATGATGATTTTTCAGAATGACTGTAAATGTAGGTTGGACATCACCATCTACTTTAGAAATTCACAACCTACGAGCTTTCCTCACTTACAAGACAATAAACTTGACCGTTCCAGGAGAGAGTTAAATGTGGTAACTAGACTGGTCGCACATACGTGGCAGAATCCCACGGCGGAGGTGGTGGCGCTTCAACCCAGCGCGGCCAGGTCTTGATGAGCTCGAAGAAGGCCCTGCCCGGGTTGTCGCAGGGTACGCACTGGCAGCTGCCCATGACGCGGCAGTCTGGGGTGAGGTGCCCGTCGCGCACGCCGAGCTCGACCAGCTGGTGGAAGGCGGCGACGGCCTGCGGCGTGGGCACGTGCTGCTTGAAGCAGCCGATGAAAGCGACGCCCAGGCTGCTCGAGTTGTAGCCGTAGGTATGCCAGCCCACCACGTCCCAACCGCGGCCCTCGTACACGCAGCCGTCCATGCCCACCAGGAAGTTGTAGCCGATGTCAAACCACTCGCTGCCCTCCACGTGCATCAGCTGAATGCGCTGGCACAGCACCATATTCGTCGTCATCTTCGTAGACGCCTCTGTGTTCGTGTGATCTGTAAGTGACAATGTTCCAGATTTATGAAAGTGAGCACCACCACCAGCAATTATTGGATGAGACACCGTACTAAGTCAGAGGAACAAAATGTGATTGATGAGAACCTACCTATCTGACACTCAGCGTGATATTTTTAACGGTTTTGTTGTAAGAAAGACGTATTTCAGTTCATTTAGTCTCTTCCATATAGTGAGGACAGCGCAGTCAGTAACGTTGTTGTTGTTGTTGTTGTTGTTGTGGTCTTCAGGACTGGTTTGATGCAGCTCTCCATGCTACTCTATCCTGTGCAAGCTTCTTCATCTCCCAGTACTTACTGCAACCTACATCCTTCTGAATCTGCTTAGTGTATTCATCTCTTGGTCTCCCTCTACAGTTTTTACCCTCCACGCTGCCCTCCAATGCGAAATTTGTGATCCCTTGATGCCTCAGAACATGTCCTACCAACCGGTCCCTTCTTCTTGTCAAGTTGTGCCACAAACTCCTCTTCTCCCCAATTCTATTCAATACCTCCTCATTAGTTATGTGATCTACCCATCTAATCTTCAGCATTCTTCTGCAGCACCACATTTCGAAAGCTTCTATTCTCTTCTTGTCCAAACTATTTATCGTCCATGTTTCACTTCCATACATGGCTACACTCCATACAAATACTTTCAGAAACGACTTCCTGACACTTAAATCAACACTCGATGTTAACAAATTTCTCTTCTTCAGAAACGCTTTCGTTGCCATTGCCAGTCTACATTTTATATCCTATCGACTTCGACCATCATCAGTTATTTTGCTTCCCAAATAGCAAAACTCCTTTACTACTTTAAGTGTCTCATTTCGTAATCTAATTCCCTCAGCTTCACCCAACTTAATTCGACTACATTCCATTATCCCCGTTTTGTTTTTGTTGATGTTTATCTTATACCCTCCTTTCAAGACACTGTCCATTCCGTTCAATTGCTCTTCTAAGTCCTTTGCTGTCTCTGACAGAATTATAATGTCATCGGCGAACCTTAAAGTTTTTATTTACTCTCCATGGATTTTAATACCTACTCTGAATTTTTCTTTCGTTTCCTTTACTGCTTGCTCAATATACAAATTGAATAGCATCGGGCAGAGGCTACAACCCTGTCTCACTCCATTCCCAACCACTGCTTCCCTTTCATGCCCCTTGACTCTTATAACTGACATCTGGTTTCTGTACAAATTCTAAATAGCCTTTCTCTCCCTGTGTTTTACCCCTGCCACCTTCAGAATTTGGAAGAGAGTATTCCAATCAACATTGTCAAAAGCTTTCTCTAAGTCTACAAATGCTAGAAACGTAGGTTTGCCTTTCCTTAATCTTTCTTCTAACATAAGTCGTAGGGTCAGTATTGCCTTACGTGTGCCAACATTTCTAAGGAATCCAAAATGATCTTTCCCGAGGTCGGCTTCTACCAGTTTTTCCATTCGTATGTAAAGAATTCGCGTTAGTATTTTGCAGTTGTGACTTATTAAACTGATAGTTCGGTAATTTTCACATCTGTCAACACCTGCTTTCTTTGGGATTGGAATTATTATATTCTTCTTGAAGTCTGAGGGAATTTCGCCTGTCTCATAGATCTTGCTCACCAGATGGTAGAGTTTTGTCAGGACTGGCTCTCTCAAGGCTGTCAGTAGTTCTAATGGAATGTTGTCTACTCCCGGGGCCTTGTTTCGACTCAGGTCTTTCAGTGCACTGTCAAACTCTTCACGCTGTATCATATCTCCCATTTCAGCTTCATCTACCTCCTCTTCCATTTCCATAATATTGTCCTCAAGAACATCGCCCCTGTATAGATCCTCTATTTACTCCTTCCACCTTTCTGCTTTCCCTTCTTTGCTTAGAACTTGGTGTCAGTAATGAAAGAGTGAAAATGAAAGCAAATTATATGTGAAGAAGCACAGTAGCTTGCTGTGTGCAAGTGGCATTTTGTTATCTCATTTCACCTTTCAATAGTAGCAACTAACATATACGCTGATGGTAATTGAAAGTATTGGACAACAGAGCACAGTTGGCATTTAGCAGTCTTCAAGAGCTAGCAGCACCAGTGGTTGCAGAATGCTACATGTATTAGGAGCATGGATTTTCATAATTTCCTGGTAGTGTCTGTTTAAAACTGTTGTTAAAACTCAACTGCCACCTAGTCCATACGTATTTTTTGTTTAGATTGGAGTGCTTTCCATACACTCAAAAATAAAAAAAAAATAAAATAAAAAAAGCGCACCACGAAGAAATCATCCGAATGAGACGGAAATAGGGAGATACGATGGACATGTGCAGACAAACAAAACCAGAAAAACTCGATGATTTATTCAAGAGAATGACCTTCTCTAATTGAGCAAGTCAACAACACGTTTGTCCACCTCTGGCCCTTATGCAAGCAGTTATTCGTTTTGACACTGATTGACGCAGTCGTTGGATGTTCTCCCGAGGGATATCACGCCAAATTCTGTCCAACTGGCACGTTAGATTGTCAAAATCACGAGCTAGTTCAAGGTCCTTGCCCTAATACTCAAACATTCTCAACTGGGCAGAGACCCAGTGACCTTGCTGGCCAAGGTTATGTTTGGAAAATATGAAAACAAGCGGTAGAAAGTCTCACCGTGTGTGGACGGGCATTATCTTGCTGAACTGTGAGCCCAGGATGGCTTGGTATGGAGGGTGACAAAACGGGTCGAACAATATCACGACGTCTTCGTACTCGAATCTGACTGAACGGAGTAGACTTGTCTTCAGTGATGAGTCCCGCGTCAAAATGAGCCCTGATGACCAGTGAAGCCATGGCTGGAGACATTTCTAACAGCGATGGGATACCAAACTGACTGTCGCCAGCCATATGCCCCGACAACCAGCAGTGCTGACGTCATTTTTTTTCCTTGCGGGACCGTTTTGTTTGTCATGCGCGGCACCCTCACAGCACAGCGTTACATTGACGATATTGTAAGCCCCGTTTTGTTGCCCTTCGTGGCTAGCCATCCTGGGCTTATATTTGCCCACAAACGGCGAGAGTTTCTGCTGCTTGTCACCGTGATAGCTAAACTGTACGCTGGCTAGCAAGGTCGCCAGATCTCTTCCTCATTGGGAATGTCTGGAGAATTATGGGCAGTGGCCTCCAACCTGCTCGAGATTTTGACGATGTAACGCGCTAACTGGTTAGAATTTGGCACGACAGCCCTCAAGACTCTATCAACCTCAGGAGTCTGTCAGTCAGTGCCAAGAAGAATAATTGCATTTATAAGTGCCAGAGATGTACCAACGCATTACTTATTCAGTCAGTTTGTGAAGCTCTTTCTCTTGAATAAATCATCCAGTCTTTCTGAAATTGTAATCATTTTTTTGTCTGTACCCGTACATCACAAAAAAAAAATGTGTGTGAAATCTTATGGGCCTTATCTGCTAAGGTCATCAGTCCCTAAGCTTACACACAACTTAACCGAAATTATCCTAAGGACAAACACACACACATATGCCCGAGGGAGGACTCAAACCTCCGCCGGGACCAGCCGCACAGTCCATGACTGTAGCGCCTAAGACCGCTCGGCTAATCCCGCGCGGCCGTACATCACATCTACCGATTTCCGTACAGTTCGGTTAATTACTTCGTGGTGCCTCGTTTTCTTTTCTTAGAGTGTGGTTTCCTAACAGTTTCCAATATTGTCGTTAAAAATTCGTGCTTTTCAGTTTTATTTTATTTAATATCTTCTGCTAACTAAAACTTACATTTGTCGAATATCTGCTTAATTTTAACATTCTCTTGTTTTTACGTCCACCTGCCGTCCTACGTTATCTGCCCAACTCACCGAAAGATATATTTTCACTAAATAATACGTTATTACAGTTTGGGTATGCTGAAATTGTTCCTTTTGTATAAATGGATTAATTTTCCAGATTTTAAGTATCATTAAATCTCAAACCAAAGGATCTACTCTGAGATAATAGAGAGGAAAGTGCAGTTACTATCATTTGTAACAGAAATTTTTGTAAATGCTAATTACTTTTACTTTAAATGAAATTATATTCCATTTTTATATAAACTGATTCCCACTTAGCTGCAAAATATTTTACTTTTCAATGCATTACGCGAACAGCAGTGATCAATGTCTTATAAATAAGTACTATTAAAAACAGTCTTGATCACGATTTATTTAAGAAGGTGACCGGTTTCGACCACTACTGTGGTCATCTTCAGACCATTGAGTAGGAATCTCTTTCTGTTGGAGAATCACTACTCATAGTAGTGATTCTCCAACAGAAAGAGGTTCCTACTCAATGGTCTGAAGATGACCACAGTAGTGGTCGAAACCGGTCACCTTGTTAAATAAATCGTGATCAAGACTGGTACTTATTTAGCTTATGCTGGTAGTATTTTTTCACTACAAGTTTGGTGTGTAGGTGTCAGTCAATCAAGGGATATTTTAGGGAGTTGGTTTAAAAATTTTATTTCGAAGGCTGCAGTCAAATCTTTACAAGTTTTTTTCCAGAGCAGCTTCACCTGTGCCTGCGTGACACAAGTTGCCTGCCTATCAGAACCAAGCAGTTCTGGTCTGTTAAAGTTACTGACAAGTGACACCCTCAGCCCTCCACTCAGCATGCTAACGAATCCAGGCATTCGGTTTTAGCCAACAACCTGAGTGGGAGGCAGGAAACGTGCGTGGGCTCTGATTTTGCAAAGCAGAACACAGTTGCATCGCTCTCTTGTGACCCGGATACCTGGACGAGAAGAGACTTCTTGTTTTGGAGGCAGAGCCTCCGACTCTGCGCCCCGTGACTGACCAGCAACAAAAATTAACATCAACCTCCTCCCCTCCCTCTGTCCGCTTTTTTTAGCTTGTTATAGCTCCTAGATTAGCCTACACTTACAAGGGAACCTCCCCATCGCACACCCCTCAGATTTAGTTATAAGTTGGCACAGTGGATAGGCCTTGAAAAACTGAACACAGATCAATCGAGAAAACAGGAAGAAGTTGTGTGGAACTATGAAAAAAATAAGCAAAATATACAAACTGAGTAGTCCATGTGCAAGATAAGTAACATCAAGGGCATTCTAGAGTCGGGAGCGCCGTGGTCTCGTGGTTAGAGTGAGCAGCTGTAGAACGAGACGTCCTTGGTTCAAATCGTCCCTCAGGTGAAAATTTTAATTTTTTATTTTCAGACCATTATGTGACGCACATGCCGTCACCAGTGTCATATAGAATATATCAGACGTGTTTCCCTGTGGAGGAATCGGTTGACCTATGGCCTTGCGATCAAATGTTTTCGGTTCCCATTGGAGAGGCACGTCCTTTCGTCTACTAATCGCACGGTTTTGCGGTGCGGTCGCAAAACACAGACACTAAACTTATTACAGTGAACAGAGACGTCAATGAACGAACTGACAGATCATAACTTTGCGAAAATAAAGGAAGTGAAATTTTTACTCGAGGGAAGACCTGAACCAAGGACCTCTCGCTTCTCAACTGCTCACGCTAACCAAGAGACCACGGCGCCCATGAGCTCCAATTATCCTTAATGTTGCTTATGTTGCGCATGGACTACTCAGTTTGTATATTTTGCTTATTTTTTTCACAGTTCCACACAACTTCTTCCTATTTTCTCGATTGATCTGTGTTCAGTTTTTCAAGGCCTATACACTGTGCCAACTTATAACTAACTCTGAGGGGAGTGCGATGGGGAGGTTCCCTTGTTAGTAACATACTACCCTAGCGCGCCCCTTGTATCCCGTACACTGAAATCTATTCTGTTTCTTTGACTTAATTTCCTGTCCCGTCATGTAACGACAGCCTTGGACGCCCACTCACAAATCCTGGCCGCTCGACCTCCTGTACATTGCCATCATAAGCGGGGTGCAACATTCTGGTCGGCCGCTATGGCCGAGCGGTTGTAGGCGCTTCAGTCTGGAACCGCGCGACCGCTACGGTCGCAGGTTCGAATCCAGCCTCGGGCATGGATGTGTGTGATGTCCTTAGGTTAGTTAGGTTTAAGTTGTTCTAAGAGACTGATGACCTCAGATCTTAAGTCCCATAGTGCTCAGAGCCATTTGAACCATTTTGCAACATTCTCTCCCTCTCCCCGAACATGTACATTGTTCTCAGAACATCTTTCCCTCTCTCTTCACTCTTGCATATTGTTTCGGCTAGTACCCCATTGTAAAGTGCACTTGTTGATGTTACAATTAACATAGCTTACTTATGTCTATGTACGTTTCATATGAAGTTGTTTTTCAATGTTGCTGATGTCTGCGTGGAGTGATATTCATAATGCATCTTAGAGTGGATTTTTGTCTGGTGACAAACTGTGATTTCGTCTGTATGGAATACTATTTTTGACAGATAAAATGCTTCAGGTCCAGCAGAGAGGAAATTATATTCTTTAAAAGAGGTTCAAAGGCGCCCCGTTTTTAACGAGGCTGTATTGTTTTTTTCGTTCTGTGTCCCGTTGTCCCGCAAAATATTTAACGGGGCACTAAATGTCTTGTTTCTTTGTAGTCTGAAGTGACGTTACCTTTTCTTGTTTCAGTCTATGTTTTTATTTATTTTTACGTTAATTTAGTGACATAGACATAGTTTTTAACGTTTGTTAAGTCTTGCTTTGTCTTGAACATGAAGCTGGAATAAATTCATATGTTCTAGGACTAACTCCAAGTCGATTTTTAGTAAATGCATGAAGTTCAGTCAGAACTTAAAGATGCTAAGTACGTGTCCGAGATGGTTGATATATCAAGTCACAGAATCTTTCAGCTAGTGCCAATTCCAGTTAGGTATTTCATTCCTACCATAGGTGTTCAGAGCAAAGTAATCTGTCTTTAAAACACTGGTAGAGAAACGGCAGAATTATTAGCTAGCTACATTCTGGATGTTTCAAAAAAGCAAAATATAGTTGGCAAAATTGGCGCATTTTGTGCAGGTAACTGTATTCCAACATTGGTGGGCACAAGAGGGCAGGAAGAAATGATGTTCGTTCCAAACTAAACAGTGTTCTCAAGCTAAACATTCAATGCATCAATTATGCAGCACATGTGTACTCAATGGTGTTCAAACAAGTGCAGGCATTCTTCCCAATTTACATAGAAACAGCAGTGAAAAATTTTTCAGTATTTTCGCACTTATACTGTGTACGTGGAAGAATTGAAATCGTACTGTAATTCCGTTGATACTGAATACAGGTAGTATTAAAACTAGATGTCATTGTTGCCAGTATTTATGTGACTTATTTATATGCATGAACCATTGGAATCTTATTTTCTGTCTGGGAGACGTGTCCTACATTGCTGAAACAGTTTTTTGGGAACCCACAGTCGCTTATTTGGCTTCATTTCACACAAAGCCACTTGAAAATGTTTTCAAATTCAACCGAAAAGTTGGAAAGAAAAACGATTTCAGCTACAGAATCAACTGAGGAGTTAATCACTTAACGAAAAAAAAAAAAAAACCGGTGAGAGGAAGTTTAGTAAATTTAAACTTCAGTTATTTTTTCAATTTTAACTAACATGAAATAGGAAGTAATTTTCACTCAGTCAAAATACAAGACGATTGCCAGTTATTTTATGACATTTTTGTGACTTATTTAGAAAAGTGGACTTTTCCATTTCAAGCTCTGAAATCATTTAATTGTATAACACTGAAAAATTCTATTCCTTGGGCTGAACTTTTGAATTGTCAGAATATCCTTAAGACAGTAGATTCAGGTTCAACATTTCTGATAGTTGATGGTGCATTGTTTGACTAGATATGATGCGTGAACAACATTGTATCCAAGAAACTTGAAGAATACGAAAAAGCTCATTTGGAAACAAATAAGAGATGGTGTGACGTGTTCCATATACTTAAAAGTAGAGATACGTCATGTAAAAATCTAGAAACGTTTGTGAGTTTTGCTCTCTCAGTACCAAGCACAAATACTGTTGTGAAACTCTATTTTCAATTGTGAATCATCTTTGGATTTACGAGAAAAACCACGTTGCCACTGAATCTATTGAAACATTTGTAATAGTTAAGACTGAGTATCAAGGCCTTGCCTGCAATGAGTTCTACAACCCGCTATTAACGTGTTCAAAGCTTTTGAAAGATATAAGGTCTTCTGATAAGTACAAAGTTAATAGATAAACGGTCTATCGATTTTGCTGTCTGCATTAGTGTTCTTTTGTTAGGAGTCATTCTGACAATTCCTCAATCATCAGTTCTTCGAAACACAATGAATAATCATATGATGCAGTTTTACGAGTATGAACTTTAGTTTTTATTTATTTAAGTAAAGCGATGCAATCGTATACACTACTGGCCATTAAAATTGCTACACCACGAAGATGACGTGCTACAGACGCGAAATTTAACCGACAGGAAGAAGATGCTGTGATATGCAAATGATTAGCTTTTCAGAGCATTCACACAAGGTTGGCGCCGGTGGCGACACCTACAACGTGCTGACATGAGAAATGTTTCCACCGAATTCTCATACACAAACAGCAGTTGACGGGCGTTGCCTGTTGAAACGTTGTTGCGATGCCTCGTGTAAGGAGGAGAAATGCGTACCACCACGTTTCCGACTTTGATAAAGGTCGGATTGTAGCCTATCGCGATTGCGGTTTTACGTATCGCGACATTGCTGCTCGCGTTGGTCGAGATCCAATGACTGTTAGCAGAATATGGAATCGGTGGGTTCAGGAGGGTAATACGGAACGCGTGTTGGATCTCAACGGTCTCGTATCACTAGCAGTCGAGATGACAGGCATCTTATCCGAATGGCTATAACGGATCGTGCAGCCACGTCTAGATCCCTGAGTCAACAGGTGGGGACGTTTGCAGCAGCATGGGCTATCAGCTCGGAGACCATGGCTGCGGTTACACTTGACGCTGCATCACAGACAGGAGCGCCTGCGATGGTGTACTCAACGACGAACCTGGATGCACGAATGGCAAAACGTCATTTTTTCGGATGAATCCACGTTCTGTTCACAGCATCATGATGGTCGCATCCGTGTTTGGCGACATCGCGGTAACGCACATTGGAAGCGTGTATTCGTCATCGCCATACTGGCGTATCACCCGGCGTGATGGTATGGGGTGCCACTGGTTACACGTCTCGGCCGCCTCTTGTTCGCATTGACGGCCCTTTGAACAGTGGACATTACATTTCAGATGTGTTACTACCCGTGGCTCTACCCTTCATTCGATCCCTGCGAAACCCTACATTTCAGCAGGATAATGCACGACCGCCTGTTGAAGGTCCTGTAAGGGGCTTTCTGGATACAAAAAATATTCGACTGCTGCCCTGTCTAGCGCATTCTCCAGATCTCTCACCAATTGAAAACGTCTGGTCAATGGTGGCCGAGCAACTGGCTCGTCACAATACGCCAGTCACTACTCTTGATGAACTGTGGTATCGTGTTGAAGCTGCATGGGCAGCTGCACCTGTACACACCATCCAAGCTCTGTTTGACTCATGCCCAGGCGTATCAAGGCCGTTATCACGGCCAGATGTGGTTGTTGTGGGTACTGACTTCTCAGGATCTATGCACCTAAACTGCGTGAAAATATAATCACATGTCAGTTCTAGTATAATATATTTGTCCAATGAATACCCGTTTATCATCTGCATTTCTTCTTGGTGTAGCAATTTTAATGGCCAGTAGTGTATATAGAATATTTCCTTTTTGTCTAGTGCCCCGTTTCGTTTCGTTTTCTTATCTGAATTTTTCGCAAATGTTGCGTTTTCCAAGAGGTAAATCTTGTAACCTTGTTTTACTAGAATGAATAAAAAAGAGCTAAAGGGCCAGAAGTCATTGTTGGTTAATATATGCAGTTACTATTCATGCAAATGAAATTATTTTCTAAAAGTTAGTCGGACTTGGAATTAAGAGCAAGCTCGATTTTTAAGAATTATAAAATACCTAACGATAGAACACTTACGGCAATCGGTCCTTGTGTTTCCAAACACGTCACCTCGAACTTAATTTATACGACCGGAAATTAATTACATGGTTTGACTAAAACAAAAGAAGTAAGAAGTTTGCCGTTTTGCAGAATGAAGCAGATATAAAGTGCTATATATCAGTTGTTATTGTCTAAAAGATACAAGGAGCACACTAACATCTATATCGTGTCGATGCCAGAACAGGAAGAAAAAGGTAGTGTCGTGTGGTATTTTCCGCGGATGGGACGATTACAGTTATCAGAAGGCAAAGGTTGGTATAATACAGTGGGTTACAAATGATGATTTATCCAATACTTTGCCTTTTCAAAAGTACAACCAAAAGAAATTGTGTGATTCTACAGCCAAAACACGGGCACTGCTTGATAGTGTGAAAAGATGTCCTTGGACTACGGAAATCGAGGGTAGTTACCCTAGCATTGTCGTAAGTCATATTGTATATAGGTCAGACGTTGCATACTGTCGAAGATCGTTGCCGAGAGCACCAAGGTCACACTGAATTACAGCAGCTTACCAATTCGGCAGTCGCAGAACATTGCCTGACGGAATTAACAAGGATCACATCAAGGTTCTGACAGAGACGTCCAATTATTGGGACTGCATCATTAAGGAATCTACTGAGATTCGAGTAAGGGAATACATAGTGACAGCTGATAGTTCCTTAAGCAGTCGTCACAGGGAGCGTGCTTCTTAATGTTAACGTTGAGCGTGCCAAAGTTTCAACGTGGTTTGCACGATAGCAGTGCTCTTCAGCAGAATTTGTGGACTGTACCTGGCTCGCAAATCAAAGTGTTTTTAAGTGGACGAGCGTTAAATTCCTATGTTAGCTCTATCAAAACAGACATTTCCTCCATTGTCCATAATCCAGTTACATTTTTCTGTCTGTAGTATACATAAATAAAAAGTTAAATACCCACGAACATCTTATAATGGAAAAGGGAAAGTGCCCTGAGCAGTCAACAGGGAAACCGGCTTATAAAAGTTCCACTACAAGTACGGGTAATGCGATACAAATTTACATTAGTTCTCCAGATACGATAACATTATTTCTTCCTGGTCACTTTTTAGCAGGACACTAAGGTCATTCTTATTTGATCATTGTTCTTATTCAGTAGGAAAATCTCTGCAACGTATCTTACTGCAAGTGGTTCAAGCTGTCTTGTATACTACAGTGAACATGAATAATATAACGCCATACTTTGCATAATATCACTTCCTGAAAACTTTAAATGTAGTTATCTTACTAACAGATATTTAATTATAGTAAACTGTACAAAGAACAGTGCGTTTTTGATGGATCCTCAATGTCCCATAGCCATGAAATGCATACCATCATAATAAGAAATTACAATAATACTTTAACCACTATTAGGACGTTTCTCGTCATTTTATTACAACGAATCGTACAATTAACCACGGGTTTTCTGGAGTTCCTCAATATGCTGATGTGCAGAAAAGGCAACAAGGCGCCTCACAACTCTGTGCTCAGGAGAGATAGCGTGCGTGTGACGTACATAGCGTCCTTCCATCTCATTGGTCAATGTTCAAACGCACGTTTAGATTATCTGGCAAGCTAGATATTGCTCTGAGCCTTTAGAAAGACTTCTCAAAGTGCTATTATTCCTAGGTGTGATGTCAGAAGCTCAACAGCTCAACGTTCGAATGCACGGTCCGTATGCCGACGGCTTTAATAAGGCGTGGGACCCTACTATTGGAATGATCAAGAATAGGAACGAGATATCAGACATCGAACTGACTTCGGAGGCAGGTGGAGGAACAGCAGAGATGCCACTAGCACGCTCACCTGGGTGCGAACCCGAGACAGAACGCTGTGTCGGTCGAACGAGTGGGAGTGGGGATGCTGGACCTGCACGTCCGATGGAGTGTCCGATTAGAGGGGGAGGGGGAGAGGGAGGGAGAGGGGGAGGAGATAAAAGCGCGGCGCCTGCCCCCCATTAGTCACCTCATCAGCACAAACAACGTTGCCTTTTACCGAAATATTGTGTCCGTCGGACACTGACATCCGGCAATTCACCCGTAACCTATTTCAAAAAGTAATAGTTCTTACCGTTCATTCAGTAGAATTGTCAATCTCACAAACATTTTAACTGTGAAAATATTAGTAACCGTTACATTTCAGTCCACAAGCTGGAATATCATTTGCACTATTATTATATGTCCCTCAATCAATACAAAAATTCACCTTTCCGCTTTTTTCAAAAGATATGTTGTAGTGTCTTAGCGCTGTTTAGGTCACTGTAAAAGTAGCGTCAAGTGCGACAAATGGGGATGTTGCTGTAGATTAGTTAGTATGGGAGAAACGTGTAAAAATTGTGTATTGGTGTTTTATTGGGCTGACTGTAATCGGGAAGTCAGTAAAATGTCAGATCAGGTTCTCCCATGGAGTTGTAGATTATGTTGTCGAGAGAATCATGGGACAGGGAAAAAGATTTGTGCCCTTCAGGCAGAATTAGAAATGGCTTATTCTGAATTATGCTGGCGAGGAAAGAGACAATCGTAGCTGTGAGAAGGCGAAACGTAAAACAATCACTTTTGAAATTCCGGTTGGCAGCCAGTTTGTCTTTTTGCATGAAACAAAAGAGCTTCAATCTGTTTTTGACCAAAGTGCGGGGCAGCAGACTCGTAGCAACAGCTTTGAGGCTAGGTTGGTAGAAAAGTGGAAAGCAGAGAGTACTGCTGCTAGGTTTCAGGCATGGGAGGGATGTACGCCAAATGCCACAGGCAAATCTAGGTGCAGAATATCAGCTCACAAGTATTGTGAAACCTAATGATAAACTTCGCCAGCCGACAGAAAATATGCGGGCTTTGTGGACAGATTTTGATGAAGAACAGGTACTTATGGGAGGGGCAAGAAACAGCCTATGTAGCAACTTAGAGTATAATTTTGGTATTTACCTGGAGGAAATAGGAGCAGCAGCATAACCTGTAGTGGGGTTTATAGAGGTGCTAATAACCAGCCCTGGGTTAACACACTTGTCAGCTGTATAAATAAAGAGCTGAAGAAGATAGCGTTTTAGTGAAACAAAGTCTCATATCTGTGCTGTGCCTGTTGCTGCAATTGCGAGCTGAAAGTACACAAATCATGGCCTGCAACTGAGTATGAGGTGGGGTTGGGGGGAGAGGAAATATTAGTTCTGAGCATGTGCGTGGGGGGGGGGGTAACCAGCACACAAGACAAAATGCGTATGATTGATGGTTGGGTTGAAATCAGGTTATAGACAGTCTGGAAAGCAATTAAAATAGAACGGCACCATAATCTATGTAACGGTTTCAGGAAAGGAAAGCTAATTTGTTTCATCAGAATATCAGGAGATTGGTTCAAATGGCTCTGAGCACTGTGGGACTTATCTGCTGTGGTCATCAGTCCCCTAGAACTTAGAACTACTTAAACCTAACTAACCTAAGGACATCACACACAACCATGCTCGAGGCAGGATTCGAACCTGCGACCGTAGCGGTCGCGCGGTTCCAGACTGTAGCGCCTAGAACCTCTCGGTCACTCCGGCCGGCTATTAGGAGATTCAAAAATTTCTTAAGCGACAGACGTTGCTTCCCTCTCTGAACACCTCGTCTAACACAACGATGGATACGTTAATTATCTGGGTTATAGACTTCCGTTATATTCGTGTGAACATGAAAAAGGAGAAGTTGCAACATATGTAACAACCGGTCACAAAGTGAACAAAATTGAAACAAACATTTTTTGTGTAGATTGGAACTTAGAAGCATGTGCTTGCGAGTTGTTACAGCAGAATACTTCTCTGCTAATTGTAATACTCTACAGATCACCTCTAGAAAACTTTCAGCTGGTTATGAGAAATCTAGATGCATTATTTAGCTACCTGTAAGTCAAGATGAAACAGTTAGTAGTTTGTGGAGATTTAAATAAAGATTTCTTAAAATATACCACCAGATGATAAACTGGAATCATTATTTGGGTGTTTCAATCTAATTTCAGCAGTTAATTATCAGAGCAATATGCAGCAAGTTACTACGATTTCAACTGACAACAGTTTTATAGACAGTGCTCAGGCTGAAACAATTAATGTATACCCAGTTGTTAATAAACTGTCTGATTATGATCCTCAGTTAATGGATACAAACAGTATTGAACCTTACAATCCTGTAACATTGTACCTTATTAATAGGAGTAAGTTAAAATGTTTTTAAGAGTGTCTTAAAAGGGATGGGAGGGGGTCAGGTGTATGTAGAAAGAGATGGTAATGTCAAATGGAATTTATTGCATAGTAAATTTGTCTTAGTATACAAGGCTACTTTTCTAAAAGTTATCCAGAAAATTCTTTAAAAAGCAAGTGAACTCTGGATAACTAGGATAGTTGAAATCTGATATAAAAGGAAGAGAGAATTTTTATAAAGGAAAGAATAAACCAAGATCCGATATCACTTTCATGCTTCTAAATTTACTATAATATTTTAAGGAAAATCATCAAAATGCCCAGAAGTTATGTACATCCCGACAGAAATTAATAATGCAGATAGTAAGATTAAAACTGAGAGATATGATAAATAGGTGACACAGCACAGCCAGTGTGTGTACATTATACCACTATAATTAAACTGAATAACAATGTTGTAACTAATAATTCACAAGTTTCGAGTATTTTTAAGAGTTACTTTCTCAATGTAGCAGCAAAATAGGATTAAATGGCGTAGTTGAGAAAGAAAGAGATAATATTAAAAAAGTACTTCAACTAAAGTTGAAGCAACTACGTATATCATCATCATCCTCCACTCAAATTAATAGAACTATAAAAATTATAAAAAAACAAAAGATCTTATGGTGCTGATGCGATTTTAAACAGAATTCAAAAAAGCATTTCTAACTGAAAAATGACTGTCCTTAATGACATATTTAATGCATCACTGGCAGAGGAAAATTTTCCAGGCGGATTAAAATATTCCGTAGTTAAGCCTGTTTATATCGAAAGTGACATCTTTTTTCAAAAGAAATCGTCAAAGTAATTTACTCAAGAGTAAACACAAACATGGGACCCTACCTCGCAAACTCACAACCGTCATCTGTATAACACAATGCATGCACGTGTGCATACTTGCATGCAACATCTGGCTGTTACATCGCAACATTTTACGTTTGCAATGGCTTATCTCATGCTTACGTTCACCTGTTGTCTTGCAATGTTAATCACTTAAATATGTCATCTAGACAATTGTATTCCCGAGCAATGAGCTTTAAATTAACTATTTTTGTGGTGTTGCGAGTTTCTTCCATCAGTGTGCATCTATACATATATATTCGCTAACGAAATTCGTCTTAAACAATCCATCACAGTTTGAGAATAGAAGTGTTTTCCATACCTAGAGCGCAAGAGGAAAAAATTATCTTTATTACGCAGCATTAACGCTGCTTCCAAATGTCTTCTTGCCATAGCAATACATGCTGTATTAGTTTATGAAACTTGGTGGCTGAAGACTGGTACGAAAGTATACATCTTCCCATAGCATCCTAGACATACTCTATGGATCTCAGAGCACTGAAGCACTGGATAGGCCAGTCAACGGTCCTTACACTCCTCAAGGCGTTTGTGGTATGGACTGCACTGAGAGGTTCTAGTCGTTAAAGGTTTGTGAAATTGTAAGCGACGTTCTGAATATAAAAGCAAACCACTTCTTTTAGCAGTGTGTGATTTGCAAGTTGCCATAGAATGGTTGGCCCAGGTAAGTCAGAGTTGGCGCTCGGCAGACCACTGAAACAATTGTAGCGAGCTGTGAACGAATTAGGGGGCCTCTTGACAGGTTACAGCGTCCCAGCGACTAGGAAATCCACAAGGGGTAGAGGAGAGTTTGTCACTGCGTGATTAAAGAGGTGAGGCATAATGGACAGGCAATATGTTAGAACTGAAATTTAAAACATTAACTGGACACGCTATAACAACATCCATACATGCTACGAAAAATATAAATACACCGTCGAATTTGCGGTAGTGAGACGAGCGCTATAAAATTATTACCCTGTATATCATTGTGTTTAAGTAGTACGAAACGATACAGACGCGTAGTACATGACTGTGAAAAAGAAATATGTAGATCTTGTTGTTGTTACGGGACAGTTTTTGCCAAAATTGTTCTGTAACCTGATTAGTAACAATTATCCAAATTAGACTAACCATATTTATTCAAATTACTAACGATGCACAAAAGTGCACTGAACGAAACACGAGTGATTGCGGATCTAATAGGTACATCGCAGTTTCATTTCGTCGATGTTTTTCTGTAAGCTGAATCCTCTGCCCGACTGTGGGAAGGTGAAGGGCGTAGGTGCAAATCGGTAAACAAGTCGTAAAACTATGCTTAGTTGAAAGGCTGTGGACCGAGCCAGGTATAATGGATGGGAGGCCACGGTCAGGGGCAGCGTCCCACGTTTTGATAAGAGCCTCACAGAGGGCTGAAGCAGGCATTCAGAGGGCTATAAGCTTCCATTTTGCGGAGCAGCGTGAAAAAGGAAAGCACATGGAGATCAGCAAGGGGATGAGAAGAACGATGTACGCCGAGTGAGAAGTATCCGTTGGTCTCAAAAGGTCATCAGGAGTTGATGTTTAAATTTTGTAAGGAAGTCACAGGCTGGCTAAATAGGATTATTTTCAGAGTGGGGAGAAAGACTCAGGAGTGCAGACATGCAGATCCTTTCATTGAGAAAAACGTGAAAACCACTCACATGGTGGGACAGAAGTCCCTGCCCAACTGTAAGAAATAAATGTACATTATTGCTTCATCACAACATATTGTTTAGGAAAGGGAATATTGTTGCAAATGTTATATATTTCTCATTGGTTGGAACTTGGAAGGAGTACCCCAATTAGCTAATGAGAACCTGGTCCTGGTACAATCAGCAAGATTATGAGAAACAGAGCAGATACATACTTCATGTGAACTCTCTTTAGGAGGAACACTTTGTCTTAGATCTGTAGAGAAGAAAGATACCTTGCCGGGCGGGATTATCCGAGCGGTCTTAGGCGCTGCAGTCATAGAGTGTGCGGCTGGTCCCGGCGGAGGTTCGAGTCCTACCTCGGTCATGGGTGTGTGTGTTTGTCCTTAGGATAATTTAGGTTAAGTAGTGTGTAAGCTTAGGGACTGATGACCTTAGCAGTTAAGTCCCATAAGATTTCACACACATATGAACACATAAGAAAGATACCTTAGAGCTCCAGAGGGTGTGCTTCATCTTTTGGACGATGCTGGGGCCCAACTTATAACTCTCAGCTATCATTGTAGCCATCATATACACCTGATTTTTGGAAAGACGATAAACATGACCTGCATTTGCGTGCGTCTTGATGAGGGAATTGTCAAGTCGTTTTTTTCAAGTTAGGGCTTTGCTTTCCTAAATTAATTCATGCAGTCAGCTAGCTAAACTCAACATGTGCTTAGGTGAGGGATCTAGTTTTTACATGTACCTTTCTGGCTCTCTTCTTTAATCTGTTGAGTAATACAGCAGTCATTGGTGGTTTGCATGAACAGAGCTAAGTGCACCATTTCCTATACAATTCCACCCACGGGTGCCAAGAGATTATCGTGTATCTTTTGTAATTGATTTCAGTCTTATCAATTTTCTAATTTTCGTTTTGCCTACGAATGATTGGAATAAAGTTAATGCATCTTAATAATAAATAAGATTTTATTGCGACCATTGGTTTCAGTTTCGACTTCAATGAATATTTACAAGAGCGGTACTAACCATATTTTGGGTTTAATTTAGTCATCCAGGTTTAAATTCAGATGATTATTGGTTTCTGCTGCGAGACTTAGTTATGAAAAACTAAAATAATATCAAGTTGCTAGAGCTGCGCTAATTTGTGCTTTTCTGTCAGCAAGAAGGGGGAGGTAAGGATAGTCGGTCGTTGTCCTGAGCTATGCACATGCACCACTTCAACTAGGATGAAAATCGTTGATAATGTGGCATCAACGTTCGATACCACACTTGTTAGGGGTTGCAGTTATCGACCGCGGTCCGTATTAGTATCGCTGGACCCGCGAATCGAGACTAGCGCCGCTAGCGCCGCTCCGCGGCTTGTATCAAGTTTCTAGCGAGCTCTGGTCCACTCGGGACGTCAAGTAGTAAAGCAGCGTAGCCTTCAGCTCATAGGAAGCAACCTCTAACAAGGCGCTTAGTAACGTATGGCCTAAGTGAGTCCTCAATAGCTATCTGTATATATGTATGCAGCCAAGAAGAATCCTGTACAACCAGTTAGTACAATATATATTATTTTTTACCAGCGACTTCTAACTATTTTAGTCGTTGCAGATCCAGATTATGCAGCCAGCACCCTATCGACGTTACTGACAAATCTGCTGTGATTTATATGTTTCTACTTAGCTTTGGCCACCAGTCAACATTGGCGACGACTCGTTTGCCGTCATTGTTGTTGTTGTGGTCTTCAGTCCAGAGACTAGTTTGATGCAGCTCTCCATTCTACTCTATCCTATGCAAGCTTCTTTATGTCCCAGTACCTACTGCAACCTACATCCTTCTGAATCTGCTTAGTGTATTCATCTCTTGGTCTCCCTCTACGATGTTTACCCTCCACGCTGCCCTCCAATTCTAAATTGGTGATCCATTGATGCCTCAGGAAATGTCCTACCAACCGATCCCTTCTATTAGTCAAGGTGTGCCACAAATTTCTTCCCAATTCTATTCAATACCTCCTCATTCGTTATGTGATCTACCCATCTAATCTTCAGTATTCTTCTGTAGCACCACATTTCGAAAGCTTCTATTCTCTTCCTGACCAAACTATTTATCGTCCACGTTTACTTCCATACATGGCCACACTCCATACAAATACTTTCAGAAACGACTTCCTGACACTTAAATCTATATTCTATGTTATCAAATTTCTCTTCCTCAGAAACGCTTTCCTTCCCATTGCCAGTCTACATTTTATATCTTCTCAACATCGACGATCATCAGCTATTTTGCTCCCCAAATAGCAAAACTCATTTACTACTTTAAGCGTCTCATTTCCTAATCTAATACCCTCGGCATCACCCGATTTAATTCGACTACATTCCATCATCCTCGTTTTGCTTTTGTTGATGTTCATTTTATATTCTCCTTTCAAGACACTGTCCATTCCGTTCAGCTGTTCTTCCAGATCCTTTGCTGTCTCTGACAGAATTACAATGTCATCGGCGAACCTCAAAGTTTTTATTTCTTCTCCATGGATTTTAATTTCTACTCCGAATTTTTCTTTTGTTTCCTTTACTGCTTGCTCAGTATACAGATTGAATAACATCATGGATAGGCTACAACCCTGTCTCAATCCCTTACCAACTACTGCTTCCGTTTCATGCCCCTCGACTCTTATAACTGCCATCTGGTGTCTGTACAAATTGTAAAAAGCCTTTCGCTCCCTGTATTTTACCTCTGCCACCTTCATTATAACGGATACAGTACGAAGGCAGTTCAATAAGTAATGCAACACATTTTTTTTCTGAAACAGGGGTTGTTTTATTCAGCATTGAAATACACCAGGTTATTCCCCAATCTTTTAGCTACACAACACTATTTTTCAACGTAATCTCCATTCAATGCTACGGCCTTACGCCACCTTGAAATGAGGGCCTGTATGCCTGCACGATACCATTCCACTGGTCGATGTCGGAGCCAACGTCGTACTGCATCAATAACTTCTTCATCATCCGCGTAGTGCCTCCCACGGATTGCGTCCTTCATTGGGCCAAACATATGGAAATCCGACGGTGCGAGGTCGGGGCTGTAGGGTGCATGAGGAAGAACAGTCCACTGAAGTTTTGTGAGCTCCTCTCGGGTGCGAAGACTTGTATGAGGTCTTGCGTTGTCATGAAGAAGGAGAAGTTCGTTCAGATTTTTGTGCCTACGAACACGCTGAAGTCGTTTCTTCAATTTCTGAAGAGTAGCACAATACACTTCAGAGTTGATCGTTGACCATGGGGAAGGACATCGAACAGAATAACCCCTTCAGCGTCCCAGAAGACTGTAACCATGACTTTACCGGCTGAGGGTATGGCTTTAAACTTTTTCTTGGTAGGGGAGTGGGTGTGGCGCCACTCCATTGATTGCCGTTTTGTTTCAGGTTCGAAGTGATGAACCCATGTTTCATCGCCTGTAACAATCTTTGACAAGAAATTGTCACCCTCAGCCACATGACGAGCAAGCAATTCCGCACAGATGGTTCTCCTTTGCTCTTTACGAGGGACCCAGCGGGAACAAACCTTTGAATATCCCAACTGGTGAACAATTGTGACAGCACTACCAACAGAGATGTCAAGTTGAGCACTGAGTTGTTTGATGGTGATCTGTCGATCATCTCGAACGAGTGTGTTCGCACGCTCCGCCATTGCAGGAGTCACAGCTGTGCACGGCCGGCCCGCACGCGGGAGATCAGACAGTCTTGCTTGACCTTGCGGTGATGATGACACACGCTTTGCCCAACGACTCAGCGTGCTTTTGTCCACTGCCAGATCACCGTAGACATTCTGCAAGCGCCTATGAATACCTACTCCATAGAGGAATTTTTAGATATAAATTTAAAAAAAAATATTAAAAAATAAAAAAAAATAAAAAAAAACAAAAAATGAAAAAGTTGTTATATTAACTTAAGTATGTTGTTAAATTAACTTAATTATGTCATGTAATGAAAAATTTGACTCGTTCCACATCATTACGAAATATCGTATTCATGATCCATGGAACTAGTATTAATCTAATCTAATCTGAGATGCCCTGGTTTTCCGCCGAAAGAAACTCGATCACTGCCCATTGTCTGCAACGCACATCCGTTACAGACGCCATTTTAACAGCTCCGTACAGCGCTGCCACCTGTCGGAAGTCAATGAAACTATACGAGACGAAGCGGGAATGTTTGAAAATATTTCACAAGAAATTTCCGGTTTTTTCAACCAAAATTGGCCGAGAAAAAAAATGTGTTGCATTACTTATTGAACTGTCCTCGTATTATCCGGTCATTCAGAAACTACCGGCAGTGAGTTCTAGCAGGCTAGTACACAAAACAACTAGGCAAGGGAATGATTAGGATACAGTACGATATTTTACAGTGGATAGTTGTTACAGAAAGCAAACTGATTAATACACAAGATAGTAGTAACCAATTAGAAACTGAGTGTGTGTGAGCAGTGGCTTCTCCCTTCTTTCGAATGCCCCACCGTGCACACCAGAGAACTGGCGATTCCTCGCCCCAGAGAAGGCCTTCCAGCTAGGGGCGCGCAGTACAGTCCCGAGCCAGGCGTCTACTGTCAGCGTCAGTGTGGTTTGCGGCATCAAGCTGGACTCGACTTGGCTGAGAGTGATACACTGTGTGGGGCCCAGGTTTGGTTCCGTCGGCTGCTACTGCTAGTATTTGTTACGAGGCCTGTTGACTAGATGGTTCTCTAACGTTTTTCTGAGAGCGCATTATTGTAAGCGATCTTGGCTCCGTGTGTTCCTTGAGCGCCAAAATTTATTTCATTTGTACGTTCAAGTTTCCTCTCATTTGGTGTTAAGTTTACATGAATTAATGTACAGAGAGTCTGGTGTTATGGAGACCTGATTCATTTAGTGCTTTGGCCGTTAGATTATGGGATTACTATGCTGTCCGTCGACACATTGAGCTTGGAGCTGGTTAAGCATGTTAGACGGGTTAAGTCAGGAGAACGTATTATTGGTGGTGTCTGGGTTTATTTCCTGTCCCGATATCTTGCCTCCTGGTGCTGGACGGAATCAAAGAGCTACAATACCTCAGATGTTGTTCTAATAAACGTATCTGACACGGTAAAAATATTTAAAATTGTACAAATAATTGGTGACTCCTTCTATGGGGAACTGCCAACTTTTGGGGAGGTTGTGTCTGCTGAGGATATTCTTTCCTGACTGAACAGCCGATTACGGGAGTTTGTGAAATGGGGTAATGGTGCCACAACTGAGGCCCTCGCTCAGTTTGTTTCAGTCTTACAGCAGCTGCGCCACACGCAGAGGACGCTGAATCTGTTGACCCCGTAGTTCTGTTGTGGACCACCCGCCTGCGTGCATCAGCTCCAACATCATCTTCGCCGAGCCTGCCACCTCCTGCACCTTGCCACGCCGCAGCGAATTAAGTTACGTAACATTGACATGGGCTTCTGCTGCAATAGTTGTAATATTTTTGTTTTATTTCCTTTTTTTTAAATGGATATAATCGTATTTCATGTTTTAATTAATGTGAGTTTAAGAGTTTAACTCTGTTGGTTTAATGTTTTGCTTTGCCATGGACAGGTTGTTGCACAGGTTGTTAAATTTTCTTAAACTATACTATGTGGCGCTGGCCAGGTTAAAATTTTTGAAGAGCTATGATTGGCCGTTTCTTAACTTGTTAAATTATTTAAAGGTTTAATATCTGAAACCAGCCAAGATTTCTTAATTAAAGGGGGTTTTAGACGTAGAGGTAGTATGTTAATGGGATGTATTTATAAGTAATTGTGCATATTACCCATTATTCTCTAGGTTAGATATCAGTGGGGATCATGTTTGTTGAGTTGAATTGCTAAATGTTTAAAATTAGAGTAAACTCAGTTATTTCATGTTAAAATTTTATTTAAGTAGCCTGTTGGCTCATTGATAAATTGTTGAATAATTCTTTTGGATTCAGTTTATTTTATTAACCAGCAATAGACGTTGGCTATATTTACCCGCCAGGATAGCCGCGAGCGTTAACGCGCTGCTTCCTGGACTCGGGTAGGCGCGCCGGCCCCAGATTTAAACCGCCTGGCGGTTTAACGACGACGGCCAGTGTGCCGGCCAGCCTGGATGTGGTTTTTAGGCAGTTTTCCACATCCTACTGGGTGAATACCGGGCTGGTCCCCACGTTCCGCCTCAGTTCCACGACTCGCAGACATTTGCAACACATTCACACTATATCACAATTTACACTAGACGCAGACAGCTGGGGTACACTAATTCCGTCCCGGGGGTGGGGGGGAGGTATGGGGTGGTGGCAGCAAGGGCATCCGGCCACCCCTTCCAATTAACCTTGCCAAATATGTACTTAACCCTGCCACCTCTGCACACAATGTGGGATAAAGGCAGACACAAAAAAAAAGAAAGACGTTGGCTATATTTACAAAAATTGCCTACTGTAAAATTGGATGTTGGCACTTTATAATCTATTATAATGAATGGTTTACAAATGGTGAATTATGTTTACCAAACCCTTCTTCAGTCCATCTACATAATTTACCCTGAGCGCCTGGGCGCCATTTCACGATGAATGAGAAAAAAGTGACTGGTGTTGAAAAAATCTGTAACCTTTGGACATAAAGAGATAACTGTAACAGTTGGAACACTTATCGTGTTAAACTTTTAACATAGGGTTACACCCGTTAGGGAGTAGATTACGGCAGCACTTAATTTTTAAATTCGGTCAAAAATTATGCGAAAGATACCAAACCAAATTTTTTTGTCACCGAAGCCTTTAGATAGGCAACCCTTAGGTGGAAGCGGGTTCCTGTATAACTGTTTAGTAATACAGCCTGCCTGTTACGGTTCACATATTTTTCTCGTTCCTCGAGGGTCCCTTTTTCCGTTTTGTTTGTATTTAATTTTTATACCTGTAGTCTTTCTCTGCTGATGTTTAGTCCACCTCATCGTATTTTTTATGACTTCTCTTTTACGCTAGATAGTGAATCGAATTTGGAGAAAAGAGATATGTATTTGTGGCACAACTTGACTAAAAGACAGAACACTTCTTGAGCCATCAAGGAATTATCAATTTGGCAATGAAAGGAAGTGTGGGGATAAAAATTATAGATGGAGACCAAGCAGGTTCAAATGGCCTAGGTTGAAGTAGTTATTCACAGTTGGAGAGGCCTCTACGGGACAGACAAGCATGGAGAGATACATCAAACCAGTCTTTGGACTGAAGACCACGACATCTACATTTCTGATGTTATCATTTATGGTTCTGTTTTGCTTGTTACATATCTTAACATGTCTTAGAAATCTCACCTCTGCACTGTGAAAGAAGGAAGATTAGCGTTTAACTTCCTCTACACTCTGAAAATGCGCTTCTTGCTTTTTGTTTGGTACCGATTATTTACGTCCATATCATTCTGAATTCACAAAAGGCAGAAATATCTCGTCTCCATATTTTATGCTTCTCTGATTTTGGAACCCTGAAAATGGCAGGGTGTATGACGAAGAAGAAAATGAGTGTGTTGTGGATTGGAAGTACGATTGTAGTACTTGCCCTGTTATCGGTGGCGCGTCAGATAGAGTAGTGGACCATATAAATAATGGGAATTAATTGCATAGCAGTTAAAAAAAACAATGGGCTTTACGTGATCACATAGTTACAATCACATACCTATTTAAATCGCAAACGTAATGATTCTATTTGTTACTTTTATGCCGCCACTTAACACCAAGGAAAGTGGGGAGTGGAGCGCTGGGCTATATATAGACGACAGGTCCTACTGATTCAAATTTCTGTTATTACTCTGGCTCCTTTATACTTATGCTCTCGAAATTCCAATTCCACAGAACGCCGAGCCTTCCACGTAGGCCATAAATGTGCTGATGCAGGAGACCAAATACCAGGCACCGTAACTCCGGGGCGTTACGTTACACGACGCTTTGGGAGGATCTATAGTGGGAAAGCAAGTCGGTGCAGGACACCGCTCCGTAACAGAAATAACTAATCACGAGCCATCAATTTGTGCATCTAGCTAGCAGATCTGCAAAGGAATTCAACCGTAAAACCATAAAATAACAAGGTTTAAAAACTGAATGAATGGACAATGATTCGAGCAAACACTGGAAGTCCAAACTAATTAATATTATAAATCTCTCGTAAAACCCACACTAAGAAATTTTTAACAATTATATACTAAAAATGTTGTTTTGATAATGATTTTAAAACCCACTTAAAACTTACTATCATGTGGCGACACGTTCAAAAACATCTTTCAATAAGTGTACACCAAAACACCAAGACCTCACTATAGGTGGACATCACGTGTCACAGGATTGACACACACACGACATAGAAGGTTTTAATACAGTTACACAGCTAACATACATCACCAAACCTCAAGTTAGCGACAGTAACTTCTAAGACTGCCACTACAAAGGCCTCTGATTTCACTATAACCAAACTACTGCCTGCGTAGAACTCTCTTTACAGTTGCTGAGTCTCAGTAGCTATATCACTTAAAGCAAGGCATTAAATTCGCTCAATTCTTCTAATTTACAACTAGCGGGACTAACCCTTTATTTCTACCAGTAATATCTGTAGCTTCAAAAATGGTTCAAATGGCTCTGAGCACTATGGGACTCAACTGCTGTGGTCATAAGTGCCCTAGAACTTAGAACTACTTAAACCTAACTAACCTAAGGACAGCACACAACACCCAGCCATCACGAGGCAGAGAAAATCCCTGACCCCGCTGGGAATCGAACCCGGGAACCCGGGGGTGGGAAGCGAGAACGCTACCGCACGACCACGAGATGCTGGCTATCTGTAGCTTCATTTAGATCTTAATACTAATACATCGCTAAAGACATACAGCGGACAAGACGGTGTACATCTTAATAACTCATTAACAGAATGTGGCGTGCGTACTGTAAGACCTTCGGTACACACACCATCAGATTATTTGACTTGTCTCTCTAACGAAGTAGGCGAGTGTCAGCAATATGTCTCGTGGTCTTATCGTGGCGTGTTTATCTTCTGCCATTAGGTCAGACGATAGAAATGTCACTTGCAGGCTTAGAGTAGCAGATTGACGATGACCAACTTTAAACAGAACTTGATTAATTTTCACACACATTTATTAAAATAATAACAAGCATAAAAATTACTTAACTTGGTTCTGGATGCTATTTACAATTGACAATCTGAAGTTCCTTTGGTCTTGGTACGTTAATCTTATTCTTACATATCTCTGATACTTGACAAAGTGTTTATTCATTTATCTTCATGACTATGTACAGGAATATGATAATCTTATTACGCGCAGACTGAAACTTGACTTTATACTGGTACAGAGTAATGCAGACTGATGCAGACTGACTAATCGGAGGTCTGTACACTCGTTATAATGCCTCGCGCGTTCAGGTATCACTGCGCGAGTGTGATCCGCGAGGAGAAAAGGTTCTACATTAGCCCCAATCTCATTGGCTGCGTTACATATTAATACGTGGGTCGGCGGAAACAGAATTTGGTCCGTCTCTAAGACAGCGCCATCTCGTAGTGCGGAGACGGACGAGCGCTGCGCCTGCGCTGTTGTGCTTAGCGGGGCGCGCTCTATTGGGAAAGTTGTGTACGCGCTGACTACGCGGAACTATGTACACAACACAGAACATATAACAACAGCACTCGACTGCAGCGTTCCACTCATGCAGTTACGGTTGAGTACAGAAAAACCCCTGTATGCCCTAAAACCAACAGAGGTAACTAAACCTCGTTTTCTTCAGTCATTCACAAGGAAACACAAAGCCATGACCCAAGATCAAACAGTAATTAATAGAGTTGACAGTGCCTCTGGAAGCTCGCTGCGGTTCTGTACCGTTACGAATCCCGCAAGAAAGACAGCTCGTTCCGCATACGTCACAGCGAGTGACACTGCAGGTCTTACGAGCGCCAGCAGCCGTCTGCGGCGGGGAGCGAGGAACTCTTTCAGACGACTTTAATAATTCTTGAATGCGTGTTTAAAAGCATGCAAGCTGTCGACAGCACACGAGAAAATTAGTACCTTTAGTGGGTACCTTTTCGATTACATATTGATTTCCCTTTGGCCCTGTACAGAACCGGGTGTTTGCGAATTGTGGCGGATAAGCCGATTAGTGTGACGTCACAAATTTGTTGCGAAGCGCATATTTCTCATGGGCACGTTACACGGAGGACAGCCCTATTTTCGCCGTAAATCAAGGAGACAAAATTCACTGACAAAACAAGCTATTAAACTAACAACCATCTACATCTACATCTAAATCTACATGATTACTCTGCAGTTCACATTTAAGGGCATGGCAGAGGGTTCATCGAACCACAATCATACTATCTCTCTACCATTCTACTCCCGAACAGCGCGCGGGGAAACCGAACACCTAAACCTTTATGTTCGAGCTCTGATTTCTCTTATTTTATTTTGATGATCATTCCTACCTATGTAGGTTGGGCTCAACAAAATATTTTCGCATTCGGAAGAGAAAGTTGGTGACTGAAATTTCGTAAATAGATCTCGCTGCGACGAAAAACGTCTTTGGTTTAATGACTTCCATCCCAACTCGCGTATCATATCTGCCACACTCTCTCCCCTATTACGTAATAATACAAAACGCGCTGCCCTTTTTTTTTTTGCACCCTTTCGATGTCCTCCGTCGATTCCACCTGGTAAGGATCCCACACCGCGCAGCAATATTCTAACAGAAGACGAACGAGTGTAGTGTAAGCTGTCTCTTTAGTGAACTTGTTGCATCTTCTAAGTGTCCTGCCAATGAAACGCAACCTTTGGCTCGCCTTCCCCACAATATTATCTATGTGGTCTTTCCAACTGAAGTTGTTCGTAATTTTAACACCCAGGTACTTAGTTGAATTGACAGCCTTGAGAATTGTACTATTTATCGAGTAATCGAATTCCAACGGATTTCTTTTGGAACTCATGTGGATCACCTCACACTTTTCGTTATTTAGCGTCAACTGCCACCATATAGCAATCTTTTCTAAATCGCTTTCCAACTGATACTGGTCTTCGGATGACCTTACTAGACGGTAAGTTACATCATCATCTGCGAACAACCTAAGAGATCTGCTCAGATTGTCACCCAGGTCATTTATATAGATCAGGAACAGCAGAGGTCCCAGGACGCTTCCCTGGGGAACACCTGATATCACTTCAGTTTTACTCGATGATTTGCCGTCTATTACTACGAACTGCGACCTTTCTGACAGGAAATCACGAATCCAGTCGCACAACTGAGACGATACCCCATAGGCCCGCAGCTTGATTAGAAGTCGCTTGTGAGGAACGGTGTCAAAAGCTTTCCGGAAATCTAGAAATACCTAGTGGATTGCACCAGTGCTTCGCTCTAACAGCGAACATGCGCCTCCCATCTAGCATCGGTGCGTCAACGAGGAAACGAGCAGGAGCAGAATTCAATTTACCACCCGCGGGGGGTAGCGCATACTAACAGTTGAAACGGAACTTGTTGTCTCGTTCCATATTTTTCCAATAAATTCCGGCACAGGACAACTATAGCCAGAGTGTTTTGACCCTGCAGAAGCGAATTCCGTGGATGACAAACAGAAGAGAATGGACCAAGTGGTGTTTCTTTATTTATTTATTCATTTTATTTCATGTGTGCCACATTTCCTTGTATCCTTTACCTTATGCGACCTTGAACTGTATGAATGACATAGTATGTGATATCGCAGAAGGCTCTGGTCAGAGGAAGTAGCACTACATGTTTAGAGTCGTTCTGTGGTAGGATAGTACCAACCCAATAAACGTGAACAAGTTTGGCAAAGATGGTTGGCAAGTCAGGTCAGATAGATCATGAAGGCCGGAGGATTGGCTCTGTTAGGTTGGCGAACCATCCCCTCCATCACCTTTTGAACGAAGAACGGTTAGGCACGGTGTCCGGTCGAGCACTTGTTCCTGGGTCGCGGCGCTGGACAGAAATGGAGACGCAGCTCTCGTTTTGGTAATGTTAACAAAGGTATTAGACTATTTGAAATCTGCTCGGTAATGAAGTCCAGAAGCCTGCCGGTTTAGCCGAGCGGTTCTGAGCGCTTCAGTCTGGAACCGTGCGACTGCTACGGTCACAGGTTAGAATCCTTCCTGCCTCGGGCATGGACGTGTGTGCTGTCCTTAGGTTAGTTAGGTTTAAGTAGTTCTAAGTTGTAGGGGACTGATGACCTCAGATGTTAAGTCCCATAGTGCTCAGAGCCATTTGAAACATTTTTTGGATGAAGTCCAAATGTTGTAATCCGGTGCAAGGTTATCACTAAACCCCATAAGGGAATTTATTTTCCTAATTTACTCGAATTTCAGTAGAACTTTGCGTTTGTGCATTGGTTGGCCACGCACCATGGGCCTTAAGCTGTCGGTCATATTTTTTGCTCTATGCTTAATGGAAAGTCACTCATTCAATGTATTTTAATCTGCTCTTTCATTTACAGTAACATTTCGGGGGATTTTTACTCATTTTTCTTATGTTCCTTTTGTAAACTTGCTTTCGCGCCACGTGGTCGGTTAGAGCAACCGCCATATTGATAAACTGTAGTTTCTGTCTGAAAATGTATTGTACACGATGAATAATCATACGATAGTGGGAAAGTGTAGAATAGGGAAGAAATAATCTTGTGTGTCCGTATTTTTCTGTATTTCTGTTGTATACCAAAAATTGGCCACGTGTGTTGAATAGCATTGAAGTGATGTTTCTTGTGCTCCCCCATAACTATCTGATTTGTTGGCGATGTTGTGCGATAAGTAAAATACATTGTTTATAGTCACGCCACTAGGAAAAGTATTGGATTTTAATGCCCATTGATTTGATAAAGACTTGCGAAACACTCTTCCACCCTGACTTAGTTTTGCTTGTAGTCTCTTTGCTGAACTTGTTCTGAGTCACTTATAGCAATTGAATGTAATAAGCATGGGTTTAGGTATAATTGTGTGTCTGTATATAATTACAGGTCTGCTTCCCCTGTCCCATACCATAATTACGTGGCGAAACTGAGCCACGTTAACTAGAGAGACCAGTTTTGATTATGTATATTGGAAAAACTGAATAAATATCAATTAATCTCTATCCTCGACTGATTATTTGCTCCCTCCATCATGAAGAATGGGTGAAAGTCAGTACTAAAGTCGAATTCTGGGTCATGAAAGTAAATAAAAGCTATATACTGCCTATTTACGCCCTGTATAGGTGCCTTTTGCAGTGGTTAAAAAAATTTGCGTTATACATCGCGTTCAAATTTTTATCGGTTGGCTAAAACCTTCCGCTAGAAATTATTAATAGCCGGCTATAACTCACAGGGACCAGTAATTTCGTGACCACACGAATTTAAGAAACCATTTACTACAGACGGTAGCTTGCGGGAGTGGTAGGACATGACAAAGCGACGGTAATCCTCCTACTTGGGTAGAGTTTTACCACCACCAGTACTGGAAGGATACGTTGCACAGTATACGAATCTATCCAAAGTCTGAACGATCAGCACTAAACGCCTTGAACAAGCAAACTGAGCACATCCACCTATAACCAATGGCGCAACAGAAAGGATGCCACAACGACATAAACTTATTATGACCTCACGTCTTACGTGCACCAGCCAACAATACACATCACCCGAATACCAGCGGCCAGTAATTCCAGCAAGCTCGCCATTGGTCGACGCCACAAACCAAAACTGCCAAAACCACGTTGGCTGACCACAGCCCGTAATAACAAGCTACCAGCAACCACACAACTTCGACGAGCACGCTAATAATAATGGAACCCCCACAACAGAGCAGGCACATGTTCCGCAAGGAGCTAACGAAAGTATCTTCGCTGATCGCCAGCCGTAGTAATACAACACAATAGAGAATACATTCCCAACGAACTATCAGAACTATCCTAGCTATTCGCCAGTCGTAGTAACGGAGCACTCATTAGAAAGTAGACACAGTTCCGCAACGAGCGATCAGAACCACCTTAGCTGGTCGCCACTCGTAGTTACGGGACAATTACCACAGAGTGGACAAAATTCCGCTACCCAACGTGGTGAAGTGTCCCGAGTCCCAATGGCAGACCTAAGTGTGGCTTCGAAAGCCTACAACGCACTACGACCATGTACCAGCCAGATCTGCCCTCTCCGCAAGCAGGCCCAACGCACGTTTCCCTCGCCTCGGTCCGCATGCCGCAGCTCGCCAACGCTTGCGAGAATGGATCTTGCCGTTGGTGGGGAGGCGTGTGTGCCTCAACGATACAGATGGCCGTACCGTAGGTGCAACCACAAAGGAGGGGTATCTGTTGAGAGGCCAGACAAACGTGTGGTTCATGAAGAGGGGCAGCAGCCTTTTCAGTAGTTGCAGGGGCAACAGTCTGGATGATTGACTGATCTGGCCTTGTAACACTAACCAGAACGGCCTTGCTGTGCTGGTACTGCGAGCGCTGAAAGCAAGGGGAAACTACAGCCGTAATTTTTCCCGAGGGCATGCAGCTTTACTGTATGGTTAAATGATGATGGCGTCCTCTTGGGTAAAATATTCCGGAGGCAAAATAGTCCCCCATTCGGATCTCCGGGCGGGGACTACTCAAGAGGACTTTGTTATCAGGAGAAAGAAAAGTGGCATTCTATGGGTCGGAGCGTAGAATGCCAGATCCCTTAATCGGGCAGGTAGGTTAGAAAATTTAAAAAGGGAATGAATAGGTTAAAGTTAGATATAGTGGGAATTAGTGAAGTTCGGTGGCAGGAGGAACAAGATTTTTGGTCAGGTGAATACAGGGTTATAAATACAAAATCAAATAGGGGTAATGGAGGAGTAGGTTTAATAGTGAATAAAAAAAAATAGGAGTGCGAGTAAGCTACTACGAACAGCAAAATGAACGTATGTAGACTGGAAATGGCAAGGAAAGCGTTTCTGAAGAAGAGAAATTTGTTTACATCGAGTATAGATTTGTGTCAGGAAGTCGTTTCTGAAAGTATAGACTGGAGTGTAGTCATGTATGGAAGTGAAACATGGACGATAAACAGTTTGGACAAGAAGATAATAGAAGCTTTCGAAATTTGGTGCTACTTAAGAATGCTGAAGATTAGATGGTTCAAATGGCCTTTAGCACTATGGGACTTAACTTCTAAGGTCATCAGTCCCCTAGAACTTAGAACTACTTAAACCTAACTAACCAAAGGACGTCACACACATCCATGCCTGAGGCAGGATTCGAACCTGCGACCGTAGCGGTCGCGCAGTTCCAGACTGTTGCGCCTAGAATCACTCATCCACCCCGGCCGGCGCTGAAGATTAGATGGTAGATCACATAACTAATGAGGATGTATTGAATAGAATTGGGGAGAAGATGAATTTGTGGCACAACTTGACAAGAAGAAGGGACCGGTTGGTAGGACATGTTCCGAGGCATCAAGGGATCACAAATATAGCATTGGAGGGCAGCGTGGAGGGTGAAAATCATAGAGGGAGACGGAGAGATGAATACACTAAGCAGATTCAGAAGGATGTAGGTTGCAGTAGATACTGGGAGATGAAGAAGCTTGCACAGGATAGAGTAGCATGGAGAGCTGCATCAAACAAGTCTCAGGACTGAAGACCACAACAACAACAACCGGAATCCACTATTACGGGATCTTACTGTTATTAATCCTACAATGACAGAAAATGTATAGGCCTACTAATAATTTGTTAAGGCTGTACTGGGGTTCAATAAAATTGAAATCATGTCAAAACGGTTATCAGCTGCAAAAGGTACCACAGCTTGTATGAAATGAGGACTGGTACGCAGAAGAGCTAAATGCTACAAACAAACCGATATGCCAGTTGCGTTGAGAATTAAATTTTGTTGTACTACTAGTAAACCGTAAGACTTCATAATACCAGGTTCCAGTGGAAGATGCAATTCTCGTTAGTACGTACACATTCAGTTGTGAGATAACACGTTTAGAAATGCATTTTGTCTGCTGAGTTAAGCGACCGAGCGAGCTCAGGCCTACCTTCGTGATGTACGCGGCCTCTCTTTCTCGTGGGACTCGGCTTGAGCAGTGTGACGTTCCCGACACAGTGTGTAAGTAGGCTGTTTAGGTTTTTATGTTGGCAACGCCACGTAGCGCTCTGTATGAAAATCACTGACTGTGCTGTGTGCAGTCTGTGGCTTGTTGGACTCATTGTTGGAATATTCGTTTGTGTAGTATTGGGCCGTTGGATGTGAACAGCGCATAGCGTTGCGCAGTTGGAGGTGAGCCGCCAACAGTGGTGGATGTGGGGAGAGAGATGCCGGAGTTTTGAGCGAGATTTGTTTAATTGGATGTCACAAAATTTTATATATATATATATATATATATATATATATATATATATATATATATATAATGACTTTTGAACGCTATTAAGGTAAATACATTGTTTTTTCTATACCAAAATCTTTCATTTGCTAACTATGCCTATCAGTAGTTAGTGGCTTCAGTAGTTAGAATCTTTTATTTAGCTGGCTGTATTGACGCTCGCAGTATTGCAGTAGTTCGAGCAACGAAGATTTTTGTGAGGTAAGTGATTCGTGAAAGGCATATGTTGGTGTTAGTCAGGGCTATTCTTTTGTAGGGATTATTGAAAGTCAGACTGCGTTGCGCTAAAAAATATTGTATGTCAGTTTAGTGATGATTAGAATAAGTAAAGAGAGAACTGTCTGAGTACGTTCAGTTTTACTCAGCAATCTTTGCATCAAATAACGTAGAAGTTTACCAGCACAGTCATTCATAATTTTCCAATGGAATGTCACAAGTACGCTAAGAGTCGATGTAGCGGGAGCTCAAATGACCGCAGCTGACCAACAAATCGACACACTATCATGCACTCATCTGTTCGTGATAATAGTGGGGCAAATCCTTTGCACTGCGCTGTGAATGACTGAGCAAAATGAGGTTTCGTTACCTCTGTTGGCTTTAGGGCATAGAACAGATTTTCTGTACTCAACCATAAGTGTATGAGTGGAAAGCTGCAGCAGAATGTTGTTGTTATATGCTCTGCCTAGTGATACGGGACTAAGCCCTGGCGAGTATTAACATCTAAATTGAGCTATGGCTAGCGCTGGTAGAAATAAAGGTTTAGTCCGGATAGTTGTAAATCATAACAACTGAGTGAATTTAATGCCTTGCCTTAAGTGATACTATAGTTATTGAGACTAAGCAGTTGCAAAGATAACTCTAGGTGGGCCATAGTTTGGGTATAACGAAATCAGAGCCACTACACTGGCAGTCCTAGAAGTTACTGTCGCTAACTTGAGGATGCGTGATGTAGATTTTGTGTGTAACTGTCTTAAAAACCTTCTCTGTGGTGTGTGTGTCAATCATGTGAAATCTGATGCCCTTGAATAGTGAAGTCTGGTATTTTGGTGTTCACTTACTGAAAGATGTTTTTGAACATGGCGCAGATGATAGTAAGTTTTAAGAGGGTTTTATAATCATACCAAAAGAACCTGTTTTAGTATATAATTGTTAAAACTTACTCAGTGTCGATTTTACGTGAGACTTATAACATTAAGTAGCTTGGACTTCCAGTGTTTTCTCGAGTAACTGCCCATTCATTCAATTTTTAAGTCTGGTTCTTTTGCGGTTTTACTGTTGAATTCCTTTAAAGGGACAGATTTATGGGCTACATGCACAAATTTGTGGGCCGTGATTAGTTTTGGAAATTTGGAAATTTGTGGTAAGGTCTTATGCGACCAAACTGCCCAAGTCACTGGTCCCAAAGCCTACATACTACTTAATCTAACTTAAGGCAACATAGGCTATGGACAACACACATACCCGTGCCCAAGGGAGGACTCGAACCTCCTACGGGGGGAGCCGCACCGACCTTGACAAGGCGCCTTAGACCGCGCGGCGTGAACAGTTACTCAGGTTTCTATTACAGATCGGTGTTCTGTCCCGACTTGCTTCCCCCATATGGAGCCTCACAAAGAAACGTCGTATGCCGCAGTGGCGCGGACTTCCGGTGCATGGTGTTTCGTCTCCCTTCATCAGCACATCGATGGGCCTAGATGCAAGGCTCGGTGTTCTGTGGAATTGGAATTTCGAAAGCATATGTATAAAGGAGCCAGGTTAATAGCAGAAATTTGAATCAGTACGATCTATCCTCGATTAAAAGCCCAGCGCTCCACTCCCCTCTTCCCTTGCTGTTAAGTGGTGGCATAAGAGAAAAAAAAAGCCAGTTTGCGATTTAAATGAGTGTGTGATGGTAAGTATGTAATCACGTAAAGCCCATTGTTCTTTTAAAATGTTCTATAGTTAATGCCCATTATTTATATGTTTCCCTACTCCGTCTGATGCTCCATCGATAACAAGGCAAGTACGAAAGTCGTACTTACAGTCTACAACACACTCACATTCTTCTTCGCCATACAACCTGTCCTTTTCAGGTTTTCAAAATCTGAGAAACAAAAAATATAGAGAAGAGATATTTTTGACTTTTGTGAATTCAGAATTATATGGCAGTGAATAATTGGTATCAAACAAAAAGCAAGAAGTACATGTTCAGAGTGCAGTGGATGTTCCTTCTTCCTTCATTCACAGAACAGAGGTGAGATCTCTAAGACATGTGAAAAAGCAAACGAAATCATAAATGATGATATCAGAAATGTTGATATTGTTGTGGGCTTCAGTCCAAAGACTGGTTTGATGTAATTCCCCACGCTAGTCTACCCTGTACAGGCCTCTCCATCTCTGAATACCTACTGCAACCTACAGGCATCTGAACCCATTTACTATATTCTTGCTTTCGATCTATAATTTGTATCACCACATTTCTTCCTTTATCAAATTCATGGTTCCTAGATGGCCCAAGAATTGGCCTATCTTTTAGTTAAGTTGTGCCATAAATTAATTTTTTCTCAAAATTCGATTCACTATCTCATTTAGGATAAAAGGGAAATCATAAAAAAATACGAGGAGGTGGATTAAAAATCGGCGGAAAATATACCTCGAAAGACTACACGTAAAAATAATGAAATAAAAACAATATCGAAAGCGAAACCCTCGAGGAAGGAGACAAATGTGGGACCAGTAACAGACAGATGTGAAGGCAATATCCAGAGTACCACAGGGAAGTTTAATAGGACCGTTGCCGTTTACAATACGAGGTGCATTCAAGTTCTGAGGCCTCCGATTTTTTTTCTCCGGGCTGGAAAGAGATAGAAACTTGCGCATTGTTTTAAAATGAGGCCGCGTTCATTGTCAATACGTCCCAGAGATGGCAGCACCGTACGGCAGATGGAATTTTACCGCCAGCGGCGAGAATGACAACTGTTTTAAATACTTAAAATGGCGACGTTTTCCTTACTTGAACAGCGGGCAATCATTCGTTTTCTGAATTTTCGTGGTGTGAAACCAATTGAAATTCATCGACAGTTGAAGAAGACATGTGGTGATGGAGTTATGGATGTGTCGAAAGTGCGTTCGTGGGTGCGACAGTTTAATGAAGGCACAACATCGTGTGACAACAAACTGAAACAACCTCAGGCTCGCACAAGCTGGTCTGACGACATGATCGAGAAAGTGGAGAGAATTGTTTTGGGGGATCGCCGAATTACTGTTGAACAGATCGCCTTCAGAGTTGGCATTTCTGTGTGTTCTGTGCACACAATCCTGCATGACGACCTGAAAATGCGAAAAGTGTCATCCTGGTGGGTGCCACGAATGCTGACGGACGACCACATGGCTGCCCGTGTGGCATGGTGCCAAGCAATGTTGACGCGCAGCGACAGCATGAATGGGACTTTCTTTTCGTCGGTTGTAACAATGGATGAGACGTGGATGCCATTTTTCAATCCAGAAACAAAGCGCCAGTCAGCTCAATGGAAGCACACACATTCACCGCCACCAAAAATATTTCGGGTAACCGCCAGTGCTGAAAAAATGATGGTGTCCATGTTCTGGGACAGCGAGGGCGTAATCCTTACCCATTACGTTCCAAAGTGCACTACGGTAACAGGTGCATCCTACGAAAATGTTTTGAAGAACAAATTCCTTCCTGCACTGCAACATAAACGTCCGAGAAGGGCTGCGCATGTGCTATTTCACCAAGACAACGCACCCGCACATCGAACTAACGTTACGCAACAATTTCTTCGTGATAACAACTTTGAAGTGATTCCTCATGCTCCCTACTCACCTGAAAGGGGGGGGGGGGGCACAGCCGATTTCCTTCCCAATCCTTCCGTAACCCGAGCTTGCGCTCCGTCTCTAATGACCTCGTTGTCGATAGCACGTTAAACACTATCCACCACCACCACCACCTACTCACCTGACCTGGCTCCTAGTGACTTTTGGCTTTTTCCAACAATGAAAGACACTCTCTGTGGCCGCACATTCACCAGACGTGCTGCTATTGCCTCAGCGATTTTCCAGTGGTGAAAACAGACTCCTAAAGAAGCCTTCGCCGCTGCCATGGAATCATGGCGTCAGCGTTGTGAAAAATGTGTACGTCTGCAGGGCGATTACGTCGAGAAGTAACGCCAGTTTCATCGATTTCGGGTGAGTAGTTAATTACAAAAAAAAATCGGAGGCCTTAGAACTTTAATGCACCTCATATATATAAGTGATCTAGCAGAAAGTGTCAAATGCTCTTTACGGCTATTCGCAGATGTAATTGTCTATTCCAAAGTAGCAACGCCAGAATGTAGTAAGAATTTGCAGAACGACCTGCAGAGAATTGATGAATGTTGCAGTTTCTGGCTGTTGACCCTGAAAAAATGTAGTATATTGCGCATACATAGAAAAAGAAATTCACTACTGCACAGCTTCACTATTGATGACAAACAGCTGGAGACAGCGTCTGCCGTAAAAATCTAGGCGTAACTATCCAGAGCAACCTTAAGTGGAATGACCACATAAAACAGATAGTGGGAAAAGCAGATTCCAGACTGAGATTCATCAGAAGAATCTTAAGGAAATATAACTCATCCGCGAAAGAAATGGCGTATAAGGCATTTGTTTGCCCGATTCTTGAGTATTGTTTATCTATCTGGGATCGCTGTCAGGTTGGACTGATAGAGGAGATAGAGAAGGTCCAAGGAAGAGCGGTGCGTTTCGTCACGGTATAGTGTAGCTGGTGAAAGAGCGTTTCGGAGATGCTAAACAAACTCTACTGGCAGACCTTAAAAGAGAAGCCTTGTGCATCACAGATTTGCTATGGAAATTTCGGGAAAGCATTTTTCAGGAGGTGTCTGACAACATATTAGTTCCCTCCCCATACATCTCGCGTACTGACCACAATGAGAAAATTCGAGAAATTAGAGCCAATGCAGAGGCTTACCGACAATCAATCCTACCACGTAGTATTCGCGAGTGGAACAGGGTTGGAGGGATCAGATGGTGGTACCGAAAGTATCCTCCACCACGCATTAGGTGGCTTGCTGAGTATGACGTAGATGTAGATTGTATGACACATATTTCAGGAGGTATGATGTCATATAGATGCGTGAAACACTAACTTTTGGTTAAAATGGAGTCTAAATTAGCCAGACTATAGTTATTAGTTACATGTTGCATAGATCACTTGAACGATTATTTTATCGAAATGATGTGAAACGAGTCAGTTTACAGGATATTGGCAGGGTATATGTACATGATTTATGTTAACATCAATGAAATGAACACGTTATCGTCTTATTCTGACACATTTATTCATGCAATTACACTTAAAAAAATATTTTTAAAAAACGTTTTACTGTCATCAGTTTTTAAGTAGAAAGTCGTCAATGGAATAGGAGTTGGAAACATTTTGTAAATTTGTGGTAAGTTCTTATGGGACCAAACTGCTGAGATCATCGGTCCCTAAGCTTAACATTACGTGATCTAACTCACGCTAAGGAAAACACACACACCCATGCCCGACGGAGGACTCGAACCTCCCACGCGAGGAGCCGCACGGACCGTGACAAGGCGCTCAGACCGCACAGCTACCCCGGCGGGTGAATAGGAGTTGTCCAGAAGAAATGATGTTACAGTAGATTTATAACTTGGGTTTCATAATGACAGCACTTAGCGGCTTCTAACGAACTGTAAACATAATTTCAGACCCCTCCTAAATTCTTTTTCGCATTCATACTTACAGTCAACTACTTAACACTTTAACTCATCTGGGAAATAATTAGACCCTTCAAGCTGTTTTATACACGGGTGTTCGGTTCTTTAAAGAGTCGCGGGTTCACTGGTAAATAGCCTAAAACGCGAAGTGAAGAAGAAGGAGTGAGTCCAGACACGCAAATGACTGGCAGTTGGCCTCAGACTGTGATGAGTAGGCTGTTCCTGATTCCAATGTCTCAGTTCCGGCAGCCGGACTTCTGAAAGCACCGCTGAATGAAGACGGCTCTGTTCTCTCTCACAGAACAAGTTTCAAGTCCGAAGGAACCTTATCAGCAGAAGATAAGACCCGCTAACAGATGCAGAGTTCAGTTTCCGAGATAAGAAAGTGCAAATCACAGTAAGTCTCCAGATGTTTGAAGCTAACTTTGCAACGTGAAATACGGCGCACAGTCATAAGCAAAGATGGAGAAAGATGATTGAGTGTTGTGGTTCTTTTATGATGTAAATAATGTTTCAAATAATTTACGGAAAAAAGGTGGAATTCTCAAATAAAAAAATGGTTCAAATGGCTCTGAGCACTATGGGACTTAACATCTATGGTCATCAGTCCCCTAGAACTTATGGTCATCAGTCCCCTAGAACTTAGAACTACTTAAACCTAACTAACCTAAGGACAGCACACAACACCCAGTCATCACGAGGCAGAGAAAATCCCTGACCCCGCCGGGAATCGAACCCGGGAACCCGGGCGTGGGAAGCGAGAACGCTACCGCACGACCACGAGCTGCGGACAATTCTCAAATAGACACTCAGATAAATGCACCTATTATCTCACAGCAATTTATATACAAATTTGCGTAACTTTCTTCATTTTTACACAACACTCATTGCCCAGCTGGTGCCCAATTATTTAAGGGAAAGTTGTGTGATTTCTGCAGCGGGTAATCGTACGCATTAAATATTCTAAGCCCGTGGTATTTAAACTGTGGAATTCCTGAGTGTGGTGTCACTGCCAGACACCACACTTGCTGGGTGGTAGCCTTTAAATCGGCAGCGGGCCGTTTTTTTTTTTTTATCTCATCCGTTAGTATACGTCGGACCCGCGTGTCGCCACTATCTGTGATTGCAGACCGAGCGCCGCCAAACGGCAGGTCTAGTCTAGACAGACTTCGTAGCACTCGCCCCAGTTGTCCAGCCGACTTTTCTAGCGATGGTTCACTGACTACATACGCTCTCATTTGCAGAGACGACAGTTTAGCATAGTCTTCAGCTACGTCATTTGCTACGACCTAGCAAGGCGCCATATTCAGTTACTATGTCTTCTGAACAGATAATATTGTGACTCATGTACCGTCAACAGCGACGTTCATCGTTAATGGATTAAAGTTAAGTATCAAACTAATTACGTCCGCTTTCTGAATTCTAATTCCTTGTCATGTTCCAGACCTCACGTCAGTGTAGTTCTTCCCTCCTCACGCCAGCCTGCGTGAGCTAAAACGCGTGCATTTCGGCCTTCACTAGTAACACGGTGTTGGCTCTTCTGCCAACACAACACTGTGAGTGAGGTAAGGAAAACTGGCGAGTATCTTATTTTCAACAGACAGAAAATAAGAAGATAAGATTACAAAAAAAATGTTCAAATGTGTGTGAAATCTTATGGGACTTAACTGCTAAGGTCATCAGTCCCTAAGGTTACACACACACCCATGCCCGAGGGAGGACTCGAACCTCCGACGGGATCAGCCGAAGCTTACTTCTCTTTTACCTGAATATATTATTAAAACTTGTATTAAACTGTATTCGCTTTGTTGCCCTTCGTGACAAGCCTGGATATCGATCAGACGAGCTATACAACAGGTGAGAATCAACAGGGAGACATTGCGACTAACTGTCTAATTGTTGTTGAAGATCTGCATCTCTTCCCATACAAAATTCAAACCCATCAGCCATTAAACCCAAGGGCCACGGAAGAGCGTTTGTGTTTCGTCAACGCTATTGTCCACAGAATTGACGAATAGGACTTCGATGTGAATACGGTTTGGCTTAGCGACGAAGCCCACTTTCATTTGGATGGTTCCTCAATAAGAAAAATTGGCGCATTTGGGGGACTGAGAATCAGCATTCGCGATCGAGAAGTCTCTTCACCCTCAACAGGTGACTGTGTCATGTGCAGTGTCCAGTCCGGACGGTACGTGAAGGTTTTGGAAGATGATTTCATCCCCATTATCGGGAGTGACCTTGATTTCGGCAAGATGTGGTTCATGCAAGACGGAGCCCGACCCCATCGAAGTAGAAGAGTGTTTGATGTCCTGGAGGAACACTTTCGGGACCGCATTCTGGCTCTGGGGTACCCAGAGCCCATTTGAGTGGGCCTCGATTCGCCGCCATATACTCAGGATCCGAACACATGCGACTCCTTTTTGCGGGGCTATATTAAAAAGAAGGTGTACACAAATAACCCCAAAAGCATTGCCGAGCTGTAAACAGCCATTCAGAAGGCCACCAACAGCGTCGATGTTCCGATGCTTCAGCGGGTGATGCGGAATGCTTTTGGTGGATTATGACTGCAATGTAAGTTCTAATGGCAAAAATATATTTTTTATGTTGTATGATAACAGTTTAAAAATTTTATTTGTACTGTGAAACCTTGCTTCTTGTCAATTTTCATGATTCAAGGTCAACGGGAAGTACCATATAGGTTTTGATGTGTGAGTTTGTTAGTATCGAAATATGTGACATAAAAAGGCCGTATCTTTTTGACTTAGAAACATAAATTTTTTTCACCTACAAGGGACTGTACGCCTCAGTATACGACATAAATTTCAACTTGATACGTAAACCTGTTCCTGAGAAAAAGGTTTCTTAACAGTAAGACCGACAGACGAACAAAAAAGTGACCCCTTGCGTTTTTACCGACCGGGATACGGAACCGCAAATATTGAATACAGTGAGCCGGAATCTGTAGATGTTTTAATGATTGATGGATTCTTTTTACTGCATATCTTAAAAGACATTCCACTAACCTTCGCGGATCTCTTGAAGAAAATTTTATACCTTTTGTGGCCGGCCGGTGTGGCCGTGCGGTTCTAAGCGTGTCTGTTTGGAACCGCGTGACCGCTACGTCGCAGGTTCGATTCCTGCCTCGGGCATGGATGTGTGTGATGTCCTTAGGTTAGTTAGGTTTAAGTAGTTCTAAGTTCTAGGGGACTGATGACCTCAGTAGTTAAGTCCCATAGTGCTCAGAGCCATTTGAACCATTTTTATACCTTTTGTGTAAACATCATGTTTTAGGGATCGATCTGGTATTTGACAGATGGTTCTGTGCGCGTATGAAGGACATGGAACATAGTGTGCCAAAGCATAACACCACTAGGCTTTGAGATCTCAGAACCACAACAAGTTAGATATTCTGATTTCAGCAAAGAATTACAAAAAATTAAAGAACATCTGGTTGAATTTTTAATTAATAATAATGCGTCACAACCAAACAGGGCGCAGACCGTTGCGAACGACACCAACCGTATTAATCACGACATGTGCGATGAAGACTGGGATGAAGATGGTACTGTTAATTAGACAATGAATGAAAATCTAACTTATCAACAGGACTAGGAGACAGATTTTTTACCATTGTTGTCAAATTAATGACAGACGTCGAGTACGTGTTCGATATTCTGACACGAAAATTTTAACTGTAATGCTTCGCAGTCTGGAATTTGTAAACAGTTCCATAAAGATTTGGATGGATGTTGGTGTTGATGTTTCGTGACCTTGTGAAACATTGTGATCGTGTCTAACAAAACCTTAGCTACTTTTCACGCTATGACGAGCTACGATTACAATCCAGCAATCTATCTCAAGAGAAGGAAAGGCCACTGACAATGCTGGAAAATTCTTCACGCTACCTAAAGGGTTTCACTGATTGAGGCAGATACACTTCTGGCACCGGGAATGTATTGAACGTCTTATAAAAACTCACGTGCCGAATACACAACTAAAAAAAAATTAATGATGTGTATTCGGCAACATTAAACAGTTTTAGAAGAAGATATACAATGGAAAGGGAACCCTTTTCTACAACTCTAAATCTAAATTTATTTAATTACGACTCCCGCAACCTACCACCATGTAAAACGGAACTGGAACAGAATTTATTGAGTATAAAATATATAGAGCTACACTTTACAAAATATCTAACGTATCATCCGTGGTTCTCCGGTAGCCAACTACCAGAAACAAGAGACATTATTTTAGACGAAGAATCAGCATCCACATGAGGTTGATATGACTTTTATTACAAGACTTTTATTAAGAAATGAATGGTTTTGACCAGCTATATTTGTTTTCCAGATCAAGACAGTGTTGTCCTTGACAGTGGCCAGGAGAGTAATTTTGATGATGGTAATGATGACGAGTCCAACAGTTTCTAAAAGCGTTTACATTTTTTCACTTTAAATCAACTGGTAATTTTCAAACTTTCCCAACTTCCTTTTGTCCATTTTATTTGAAAAATTCTTCCACAGTTTCGAGTGAGCTCTTTTATTAACCATCTCACAATTTGAGGGTTACACCTTATTCATTGGCCTGCAACAAGGACTTTCATACTCCTCAATGCGATTTTAAATGATTTTTCAGCACCGGAAAGTTCTCTAACATGTAATATGATGCACTAAATTTTCTGATATTGTTTTTTGAACAGTTTTCAGACGTAATGCTTTGTTACAGATCGGCAAAATTTTTCAACATTTTCGAAGCGACATCAGAATGGAAAGTGCTCAGATTTTCTTCTGAAAAGTGAATTTTTTGCATTAATTAATCCAAATTTATTAGTTAACAGGCTTTCATGCAGTTTATTTTGGTGCCATTTTATATTTTTTCTACAGGTGTATGAAAAACACGTTTTCGGTATCGTAGACCTACCATTCACCTATATTCTAAAAATCAAACGTATTGTCATAACACAGTTCGGTAAAATTTCTTGACGTTTTTGAAAATTCGGTCAAATTAGAGGCGCTTCGCAAAATTTCTGAAATTACATTTTGGTTACGGGTAATGGAATTTACGATTTTACGGATTTGGCTGTATTGCTGTAATTCAAAAATTTTTCTTTGTGGGCTCTCTTGCCATTAGTTTTGTAGCTGCCTGCACTTACTCTGCTTACTCCGACTGTATGCAATGGCATAACAGATATCTATCTTGTTCTACGAAACAGAAAACTGTTATCATCATATGGTTGTGATTGGAAAGTCTGTGCGTCACCTTTAGGCGTTGCGAGTGGTGAGCGCCTATCTGTTGCAAGGTTAACACTGAAAATCGAGATGGCTGTGCGTAATACATAGGTACAGTACAGCCGGTGCTAAATGTGAAGAGGCGAGTCGCGAAACTGCGGAATTCTACATCACTAGTCGAAAATCACCCTCACCAGTTCAGATAACTATGGCTGACGCCAAAAGAATTGTCTGTTCAAAACAAAATGGTGTTTGTAATCTAGGATCACCCTCTCCTTACCCTCCTAATGAAGTTGGCCCAGGCAGCAAATCCGCGTGACATTTCCGAAAGCAACACGGATCTATCCGAAGTGTGTTGGTATCCCTTTGTGTCGCCACAAGGGTGAGTTCCTTGCCTTTTCGTATAAATAATATTCTAAATTTCTTTTACTTCACCTCTATGGTCAAATTTTCTGTCATCAGACTACCGTTTTTGGTCTCTAATGAGCATCTTCAGAACTGTTTTATAAAAACATGTTCCAATATAAAACATATGAGAAGATGGTCATTATAGACTGAAACCGATAGGGTGATGACAAAAAATTTGTGACAGTATCCCTAAACTAAAGGAAATTTATTCTATACTCAGGTCACTGATTAATTCGCGACCATGTCGTAGGTTGTGTAAAGAATATTAACTGTCGCCTGTACGGCGTTTCGTCATGGCAGAACTGTCTGATGTTACTCCTCCTTTGCCGGAGTGGGTACCACTGCCTGAATGCCACTGTTGAGTTTACCCAAACCTAGGGGACTGCTTGGTTATGGCTTCGCACGAGCTAGTAACCGCGTGCTTGCAACAGGCCCTTCTCGAGTTCGATTCCCGGAGGGGTCGGGGATTTTCTCTGCCTCGTGATGACTGGGTGTTGTGTGATGTCCTTAGGTTAGTTAGGTTTAAGTAGTTCTAGGAGACTGATGACCATAGATGTTAAGTCCCATAGTGCTCAGAGCCATCCCATAGTGCTCAGAGCCATTTGAACCTTTTTTTTTTTTTTTTTTTTTTCCAACAGGCTAACAGGGTCACATCGTTGAAGGTAATAGCTTTCTTCGGCGGCTCTGGCCGGGCGAATAACCCAGGCAGTACAGTGGGACCCACAGGAAGAAAGTTTGCGTTTATACTGTTTCTTCATGAGTTTCAGTTCGCTTTCGCCTCAAGGTTACTGCGACATTAAAATGGCGGCTACAGGCATGGATATGGCAGTATTCTTCTCTTGTATTCCGTTTGTGTGTCTTTGATGTACCTGGTGATCAAAAAGTCAGTATAAATTTGAAAACTTAATAAACCACAGAATAATGTAGATAGAGAGGTAAAAATTGACACACATGCTTGGATAGACATGGGATTTTATTAGAACCACCCCATATTGCTAGATGCGTGAAAGATCTCTTGCACGCGTCGTTTGGTGATGATCGTGTGCTCAGCCGCCACTTTCGTCGTGCTTGGCTTCCCAGGTCCCCAGACCTCCGTCCGTGCGATTATTGGCTTTGGGGTTACCTGAAGTCGCAAGTGTATCGGAATCGACCGACATCTCTAGGGATACTGAAAGACAACATCCGACGCCAATGCCTCACCCTAACTCTGGACGTGCTTTACATTGCTGTTCACAACATTATTCCACGACTACAGCTATTGTTGAGGAATGATGGTGTACATATTGAGCATTTCCTGTAAAGAACATCATCTCTGCTTTGTCTTACTTTGTTATGCTAATTATTGCTATTCTGATCAAATGAAGCGCCATCTGTCGGATAGTTTTTGAATTTTTGTATTTTTTTGGTTCTAATAAAACCCCATGTCATTCCAAGCATGTGTGTCAATTTGTACCTCTCTATCTACATTATTCCACGATTTATTCAGTTTTCAAATTTATACTGACTTTTATGATCACCCGGTATATTGAGTTAACTAAAGAACAGTGTGCCTTACGTCGGTTTATTGTTCTACTCACGGATGATAATGAGGTTGATAGGTAGCGTGGCTGGCTCGGAGAGAACCGAGGGCGTCTGAGCCATCCACTCTCCCCTGGTGATGATCACCGGTCCACTGGGTGGCGCCGGGAGCCTCTCTCCTGCAACAGGCAATAGCAAGCAGCAGTCACCACAGGGGCGGGTTATGTGCAGCCTCTGCAGCATAATTTAATAGGTCATCCATCTGCAACCAGTCATTCGTTTGTGGTGACGATCCGCTGGCAGTTCAAGAGCCCTCTCCTGCAGCAAATAACAGCAAGCGCTGATCGCCGTGAAACTGGGCACGTGTGCGACCTCTACTGAATAATTTAACAGCCTCCCAGCCTGCGCCAGCCACTCCCTGCTGGCGATGAACTGCGGCATGTCGGAAGGGGGGCTCTTCTGCAACAAATAACAGCAAAACGCCAATCACCACGGCACTGGGAATGTGTGCAGTGTCAAAAGCATAATTCAACAGGCCACTCTGCAGCATCAGGCACTCCCTCCTAGAGATGATCCACCGTGTGGTGGGCTCTCTCACACAACGAGCAACAAAAAGAGCCAATCACAACAGCACCAGTGTGCGAGTTCTACACTATATACACTCCTGGAAATGGAAAAAAGAACACATTGACATCGGTGTGTCAGACCCACCATACTTGCTCCGGACACTGCGAGAGGGCTGTACAAGCAATGATCACACGCACGGCACAGCGGACACACCAGGAACCGCGGTGTTGGCCGTCGAATGGTGCTAGCTGCGCAGCATTTGTGCACCGCCGACGTCAGTGTCAGCCAGTTTGCCGTGGCATACGGAGCTCCATCGCAGTCTTTAACACTGGTAGCATGCCGCGACAGCGTGGACGTGAACCGTATGTGCAGTTGACGGACTTTGAGTGAGGGCGTATAGTGGGCATGCGGGAGGCCGGGTGGACGTACCACCGAATTGCTCAACACGTGGGGCGTGAGGTCTCCACAGTACATCGATGTTGTCGCCAGTGGTCGGCGGAAGGTGCACGTGCCCGTCGACCTGGGACCGGACCGCAGCGACGCACGGATGCACGCCAAGACCGTAAGATCCTAAGCAGTGCCGTAGGGGACCGCACCGCCACTTCCCAGCAAATTAGGGACACTGTTGCTCCTGGGGTATCGGCGAGGACCATTCGCAACCGTCTCCATGAAGCTGGGCTACGGTCCCGCACACCGTTAGGCCGTCTTCCGCTCACGCCCCAACATCGTGCAGCCCGCCTCCAGTGGTGTCGCGAAAGGCGTGAATGGAGGGACGAATGGAGACGTGTCGTCTTCAGCGATGAGAGTCGCTTCTGCCTTGGTGCCAATGATGGTCGTATGCGTGTTTGGTGCCGTGCAGGTGAGCGCCACAATCAGGACTGCATACGACCGAGGCACACAGGGCCAACACCCGGCATCATGGTGTGGGGAGCGATCTCCTACACTGGCCGTACACCACTGGTGATCGTCGAGGGGACACTGAATAGTGCACGGTACATCCAAACCGTCATCGAACCCATCGTTCTACCATTCCTAGACCGGCAAGGGAACTTGCTGTTCCAACAGGACAATGCACGTCCGCATGTATCCCGTGCCACCCAACGTGCTCTAGAAGGTGTAAGTCAACTACCCTGGCCAGCAAGATCTCCGGATCTGTCCCCCATTGAGCATGTTTGGGACTGGATGAAGCGTCGTCTCACGCGGTCTGCACGTCCAGCACGAACGCTGGTCCAACTGAGGCGCCAGGTGGAAATGGCATGGCAAGCCGTTCCACAGGACTACATCCAGAATCTCTACGATCGTCTCCATGGGAGAATAGCAGCCTGCATTGCTGCGAAAGGTGGATATACACTGTACTAGTGCCGACATTGTGCATGCTCTGTTGCCTGTGTCTATGTGCCTGTGGTTCTGACAGTGTGATCATGTGATGTATCTGACCCCAGGAATGTGTCAATAAAGTTTCCCCTTCCTGGGACAATGAATTCACGGTGTTCTTATTTCAATTTCCAGGAGTGTATTTCCTGCCTTTGCCAGCCACTCTTGGTGGTGATCTGCTGGACGCTGTGCGGCAGTGCAAGGCCTTCTGCAACAGACAAAAAAAAGCTCCAATTGCCATAGCATCAGGCTTGTGCATGGTCTCTACAGTATAATTGATCTTGGCTTCCTGTCTTCCCGCTGCACCAACCACTGCTTATAGTGACGCTGTGCAGTGCACTGGGCAGCAGTATGGGCCTCTCCTACAGCAAGCAACAGACATAGACAGGATGGATCATCACAGTGTCGTACTTGTGTGTGACCTCTTTAGTATAATTTAACAGTCTCCCCAGCTGCACCAACCATCTGGTTTGCACTTGATAGCAGCGCGAGGCTCTTTGCTGCGAAAGACAGCGACAAACTCCAGTCACTACAGCAGCCCTCTGTAATATAATAGGCTCATCAGATGCACATACCACTCCCTCCTGGTGATGATGCGCAGTGCACTGTGTGACAATGTGGGGTGCTCTTCGCAACAGGCAGTTACGAGTGTTGATCATCATAGTGCCAGGCTTGCGTGCTGCCTCCACAGTATAATTTAACATGGTCCCTGTGAATGTCAGACTCTCTTTCCTCATGACGATTAGTAGTGTAAACTCTCCCCTGCAGAAGCAACAACAATCTCCTGCCAATGCAGCAGCATGTTTGTGTGTGGCCTCTATAATTTAATAGGTTCCTTTGCTACACCCACCGTCCGCATCTCGTGGTCGTGCGGTAGCGTTCTCGCTTCCCACGCCCGGATTCCCGGGTTCGATTCCCGGCGGGGTCAGGGATTTTCTCTGCCTCGTGATGACTGGGTGTTGTGTGATGTCCTTAGGTTAGTTAGGTTTAAGTAGTTCTAAGTTCTAGGGGACTGATGACCATAGATGTTAAGTCCCATAGTGCTCAGAGCCATTTGAACCATTTTGCTACACCCACCACTCCTTCCTGACGATGATCTGCAGTGCGTGGTCTGATAGTGTAAGGCCTCTCAAGAGCCAACCAATACCGCACTGGGCTTTTGTGTATACTCTACAGTTATGACATAGCAGGCCAACCAGCTGTACAACTCGCCCCCTCCTGGTGGTTGTCCACATTGAGCTGGCTGGCAGCATGTAGACACCTCGAACATCATGTGGCCTTCTCAAGCTACAACCAACAGCAAGTGCTGATCACTCAGCGCCAACCTTATTATGGCCTCTGCAGTAGAATTTAAAATTCTCTCGGTGTACGCCAAGAAGTCCCTCCTTGCGATGATCCGGAGCGCTGTGGGAGGCAGTAGACAACTGAAAGGATGGGTCAGCACAGCGGAGCGCTTGTCTGGATACTCTACATTAAAATTTAGCAGGTTCTTTTGTTTTATGAGCCAGTCTCTCCTGTTGATGATCCGCAATGCACTGGATAGCAATGCAGTGTGCTCTCCTACAACAGCAGCAAGTGCCCATCAAGGCAGCGCCATGCTTATAAGTGACCTGCACAGTATATAACAGGTTCCACCCTCCCCCCCCTCCCACCAGCTACACCAGCCTTTCCTTCCTTGTGATGATCCACAGCGTTCCGGGCGGTATCACTGTGCCCCCTCCTGCAACAGCGAGTGCTGATCACTGCAGTACGAAGCTTAGGTGAAGCATCCGCAGTATAATTTAACACACTATTCGTCTGCGCCCGTCGCTACTTCCTGGTTACGATCCGCAGTGAGCTAAGGAGCAGCAGGTGGTCCTCTCCTGCAACAGGCAACAGCCCGCTTGCATCACCACAGCACTGTGATTGAGTGCGGCCTCTATAGTGTACTGTAACCCGGTGGCTACAAATAACTATATCGGAAAACAAAGCACTTTAATTGATGTTGTGCAACAAGTACTATTGTTAGTGTAGGCGCAGTAGAGAGTGCAGCTGATGCGCCATTAGCAACAGCAGTTTATGTTAATACGAGGTGTGTGAGAAAAGTAAGAGTAATAAGACTGATTTTTTGATCCACCTAAGGCTTTATTTTGTTCAAACAACAAAACTGTCCCCTTCATAGCATTTCTATTCTCCAGATATACACCAGCGGAGTCATTGTTCACAGTCTTGGTGACAGCGCTGAAGGACTTCAAGTGGAAGGGCCTTTAATATGTTGGTCTTTCCAATATTCACCAATTTCGAGGAAAGAAGAAAGTCACAAGCACCCATATCAGGTGAACAGGAGGTTGGGAAGGGGGCTGGGGGTGTGGGACGGCTGTGGAACACCAGGAAGTGGCTGTCTGACTTGGGGAGTCATGATGCAGCGCCCACTTGCGTACAGTCCCTGGTCTTACTCGAGTTACGCTTTTCCTGAGCCTTTCAAGGTTATGTTTGTAAAATACTTGGTTCACAGCTAGTCCTGAGGAACAGATTCGTTATGCACATACACTGCTGTCAAAAAAGCAAATCAGCATTGTCTGAATCTTTGATTTGATCACTCGAACTTTTCTCTGTCGAGGAGATGTCTCAGTGTGCCACTCCTCACTTTGCCACTTTGTCTCCGGATCGTACTCAAAAATCCAGGATTCATCACATGTGATCACACGACTGAACCATTCGAGGTCATTGGCACCCGCCTCAGGAAGATCAATGTACCCATTTCTCAGAGTGTCCTTCTCCTCAATTCTGAGGTTTTCGAGCATCATTTTGCCACAAACCTATAGCACACGCAAAACTTCGGTTAAAATTTGACGTATGAGGATATTGTTTAACAATTCAGCCAACATTCTTTTTGTTAGAAGTCGGACTGGTCTCCCAAGAGCACGCACACCATAACTTGTTCTCGGCCTTCCAAAAATGATTTCTGTCAGTGAAAAACCTGCGCTCTTAAAAATAAATGTTCCCCATAGGCCTGTGTCGACTTTTCAAAGGTCCCAGTCCCGGATTCCCCAAATTGAAGACGAAACTTGATGGCATGATGTTGCTTTAAATTACACTGTTTCATTTTCTTAAGACACAAGAAAAGCACTACTTCCTGTTGGCACTCTCAAAAATCATGTGATGACTGTACTGAGCTGAAACTCGGACTCAGCACCTAGAAGGGATGAACACACCGGTCTAGACAAGTAGAACAAAACAGCGTTGCCAGATTTCTCGCAGTGTTGTCAGTCATATTATTTTTCTCACACACCTCGTAAGCAGGATTCAGTTTTTGTACCAACGTGCTTCTGCGAAGAAGGAAATAGTTTCTGTGTATTTTACTGTGTTGACCAGTGTACACTTATGTTTTTTCACCTTTTGCGTAATTTTTATTGTTTTTTTGCTGTGTGAGCGGACTTCGGAGTAGCATAGCAGCACTGCACCCAGTGACTGCTTGGGCTAGTGTCATAGTACTTGCGGATAGGCGAAAAACTACGAGTAGTTAAACGTGGACAGGGACCAATTGGTCACTGTCCATAAACTGCTGTAAGTAGAGCTGGGCATGGGCGACAGGCTTCAAGCTACTGCTCCGAGCTGTGGTGGCTTTGTGGCAGCTGTGACCAATATTTTAGCACCTTTGGTGTCTATCGCTTCTGTTTGGATCTCATATGTTGCAGTGCCTTCCCATTCGTTCGTCCTCCACAGTCAACACCTAGCTGACAGTAAATGGCGAAGAATGGTGGGATTGCGAATCAATGGGCAGAAGGCGAAATTGGGTACAGGTTTGAAGTAGTTTTCACTGCTTGATGAGACAGCGTGGTACGCCTCGTCTGTTGAAACTGGGGCTAATCTTTCTGGTACGTCCGGACAAGCGCAGAGGGTGAGATCGCTTGTCTTTTGCAGCTGCAACGTTAGGCGGGTGGAGCTCCTTAGGGAAATAGTGGGCAGGTCGGGAAGGAAGGCCAGTGCCCACTTTGTTCGCTTTCCAGCGGGTCTGGGGGGGGGGGGGGGGGTAGGTACTTGAAAGGAGGCTCTACTGGGAGCGATTGGGCGCACTGGGTGTACTGGAAACAAATCGTAGTTCGTGTAGGCACGAAAGGCGCCTACCGTGTGAGTTTAGAGGGGATCCTCGGTTCCTGCAGACATCTGCTACTTTGGTGAAGACAGCTAGGCACGTTCATACGGTGAAATCAAAATTACCATTTTGCATATCAGGGCTGATAGTGGTGCTCTGCTTTGAATCCGGGTAGGAGGCTAAAACCAGATGCTCAGTCGATTCCGTAACGATGTGGGATGTTGGTTTCTCGATCTCCGCCATCGCGTGTGGAATTATAAGAGTCCCGTAATATGTCAGGCGTGCACTCCGCGCAGGAAGTGGCTACTAGAGCATCAGAGTTCAGGTTGCATACATATGTGAATGTTGTCGGATATCTCTATCCAACTTCCATAGTTCTGACAGGATACGTTCTGATTTCAGACAAGGGAGAATACAATATTCGTTAAGTAAAAATGGTAGTATTCGTAATGAAAGGTTGGAGAGAGAATTTGATAATATAGTACTAGTTAACTGCAGGAGGATCTACGGGAACTTCCCAGAGCCACCTTCACCGATAATCGATAACAAAGTACTACACAAATGACAATACCGATGGAATTCTAAATTTCGAAGAGAATGTACCGTATATAGTACAGTTAGGTTTTGGGAAGATGATGGAAATGTGTTTATACCTGTAAAAATACGATAACACATAGTGAGGTTTGTACAGATTTCGAACGCGTAATCATATGGGCGAAGATAAGCCTTAAAGATGGATCACACTGGGTCATCGAATGCTTTTATGAACTTCTGCTCGAGGAGCAGTACAGCTGGGACATTTCAGGGGAAACTTGGAGAGTATTGTCACTTTAGCTAGAACCTAGCCCAAATTCGAAAGTAGGATCGTCAGTGAAGTACAATTCTTAGCACTGAAACCACATTTATGAAAAACAGTACAGTACAGCCAGAAGAGAACTCAGAGTCTGGACAGGGAGTGATACTACTTTCACAGACATCGAAAATTCTAGAATATACCAATATTAGAAACTCAAGAAGTTTCGAGAACTTTCCAGAAACGATAAATACTAAATAACAAATAACTGCTGGCAGATAGGTTTAAACTGGCGATCTGTAGCACGCCAGACGCCGACGCTAACGGCTACAACACAAGACAACCAGCATAGCTGACAGCGTTGCTCACTCTCCTGGATAAAAAAGCGATCTGCTGTTTCAGATGTTCTCATTATAGCCGGCTACGTCAACCTGGATCTAGATCTTGTCAATGGTCTTATGCATGTCAGCACTGGCAGATCCTAGTGTTCTGGTCGTTTTATGACATCCTCTTTACTGTGATGAACATCGAAGGCAGACCCTCCAGTCAAAGCTTCACGATTAGTGGAACAAACACTGGTAGCAGTTACTTCTGTAAAATATCTGGGAGTATGCGTGCGGAACGATTTGAAGTGGAATGATCATATAACATTAATTGTTGGTAAGGCGGGTACCAGGTTGAGATTCATTGGGGGAGTCCTTAGAAAATGTAGTCCATCAACAAAGGAGGTGGCTTACAAAACACTCGTTCGACCTATACTTGAGTATTGCTCATCAGTGTGTGATCCGTACCAGATCGGGTTGACGGAGGAGATAGAGAAGATCCAAAGAAGAGCGGCGCGTTTCGTCACAGGGTTATTTGGTAACCGTGATAGCGTTACGGAGATGTTTAACAAACTCAAGTGCCAGACTCTGCAAGAGAGGCGCTCTGCATCGCGGTGTAGCTTGCTCGTCAGGTTTCGAGAGGGTGCGTTTCTGGATGAGGTATCGAATATATTGCTTCCCCCTACTTATACCTCCCGAGGAGATCACGAATGTAAAATTAGAGAGATTAGAGCGGGCACGGAGGCTTTCAGACAGTCGTTTTTCCCGCGAACCATACGCGACTGGAACAGGAAGGGGAGGTAATGACAGTGGCACGTAAAGTGCCCTCCGCCACACACCGTTGGGTAGCTTGCGGAGTATAAATGTAGATGTAGATGTAGATCTCCCAGAGGGTCTCCAGTTAACGACAAGGGACACACTGTTCCCATTTGTACCGGATGATACTCAGGATGACCACTTGAAACATCTCATAACCAGGACTGAAGAAGCAGTCAGCTGGCTCGCACATCGATCGTCGAGCCCCATGAGAAGTGGCAGACCAAATGGCCAATGGTTAAACACCGTATCAACACTGGGTATCATCCACCAACAGTCAGCGCTTGTATCAAGTGTCGCCGGCTGAATGATGAAGGGGAGCAGATACAGCAGGATGTTATCATTGAACCTTCAGAGAGTCCTTGGCGTTCTCCTGTGTTCCTCATGAACACAGACACAAGGCATTTCTGCGTCGAATACCGACTACTGAAAAAATTCCCAGACTGATGACCTCCTAGACTACATGAAAGGATCAAAGTATTTCTTAACTGTGCATGCTGTAGGCTTCTGACAAATCGCGCCTAACGAAGCGATCGGAAAAAGACTGTCTTAATAACGCCTGAAGGCCTCTGTGAGTTTCAAGTTATGCCGTTTAGACAACTGTCGACAACTGAAGTGAACGACGTGTCTTTGCTCTGTGGATGAGTTTATCTTTGACGACTGCAGGCATAAGTCCGAGTTGATCGAATCCATTAATCAGGGCGCGTTCGACTGGTGGCGGAGGTTGGTGCTAAAGATCGCCCAACTCTACTCCGAAAATCTCTATTACCTGCTGACGTATGTGGTCGACTTTAATGGTTGTTATCTCTTGCTTACTCTGTCCGGCAATTCTCTCTGCAATAAACTATTGTATGCGTCGAGTAGGCCGTTCGCCGGGTTCAGGTCTTTCAATTTGACGCCACTTCGGCGACTTGCACGTCGATGGGGATGAAACGATGATGATTAGGACAGCACAACACCCAGTCCTCTGAGCGGAGAAAATCTCCGACTCAGCGCGGCATCGAATCCGGGACCCTAGGACTGACATTCTGTCACGCTGACCATTCAGCTAGCGGGGCGAACTACTGTCTGGTGAAGGAGAGAGGCTAGGTCGTGGTGGTCTTCCATAACTCCAATAGTGGACCACGTTCGAATGCTGGTCATACTTCTTTCGTCCTATTCTTTTTCTGTTGTATTTCCTCGACGCACTGGTGCCACTTGCTAATTCTTTGGTTATTGTGACATCCTTTCCCAGATGAAACTGGTACATCCCTTCTGCGACTCGTTTCATCAGCTGTGTCGCATTTGAATTCACAATGTGGCAAACGCCAAAACATTCTGTACGTAAAGTGTCTCTTCCCCATGACGTTGGGCGTTGTTCTTCACTTGTTACATACGGTACTGCTGGTTTTCAGCAAAAGTTTCCTTCGGTTTCGCCTGGAATTTGCCCCAGCTCATGAAATTCTCTTCGTTGTTCTCGATCTATTGCCGGGCTGTGCTATCCTAGTACGCACCTGTCAAACACGTTATGTCACCCTACCTGTTGTGACTGGCGACTCGAACGAATCCTTTCAGACATTTCGCCGGATCCTGTCCAGCGTCTCCGGAAAACAGTAATGGATGCCTGACTGCAGCTGACTTCTACTGCTTTGGAATCTATTCGTTTCCTAAGCATGCGAAACATGAGAACGATGTATTGCTTTTATAACGTTTCCTGTCCGTGTAAGCGACACATGTTACCTAAATGGAGCCACGGTATATGTTTTCAAATACCCTCCAGCAAAAAATGTCACGTTGCAACCAGAATCAAGCCCAAATTCGAAAGCCGAGTCGTTAATGAAGTACAACAGAACTTAAGGACGTTTATTACAAGCACCAACGTACATCTAGAACAGAATTGAATTCTCGACGGAGAGAGTTACTACTTGTACACACATAGAATATTCTACAATATACAAACAATAGAAACTTAAGTACTTTTAACAATCTTCCATAAACGATAAATATAAAAAAAACAAATCATCGCTGGAGATCGGCTTTAAACTGGCGACCAGCAGCTGACCAATCACCGACGCTAGCAGCTATTCCAAAAGGCATGCAGCACAGTTCGTGGCAATAATTTGCGTACATTTCCTGGCCATGTTATATATTAGGCGGAGATTTTAACTTAGGCTTTATATACTGGAAGACTGAAGTGATTAAAGCAGGTAGAAGGGCCAGAAAATCGTGCTAAATTGTTCTAAATACACTACTGGCCATTAAAATTGCTACACCACGAAGATGACGTGCTACAGACGCGAAATTTAACCTACAGGAAGAAGATGCTGTGATATGCAAATGATTAGCTTTTCAGAGCATTCACACAAGGTTGGCGCCGGTGGCGACACGTACAACGTGATGACATGAGGAAAGTTTCCAACCGATTTCTCATGCACAAACAGCGGTTGACCGGCGTTGCCTGGTGAAACGTTGTTGTGATGCCTCGTGTGAGGAGGAGAAATGCGCACCATCACGTTTCCGACTTTGATAAAGCTCGGATTGAAGCCTATCGCGACTGCGGTTTATCGTATCGCGACATTGCTGCTCGCGTTGGTCGAGATCCAATGACTGTTAGCAGAATAATGAATCGGTGAGTTCAGGAGGGTAATACGGAACGCCGTGCTGGATCCCAACGGCCTCGTATCTCTAGGAGTCTAGATGACAGGCATCTTATCCACATAGCAGTAACGGGTCGTGCAGCCACGTCTCGATCCATGAGTCAACAGATGGGGACGTTTGCAAGACAACAACCATCTGTACGAACAGTTCGACGACGTTTCAAGCAGCATGGACTATTAGCTCGGAGACCGTGGCTGCGGTTACCCTTGACGCTGCATCACAAGACAGGAGCGTCTGCTATGGTGTACTGTCGGCCGGGGTGGCCGTGCGGTTCTAGACGCTACAGTCTGGAACCGCACGACCTCTACGGTCGCAGGTTCGAATCATGCCTCGGGCATGGATGTGTGTGATATCCTTCGTTTAGTTAGGTTTAACTAGTTCTAAGTTCTCGGGGACTGATGACCTCACAAGTTAAGTCCGATAGTGCTCAGACCCATTTGAACCGTCTGAAAGTGTACTCAACGACGAACCTGGGTGCACGAATGGCAAAAGTCATTTTTTCGGATGAATCCAGGTTCTGTTTACAGCATCATGATGGTCGCATCCGTGTTTGGCGACATCGCGGTGAACGCACATTGGAAGCGTGTATTCGTTATCGCCATACTGCGTATCACCCGGCGTGATGATATGGGGTGCCATTGATACACGTCTCGGTCACCTCTTGTTCCCGTTGACGGCACTTTGACAGTGGACGTTACGTTTCAGATGTGTTACGACCCGTGGCTCTACCCTTCGTTCGATCCCTGCGAAACCCTACATTTCAGCAGGATAATGCACGACCGATTGTTGCAGGTCCTGTACGGGTCTTTCTGGATACAGAAAATGTTAGACTGCTGCCCTAGTCAGCACATTCTCCAGATCTCTCACCAACTGAAAACGTCTGGTCAATGGTGGCTGAGCAGCTGGCTCGTCACAACACACCAGTCACTACTCTTGATGAACAGTGGTACTGTGTTGAAGCTGCATGGGCAGCTATACCTGTACACGCCATCCAAGCTCTGTTTGACTCAATGCCCAGGAGTATCAAGGCCGTTAATACGGCCAAAGGTGGTTGTTCTGGGTACTGATTTTTCAGGATCTATGCACCCAAATTGCGTGAAAATGTCAGTCCTAGTATAATATATATGTCCAATGAATACCCGTTTATCATATGCATTTCTTCTTGGTGTAGCAATTAATGTCCAGTAGTATATCTTACCCGCAATTTACTAGAAGACTGTTATCCTGTCATGTTTACGGAAAACGTTAGCGGCTGGAGTTATTGGAAACGAGTTGGAGGCGATGTAGTGGTTGTTCGCGATGTTCATTTCCCAGTCTAGTGGTCGGACATTTTGAAAATACATGGACTGCTACAGGGAATTTATTACATGTGTAGAAGTAGTTACAGTTTTAGCCCTGTCTCGTGGGTCGAAGTGAGGCTCATGACCCTAATTTAGACTGATGTAATAATGTCGCAGTAGAAAGGATTAATCCGTGTCCGCCCATAATCGTTTCCTGTAATTCTGCGGAGCAATATTTCGTGAAATTTGTCTCGCTTTCCGCACATGGCTAAAGTCTTCTTCCTAGGGAGCGTGTTTCTCATCGCAAAACACCCCAGACCGTGGTGTCTCTTGCGGTTGCAGCACACTCTAGAACGACCTGCTACATGTCACGGTATGTGCTCCTCGTCACGGTTTGCGACTTTAGCCTTCTCCCGCGGGATCCGGTGCATAAATCGCACATTTTCTTTAGGAAAATGGACGGTCTTAAAATAGGAAGAAAATTGAAAGAAACTAAAGAAGATACCAGACTCGTTGCTGTAACAGCGAATAATGCTGTACAACGATCTGCTCTTCATAATAGTAGAGGTTATTTGTGAACTCAATTGAATCTTCGGCTCATTTTCGGTTTTAAATTGACTACGGTTAAAGCATAGTGTGTAGCATCAGCACATCCGAAGATATTCTGAGCGCCTCTTCTTCTCGGGACCAACAACTGCCTGCGCTGCTGTCAGTGTTGGAATTTCATTAGGAAAATGTTTTCGCCGTCGCCGTCTAAGTCATTACCAATGCCAGCAGACCTTGTTGCCAGTCACCGCCTTTGCTGCCAGTCGTCGCCCTTGCTGCCAGTCAATCACTTCTGCATCCAGACTTCTGCTTCCCTGCTGCTCGTCATCGTCATCACCATCGATCGCCAGCCAGGGTGTCTTCACTGCCAGTCTTCGCCTCCATCGGCCAGCCACCGCTGTTTCATCACCTGCTTTTCATCACCACTGCCACCATCATCCTCATCTGCTGTCGTCACCTCACCCCGGACGTTACCGCCGTCATCCTCCGCCACCTTCGCGACGCTCTATTGCCGGCTCCATCCCGCCGTTGTCGACAACGGCCTTCGTCTAGTCACTGCCGTCTCGCCACTGCAGCGCGTCTCTCGCCCCCACCGTCTTCGTCGCCACCGAAGCATTTATTTGTTTATCATCGTTACCACATCACCCCGCACACATCAGCTGTCTTTCCTGTCACATCAGAAACATTACATCGCCAAACACCACAAATCGTCGCCATCTTCTTCAGCGCCACCTCGAAGGCTGCTCACATCAATCAAAGCTGCGATTTACCTACCACAACGTCCATCGTCTGTACCTCCCCATCCCCAGATCCTACTGCGAACACATGGAGTATGTCATTCCATCCATTCCTACATGGAGCCCTCGTATGCGCTCTTCCACCAAAACAGCTACACATAAAGCCTCCACCTTTTTCCTTCTAACCGCGACATACGTGCCATCGCATCTACCACTGCTGCACGCGCCACAGCCCGCCGAACAACAGTAGCAACAGATGACTTCTGCATCATCCCTTCCAGGAGCCACACTGCACCAACCGACGTCAGCCATGCTGGAGGCTCTGTGCAACTTCCACGTAACGCAATGACGCCGTATCCCACAACCATCCTTCCTTCCAACAGCGTTAAAAACAAAACGCCGAAACATCGACATATATTGTAAGTAGGCTGTTTAGGTTTTTATGTTGGTAACGCCACGTAGCGCTCTGTACGAAAATCACTGACTGTGCTGTGTGCAGTCTGTGGCTGGTTTGCATTGTTGGAATATTTGCTATTGTAGTGTTGGGCAGTTGGATGTGAACAGAGCGTAGCGTTGCGCAGTTGTAGGTGAGCCGCCAGCAATGGTGGATGTGGGGAGAGAGGTGGCGGAGTTTTGAGAGCGGATGATCTGGACGTGCGTCCATCAGAGAGAGTAAATTTGTAATGCTGGATGTCATGAACACACACACACACACACACACACACATATATATATATATATATATATATATATATATATATATATATATATATATATATATATAATGACTTTTGAACACTGTCAAAATCTTTCATTTGCTAACTATGCCTATCAGTAGTTGGTGCCTTCAGTAGTTAGAATCTTTTATTTAGCTGGCAGTATTGGCGCTCGCTGTATTGCAGTAGTTCGAAGATTTTTGTGAGGTAAGTGATTCATGAAAGGTATAGGTTATTGTTAGTCAATGCCATTCTTTTGTAGGCTTTTGTAGGAATTATTGAAAGTCAGATTGCGTTGTGCTAAAAATATTGTGTGTCAGTTTAGTGTTGATCAGAATAAGTAAAGAGAGAAATGTCTGAGTATGTTCAGTTCTGCTCAGTTGTTTGAAAATCAAATAACGTAAGAGGTTTATCAGCAATTCATAAATTTTTGTAAGGGGAGGTTTCAATATCTCTCTCCCACAACTAAAACCCGCAAACTGAACCTGACAACACACCATACATGGTCACAACTCCCACCCCCCCCTCCAATATATTCCCCTGTAATTCGCACCTTTATCCTCTCAAACCTGGATCCAAAACTCCTCAATCTCAAATCTCTCACTCTCGATAATCAACAACGTCTAAAGGGACTCCACATCCAACAGATGATACCACGAGAAGCCTCCCTCACTAAAGTTGGGGTTCACGCAGCTTTCACCCTAACCTCCTCTCTAAAATTCCTCCTTTATTTTTACGTATCAGAGTTTTTATTTTCGTTTTTAAACTTAAAGCGAAGAAAACCCCGCTGAATATTTGTAATCTCCCCTACGCCGTATTTTAAAATTTCTTAATTTTTTTCATCCATATGGTTCATGTGGTTCATAGTGTGGGTTCTTGTAGTCATGCCCTAGTTCATGAACCACGGGCAACGTATGAGTGGCCAAGTAAGTGGTCCCGAAGTCGGGATACCAGTTACTTTGGAATAAGGCTGGGCATCTCGGACATATTCTGAGTCGTGGTCACCTTTGTGCTCATACGGCAAAGACTACCAAATCCACCGGTTAGTCCCTCAGCCGTTAGGGGTAAAACCCAATGGGACTCGGGGCAAGTAAGGCTAGCAACCTGCTGCCCTGGTACTTTAAATATGATGCTGGCAACAATCAGAGCAAAATGCCTCCGACTTTTGGAGGTGACGGAGTCCCACCTCTAACTGACAAACCAGGGACTCCTAAGATACGACTTGGCAAGCAAATGGTAATGAGATGGGGAGCTATTAATATCAATGGGGGCTACTCTGGGAAGAAGGTAGAGCTGGCAGAGGCTGCAAGTAAGATGGGGCTGGACGTTTTAGCTGTTAGTGACATTCGGGTAAGGGGTGAGAAAGAAGAGGAAGTGGGAGAATACAAGGTCTACCTGTCAGGAGTCAAAGCAGGAATAGCGCAATGGGGTGTAGGGCTTTACATCAGGAAAGAAATGGAACCCAGCGTAGTTGCAATAAGGTATGTAAACGAACGACTGATGTGGATAGATTTGACAGTGTCTAGCAAGAAAATTAGGATTGTGTCAGTACATTCGCATTGTGAAGGGACAGATCAAGATAAGATGGATAGTTTTTATGAGGCACTCAGTGATGTAGTTGTTAGAGTAAAGGACAAGGACAGTGTTCTGCTCATGGGTGATTTTAACGCCAGGATTGGAAATCAAAAATGGTTCAAATGGCTCTGAGCGCTACGGGACTCAACTGCTGAGGTCATTAGTCCCCTAGAACTTAGAACTATTTAAACCTAACTAACCTAAGGACATCACAAACATCCATGCCCGAGGCAGGATTCGAACCTGCGACCGTAGCGGTCTTGCGGTTCCAGACTGCAGCGCCTTTAACCGCACGGCCACTTCGGCCGGCGATTGGAAATCGAACAGAAGGGTATGAAAAGGTTATGGGTAAATTTGGAGAGGATATGGAGGCCAACAGGAACGGGAAACAACTCTTGGATTTCTGTGCCAGTATGGGCTTAGTAATCACAAACTCCTTTTTTAAACATAAGAACATTCACCGGTATACTTGGGAAGGCAGGGGAACCAGATCTGTCATTGACTATATAATAACAGATCAGGAATTCAGGAAGGCTGTGAGGGACACACGTGTATTCAGGGGGTTCTTTGATGACACTGATCATTATTTAATCTGCAGTGAAATTGGGATTGTGAGGCCGAAAGTGCAGGAGGTCAGGTCCATATGTAGGAGGATAAGAGTGGAGAAACTTCAGGATAAGGAAATCAGGCACAAGTACATAACAGCGATCTCAGAAAGGTACCAGTTAGTTGAATGTAGTCAATTACAGTCATTGGAAAAGGAATGGACAAGGTACAAGGACACAGTACTACAAGTGGCTAAAGAATGTCTTGGAACAGTAGTGTGTAAAAGTAGGATGAAGCAAACAGCTTGGTGGGATGATACAGTCAAGGCAGCCTGTAAAGGAAAAAGAAGGCGTATCAAAAATGGCTACATACCAGAACCCAGGTAGACAGAGAAAGTTATGTTGAAGAAAGAAACAAAGCCAAACAGATAATTGCAGCATCCAAGAAGAAATCGTGGGAAGACTTTGGAAACAGGTTGGAGACTATGGGTCAAGCTGCTGGAAAACCATTCTGGAGTGTAATTAGCAGTCTTCGAAAGGGAGGTAAGAAGGAAATGACAAGTATTTTGGACAGGTCAGGAAAACTGCTGGTGAATCCTGTGGATGCCTTGGGCAGATGGAGGGAATATTTTGCAGGGTTGCTCAATGTAGGTGAAAATGCGATCAGTAATGTTTCAGATTTCGAGGTAGAATGGGATAGGAATGATGATGGAAATAGGATCACATTTGAGGAAGTGGAAAAAATGGTCAATAGATTGCAGTGCAATAAAGCGGCTGGGGTGGATGAAATTAAGTCGGAACTCATCAAATACAGAGGAATGTCAGGTCTTAAATGGCTACACAGGATAATTGAAATGGCGTGGGAGTCGGGACTGGTTCCATCAGACTGGACAAAAGCAGTAATCACACCAATCTTTAAACATGGAAACAGAAAAGATTGTAACAACTACAGAGGTATCTCTTTAATCAGCGTTGTGGGTAAAATCTTCTCAGGTATTGTTGAAAGGAAAGTGCGAGTATTAGTTGAGGACCAATTGGATGAAAATCAGTGTGGGTTTAGGCCTCTTAGAGGTTGTCAGGACCAGATCTTTAGCTTACGGCAAATAATGGAGAAGTGTTATGAGTGGAACAGGGAATTGTATCTATGCTTTATAGATCTAGAAAAGGCATATGACCGGGTTCCTAGGAGGAAGTTTCTACAAGATTATGGAATAGGAGGCAAACTTTTGCAAGCAATTAAAGGTCTTTACATGGATAGTCAGGCAGCAGTTAGAGTTAACGGTAAATTGAGTTCATGGTTCAGAGTAGTTTCAGGGGTAAGACAAGGCTGCAACCTGTCTCCACTGTTGTTCATATTATTTATGGATCATATGTTGAAAACAATAGACTGGCTGGGTGAGATTAAGATATGTGAACACAAATAAGCAGTCTTGCATATGCGGATGACTTAGTTGTGATGGCAGATTCGATTGAATGTTTGCAAAGTAATATTTCAGAGCTAGATCAGAAATGTAAGGACTATGGTATGAAGATTAGCATCTCCAAAACGAAAGTAATGTCAGTGGGAAGGAAATATAAACGGATTGAGTGCCAAATAGGAGTAACAAAGTTAGAACAGGTGGACGGTTTCAAGTACTTAGGATGCATATTCTCACAGGATGGCAACATAGTGAAAGAACTGGAAGCGAGGTGTAGCAAAGCTAATGCAGTGAGCGCTCAGCTACGATCTACTCTCTTCTGCAAGAAGGAAGTCAATACCAAGACTAAGTTATCTGTGCACCGTTCAATCTTTCGACCAACTTTGTTGTATGGGAGCGAAAGCTGGGTGGATTCAGGTTACCTTATCAACAAGGTTGAGGTTACGGATATGAAAGTAGCTAGGATGATTGCAGGTACTAGTAGATGGGAACAATGGCAGGAGGGTGTCCACAATGAGGAAATCAAAGAAAAACTGGGAATGAACTCTATAGATGTAGCAGTCAGGGCGAACAGGCTTAGTTGGTGGGGTCATGTTACACGCATGGGAGAAGCAAGGTTACCCAAGAGACTCATGGATTCAGCAGTAGAGGGTAGGAGGAGTCGGGGCAGACCGAGGAGAAGGTACCTGGATTCGGTTAAGAATGTTTTTGAAGTAATAGGTTTAACATCAGAAGAGGCACCAATGTTAGCACTGAATAGGGGATCATGGAGGAACTGTATAAGGGGGGCTATGCTCCAGACTGAACGCTGAAAGGCATAATCAGTCTTAAATGATGATGATGATGATGATCCATATTACCGATTTGTTATTTCTTCATTAACTTCTGTAAACTCTCTATGCTAGAGAACGGGATGTTGTATCACGGTCAGACCATCCTCCGTTCATATGGAAGGACGGGGTAGAAATAACAACAAAAGAAAAAATCTAATGTCAGTTCGCTCATTTCAATATTGAGATCCGTTTCGTAATTCCATTTGAATGGGAGAGGAGATTCAAATGGCTCTGAGCACTATGGGACTTAACAAACATGAGGCAGTTCATAAAGTCAAGAAACAGGTATTTATATTTTATACACTCACTAAAGGTGAATGCTGACATGATTCCTCGAAAAAAGGTGCTGCTGGTTTCTTTCGCGATCACGCTCAGAGCTAATGCATCGTCTCTGTTGAGCTCCATATCTTAATATTCCCTCATCTTCTTTCTTCAGCTGTAGAGAAATAACTGCGATGCTGTTACCGCACCTGTTCTGTGGCGGCATTTAAAAACTGATATGTCTTGTCATTTTCTGTCAAGTGGGACAATTCGTCAGCTGAGAGCTTTTATTACAGTAGAGAGGCCATTACCGTTGTGTTATCGATATTGCCGATAGTAAAGACGTCATAACCTTGTGAGTTGTCTTGACAAAACGACTTTAACTGCTGGCTAGGGAGCATGATAACTTATATACATCTGCCATTATTGACACAACGCAGCATGCTAGAAGGACTAGGGCACGATCTTCGTCGGCGATGGGAGAGCTCTCTAGTGTCACGTATTCGGCCCATTGCCTGCTAACGAAGGCTCGGGCGTTCCGATTGGGTCAGCGACGTAGTGCTTCGTGAAGTTACGCAGGAGCTATGGCAAGCAGTTTGGTTGAGCGTCAAATGGTTCAAATGGCTCTGAGCACTATGGGACTCAACTTCTGAGGTCATTAGTCCCCTAGAACTTAGAATTAGTTAAACCTAACTAACCTAAGGACATCACAAACATCCATGCCCGAGGCAGGATTCGAACCTGCGACCGTAGCGGTCTTGCGGTTCCAGACTGCAGCGCCTTTAACCGCACGGCCACTTCGGCCGGCTTGGTTGAGCGTCAATTGCAGTACTGCTATTGGTGGGCGACATTTTACTGGCAGCTCCATGTAACGGCCGAGGATCTGGCTTCGGCAGTTGGGTCCGCCTGGAGTATCGAGGCGGACGTGTTGACCGTTAAGGGGAGGTTAAAAAAAGACGATTTTTTAAAAAAAAAATTGCGTTTTTGGATCCATAGAAGTGCTTAGAATCCACCCCTGAAACGGTTTTTCCGAATACGGAACGCAAATGTTTGTTATTCGCGGTTGAACGAAAACAAGTGTTCAACAGGTGACTGGGTAAACTAGTTGGTGCAAGTGGCGCATTGCAGAGGTTACCGCACATCTGGACGAATATCAACACGACCAGCCGCTGTCCAAAGAAGTTCAAAAAGTGATTCATCCGATCTACGAGGCCCTTTCGGAGGACGAGTTATTGTACCGGTGCTTGGGAGGAAACACACAAAATTCAAATGGAAGTTTGAACGTGTGTGTTTGGAAGTTAGCCCCCAAGCATTTGCATTCTGTTGCAAAGACTGTGGAGATTGTGACTTTCCTGGCAGTGAGCAGCTTCAACGAGGGGTATTCAGCAATTATGAAGACCACGACAACGATGGACGTCACCCTGGGACTCTATTCGACGCAGTTCGCCAAGCATTCGGACGACCACCGGATCCAAGCGGCCGAAAACCGCTTGTCACCGGCCGTACGAGCGGCTCTGGAGTAGCGCAGGATGGCCCAGATCGAGCAAAACACCCTCTATCAAGAAGAGTTTATGGACCCGGAATAGCAGATTCAACGTAAGCTGCACAATATTGCATTTATATGTAGTCAAAACTTCAAACGCGTTTTCCTCGAAATGACTTTTTTTTATCTCACGATCTGGGAACTTCAAATCTCCTGAACCGATTGGCATGGTTCTTTGTTTCCGACGAAGCTAACTAAATTGTCTAGGAGTTGTAACACTTTTATTCCGATCCACCAACTGTAAATAGTTTTACTTGGCCAACGAATTCAAAAAATCGATGAAAAAAACCCTATTTTGTTTCAAATGGCCGCCATTTAGTTTGCTATGGCCCAAATAACTTAAGCAAGGTACAACTCCTAAAGAATCCTATATACTTCGCTAACGTCAACGCAATTTTGATTTCAGACGAGCCGGCTGACCTGTGACATACCGCGCGTGGAGATCTACAACTAAATTTTATTTCGTTCCGACGGCACTTCCGCCTTTGCTCTTCGCCATTTCCGGTCGAAAAAAATCCAGTTTATAGAGGAAATATCAATAAACATTTTGACCAAATTTGACATTGATATCTAAAACACATCTCGAGGGAAAAAAACTCCCAAGATAGTAAACCTTCCCTTAACGGGACGGCCACGTTTTGGTTGGAAGTGTGTTGGAAATGGCTGTTTGCTTCCTGCTTGGGCAGCGGCGAGTCGTGGGTTACAGTCCGAATTCCTGAACTCACAAAAATGGTTCAAATGGCTCTGAGCACTATGGGACTTAACATCTGTGGTCATCAGTCCCCTAGAACTTAGAACTACTTAAACCTAACTAACCTAAGGACATCACACACATCCATGCCCGAGGCAGGATTCGAACCTGCGACCGTAGCAGTCGCGCGGTTCCGGACTGAGCGCCTAGAACCGCGAGACCACCGCGGCCGGCCCTGAACTCACATTTTTGACTGGTGGACAAGAGGTCTGTGCCGGTTTTAATAATCAAAATGTTTAAAATAATCGAGAAACACGAGTGCCCTGTAAGAAAATTTTGGGAAATCTCTGTATTCTGTCATGATTCCGCTCGCCTGGTTAACTGAGTTAATGCTGAATATTGTTCGGTCTAGACGTATTTGAGCGCATCGGGCAAAACGCCCTCTATGAAGAAGAGTTTATGGACCCGGAATAGCAGATTGAACGTTCTGTTCTTGTTATAAGAAAGGGTGTTATAGGGATCAGGAATGGAATAAGTACGGGTCTAGCGTTGTGGTTGCACGCATCACAAACCGAGGCGGCGCTGTATCAGTGCTAACGGCCTTCCTTTGTTCCTGCTGTACATCCGCTAGTACGAAGAGTCTGAGAACTGCGACGCTGCAATCGCTTCATGCTAGCTTATTCGTTCACTCTTACTGGACGGCATAGAGCGTAAGGCTAGTCTTCACTTATTGTTAGTATGGAAAATGAGTACACAATCTTGCTGCTGTGAAGTACCACTGACGAGGCGAAAACAACCGATTGGTGGGATCAGACGGCTTTTAACGAAGCTGTATTTTGCAAGGCTGTGGATGGTGTAGGACGAAAATTAGTTTATGCAAAATACAAAATTGCAAATGTGTTTCATTAGAGGAGGAGTGATATCTGGAATAAGTCCCACATTGTAGTTCACGCTTCAAAAGGAAGATCCTAAAAATTTCGTCCATTGCTTACAAACTGGGTTTTATTCTTGTTTATTCCATCTCCACCAAGAGACAACAATTACTGAAATATGTGGAAAAAAACGTAAGTTAATTACAAACTAAGGCGTCCACACACTTTCCTCAACATGTAAATGTCACTAAAGATATTCGGATTTAGGTTATGACGTGTTCGTTATGCCTGCCATCATTGTCGATAATGTGGTGCAGACGAATAGCGAAGTTCTCCATGGCCCGCTGAAGTGTCGGAACATCTATGCTTTCGAGGACCTCCTGAACGACTGTTTTAAGCTCAGTATTGGTTTTGGGGTTATTGCTATACACCTTGTGTTTAATATAGCCTCACAAAAAGGAGTCGCATGTGTTCAGATCCAGAGAATACGGCATCCAACCGAGGCCCATGCCAGGTGGCCTCGGGGTATCCCCTAGCCAGAATGCAGTTCCTGAACCGCTCTTTCAGTATATCAGACGCTCTCCTAATACGGTGGGGTCGAGCTCCGTCTTGCGTGAACCACATCTTGTCGAAATAAGGAACAGTTTCGATAATGGAGAAGAATACGGCATCCAACCGAGGCCCATGCCAGATGGCCTCGGGGTATCCCCTAGCCAGAATGCAGTTCCTGAACCGCTCTTTCAGTACATCAGACGCTCTCCTACTTCGATGGGGTCGAGCTCCGTCTTACGTGAACCACATCTTGTCGAAATAAGGAACAGTTTCGATAATGGGGAAGAAACAAGGTTCCAAAACCGCAAAGTAACGTTCGTTAGTCACCCTGCCATCAAGGAGTAACGCACCGATTATTCTGTTACTGGACACTGCACACCACTCGGTCACCCGTTGAGGGTGAAGAGACTCCTCGACCGCGAAATGCGGACTCCCAATCTCCCACATGCACCAATTTTGCTTATTGACGAACCGATCCAAATGAAAGTGGTCTTTGTCGATAAACCAAACGATGCGTGCGCATACGAATTCCCATAGTACTCCGCGCTCAACTGTGCAGTTTGAACGTCTTAACGCAAAACGTTCAGAAGTTATGAGGATTTTATTTCATGTAGTTCAATAACTGTCATCTTGTCTCTGCTGCGTCAAATGATCACTGGACACCGAGCGAAAACACTGTTATATTCCTGTGGCAAAGAAAGCGATCTATTTCTGTATTCATTTGGCCATGGAAGCTTGCGTTTATGGGCTGACACCGAGTTGTGTGGCTTACCATTCACTTCTGTAATTTATTTCGATAGTTAATCACCATTTAGAGACTCCGTTTTATCCTCAAGTCATGTTTTTTGGTACTGTCATTACACATTTGGTAACGCCTCGAAAGTGTATACATGTCAAAGTAATTGTTAGACATTCTCCAAATAGATATTAAGTACGAGGTGCATTCAAGTTCTAAGGCCTCCGATTTTTTTTTCCGGACTGGAAAGAGATAGAAACTTGCGCATTGTTTTAAAATGAGGCCGCGTTCATTGTCAATACGTCCCAGAGATGGCAGCACCGTACGGCAGATGGAATTTTACCGCCAGCGGCGAGAATGTGAACTGTTTTAAATACTTAAAATGGCGACGTTTTCCTTACTTGAACAGCGTGCAATCATTCGTTTTCTGAATTTGCGTGGTGTGAAACCAATTGAAATTCATCGACAGTTGAAGGAGACGTGTGGTGATAGAGTTATGGATGTGTCGGAAGTGCGTTTGTTGGTGCGACAGTATAATGAAGGCAGAACATCGTGTGACAACAAACCGAAAAAACCTCGGGCTCGCACAAGCCGGTCTGACGACATGATCGAGAAAGTGGAGAGAATTGTTTTGGGGGATCGCCGAATGACTGTTGAACAGATCGCCTCCAGAGTTGGCATTTCTGAGGGTTCTGTGCACACAATCCCACATAACGACCTGAAAATGCGAAAAGTGTCATCCAGGTGGGTGCCACGAATGCTGATGGACGACCACACGGCTGACCGTGTGGCATGTTGCCAAGCAATGTTGACGCACAACGACAGCATGAATGGGACTTTCTTTTCGTCGGTTGTGACAATGGATGAGACGTGGATGCCATTTATCAATCCAGAAACAAAGCGCCAGTCAGCTCAATGGAAGCACACACATTCACCGCCACCAAAAAATTTCGGGTAACCGCCAGTGCTGAAAAAATGATGGTGTCCATGTTCTGGGACAGCGAGGGCGTAATCCTTACCCATTGCATTCCAAAGGGCACTACGGTAACAGGTGCATCCTACGAAAATGTTTTGAAGAACAAATTCCTTCCTGCACTGCAACAAAAACGTCCGGGAAGGGCTGAGCGTGTGCTGTTTCACCAAGACAACGCACCCGCACATCGAGCTAACGTTACGCAACAGTTTCTTCGTGATATCAACTTTGAAGTGAATCCTCATGCTCCCTACTCACCTGACCTGGCTCCTAGTGACTTTTGGCTTTTTCCAACAATGAAAGCCACTCTCCGTGGCCGCACATTCACCAGCCGTGCTGCTATTGCCTCAGCGATTTTCCAGTGGTCAAAATAGACTCCTAAAGAAGCCTTCGCCGCTGCCATGGAATCATGGCGTCAGCGTTGTGAAAAATGTGTACGTCTGCAGGGCGATTACGTCGAGATGTAACGCCAGTTTCATCGATTTCGGGTGAGTAGTTACTTAGAAAAAAAATCGGAGGCCTTAGAACTTGAATGCACCTCGTATTGAAATAAGCTTACTGCAGTCTTCGGAAATATTTTATCTACATTAATGTACCTATAAACAGAACAACCGATCAGTCGTTACATTGCTGTGTAACTTGCTTCTATCATTTATGCAGGTCGGTTATTTCTCCTTGCACCTGAGAATGGCTACAAAGCCGAAACCATAGTCTTGTGAAATAAATGAATAGTAAAGTACTGTTTAATGGCGGAAATTTTTTTCAAAGCGGTTGCGTATGGAGCGGGAACACCGGGAATCCGCGATTATACTTACGAACTCGAGTATTCACTCTTGTTTCTGAACAGGGTCGAGTCCACTCGTACCCGACAACAGACTCAAATTACAAAGTGGGCAGCAGCGGACACTCAAGGGTCGACACGAAGACGGCGAGTTCACGTCACAGGACTCGCTGGCTAGCTTACAGCGATTATACTGAGCTCATTTCTGTCCTCCAGTGTATCACCTCTCGTTAAATATTTGTAAAATTCTGCCTCACAAATGTCGGAGAGCTGCCTTGTCAGTATACTCCGCAAGCCACCTGACGGTGTGTGGCAGAGGGTACCTTGAGTACCTCTATCGGTTCTCCCTTCTATTTCAGTCTCGTATTGTTCGTGGAAAGCAAGATTGTCGGTGTGCCTCTGTGTGGGCTCTAATCTCTCTGATTTTAGCCTCATGGTCTCTTCGCGAGATATACGTAGGAGGGAGCAATATACTGCTTGACTCCTGGGTGAAGGTATGTTCTCGAAACATCAACAAAAGCCCATACCGAGATACTGAGCGTTTCTCTTGCAGAGTCTTCTACTGGAGTTTATCTATCATCTCAGTAAAGCTTTCGCGATTACTAAATGATCCTGTAACCAAGCGCGCTGCTCTCCGTTGGATCTTCTCTATTTCTTCTATCAACCCTATCTGGTATGGAACCCCCACCGGTGAGCAGTATTCAAGCAGAGGGCGAACAAGTGTACAGTAACCTACTTCCTTTGTTTTCGGATTGCATTTCTTTAGGATTCTTCCAATGAATCACAGTCTGACATCTGCTTTACCGACAATTAATTTTATATGGTCGTTCCATTTTATATCACTCCTAATGCCTACCCCCAGATACTTTATGGAATTAACTGCTTCCAGTTGCTGACCTGCTATATTGTAGCTAAATGATAAAGGATCTTTATTTCTACGTATTCGCAGCACATTACACTTGTCTACATTGAGATTCACTTGCCATTCCCTGAACCATGCGTCAATTCGTTGTAGATCCTCCTGCATTTCAGTACAATTTTCCATTGTTACAACCTCTCGACACACTACAGCATCATCCGCAAAAAGCCTCAGTGAACTTCCGATGCTATCCACAAGGTCATTTATATATATTGTGAATAGCAACGGTCCTACGACACTCCCCTGCGGCACACCTGAAATCATTCTTACTTCGGATGACTTATCTCCATTGAGAATGACATGCTGCGTTCTGTTGTCTAGGAACTTTTCAATCCAATCACACAATTGGTCTGATAGTCCAAATGCTCTAACTTTGTTCATTAAACGACTGTGGGGAACTGTATCAAACGCCTTGAGGAAGTCAAGAAACACGGCATCCACCTGGGAACCCGTGTCTATGGCCCTTTGAGTCTCGTGGACAAATAGCTCAAGCTGAGTTTCACACGATCGTCTTTTTCGAAACCCATGCTGATTCCTACAGAGTAGATTTCTAGTCTCCATAATTCCAATCCTTTGGAACGCTACGCTCTTCTAGAGATCTACGGTACACCGCTGCAAGAAGGGGGGCAAGTTCCTTCGCGTACTCTGTGTAAAATCGAACTGATATCCCATCAGGTCCAGCGGCCTTCCTTCTTTTGAGCGATTTTAATTGTTTTTCTATCCCTATCTCATCTGTTTCGATATCTACCATTTTGTGATCTGTGCTACAATCAAGAGAAGGAACTACAGTGCAGTCTTCCTCTGTGAAACAGCTCTGGAAAAAGACAATTAGTATTTCGGCCTTTAGTCTGTCACCCTCTGTTTCAGTACCATTTTGGTCACAGAGTGTCTGGACATTTTGTTTTGATCCACCTACTGCTTTGACATAAGACCAAAATTTCTTAGGATTTTCTGCCAAGTCAGTACATAGAACTTTACTTTCGAATTCATTGAACGCCTCTCGCATAGCCCTCCTCACACTACATTTATTTCGTGTAATTTTTGTTTGTCTGCAAGGCTTTGGCTATGTTTATGTTTGCTGTGAAGTTCCCTTTGCTTCCTTAGCAGTTTTCTAACTCGGTTGTTGTACCACGGTGGCTCTTTACCATCTCTTACGATCTTGCTTGGCACGTATTCATCTAATCCATATTGTACGATGGTTTTGAACTTTGTCCACTTATCCTCAACACTATCTGTACTTGAGATAAAACTTTTGTATTGAGCCGTGAAGTACTCTGAAATCTACTTGTTGTAAATTGCTAAACAGGAAAATCTTCCTACCTTTTTTAATATTTTTATTTACGGCTGAAATCATCGATGCTGTAACCGATTTATGATCGCTGATTCCATGTTCTGCGTTAACTGTTTCAAATAGTTCGGGTCTGTTTGTCACCAGAAGGTCTAATATGTTTTCGCCTCGAGTCAGTTCTCTGTTTAACTGCTCAAGGTAGTTTTCAGATAATGCCCTTAAAAAATTTCACTGGATTCTTTGTCCCTGCCACCCGTTATAAACGTTTGAGTCTCCCAGTCTATATCTGATAAATTAAAAGTCTCCACCCAGAACTATAACATGGTCGGGAAATGTACTCGAAATATTTTCCAAATTTTCCTTCAGGTGTTCTGCCACAACAGCTGCTGAGCCAGGGGGCTTATAGAGACAACCAATTTCAATGTTTGAGCCTGCTTTAACCGCGACCATCACCCAAATTATTTCACATTTCGGATCTCTGTCAATTTCCTTCGATACTATTGCACTCTTTTTCGCTATAAAAACGCCTCCCCCTTCACTGTCCAGTCTCTCTCTGTGGCATACATTCCAATCTGAGTTTAGAATTTCATTACTGGTTTCAGCCAACTTTCCGTCCCTAGCACTATTGGGCATTGTGACCGTCACAGCTACTTGCTGAACACACTTTTCTTTTTTTAATTTCGCTTATTTTGCTTATTTCGATTGACAACTAAGGCGAGCCACTAATTGTAACTTTTCTAAAACTATATTTGAACACATTAGTCGATTTTTAAATGAATACACCGCCGTTGGATTGTATTGTTGTTTTAATTACGACCCAGGTTTCGGTGTTTTGTACCATTTTCAATTGGAAGGTCTCTCAACAAGGGAAGTGCCCAGGCGTCTCGGCGTGAATCAAAGCTATGTTGTTCGGACATGGAGGAGCTACAGAGAGACAGGAACTGTCGATGGCATGCCTCGCTCAGGCCGCCCAAGGGCTACTACTGCAGTGGATAACCGCTACCTGCGGATTATGGCTCGGAGGAACCCTGACAGCAACGCCACCATGTTGAATAATTCTTTTAGTGCTGCCACAGGGCATCGTGTTAAAACACGAACTGTGTGTAATACGTTGCATGGTGAGCAACTTCATTCCCGACGTCGATGCCGAGGACCATCTTTGTAACCACGACACCATGCAGCGCGGTACAGATGGGCCCAACAACATGCCGAATGGACCGCTCACGATTGGCATCACGTTCTCTTCACCGATGAGTGTCGCATATGCCTTCAACCAGACAATCGTCGGAGACGTGTTTGGAGGCAAGCCAGTCCGGCTGAACGCCTTAGACTAGGCTGTTCCAGCTCGTCGGCTCCGCTGTGAGCCGCGGAGCGCTCCCTGCTCCAGGGAGCCGTGTCGCTCGCTGTGGGCCGGCGCGTGGCATGGCAGGCGGCAAGGCAAGCGTTTTGATGTGCCAGCTGCGTCTTACAAGAATGACAACCTCATACTCTTAGCTGCTAAGACGTGGCGACATGCTACACCAGGAAATACGATGTTCAGGAAATAAATAAGAAACAACTGTTTTACAAGAAATTGCATACTAAATTTATTGGGCCTCTGTACCTTGACATTTTCTTTTCAGTACAAGATCGGAAATATCAGGTGTCAAAGTGTTCGCAGCTTTAATACGGAGGATGGCCTTCATTAGTGCATCCTGAAGAAACGATGATTCCTTACTATTTACTCTTTTCATTGCTGAGAAAAACTGCTCACAACAATATGTAGAACCAAACATGCACATCTGAGCGACATTGTTGTGAACCTTGGGAAATGTTTTTTGCTGTAATGAACGATACCATCGTGACAAATCCAACGTGTTGTAGTACCTCTCTTTCAACAAAGTTGAATTTTGCAAATCAATAATCTCCAATTGAAGTGACGATGACAAGTTATCGGGGGAAACTGAAAAAGGAGTGCTGAACACCTTAAGTTCAATTTCCAAACTAGTGACGTCTCGGAATCGCGTTTCAAACGACACTTTAACTTTGCTTGGTAATCGCCGAAAGTAGTACCTTGAGGTAGTTTTAAAGAAGCAAGACGACTGAAGAACGTTAAATGTCCATTACTCATCTGCCTCTCAAATAAGCGTAACTTTTCCATGAACGCTTTGGTCGTGCATGTCAACGATTAGCTGCCCTTTGCCCTGTAATGACAGATTTAAATTATTCAGATGCATAGTTATGTCAGCTAGGAACGCCAGGTCTGATATCCATTTTATGTTTTTCAGACAATGCATTTCTTCCCCTTTCATTTCAAGATAAGGGGATATTTCCCCACGAATGGCAAAGAAAACATCAAGAACTTTTCCCTGACTCAGCCAAGGAACTGTACTGTGGTAAGGTATATCCCCATACTCCGCTTCCATATCTTTCAGGAATCCTTTGAATTGGCGATGATTCATACCGTGACGCCGCATAAAATTCACACACTTCACGACGTCTTTCATTACGCCACCTAGCTCTACTGTTTCAGCACACACTGGCTCTTGGTGAATAAACAATGAAGAGTCAAAATGTCTTTCCCGAATTCGTCCCTCAGTTTATTTTTCAAACGAGAAGCAAAACCTTGGTGACGCCCGATCATTTGCTGTGCACCGTCTGTCGCCACAGAATGGAGCTTATCCCACGGAAAATTCATATTGTCCACTGATTCACAAACATCTTCAAAAATGTCACGTCCTGTTGCGGTGTAATCGAGTGGTACCACATCCAAGAGTTCTTCAGTTACTTGCAGCTCCATGTCGACACCATGCACAAAGACTGCAAGCTGAGCCCAGTCCGATATGTCGGCGCTTTCGTCAAGCGCTAGCGAAAATGCAACAAAGCCCTCCGCCTTTTTCCTGAGCTGTATCTCTAAATCCGCTGCCATGTCCAGGATTCGACGAGACATTGTTTGCTTCGACAGGCAAACCCCTTCAATTGCCTACACCTCCCTTGGAAACAAACATTCTGCAACTGCTACCATGCACGATTTTACGAGTGGTCCCACCGAAAACAGCTTGTCACTCGTCGCAATCATGTGAGCGACCCTGTAGCTTGCTCGCATTGCTGATTCAGTAGTGTTTTCTCCGCTCTAATTCACCTGAAAGTTATAAACGCATTACAGAACACGAACTATGTTGCATGTTTTGATACCCTTCGTATTACGAAACCGTTGTTAAACTTACGTCTCCCAGTATGTCGTTCTTAAGCCTGGCTACCAATTATCAGTGTGCAGCGCCTTCTGCCTGATCGTAGTGCGCTGCGTGAAGACGTGTATAATGTCGTTGTATATTGTACCTCTTCGCAGAATTAATTACTTTATGACATACAAGACACTGCGGACGACCATCCCTCTCAATGAATAGAAAGGTATCCTCCAATAGAGGTACAGGGATCCCGCGGCTACTCATAGCTGTCATTGAACACGGTTAATTGCTTCAGTTGCGACTGCATGCGGCCAGGGGGCAGTGAGTTCGCTTTCTCCCTCCATGCGGGCTTCGAGCTGCCGCAGTGAGCGCTCCGGAGCGCTCCGGCTCCCTGGAGCTCAGTTGGAACAGCCTGCCTTAGACACACCGTCCAGGAGTTGCAGCAAGGTGGAGATTCGCTGCTGTTTTGGGGTGGCATTATGCGGGGCCGACGTACGCCGCTACTGGTCATGGGAGGCGCCTTAACGGCTGTACGATACGTGAATGCCATCCTCCGACAGATAGTGCAACCATATCGGCATTCGTCTTCGTGGATGACAATTTCCGCTCCCATTGTGCACATCTTGTGAATGACTTCCATGCGAGAATCGACGAAATGCCGCGAGTAGTGACGATAACTGGGAAGGGGCACTGCATTAGTAGTGTGTAGATAAACTGCGAATTTGATTATGACTGGAGGCGTGCTATGGTAGCCCGCACAGGCGCAATGACCACTGTGTCCGAATGGCATAGTGGTTGCTGGCACAACAGCCCAGCGTGTTCGGTCCGAGGGCTGGGGTTGTCCTTTGTAGTAAAAGAAACTGAGTAAAGGAATCAACTATCAACTTATCCGGATGTCATGTGACGTCCACCCAGACTGAAGGCAACGAGCAATACCAAACATAATGAAGAGAAGTAAAAACTTACCCCATTGATTTCAATCAATGCCCACTTGCAACCAATATCTGTAATTAGTTTGTGTCTTAAAGAATATTTGCAGATCCCGTCCTGAGAACTGGTTCTTGGTGATTTCTAAGCAAGTCATCGCTAAGTATTCGACTATCTTTTTCGACTTTTTGCTTGTTGAGATTCCTGAGAATTTCTGTAACGCTCCCTTAAGTTCTCCAGGCAAAAAATTAGTCACTACAGAATGCACGCACAGATGAATCGTTAAGCCTTCACAGACGATGCAGCGGTCGAGTCACGAGCACAACTGTGCACACCCTGTCTCTACGTGAGCATAAAGCAGTAGCTATCAGTGAGACATTTATGTTTCAAATGAACATTGCAAGTAAACATGGACAGATGAAAACTGACTTATGGAGTACCCCAAGGAAGTATGACATGGCCGCTACTGTTTATAATTTATACAAATGTTCTAGTGGGAAGTGTTGAAAGCTCCTCAAGGCTGTTTGCTTGGTTGATTTGGGACAGGGGACTAAACAGCGAAATCATCAGTCCCATGGCATTAGGGAAGGATGGAGAAGCAAGTCGGCCGTGCCCTTGCAAAGAAACCATCCCGGCATTTGTCTGAAGCGATTTAGGGAAACCGCGTAAAAGTTAAACCAGGATGGCCCGACACGGGTTTGAACCGCTGTCCTCTCACATGCGAGTCCAATATGCTAACCACTGCACCAACTCGCTCGCTTTTATCGAGGTCTCAAAGAGTGTAGCAACAATATCGATATGCAGGGCGATCTTCAGAGGATTGGTGAATGGTGCAGGCTCTGACGCTTGACCCTGAACATATTGAGCATACATAGGAAAAGAAATCCACTACTTTAATACTACACCATTGATGACGAATTGTTGGAAACAGTGTCTACCGTAAAATCTCGAACAGTAACTATCCAGAGTGACCTTGAATGGAAAGACCACATGAAACAAATGTTGGGAAAAGCAGCTGACAGAGATTCCTAGGAGGAATCTTAAGCAAATGTAACTCGTCCACAAAGAAAGTGCGTACAAGGCGTTTGTTCGATCGGTCCTTGCGTATTGTTCATCAACCAGGAATACATACCTCATTAGGTAGGATTGATAGGTGTGGAGAAGATTTAACGAAGAGTGGCGCGTTTCGTCACAGGATCGTTTAGTCGGCGGGAGAGCGTTGCAATAATTCTCAACAAACTCCAGAGGCAGACATTACAAGAGACGCGTTGTGCGTCACAGAATGTTTAATGTTGAAATTTTAACAAGGACTTTCCGGAAAGAGTCGGACAACGTATTACTTACTTAGATTAGATTAGATTAGATTAGTTTTTCGTTCCATAGATCCGTGCTGAGGAGATCCTCGTGGATGTGGAACATGTCAATTAACTTTTTTTTTTTAAGCTGAAATAACAATACTAATAGTTGGATATATACAATACATCATTTGTTCCTATTAAAAAATTCGTCAATGGAGTAGAAGGAGTTGGCCACTAGTAAGTCTTTCAGGCTCCTTTTAAACTGATCTTTATTTGTAACTAAATTTTGTATGTTTACTGGCAAATTATTGAAGATGAATGTTCCTGAGTAGTGGACCCCTTTTTGAACTAAAGTAAGTTCTTATAAGTCCTTGTGCAGATCATTTTTGTTCCTGGTATTGTATGTATGAACTGAGCTGTTTGTTGGAAAAAGAGATATGTTATTTAGGACAAATTTCATTAAGGAGTAAATATACTGCGAGGCAGTAGTTAGTATACCCATACATACATACATACATACATACATCTCGCTAAATGACGACGACAAGAAAATTCGAGAAATTAAAACGAAAACGGAATTGAACCCGTGGTCTAGCGGTAGCAATCAAAACGTCCTCGGTCCTAGGTTAGAAACCCACCCGCCACACCTCGTAGACTTTCATTAATAATCAGAACTGGCGGCCGAAGACTTCCGGATTAAGACGTCACCATCATTCTGCCAACGGCCTTGAGAAGAGGGCGGAGGAGGAGACAGAGATTCAGGGCCATCTCTTGTCCTTGGAGTGGGAAACTGACCCTAAATGCGGAAGAATAAACTGTAATCAACGGCATGAGAATACAGAAGGCATTGGAAACTACTGCATTAAAAACACATAACGTGTATCCACAAGACATGCGGCCTGTAATTGAAAAATTGTCAGTATGACCTCTCCATTAGAAAAAGATTTCGAAATAGTCCACCATACGAATATCCGGGAGGGTACTGCCAAAGGGGAGGTGAACATGAGAAAAAGACTGAATAACAAACGAAACGATAGCGGTCTACGAATCGGGGCGTATGAAGTCAGAAGCTTGAACGTGATAGGGACGCTAGAAAATTTTCAAAGGGAAATGCAAAGACTCAGGCTAGATATAACAGGGTTCAGTGAATTGAAATGGAAAGAAGACAAGGATTTATATTCAGATGAGTACAGTGTAATATCAACAGCAGCAGAAAATGGCATAACGGGAGTAGAATTCGTTATGAATAGGAAGATAGGACAGAGTCCTTTACTGTGAACAGTTCAGTGATAGGGTCCTTCTTATCAGAATCGACAGCAAACCAACACCAACAACGGTAGTTCAAAAAACGTATGGGAATTCAGCCAGGTAATATTTACAGTAACCACCGATATTTCGGCGGGAGTACACCCCGCCTTTTTCAAGGCACAAACTGCAGCGGACAGGCGATGTACAATCAAATTTAAAACTTTGGTTCTTGGAGTAATTCAGGAAAGATAACACACACACGCTGAACACTAGTGCCATCGAAGATGGCCGAAGTCAGAGGTATCGATAGTGAAAGACTATGAACTAGCAGGTGACGTAAATAACATTGATTCTGTTCCTATGTCTTTTGACAAGGCAGAGAGCAGGATTCCAAGCAGAGTTTGAACAAAAACCTCCATCGCTGTATACGAGATTGCTCGCTAATTTAATCTCAACAGCTTCCTTAATAACACTGCCCTATTAGCTGGACGTGCATGCCAATATCTCATTGTTATACAACATAGGATGACCAGTATCCAAACTATGTTCCGCAATAGCAGATCTACTTGGCTGCCGTAATCGTGTGTGCCGTTTATGCTCAGTACATCGGTCCTCCACGGTCCTGACAGTCTGACCATTGTCCGCCATGCCACAGCTACAAGGAATGCGATATATTCCCGCCTTACGCAAACCAAGATCATCCTTAACAGAACCCAAAGGTATCCTAATTTTAGATAGAGGTCGGAAAACACATTTCACATCGTGTTCCGTAAAATACGGCCGATCTTGTTGGAAGTGCTTCTTTCGTAAGGCAAAAAGGCAGTAGACTTAAGTGTCGACTCCGTATTGGCATCAGTCACCCGTTGCACAGTTGGTCGATAGCGCAACGCACGTTCGATCTGTCTTTCTCTAAAACAATTCTGACAAAATGAAGCTTCAAAATGGGCCAGCTCGTCTGGCAAAGTCTCAGGATCGGAATGACATGTTCCCTGTGTACCAAGGTACGAAGTACCCCATCACACTGAGCCGGATGTTGATGATTATCAGCCTGTAAATACAAGTAAGTGTGAGTACGTTTCCGGTAAACTGCATGTCCCAATGATCCACCAACCTTCCTCCTAACCAAAACGCCAAGAGAGGGAAGGCAACCATCTTCTTCCACCTCCATCGTAAAACGAATGTTCGGATGAATCGAGTTCAGATGTTCTAAAAAGGCATTCAAATTCTACCTACCATGCGGCCAAACAACAAAAGTATCATCAACATACCTGAAGAAACAGGTGGGTTTCAAATGCGCCGACTCCAATGCACGTTCCTCGAAGTCTTCCATAAACAATTTTGCAATCACAGGAGACAACGGGCTACCCTTCGCAACTCCATCTGTCTGCTCGTAATACTGACCATTGAATAAACAATAAGTGGATCTCAGCACATGTCAAAAGAGATTAGTTAATTCAACACAAAGTCGAACCTCAATTAATCGCAACGAATCAGACAGAGGAACACGAGTGAAGAGAGAGACTACATCAATACTTACTAAAATATCAGAGTCCTTCAACTGCATTCCCTACAAAGACGTAAGAAATCAGCTGAGTTCCTGGTGTGATGTACATACAGACCAACTTCTGGGCTTTACAGAGAAGCAAGATGCTTGGCTACACGATACGTCGGAGCTCCGATATTGCCCATATAGGACGGAAAAGAACCCATTCCTTGTGTACCTTCGGAAGGCCTTATAACCTATGGGAACAGCACTATAGGTGTTAAACTCTTGATAGTGTCCTGCGACAAACCACTTTTCTTCATGAGGCTGTTGGTCTTTCTCCCAATTCTTTTCATGGGGTCGGCATCGATCCTCAAAAATGGTTCAAATGGCTCTGAGCACTATGGGACTCAACTGCTGTGGTCATAAGTCCCCTAGAACTTAGAACTACTTAAACCTAACTAACCTAAGGACAGCACACAACACCCAGCCATCACGAGGCAGAGAAAATCCCTGACCCCGCCGGGAATCGAACCCGGGAACCCGGGCGTGGGAAGCGAGAACGCTACCGCACGACCACGAGATGCGGGCGGCATCGATCCTGCGATACGCTGTCAGATAATAAACATTACATCTTTTGTACATAATCCTGTTTGTTTAAAACAACAGTGGCATTGCCCTTGTCCGCAGGTGAGATAACAATGCCAGGATCAACTCTGAGAGAGCGTAAATCAGCCCTCTCTGCTGCTCTTGGGTGGACGAGCCCTAGTCAACACACGACATGCATCCCTCCTAACCACCTCTACAGCGACTTGAGGTAGTCTGCAAACTGCCTGTTCAATTGAACTAATAAAATCAACTACCGGCAAACTCTTCGGTGTGGGTGCAAAATTTAAACCCTTCCCCAGCACGAATAAGGTTTCGTCGTCAAAAGATTTCCATGTGAGACTTATCACAAAACGTCGAGATACAAAATAAGACTTCGAGCGATGGAAACGTTCAAACTTTGCCAAATGCCCAGCAGTAACAGAATTGTATTCCCAGTCAGCTTGAGTCCATCAGGCACCGTTCAACCAATGCCAAGCGAAATCAGATAATTTGGAAGCAACCATTAAATGGAAAACAAATCCAAACGTCGACGAGTAAAACGAATCCTTTCACGCACAATCTCGGTCTCTCCATTAAGCGGCTGCCCTCTAGCTTTGTAGTTAGCACCTTCTTTGGCACTCGCTGTTCTTCCATTCCCTGCTCGTGCTCTAACCACTGCAATCTTCGTGCCTTTAAATCTATGGTGACTGGTGGACTTTTGTAGAGTTCGTCTTGGATGACCGCAGCAAGTTTCCCAGCTGTGCACAACTTAGAAAGAGTATCAGCATCTAACTGAATATTTGTACATTTTTTGATACTATTTCATTTCAGATAACTACATCATCTCCAAAAATCTGCCATTGATAGTTACATCATCTTCACGTGAACAGAAAGTGTACGAATGAACGTCCTTGGAGTCCGCTGAAGTTGCTTCTACTCTAGTACTTGCACAAGCTTTTTAGATTATGTAACCACATTTTTCAAAAATATATAACAAAACAGCGTGGTACGCTAGGGACAAACCGAATGTGATTGCGTTGTTTGAAACCGACTGACGTTGCACTCAGAAGGATGGAGGCTGTAGTCTCCATTCTACCAATCTGATTTAGCTTTTCCGTGGTTTTCTTGAGTTAGTTTTGGAAAATGCTGCAACATTTGCTACCATAAGGCCACGGCCGACTATCTGCTCCTTCCTTGATAAGCGAACCCTGTAAGTAGATGAGCCTGTGTAGATGAGTTAAGTTTTTTTCCTCATGCTGTAAGATGTACAATATTTTTGTAAAATAGGTCCACGGACGAATAAAACTACAACGGCTGGTACTACTAGCGCCAGCCAAAACAACACGCTGCTTCATCCGAGCGAAGAAACCAGCAATCCAGTAACAAAACACTGTGAGTATCAGCGAGCACCTATGAACTGTGGAGTGGTATCATGGGTGATTTGCACTGAAGTCAACAAGTGTAGGAACTCGGCTTACCACTGCCTCGATCACAAACGCCTAAACTTGCTGACTTTGCTGATTTAGTTTGTGTGTAAACTGTAACATAACAAAGATAAAAAAGAAAACAACTTAGGATTTTGGTGTGCTTGGAGATAAACGCATAATACGCTTATCCATATGGATGGTAAAATCTTCTGAGTTGATAGGTCGTATAAAATTCCTCTCCAAATTTCTTCAATTCTCGATGTGGTTGGTACGTACGTTCAAGTTACAAACGTAAAATGGTCGTACAGAAAGTAATGCAACACATTTTTATTAGGGATTCCAATATTTCATATTACTCGCCCTTCTGGCTACAAAACCCTATTATTCAACGTAATCCCCTTTCAGTGCGACCACCTTCCGCCACCTTTCTGGGAGAGCCTGTATGCCTACATGGTACCACTCTACTGTTCCGTCGGAGCCATCGTCTTGCTGTGTCAGTAACCTCCCCATCAGCCACGTGCTGTTTCCCGTGGAGTGAATCCTGTATTGGGTCAAACAGATGGAAGTCAGAAGGTCCAAGATGCGGGCTGTAAGGTGGGTGAGTAAGAAAAGTCCAATGAAGTTTTGTGACCTCCTCTATGGTGCGCAGAAGGAGAAGTTCGATGACATTTTTGAGGGGACGAACAGCTGAAGTCGTTTCTTCAGTTTCCTGAGGGTAACACAACATATTTCACAGTTGATTGTTGCATCATGAGGGAAGACATCAAACGCAACGACTCCTTCAGCGTGCCAGAAGACCGTCGCCATGACTTTATTGGCTGAAGGCGTGGTTTTGAACTTTTTCTTCGGAGGAGAGGTGGTGTGACACCATTGCAAGGATTGACATTTCGTTTCCAGTTCGAAGTGAAAAGCTATGTTTCATCGTCTGCAACGATGTTCGACAAAAATGTCACTATCACCCTCGTAACGTGCAAGCAGTTCCGCACAGATGGTCCTTCGTTGCTTTTTATGGTCTTCCGTTAGGCGGCGAGGAATTTTGCAGGCGCGCTCGTTGGAGTACCCCAACTACTGAACGAGTGTGACAGCACTACCCACAGAGATGTCCAGTTGAGCGCCGATCACCGCCAATGAGAGTGTCCTCATGTTCCAGCACTGCAGGAGTCACAGATTCAAAAAAATGGTTCAAATGGCTCTGAGCAAGGTGGGACTTAAACTTCTGAGGTCATCAGTCCCCTAGAACTACTTAAACCTAACTAACCTAAGGACATACCACACATCCATGCCCAAGGCAGTATTCGAACCTGCTACCGTAGCGGTCGCACTGTTCCAGACTGTAGCGCCTAGAACCGCTCGGTCACCCCGGCCGGCAGGCACAGATTGTGATCATTCGATCACCTCGAATGAGAGTGTCCTCACGTTCCAACGTCGCAGGAGTCAGAGCTATGTTTGGCTGGCTGGTACACGGGAGATCGAGCAGGTTCGGAGCGACCTTCTCGCGATAATGACAGACGTCTTGCCCAACGACTCACTGTGCTTTTGTTCACTGTCAAATCACCGAACACATTCTGTAAAGCCTATGTATATCTACGATGCTCTGGTTTTCCGCCAAAAGATACCTCCGATACAGGTGCCATTTTGAAGGCTACGTATGGCGCAGCCATCTATCAGAACTGCATGGAATTATTGGGACTGAAGCGGGAATATTGCACCATACACCACCGCAAATTCCGCATTTTTTTCAGCTGAAACTGGCAGAGTGAAAAATATTTTGAATAATCAGTCTCAGTCTTCAAAATATTAGTATATCACAGTTGCTGACGGGGCTGCAATATGCTAAAAATTCTTAGAGTTAAAAATATGTTGCATTACCTATGGAACTCCCCTCGTAAAAGCTATGAAAGCGGCCATCCGTGGACGCGGTATTGACACTAATATCGGGCTACTAATGGCCCTCTCCAATGCACCTCAAGTGCCTGTCAGAAGTCCTACCTGGGCGGCAGCACAGTGCACCGTTCCATCCATTGCGACTGACACTGTGCGACGCTTGTTAGCGGCATCTCAAATTGTACAGCCCAGGCAGCAGGTACCTAAGTGGACGAAGGCCACAATTTTACCACTTCTGCGACAAATGTATGTACTTTGCGCCCTAAAAGTGTGCTTTCTTTCGTCATCTTCTTGTCTTTGTAAACTCCTAGTGATCTACGTCCCACCAGGTGCTACTCCATCAGACCCATCTTAGGCTTTGGGCCGGCTGGTACTTGTTACTGCCGTCACGGCTGCCTCCACGAGTCCACCGCACGGTAAATTTTTCCTACGCTGTCATTCCTTTGCGCCATTTTACTGTGAACCATGTACAGTGTTCTGCACCTATTGCACGATTACAGGTGGCCACTTCTGCAGTATCGTTGTCATTGAGTGGGTGAATAATGTGCAGTTGGATCTCTGTCCATGGCTCCTTCTTCATCCCATGGTAGCACCATCTGCACCCTTCTGTCCTAATAAGGCAAATTTAAGGTGTGTGTGTGTGTGTGTGTGTGTGTGTGTGTGTGTGTGTGTGTGTGTATGGTGTGTGATTACTGTATCCTAGTCAATGTTGGACAAGGCTACACTCAACACTGTGGTGTTGATAATAAAGTGCAGCAGTGAGAGACTATTGAGGCCAATCTGGAATGGACGTTGTAGTGCATGTGTCTCACATATTAGGGTTAAAATTTCTCAATAACTCTCATAGAGCGACAGGCACAGCTATTCTCACAGTCCCATCCAAAGTCTGAAATAGATGAAAGGGGTCAATAAGAACCACTTTCATTAAAGTTAAGCGCAACATGCGCCTTCAGTTGCTGACAGTGACTCTTTCTGTTTTATCTGAAGGTAGACTGCGTCATCAGTCGCATAACTTTACGCAAAGGAGAATGCGTCTGTGTGTATTTCGTTCCATCTTTTGTGAAGTCCGCTTTCCTGACCACTTTTTCCCTGTGTGTGTGTATTTGTCTCTGGGAGGATACAGGTGATATGAAAGTCGCTCCAATTGATTCAGAGGTCTTTGTAGAGTCCTAGCCTTGTAGTGCCAACCTAACTTTCAGACATCTTGAGCCAAAACCACAGACGATGTGACGGACACAGGCGCTTAGTTTGGTAATCATCTTCTCCCCTCCACTCGCTCGGGGTGAACGCGCATACCAAGGAAGTAACTGAACACGTTTTCTGCAAGGCTAGGTAGATGATACACGCGCTCTGTGAATATTGTTCTTGCATCATGGAGAAAACATTCAGACAGATTAATTCGATTTGTATTTGCATTTAATCTAGAATAGTTCTTGAGGGAGATATTGTAGAGCTTTTGCGTTTTCGTTATCCATAATTTCTTCTTGAGTAAATTCACATGTTTCATGTATTTTCATGGGTCTTTGTGAGTCTGGAGAGGATGAGGATTACCTGTAACTTGTGATGCTCTTTGCAGTGTAAAGATGTATTTCCGCGTTCATGCTACATGACCAGCTGCCTGGGCACGCTCTTGTATAAGTAAGATATTTGTGGAATATTTCTACTAATTAGTGATTTTTATATTTTCATGCCCTTTAATGTGTTGACGGTAGATTCCACTTGTCCACCGGTACTCCCTAGTGCTCTCTAGGTCTTGTCGAGCATTTTGCCAGCAAGATGAGAATGGTTGAACTCATGCACGCATCAATGTGGGAATTATTTGCAAGTGCACCCCTCCGGCACGTATTTTGATTCTCCAGTCCTCACAGGGTGGACTGTGTTTAACGGCCGGGGAGAACACGGCAAGTGCCGTAACCCGATTTCCCAGAAACGTCTCCCATTGGAAGAGGAGTCAAAATAAAAGAACACGTGTCTCGACATATCCGTCATTTTTCTGTCTTATGGCTGGTTTGAAGCGGCCCGCCACGAATTCCTCTCCTGTGCCAACCTCTTAATCTCAGAGTAGCATTTGCAACCTACGTCTTCAATTATATGCTGGATGTATTCCAATCTCTGTCTTCCTCTACAGTTTTTACCCTCTACAGCTCCCTCTAGCACCATGGAGGTCATTCCCTGATGTCTTAATAGATGTCCTATCATGCTGTCCCTTCTCATTATCACTGCAGTCCACACATTCCTTTCCTCTCCGTTTGTGCGTAGAACCTTCTCATTCCTTACCTTATGAGTGCACCCAATTTTCAACACTCATCTGTAGCACCACATCTCAAATGCTTCGATACTATTCTATTCCGGTTTTCCCACAACCCATGTTTCATTACCATGAAATGTTGTGCTCCAAACGGACGTTCTCAAATTTCTTTTTCAAATTAAGGTCTATGTTTGATACTAGTAGATTTCCACGGGCCAGGAATGGCCTTTTTGCCAGTGCTAGTCTTCTTTTGATGTCCTTACTCCGTCCGCCATTGGTAATTTTGCTGCCTCGGTACTAGAATTCCGTAACATCATCTACTTCATGATCACCAATTGCGATGTTAAATTTCTCGCTGTTCTCATATCTATTACTTCTCATTACTTTCGCCTTTCTTCGATTTACTCTCGATCCATATTCTGTACTCATTAGACTGTCCATTCCATTCAGCAGATCATGTAATTCTTCTTCACTTTCAGTCAGAATTGCAATGTCATCAGCGAGTCGTGTCATTGACATCCTTTCACCTTGAATGTTAAAGCCACTCCTGAACCTTTCCTTTGTTTCTATCATTGCTTCTTCGATGTACAGGTTAAACAGTAGGGGCGAAAGACTACCTCCCTGTTTTACACCATTTTTAATCCGAGCACTTCGTTCTTGGTCGTCCACTCTTATTATTCCCTCTTGGTTCTTGTAGACATTGTATATTACCCGTCTCTCCCTATAGCTTACCACTATTTTTCTCAGGATTTCGAACATCTTGCACCATATTACATTGTCGAACGCCGGCCGCTGTGGCCGAGCTGTTCTAGGTGCTTCAGTCCGGAATCGCACTGCTGCTACGGTCGCAGGTTTGAATCCTGCCTCGGGCATGGATGTGTGTGATGTCCTTAGGTTAGTTAGGTTTAAGTAGTTCTAAGTCTAGGGGACTGATGACCTCAGATGTTAAGTCCCATAGTTCTTAGAGCCATTTGAACATTGTCGGACGTTTCTTGTAGGTCGACAGATGCTATGAACGTGTCTTGATTTTTATTTAGTCTCGCTTCTACTATCAACAGCTAAGTCAAAATTACCTCTCTAGCGTCTTTATCCAACCTAAAGCCAAACTGATCACCATCTTACACATCCACAATTTTTTTCCATTCTTCTGTATATTATTCTTGTAATCCGTAGATACTATATCATTTTTGACGAAAAGAAGGTCAACTTTCAAGCTATTCTCCCGATACTTTATGTGCCTTTTACCGCGAAAAATAGTCAAACACAATGGTGGCACAGTGGTTAGCGTCACGGATTCTTAATGCTGAGCCACGAGTTCTAAATCCCATTATTATTTTTGTTTTTCATTTCTATATCCTTGTATGCAGAAGGTTACTACAAGAACGTTTTTAGTGTATATTGATACAACGTTGTCCTTCTTCATCTAGTAATTGTCAGATGGATAAATTTAAAAAAAGGGGAAATATATTTGAAACTGTTTGCGGTGATACACTTGTGGTGTATTCTGATTCATAATAAATTGCAAGTTCCAGTTTTCGGAAAAATGATCCGTTAAGCACGGTTTGCCCCGAAATTGTTGCCAACGCGCGAAATCTTCACCAATGTTAACGACGTTCGTTCCCCGAGTGAGCTTCATAGGAAGGTATGTCACTGTGGCAAACCTGCCTTCTGGCGATGCTCGTGATGTTTGGAACACCTATGTTTCGAGTATTTCTAAGGTCGTTATCATCCAAGGATACGCACCAAATCTTCCTAAAGAACGAACATACCAATAAAATGTAAGAATTTATGCAAGAACTGATATGAGAATTAAATGTCAGAACATGAGAATTTAAAAAGATTGTAACCCATCGACGTACCATAAACACACACATATTACATAATAAATATGGACACTTATTATGAAATTCACTTGTAATTTTACGATTAATATAACGCCCTTGTATTCCCTAATCGGATAAGAAACATTGGTGTAGTAACCTTCTGTGGACATGGGTAGATAAATGAAAAGAATAAAAATGAAGTAAAATAAATAAAAACAGTAATCGGGTTTCGAACACAGGGTGTAAAATGAAAAGGCCATGGCGGTAATCATTCAGACACAACTACGCCTGATGGCAGAGCGCGGTAAAAGGCTCATAAAGCACCTCGAAAACTTTCACCGTACTTTTTTGTTTCTGTTTTTCTTTTTTCAGGAACGGTCGTACTCCTCTTCCACTGAACTAAGTTCTTGGGAAATCCTGGTGAAGGCTCTTGCCGTGTTCTCCTCGTGAGTTTTACCTTCCTCATTGGCTCTGTAAGAGAGTTTATTGTGTGGGGGACAATTTTTATAATGCGATATGTCAGACTGCTTTAAAAATCTTTTTTACGTGGGACTGTATACTGTAGAAATGTTTCTTCTTTTGATGTTAATCAATGAATCAGTCGTGTGAAGAGTAGAGATGAGTAATCACAACCCAGCATGTCACCTCCGCGTCCCCTTGCAATCACTCTGATGCCCCACTGCCACAAAAAAAGAGAGCACAATCTGCATATGAGTATTGAGTATATCGAGTATTAAAAGAGAGCTGGGTCTTGTCCGAGGTAAATCGCCGACTGTACTGCTCACGACGTTAGTTTACCTACTGCCTGTGCGTCAACCGAGTACTCAGTCGATTCCTATTGTCGTTAACCGTTGCGCATCAGAAGTAGATCTGTTATTAACCACCATGCAGCGCCCATTACGCTGTATACTACGTGACCTTTACGACCGGCCTTCAAGATGGCCAAGATCACGCGCGTGAGCAAGACCTGACTACTGGACGCAATCGTAGAGGGTCAAAGTCCGTTCAAGGAGCACAAGGACTTCATAGTGTCGCCACCATTGTGGTTGGTCGTCAATACCACCATCATTGTTTCAGTTGATCGTCTGTTACTCTCATGACATATACTTTTACTCTGCCTTCGTTATGGCATATCCGTGTTGCCACCATATCATCATGTGTCTTGCTAGAATGAAATTTTCACTCTACAGCGGAGTGTGCGCTCGTATGAAACTTGCTGGCAGATTAAAACTGTGTGCCGGAACGAGACTCGAACTCGGAGCTTTGCCTTTCGCGGGCAAGTGCTCTACCGCCTGAGCTACCCAAGCACGACCCACGCCCCGTCCTCACAACTTTAATTCCGCCAGTACCTCGTCTCCTACCTTCCACTCCGCTGTAGAGTGAAAATTTCATTCTAGAAACATGCCCCAGGCTGTGGCTAAGCCATGTCTCCGCAATATCCTTTCTCCCAGGAGTGCTAGTTCTGCAAGGTTCGCAGGAGAGCTTCTGTGAAGTTTGGAAGGTAGGAGACGAGGTACTGGCGGAGTTAAAGTTGTGAGGACGGGGCGTGAGTCGTGCTTGGGTAGCTCAGGCGGTAGAGCACTTGCCCGCAAAAGGCAAAGCTCCGAGTTCGAGTCTCGGTCCGGCACACAGTTTTAATCTGCCAGGAAGTTTCATGTGTCTTGTTCCTTGTACCCCACACGATAGCCGCCATTGGCGAAAGGGCGATGCCCTAAAAGCCTCGCTGTAGTTTTTCGCCGTCTGGTCTGTCTACGTTGATCGGAACTAGATCGACAAAGCACAAACACATCAACAGTTTTGAAGCATCCCGGCGGATTAAAACTACGTGACTGACTGGCATTCCTGCCAGGGACCTTTGCCTTTTGTGGACGAGTGCTCTACCGACTGAGCTAACCAAGCACGACTCACCGCCCGTACCTCTGCTCCTACCGTCTGGAAACATCAACATGTATTTCCACTGAGTCGTATTCCACTAGTATCATTAAATAAAAATTTACGCAGTAGTTATTCTCCCATGTCCTTCACCCTAAATTTTTTCCATCATCTTCACAGTCCTAAAGGTCGTAATTTTCTGTTACAAAATCAGGAAAATCAGCGTATTCTTATCACCATCAACACTGCTTGGAATGCACCGGCAAGCAATAACACCAGGTTTGTAGTAAAACGAAAAGCTTTTTCAATCAGAATATTACACATATATTTGTTGTCTTGACCTACAGCTCTTGTGATATCAAGTGCCTCAACAAGGTGCCCATGAGACCTGTTAATCACGGATTTCGATAAGTCTTATGTATGTTGTAGAGGAAACTGCCCTGAGTATCTCGTTAGCGGCATTTCATGTGACGGCTCCAAGGCTCCGAGAAAATCACTGCAGAAGTTTTTACGTACTTTCTACACCCTTAATGTTCGCTATGTTTCGAGTAAGAGAGCGCTGGCGGTAAGGGTTCAAATCCTATCTGTGTACTTCTTTTTTTTCCATTTCATCCTATAGAACATCATTTAATAGTATCTGACATACAAAATTATTCAGAAATAGTCATTTTGGCAGTAGTAATTTAATTAATAAATCGATCATTACAGCATGAAAAGTATATTATGCTTGTTACAGAATAGATTACAAAAATGTCTTACTCGCTGTTGCTTGTGTTAGGACAGAATTCCGGATGGTGTTTATCGCAGAAGCAACTGCAACACAAAATTTGTAGAATAACACGCTCATGTAAAGAAAGCTACTGCCTTGAAGGCTCACGGGTCTTTCATATGCGATACCGGAAAACGCAGTTCGTTTAAATTCGAAAAGATTATTTTCCTTTGATCAACTTCGATGCGAACCACATATATTTGGTCAACCCTCAGAAAGCAGGTGCGCTAATCTGATGCAGAATTAAAGGGTCTACACTCTAAGACAAAGAGAAAAAACGACGCACCACGAAGGAATTATCGAAAAGGGACGAAAATCAGTAAATGAGATTTGCATATATGAGCACTCCGTCTTCAGGCCACGAGTGGCCTACCGGGACCATCCGACCGCCGTGTCACCCTCAGTGGAGGATGCGGATAGGAGGGGCGTGGGGTCAGCACACCGCTCTCCCGGTCGTTATGATGGTATTCTTGACCGAAGCCGCTACTAATTGGTCAAGTAGCTCTTCAATTGGCATCACGAGGCTCAGTGCATCCCGAAAAATGGCAACAGCGCATGGCGGTCTGGGAGATTTGCGTACATAGACTAAGAAATAATTGCAATTTCAGAAAAACTGGATGATTTAGTCAAGAGGAAGAGCTTCACAAATTGAGTAAGTCAATAACACGTTGGCCCACCTCTGGTCCTAATGCAAGCACTTATTCCGCCTGGCATTGATTGATAGAATTGTTGGATGTTCATGTGAGAGGTATCGCGCCAAATTCTGTCCAATTAGCCCATTAGGTTATGGAAATCCCAAGATTCGGAGGTCCCCGCACATAATACTCCAAACGTTCTCAATTGGAAAGAGATCCGGCGACCTTGCTGGTCAAGGCGAGGTTTGGCAAGCAGGAAGACAAGCAGTGGAAACTCAGCGTGCGGGCGGGAATTATCTTGTTGAAATGTAAGTCCAGGATGGCTTGCCATGAAGGTCAATAAAACGAGGCGTAGAATATCGTCGACGTGCTTCTGTGCTGTAAGGGTGCCGTGGATGATAACCAAAGGTGTCCAGCTACGAAAAGCAATGGCACCCAAGACCGTCGCTTCTGGTTGTCGGGCCGTATGCCGGGCACACTCATGTTGGTACACCGTCGCTGTCCGAGGGGTCTCCAAACACCTTTTTGGCCTGGAATCTCATTGACAGAAGTAGAATTGTCTTCAGTGACGAGTCCCGCTTCGAAGTGAGTCCCGATGACCAACGAAAACATGTGTGGAGACGCCTTGCTATAGACTTGGTCAATCTGAGAAAGTCTTTCTCTTGAATAAATCATCCATATGAAATTGTGTTCGTAAGTCCTTAGATGTACTTCATACATACTTTTTTCCGTCCCATTCGTGTAATTCCTTCGCAGTGCCTCCTTCTTTGTCTTAGAGTGTTTTTTAATGGAATATTCCCTCGAAACGATTTCTGTATTAGTCTTTATGAAGTCTGGAGCATTTTGAATTTTCTTTGTGAAAAATGTAACCTGCCCGTAAAAGTAAACATCACAGGTTTTGTAAATCTGTACTTGCAGCGTTGTAGTCGTCAGGCTTAGCCGCTGTGCTACGCTCGCTTAGCTAAGACATTGCCAACATTGCGGGTAGAGAAGGTACGCATAAAAGTTCAACACCGATTTTCTCGGAAACTAGGGGACGTTGCATGAAAAGCCGCTGGCTTGGTACTCGGGTAAGGTCCACCTACAACATACCCAAGACTCATCAAAATTCGTGATTAACATATCTGTTGGTCCCATTAGAAGAGCATTATTTTGTGTCTACGATCAATCTTGCAAACCCCCTCTTGTAATTACGTCGAATGCTGGGACGTACGCTTTGTTACTTGGTTCACGTGTGCGTCATCTCATGTATTAAGTGAAATATCTACAAGGACGTACGATTAGGTAATACTCTGGAAAGATAATGCGGACAATCACACAGCAGGCCACTTAAAACGTGTCAGGATTTCCAAGAGATTGCGGAACAATTGTAGTTTATCATGTTGTACTTATCAAGTTCTAGCAAAATCGCTGAGTCTTAAAACTTCATTGGTTGGGACTCGTTGAAAACTTTGTTCTGACGAACAGCTGTATTACAGAAATATCTCACTGCGTGTAACATACTTTTGCGAGCAGCAGACGTTGTCTGTGGCGTGGAGTCGTTGGGGATAGGTGGTAATTCATAACAGCCGCTCACCACACACGGAAATTGGTAGGAGTACCTCACGTGACAGACGGTACAGAAAACAGGAAAAATACAGTCCTCTCAGCAACGAGTTAGTAAGGAGGGTTGGGGAAGGGTGGCACACAGTAGGTCAGGATTCCGAGAAAGTGGCCAGAAACCAAAATGAAATTCGGAGCTAAGAAGTTTCGTTTAATATGCAGGCTAAAGTAATACTGGGGCTATTGAAGCCAGCACTTAAAAGCAGTCACCTGCTTCTTCCAAAGGCTGAATTTCGTTCGGATGAAATATTTTTGCTTAGCGAAATCAGTCGGATATTATTTTTAAATTTGGCTGTTCCAGAATGCAAGTACTTAATTACGAACATTTATTTCGTTATTTACTCATTAATTAACAATTGTTTTTGTTACTTAACTTCTTACCGGAATGCAAGCAAAAAGGAGAAAAATTGTAAAACGCGAGCGAAAGAAAGGTGAATTTTAGATTCCACGACATTCCATTTTCTTTTTCATTCCGTCCTTAAGTATGTACTACTATCTTCGCGAATCAGACAAAATTCACCTACTAGCCACAAGTTTAAGCGATATGTGCAAAATTCCGTTATTTACACTGAGAAAATAGAATTCAACATTTCAGTAAAACAAGAAAAAAATACACCTGCACACATAACCAGACAGTTGTTATTTCTAATAAACTATTACAAAATAAAAATATAATTATTAAATATAAAAGATATTTGAAATATATAAAAAGTGTTGTTTATAAGCTAATTAGGTTATTTCATATGCATAAAATTTTCTTTGGTAAGTTTAATTTTGTTAAATTATTTGAGTATTTTACTATAAAATATTTCTTCTTTGTGGAAACTATTTCCGAGGAAAGTGAAAACTTTGTAATTGAAAACTGTTGCCCTCTTGGTACCTGTTCCACAGGATTACGAGGAATCAGATGCTGAGGATCATGAAGAGGATACAAATGTCGGTAAGGAGCAAACTGTAGAAAGAAATAAGGATGAAGAACAAGAGGTACTAGAGGAAGAAGATTAAAAACACTTATAAAACTTTCAGTTTTTATTACTAACTTTATCTTCCGTAATAAAGACAGTAATAGAGCCAATTTCGTTATAAAGATTACCGTTAAAATTATAAATGCTCACGGAAAACATTTCTTGTCCACTTCATTAATTTTTGGCACATTATTTTCGGCATATTGAATTCGCCACTTTGATTCTTTCAGTTTTGGCATAACGGTAACAAACCCCCAATATAGCCACTTTTGGGCATAGTGGAGCCTATTTAGCAATTCTGGGCAGGCTTTCAGGATTCTGGTCTGCTGTGTGTCGGTGGGAATCATTGCATCTGTTGCATGGGAACCATCGCGATATTTGCTTCCAGTGGATTAGGCAAACCATGGAGGAACTACGTCTAAATGACCAGATGGATATTTGAAGTGCAATGTCACCGCATCTACTTGTACATACATACAGACTCCGCAAACCACCGTTTACTTTATGCCACAAAAACGGCAAAACGTTTAAGAGAAGCAACATGAAGATTAGTTTAGGAAAAGCTGATATGAAGTTCAGTTTAGTTTAAGAGAGGGTAAAAACACGAGAGAAGCAGTTCTGACCTTGCACTAGGAAATTAAAAGAAGGATAAAGAAAAGCGATTATACCTGTATAGCTGACTTAGAGGAGGACATGGACAACGTAAAAGTAAATAAGATGTTCGAAAAATTTACGACAATTTTATTCTTGTTTACTCTTGTCAGAAGTATCCTACAAGTATAAATTAAATATGCGGCGTGGTTAGAAACAGTCTGGAATGCTTTTCAGGTTGTTCAAGGGTGAGCTGTGCTGAGAAATAAATACTAAGAAAAAAATTCAGGATTAAAGACAGTCAATTAAGCTGAAGCACTCGCAAATCAAGTGACCCACCAGAGACGGCGTCTTCGTTTGGTTTCTTAACCCTTTCAGACCTGGTGGTCACAATTGTGTACATAAAGTTTGTTCACTAATATTTCGCTGACAAAAAATGTGAGGTGCATCCAAACTCACTTTGCACATTTGTGTATGTTTCTTTTAGCCATGCTCTAGCTGCTGCTGCTCTCTTGTGAGCAGTCTGGGAACCACAGAGCAAAATAATACTCTCTGGTGTCTTCTCTCTGTGGGAAGCCATTACACGTTGACTTTATTGCTATAATAGTCACGTTGTGGGTTTTATTTATGAATGTTTTGTGTGGTTTCCTTCTTTTGGAAACATTAGACATTCTTTCAGTGGAATTTTCAGCAATTTCATTCAGGTCATATTTATGTATCAGTTAAGATTAATGTACACATCTGTGTACAACAGGTCCTTAATGATATAAAATAGGTAAAAATAACCTAAATGTGTGTCAGCTGTATTTGCATGGCTATGGTAGTTATGTATGGTAATTTTTCCATTAATTTCACTACGAGCAGCAAGAAAGGAGAATAACTGACTTGTACATATGATTTTATTTTATATTGCTGGCTTTTGACTTAGAAATATGGATTATCTTTCTGTGAGGAAAAATTGGGAGTTGATTATGGACATAATTGAAAATAGTGGCGTTTCTAACATTAGTTTGAGAGGAGATGAGGATGACAGTGTACCACTTATTGAAAGGCAAGCTCCACAAATAGTAAAACGTGCTGGAGCAAATAATGTGGGTGTGAATGATGTGTGTAGAGACACCATATCTGAAGATGAAGATGTTGGAGAGGTGGTGGATGCTGAAATGAAGTTTTTATGCAATGAAAACAATCCAGAATTGAATAACCTGTGTGACAACATGATGGTGACACCTAAAGAATCCATAAAATGTAAACGCAAGCCTCTAAGTACCATTGCAGAAAAATACAAAGCTCCAAATTTTGAAGAATATCTCTTGTGTTCTCCAATGCAATACTTCAAAAGATATATACCAGATGATTTGTTCACTAGCATGGCAGCACATACTCATATTTATGCATTACAACCAGGCAAATCATCATTCAAGCAGTCAACTCCTCAAGCACAAGAGATGTTATTTGGTTTGCATATATTGACTGCCACCTTGAAATTTCCCAGATTATGAATGTATTGGGATACAAGCCTGAAGGTAAATGTGTTTTGGAAAACATGTCACGAGACAGATTTTTAGAATTACGAACAAATTTACATTTGGTGAACAATCTGGAAAAGCCATCTGAACATAAAGATAAATTTTACAAAGTCAGGCCTATTTACTCAGCCATTCGAAAATGCTGCTGTGAACTTCCTATAGAAGAGAATGTTTGTGTCAGTGAAGGAATTATTCCTTTCACTGGGAAGTTTTCTGCAAAGCAGTATGTCAAGGGGAAACGAAGTCCATGGCGAATCAAAGTCTCCATGTGAAAAGAGTGGAATAGCGCATTATTTCCTTTTGTATCAAGGTGCTACAACTGAACTAAATACAGCATACTGTAAAAAATTTGGATTAGGTCCTGCTGTTGGATTAGAATTTTCTGTTCCACTCTCAAAAGGTAAAGGTCTTAAATTATACTTTGACAACTTCTTTTTACCGTATCTTCTGTTTCAAGTTCTGAAATATCAAGGTATCAATGCAGCAGGTACCGCCCATCAAAAGAGATCTGGAAAGAATTGCCTTTTTCAGATGATAAAACAATAATGAAACAAACCCGAGGATGCTGGGAAGAAATCACTAGTGCTGATGACATTACCATGTGTAAGTGGTTAGACTATAGGCCAGTTGTATTGTCTTCAAACTTTGTTGGTAAAGGCTCAGTGGATAAAGTTGAGTGTTGGAACAAAAAACACCGTAAATATGTGAAAGTAGAAAGACCTGAAATAGTGAGAAGACATGAGAGTCATACCAAAAAGAAGAGGAGAATTATGACCAGCTACAGAGATACAGTTTGATTCTATTGACCATTTGCCTTTGCATGATGCAGGAGCTCCAAGTCGCTGCATATTTCCAAAATGTACAGGGCGTTCTAGAATTCAGTGCAGAAAATATAAAGTATATTTATGTCTCCAAAAGGACAGAAATTTTTTTTTTTTGCAGTTTCATGCTAAACTTTAAAATCAGTGTTTTGACCGTTGTTGTTTAAATAAGAACTGTAATTTGGAATTATTTTTATTGTTTCTTCTGTTTTAAAGTGAAATAAAGAGTGACATAACTTGATCCATAGTGTTAACTTCCGTAATGTATGACATGAAGCTCCAGACCTGATGAACACAATTGTGTACATTAAATATCTAGAAAACTAGAGATCATATTGAATTTTTTTCTTAGAAAAATGTTGTCAGGAGACTCACCTGAATGTAAAAATGATGTCAGATATTTTTTTTTCATAAGGAAATAAAAAATCGGGTCTGAAAGGGTTAAAACCAAACAAGAGAACAATACAAAAATTGGACATGGAACGGTAGTAAGGAATGAAACCGAACCAAAGGCAGAACAGTCTCGTGCGCTATCAACTAAGCTATGAGAACAACTGCCACTAATTGTACCTGGCGGGGCACTTAATTTGTATGCGCACGGGCTCACTGGATAACTTTAATGATAATTAACCTGGAAACGGCACAACGTATCGAGCTTTTTTGCCTAACAATTATTTCTCAGCACACTCTACCCTGTAGCACTCTTACAGCTTCTCAGACTGTTTCTGACCACCTTGTATACATGATTACGTAACATAAATATTTACGTATGTACGTAAATAACAAGACAAAAGAACTGACAAAATCTATATTTAGATAACATTTGTCCAAAACTGTGCTCCACCCAGGGCATTGTCACTGGCAGCAGTTGACAAGAATAAGGAAAGTGTAGAGATACAGACTAGCTGTTTGTGTTTGGAACGGTCCAGTATGTAATGACAATAAATTATAGGTTGTTAAAAAATTGATTCCTCATATCAGTTGACAGAAACAAAGAAAAATAATTCTCTCGATTCAGACTGCAGGAAATGGTGGTAATATATGTTTTATGTGACACTGATAAACTCAGGCTGCAGTGGTACTGCGGATGAGAATGTTTGTCTTGAAACAGGAACCGCTCGTCAGACGATTACGTACGCTTGAATGAATGTATATCGAAACGGTAAGTTCCAAGAAGTTGCACACCAATTAATCTTTTATGAACGTGGATTTAGAATGTTTGCCCGCCCGCTTATTAAAGAAAACGGCAACGTTATACAGTGATTGGTAATTTAGTAGTCTTAATGGCTGATCGCAGAAAATTGAGCTGTTCGTCGGTGTTCATGTACGTACTCGGCTGATCACTGACGCCTGTCTTTAATTAAGAGGACAAGGCACTCGAGGACATCATAACTGCATCATGGAATAATGGAAACGAACTGTCTAGTCGTTTCAAGATCTCTCCGTGTTATCACGCATCTGATCGATGCACGCACAGTGTCAACAGCGGAGGCCAGTATTGAAGAAACACATAGTCCTCTTTTGTGCTCGCTTGGTGCAATACGATTCATTTCAGCTAACAATGAGGTTTCCAGTCAATGGAAATATGATGGTCGAAGACCACCCCTTAAATGCTTAACATACCAGTCTGAAACAGCATTCCTGCCCTTAATTATGTTGATCTTTCAGTGCCCATATACAACGGTTACTGGTAAATTAGACAAACGTAAAAATGAAACGCATATTTACCTGAAGAACTTTCGATAAAATAGAAAGCTTGGTGGGTCAAAATATATCTGTAACCTCAAAACTACACTGCTCTTCAAAACTTAAGGACCAGCTAGATAAAGTAACCTAGTATATTAAGTACTCTGCACACAGTCGTGCACAGAAAGTTGGTCCTCACATGGTGTGAGGTCAGCGTGAGTAGAGCGCCAAATGGGGTTTACCCCGCAACATGAGGCAGTTGAAGGAACGGGAGTAGACAGTGTGTGAGTGTCAATCAGTGAGCATATTAACTACTCTGCACACAGTCATGTACAGGAAGTTGGTCCTCACGTGGTGTGAGGTCAGCGTGAGTAGAGTGCCAAATGGGGTTTACCCCGCAACATGAGGCAGTTGAAGGAACGGGAGAAGGCAGTGTGTGAGTGTCAATCAGTGAGCATATTAACTACTCTGCACACAGTCATGTACAGGAAGTTGGTCCTCACGTGGTGTGAGGTCAGCGTGAGTAGAGCGCCAAATGGGGTTTACCCCGCAACATGAGGCAGTTGAAGGAACGGGAGAAGGCAGTGTGTGAGTGTCAATCAGTGAGCATATTAACTACTCTGCACACAGTCATGTACAGGAAGTTGGTCCTCACGTGGTGTGAGGTCAGCGTGAGTAGAGCGCCAAATGGGGTTTACCCCGCAACATGAGGCAGTTGAAGGAACGGGAGAAGGCAGTGTGTGAGTGTCAAACAGTGAGCATATTAACTACTCTGCACACAGTCATGTACAGGAAGTTGGTCCTCACGTGGTGTGAGGTCAGCGTGAGTAGAGCGCCAAATGGGGTTTACCCCGCAACATGAGGCAGTTGAAGGAACGGGAGAAGGCAGTGTGTGAGTGTCAATCAGTGAGCATATTAACTACTCTGTACACAGTCATGTACAGGAAGTTGGTCCTCACGTGGTGTGAGGTCAGCGTCAGTAGAGCGCCAAATGGTGTTTACCCCGCAACATGAGGCAGTTGAAGGAACGGGAGAAGTCAGTGTGTGAGTGTCAATCAGTGAGCATATTAACTACTCTGCACACAGTCATGTACAGGAAGTTGGTCCTCACATGGTGTGAGGTCAGCGTCAGTAGAGAGCCAAATGGGGTTTACCCCGCAACATGAGGCAGTTGAAGGAACGGGAGAAGGCAGTGTGTGAGTGTCAATCAGTGAGCATATTAACTACTCTGCACACAGTCATGTACAGGAAGTTGGTCCTCACATGGTGTGAGGTCAGCGTGAGTAGAGCGCCAAATGGGGCTTACCCCGCAACATGAGGCAGTTGAAGGAACGGGAGAAGGCAGTGTGTGAGTGTCAATCAGTGAGCATATTAACTACTCTGCACACAGTCATGTACAGGAAGTTGGTCCTCACACGGTGTGAGGTCAGCGTCAGTAGAGCGCCAAATGGGGTTTACCCCGCAACATGAGGCAGTTGAAGGAACGGGAGAAGTCAGTGTGTGAGTGTCAATCAGTGAGCATATTAACTACTCTGCACACAGTCATGTACAGGAAGTTGGTCCTCACATGGTGTGAGGTCAGCGTCAGTAGAGCGCCAAATGGGGTTTACCCCGCAACATGAGGCAGTTGAAGGAACGGGAGAAGGCAGTGTGTGAGTGTCAATCAGTGAGCATATTAACTACTCTGCACACAGTCATGTACAGGAAGTTGGTCCTCACATGGTGTGAGGTGAGCGTGAGTAGAGCGCCAAATGGGGCTTACCCCGCAACATGAGGCAGTTGAAGGAACGGGAGAAGGCTGTGTGTGAGTGTCAATCAGTGAGCATATTAACTACTCTGCACACAGTCATGTACAGGAAGTTGGTCCTCACACGGTGTGAGGTCAGCGTCAGTAGAGCGCCAAATGGGGTTTACCCCGCAACATGAGGCAGTTGAAGGAACGGGAGAAGTCAGTGTGTGAGTGTCAATCAGTGAGCATATTAACTACTCTGCACACAGTCATGTACAGGAAGTTGGTCCTCACATGGTGTGAGGTCAGCGTCAGTAGAGCGCCAAATGGGGTTTACCCCGCAACATGAGACAGTTGAAGGAACGGGAGAACGCAGTGTGTGAGTGTCAATCAGTGAGCATATCAACTACTTTGCACACAGTCATGTACAGGAAGTTGGTCCTCACATGGTGTGAGGTCAGCGTCAGTAGAGCGCCAAATGGGGTTTACCCCGCAACAGATGGCAATTGAAGCAACGGGAAAAGACAGTGTATGAGTGGCAATCAGTGAGCACTTACTGTGCGCTGTGGTGGTGTTCGTTATTGCATTATGGGACGGAGAAAACATCTGGATGTAGAGAAAAGTCATCGAGAAGCTGGAAGAAGGACGAAATGTGACGAGTGTAGCCCGAGAGTTTGCTATTGCTCGCAGAATTGTTTCACTTGCGTGGAAAGCTTTCCGAACTGCAGACATTGTTGCCCGAAGCAGAGGAGGTGGTCGACCACAGTCAACTCAGTATCCGATGATCGCCACATTGTATACCAGGCAAGAGAAGGGATCCATTCAAACAGTGGGTGCAATTGGAACTACAATTAACAGGGTTTCAAGGCATGCAATCTCACGCTCCACAGTGGCATGGCGACTGCATGGAGGTTGTCTCTTTGCCCAACAACCAGTACGTTGTGTTTCGTTAACACTGGAACACTGGCGGTACTGTTTGTGCTGGTGCCTAGAGCGTAGGGACTGGACCAGTGAGATCAGAGGCTGCGTCGTCTTCTCGGATGATAGCAGATTCAGTGTTAGCGATTCTAGACGTATGCTTATACGGCGAGAGGTGCGAACACGTAATGCACGCAGGAAAATTGATGAACAACCTCGTTTTTGTGGACCACGTATTTTGGTGTGGAGAGGTGATAATGTTGCATAAGCGTACTGACCTCCTAGTCTTTGAATACGGTACACTGACGCCCCAGCGTTATTGTGACTCTGTACCCCTTCCCTATGGGCGTCTTTTCGGCAGTGCTTTCGGTCTTGATTTCATTTTTATGGATGACAGTGCGCGACCCAATCGAACAGCGGAGCCAGAGGACTTCCCGGAAAGGGAGGATATTCGATGAACGGACCGGCTTGCCCCTTCCCCAGACATAAATCCCATCGAGTACGTGCGAGATGCGTGGAGAAGACATATTGCATTCAGCAGTCTTCAGCCGCGTTGGAGGAGGAATGGAACGCCCTATCACAACAATCCTTTACCAATCTTGCGGGCAGCACGGGAACACATCGTAGAATATGTACTGCCGTCCGTGGTGATCACATACCCACTATTAAAAACCATGTACCGTCTTTTTTAATGTCCAATGGACCATCGTAAGTCGCAGGTGACTTCAGTGTACGAGGGTGAGTCAAATGTAAAACTTAAATATTTTTTAAATATTATTTATTGTGCAGATATGGTACAAAGCTGTATCGCTTTTCAACATAATCTCCCCCACGCTCAATTCAAGTCCTCCAGCACTTACAAAGTGCATAAATTCCTTTAGAAAAAAATTCTTTTGGTAGTCCGCGCAACCACTCATAGACAGCGTGGCGTACCTCTTAATCAGAACGGAACTTCTTTCCTCCCATTGCGTATTCGAGTGGTACAAACATATGGAAATCACTTGGGGCAACGTCTGATGAGTATGGTGCATGAGGAAGACATTCAAAATGCAGGTCTGTGATTTCGTCCCCAGTAACGATGTTTGCAAGGAAGCCATCACCTTCTCGTTCAAAGCGCCGAAGAAGTTCTTCACAAGCATCAACACGTCGTTCTCTCATTTCAGGAGTCCGCTGCCGTGGCACCCATCTTGCAGACACTTTGTGAAACTGGAGCACATCATGAACAATGTGGTGTGCTGACGCATGACTAATCTGTAAACATGCTGCAGTGTCATTCAATATCACTCGGCGGTTTTCCTTCACTATGGGTTCAACTGCTGCAATGTTCTGTGGAGTCACAACTCGTTGTGCCTGACCTGGACGAGGAGCATCTTCCACTGAAGTCACACTATTTGCGAACTTCCTACTCCATTCGTAGACTTGCTGCTGTAACAAACATGCATCACCGTACTGAACCCTCATTCGTCGATGAATTTCAATATGTTTCGCACCTTCACTATGCAAAAACCGAATAACGGAACACTGTTCTTCCCTGGTGCAAGTCGCAAGTGGAGTGGCCATCTTTATACTGATACTGCGCCGGTATGTGTGCATCTGCACTATGCTGCCACCTACAGGCCATTCTGCACACTGTTTGTAGCACACTTACCAACTTACAGGATAACGGCGCGAAATTTCGATTTGTTATTACAAATTTAAGGTTTTCATTTGACTCACCCTAGTAATTATCGTCTTTGAATAAAAGTGTCATTTCTATTCATCCCATTGCGTATTTCTGTCAGTTACCTTCTATACCTTACCGTATTGTATCAGTTCTATGTGTGGTCGAAGTTTCATCGAGCTATATTACTTGGCAGTGACACATTACGCGAAAGTGTATCTCAAATACATGCATTCACAGTTCATAGCTATAGCAATACGGTGTATAAGTACATAAATGATATCTGATATCCTGTTGAACTAGAGTCCCATAAGAGCTTGCGATCTCGACCGACCGCCGTATCATCCTAATGCTGTATCGCGTCATTTGGCCATCCCGGTCGGCGTCATCTCTCTGAACCTAACAGCCGATAGTTCTCATTCAAGAAGCTTCCAAATGAAGCCTGAAGAGGACGAGCCCACCCCATTTCTGTTCTCCAAGGAAGGAAAATTTTCTGGCCATAGTGGTATATGGTGCTATGACCCCCACAGGGCAGTTAGACTCTGTGACGGTACGTCACATAAATGGACATTTGGAGAAAGGGAAAGGAAGTTTTTGTTATTAGACGTGTGAATTATAAATTATTCCAAGACTAAGTACGTCTGCGCGATGTATAACAAATAGTAAAGATTGTAAATTATTGTTATAAAAACACAAATATCGATGTAATTAACAAAACACAGTTTTTTGTATAATCTCTGTGTAACATAGGCCATGAAGTTCAGAGACGAAGCTTTGACTGAACCAGCTCCTATTTTCGTTTCGTCTAGCGGTAGGCCGCCATTGTAGCGCTGGATAATATTTAATGTAAGTTTGGTTGTAATTTAGTAAAATATATTTATAATTGTTATTAGAAAGTGTGTATTATCGACTTAGTTGTCACCTCTCATGATCGCAACCATTAATTATGATTAACAAGATTTTTACAGATTTTCGTAGTGCGGGGAGCTTATCTCCCCTAGCAGGATTTAGTCGGCTATTACGCCGACAATTCATGTTATTAAATGTAAATGCGAGAGACTTCTCAGTTCTGATATTTCATTAATTTCAAAGTTAAAAAGACAGAGTAAAAATAGATTTCGTTTATTAATATTTAGAATACTGAATGAGTTCAGTATGTTTCGAGTTTGGCCGCCTAACGGCAGATGAGATTCTCTCCAGTTTTGCTTTGCAAATAATGAACAAGAAAGATTGAAAATATTTTCACTCAATAAGCTCCGCAATATCTCAGTTAATCTTTATGTAGTTTGGTATATAAATAAGCAGTAGCCCCTGAGACCCATATTAATAATTACAGCTTGCGTAAGAATACGCATAGTTTCTTCTCTAAATAGCAGCGCTCACGCAAACTATTTATTAGAAGGCGGTGAGTCCCACGTTGTGTTTAAAAAATATTATATCGTACGTAGTTCGGAGCAGCCGATGTCCGTACGAGTGCTATCGCGGTATAAGTTAATTAAAAGTCTCATGCTAGCCCACAATATTTAAAGCCACCCCAGCCAAAATCATAAAATATAATTATAAAAAGAAAAGTATATAATTATCCCGTGATTAAGCACACTCAAACACATATACACTTATACTTTGATAACTCGCAGACTGTTCAGTTATGGAGGTGGCCATTCTATCGAACACTGGGTGACCAAAAATTCTGTAGCGTCATAATTTTCTGAAGTCATTTGTGTCCAGCCGAATGTGATCTCAGTTACATACCCTCCCTGTTTGTTGGTGTGATTCACAAAGATTTACAACTGTTTAAAATGTATAAGGGGCATTCAAAAAGAGAAGAGCTGAAGGTTGTCCAACAAAACCCGCTGAAGCGATCTCAATGACACTGACTACGCCAGTAAGGGGATGTGATCGCACACACATGTGACGACAGAGCGACCACGTGTACGCTACGACCGGCCTCTGCACTCGGGAGTGCGGGAAACAGAGAAAAGGATGCTTCGGCGAAGAATGGCACAATGGTACGGAGAACACTGCGTTTCTCTTACATTTTCGAAGCTGAATTCGACCTATGGGCAATGGCTGCCACGGAAACTCAGCAGTCTTCAATAATGAGGGCATCTACCTGCTGCGGTAACGTGATGAAATGAGGCATTCCAGTTCGTGTGCCATCGGCCAGTGAGATCCATGCTGTCATGAATCGCTTGTGTTACGCTTTCCAACGGCGAAGCAGTGTTCTTCGTGCACTTGTGCCATTTGCTGATGAATTTCCGTTTCACGCTCTCCTTTCTCTGTCAATAAACGCACTATCGGTACGCATGGGACATCATGCGCTACCTAATATATATTCCAATATGCCGCACATAAAAACGGGATTTTCACGAGGTTCGTTCATCGAGTTCTATTGGTGACAGAAAAGTGGGGACAACTGTTGTGGATACCCCTCGGGCTAGGGACTGTTTGAATACTCTACAGCAGCACCGTATTACTGCAATTGTCCTGTGGTGCAGGTACAAAATTTGAATGTTAGACACTTTGTCCAGCTTAGGCAAATGCAGCAGATAGCTTGATTCTGTTTGCGTTAAATGTGATCTACGTTGCGCCTTAAGGTGCTTGTGAAGGCCCATTTCGTTCATGGATGGTTTCTGACAAACCCCCCCCCCCCAAAAAAAAAAATGGTTTTTGGATAACAAAACTGAGCCTTGGATTCCAATACGGCTATGCTCAGCAAATGGCAGTTTTCACGATGCGTTACTAAGATGACGATCTCTAACATCCTCGAAATTTTTCTTGATAGCTTTATCCGTTTCCGTGATTCAGAGGTTCAGAGTTACCCTAAACGAAAAATACGCACTTAAAATCCGGTGTGAAGCGAAAACGCAATTTATAAAGTGACGTAGCACGGTAACAATTTGCTATAAGGTATCGACGCTACCATCATGACGGTTCTGGTAATCCCGTGCTGTCGTAGTACTGAAGCATCTGCCAAATTGTTTACACATAAAATCCGGTCTGAGATGTAGAATTATATAATTCCGCATTATTTCTATTTCACATAAGTAAAATATCAAAATTTCACTGACCCAAGAAGTTCTTTTCATGTGAGTAAGATGCACTGCTGTAGCGGGTAAAAGAAGGGAGCACAAGAAAAGCGAATATGTTTCTGTTTATCATAAGCTGCGTCGTTCTACCTTCCTTAGCCCCTTTAAAATTTTACACAAAAAGTTTAGCATGCGAACATATTCGGGCTTTTTTCTGCTGAGAGAGAAAGTGCAAATGAAAAAGAGACATAAAATTAATAAATACTGGAAGATAGAAGATATTCGTTGTGGTATAGAAAGAACGAAGGGGACAACGTCAGCGCGAGAGAAAGGGAGGAACACAGAAGCAGTGAAACGTAGTTGACAGTAACAGAACGGTGCTAGGAAAAAACTGAAGGAGACAGTGTCAATAGGAGAAGAATAAAGAGAAAGTGGAAGTGATAATGTGAGACAGAGTCTACAACAATGACAACGAGGAAGAGAGAGACACTGACAGTGAGAAGAGAGAGCAGCAGTGGGAATGAATGAGATAGCGGCAGTAAGGGGGAGAAAAGACGAAGAGCATGACAGTGACAGGAGGCAGTAGTAGTAGAACAGAATAAAGGAGACAGCGGCTGTGAGAAAGGAGACACTGACAGACACAAAGAGATAATGACAATGAGTTTGAATGAATGAGTGAGAGAGTGAGTGAGTTTATAGTTTGATAGTATCGATGAGGATGAAGTGCAGCCTGGAGCATCTCCATACGACTGAGAAGGGGAAGATTGTGACACTGATGCACGGGAGAAAGTTAAAGATCGGTAGGAATACTCGAAAACAGAGCAGAACAGCACAGATGTGAGCTCTCGTGAAGAAGAAGAAGAAGAAGAAGAAAAGGAGGAGGAGGTAAAGCGGAATTTCTACGTTTGTCACGGGCAGCAGCGGAAAAAGGTAGCAGAAACACTTACTTGAAAAAAAAAAGTCAGGCGTTCACGTGTACTTTGAAAAGCCCGAAATGTTGATAAAATTGTGGATGCATGGAAGTGTCTCAGTCACGATGACATGGCACATACGATTGTTAGATATTCAGACCAGTACCTTGGCAGCTTACGTCCACATTATTCATAGCCCAAGTTCGCACACTATACTGCTTGGGCCAAAATACGTGCCTTCATAGGCCTTTCACACATGGCAGGACATTATAGAGGTGGAAGAATCAATCTTGAAGATTTGTGGACTAAAATGGATTTGGCATAGAAGTGTTTCTCTTTAGGCGTCGGTCCTTATTGCAAGCTGTGGGATTTGATGATAAAGAAAGTAGCCTAGAAGGCAGAGCAGAATACGGTTTAGCAGCTATTAGTGATCTCTTTAAAAAGTTTGTGAACAATTGCAGAGTTTGCTGCTTGTGGGAGCTGATATCACAGCTGACGAAAAGTTGGAGGCCTTTAGGGACAGATGCCCAATTCCTCAGTATACTACATGAAAACCATCAAAATATGGGACCAAAATATTTGAAGTTGTAGATCCTAAAATGTTTTATACCATCAATCTGGTAAACAAGCAGTATAGTGACAAATGCATAGACATAGTACAAAGCATGTTTACTTCCTTAAATAACACCGGAAGTAGTGTGACAGCTGAAACTGGCTTAGGGGTATCACTCTTCTTCAAAGTTTATCAGAAAAACATCGCTTGTTTTATGTGGGGAAGCTAAAGAAGAGCAAATAACACATCGCTAAAGAGATGAAAAAACAGTGAAAACTTTTCCAGCCTTTTTACATTCCGTAAAGAAGAAAAGCTAGTTTAATACATCCCTCAGAATAAAAGTACAAAGAAAAATGTACTGCTCATCTCAAGTTTGCACAAGTTTGATTCAAATAATAAAGATATTGGTGACAAGCAAAAGTCGGAAATGGTAATTTAGTACAATGAACGTAAGATTGGAGTAGATATAGTTGACAAAATGTGCTCCGTTTACATTACCGTGAGGGGTACTAGAAAGTGGCCAATGTCTGTTTTCTCTTTAGTTCTAAGTATTGTTGCAATCAGTTCTCAAGTTATTTATGCGGGAAACGGAAACTAACTTCAAACGTCGGCTTCCTCTTCGAGGAATCGGAAGAGAAATTACTGGTAATCACTTGATAAGGCAATATCTTATGCCTCGTTTACGTCGATCAATTTTTACCAGACTTTACGAAATTTCATCTGAAAATCGACAACCCATCACTACCCACGCCAGTCGTGTGACCTCTGATAGTGCAGATACGAAGCGTTGCCTGCGCTGCTGAGTCACGAAAACAAGAAGACTTACAAAATATATCTGCAAGATTTTGGGCATTATTTATGCCTGCAACACTGTACTTGTGTATACACTGATGAGTGTGATACAGGAAATGGTTCAAATGGCTCTGAGCGCTATGGGACTTAACGTCTGAGGTCATCAGTCCCCTAGAACTTAGAACTACTTAAAGCTAACTAACCTAACGACATCACACACATCCATGCCCGAGGCAGGATTCGAGCCTGCGACCGTAGCGGTCGCGCGGCTCCAGACTGAAGCGCCTATAACCGCTCGGCCACTGCGGCCGGCGGTGTGATACAGGAAATGAACATAATGAAGAGGACGGTGGCTAATTTTGTTCTTAAGACTTTATATTATTCTACATTATTCGTGTACTTAAACTTTATTATGCTTATTATCACAGTACGCTTCTTAAATCGTAAATATACCTACTTATATTTTCTTCCTTTTACAAGATTTTGCTGGCTGTTTTGTACGTTTGTAGCTATTAAGGAGGAAAAGGATGTGCACCTGTATTTACTTACTACATCCCCCTAAACTAATAACGTAGACAGTGGATGTACAGTGTGAAACACCTAAAACTTGCACCGCAAATATTGTGGAAGTTGAAAGTGCTATTGATGTGCGGTTTTCACAGAATGGACTGGTAGTCAGAGGCTCGTGTTTTTAGCCAGTCAACAGATTGTAATAACACTTAGGAAGTGTTTTTTAGTGCATCGATCCACTTTCGTAAATGGAACAATGCCTCTTGACATTGACGGACTAAAAGTAGGATAAATTAGAATGTCATTGGTGTTTGTTGCGGGATTCTGTTATGAGTCATTTACGAGATATCGTATCTTGAAATGTTTCCACACCGACACTTGTTTATGCCCTTCAGCTTGGGTAGTTTCTAGGTACGATGTTGTTATTGTTGCTTACAATGTGCTTGCGTGTTCCTTGAGTGCATTGCGACTTACTTGTCAGTTAGTGTTTGACAGTATAAGCAGTAGGTCATAAGTGGACGATGGGATTTATCAATGCACTGAAAGCCGACATGCTCATGTCGTATGGAGGATGTAGAATGAATAAAGTTCGTTCTTGTTCGGTATATGCGGCAAGATATCCAAGTAGACGTCAACCTTCTCGGAAATTATTTATAATTTATTTGTATATTTATTATTTATAATTTATGGATCTGTTCAACCAGTTACGTGAAAGTGGTAGTGCAACACCTGGGCAATGTAACAGAAGGAAAAAAGTGACGACAGAAGTGGGGAAAATTAATGTTGTTGCTGCTGTTGCTCTTGATCCGCACGTTAGGTTCTTAGCAGTCGCACGAAAAAGTGGCGTGAGTTAGGCAAGTGTCATGGGCATTTCTCCATCTTCATCCCTATCATATCTCTCTCTATAAAGAACTGCATGGAAACTATTATGAGACTTTGTTAACTTCTGTACAAGGACATTAAGACAAGATAATCCAGATGTATCATGTATCTTTTTTAAAGATGAAGCCACATTTACCAATGATGGCCAGGTAAACTGCCGAAAGATGCACTATCAGTCTGTAGACAATCCCCGTTGACTTCGTTAGGTGGAACGTCAGCGTCCTTGGACTGTAAACGTGTGGTGCGGGATAGTGAAGCAACAGGTTTCATAGACGGAATACTGAACGCGCACAAGTATCGCAATCTCCTAACACACCATCTTCCACGGATACTAGAAGACATTCCTCTGCAGAGTGGGAGGAACCTTTGGTACCAGCGTAATGGCTGTCCAGCCTAAAGTGCACAAAGTACTGCAGCAAGTCTTCACGAATTCTTTCCAAACCGTTGGACTGGACGCAGAGGACCTGCACCTTGGCCGGTTCGTTCCCCGGATTTGACGCCCGTAGACATTTTTTCTGTGGGGAAAGCTGAAAATCGTTGTCTATATAGACACACCAGCTACAATCCATGATATGCAACGACTTATTGCTGGCCGAGCGGTTCCAGGCGCTTCAGTCCGGAACCGCGCTGCTGCTACGGTCGCGAGTTCGAATCCTGCCTCGGGCATGGATGTGTGTGATGTCCTTAGGTTAGATAGGTTTAAGTAGTTCTAAGTCTAGGGGATTGATGACCTCAGATGTTAAGTCCCATAGTGCTTGGAGCCATTTGAACCATTTTGACCTATTGCTGTAGCCTGATCGGACATCTCCGCTGAAACGCTAGCATGCGTGTAGCAGTCGGTCCATATAAGACGGGAAGTGTGTATTGCCATCGCGGCTGGTCATTTTGAACACAACCCGTGATGGTCAATCGTCCCGTTACTGGTCAGAATACACATAACTAGTGTATGCACTCGTGTGGTTCTTTAGTGTGTTCTACCACAGGTATTGTGCAAGTGTAGGTGTGGGAACTTTTCAAAATACGATATCTCGTAGACGATTCGCACTAGAATCCTGTAACAAACACCAATGACATTCTAATGTACCCTGCTTTTAGTCTTTTAATGTCAATAGGCAATGTTGCGTTTAAAATAAGAGTATGTTTGCACAAAAAACCTTATTATAACCTGTTGCATTGCTAACAATACGAGCTCCTGGCTACCAGTCCATTCTGTGAGAACCGCTCATCACTAACACTTCCCATTTCCAGCAATATTTGCGTTGCAAGTTTTGTGTGATTCACCCTGCATTTTATAATTTATGTCATTTGTTTGATAGATACAAAGACATCAATGGCGTAAGTTTTTTGGGGATAGTGTTCGAGGGTTAAGAAAACTATAACGATCACACAGACTACACCTACAGTAGAAACATATTGGATTTATATTCTAACAATGCTGCAGAAATGTTACTCTAGTATTTCGATCAATTTTTTTATTGTCTACTATCTATAATTCTTTAATGTTTGTTTATTATTTACACCATTTACAGAAATTAACTAAGTGTAATATTTGTTTGGAAGACAATGGCTCATACTCTTGCTCTAGCATTCCGACGTGTTTCCTCTCTCCCTGCTTCAATGGTTCAAACGGCTCTGAGAACCGTGGGACTTCTGAGGTCATCAGTCCCCTAGAACTTAGAACTACTTAAACCTAACTAACCTAAGGACAGCACACACATCCATGCCCAAGGCAGGATTGGAACCTACGACCGTAGCGGTCGCGCGATTCCAGACTGTAGCGCCTAGAAAGGCTTGGCCACACCGGCCGGCTCCCTGCTTCCTGTCATTCATCCCACCGTAGGGAATTCGCTGTTTTTCATGATTTGGCTGATTTATTTTAACTATGCAGAGGCCCTTGCCGTTGCGACAGTCGTCAGATGATCTAAAATGGGGATGAGGAGGTCGGTGTGTGTCATCTGTCGGTGAATCGTGCTATAATTTCGTTCTGTGAGTTAAAAAACTTTAACTGATCGGATTTTCTGAGGTGGTGAAAGGGAACCAGCCTAGCACTTGCACAAACAAGCTTGAAAACCGTCCAAAAATCTATCAAACTGACGAGTGTAACAGACCAACGGTCGTTAATACGCTGCACGAATTCGATACTGGCCTGGCTGATCCACATTTGTTGCAAGTTCGCACACTGCGCGTTAATCAAAAGGAGCCTCGGCCTGTTTCCTCTCATTGCCCTGAACTGGACCAAGACCGCGACAGTGTGGCCACAGTTATTTTGGTTTCGTTTTCTTTTCAAACCTTTTGACTGCAAAGACTACTGCGAGCCGTTAACCTTTGAGACAGAAACACAGCTTATTGTGGTCTTACCTCCTTTCTCCCGCGACAAGAACAGCTGCTGCTTGAGTGACGTCTCCTGCACCTCCCGTTTCACGTTGACCTCGCCAAAGACGTACGTCACGTTTCCCACATGAACGGCCTTCGATTCAGTCACGGAGAGACTCTCGAATTTCTGGTTCGCCTCGCGATGTAAAAGCGAGGACAACGCTCGTATCACTTCGTCTGTCGATTGCTCTCCATCGCCAGCGGCGTGCCCATCTCCCTCTCTGTTTTCTGCCAGCTGATTATCGCTACGCTCTTCACTTTTGCTGTCGCTCTCGGATTTGGAACGTTCCTCTACACCGCAGCTCTGCACTGCTGCGTGGCGCTGCTCGAAGCTGTCCTCGTATTCGACGTTACAATTGGCATCTGACGCGCCGAGACCGAGGGCGAGCTCCCTGGCCAAACTGGCCAGGTCGCCGGAATTGTAGGACGAGAAGCAACTGTCAAACGAGTCCCTTCTGGCCACCGGCTCCAGGTCGTAGTCGCAGATCCCGGAAGCGCTGTCGTAGCCTTCGGAGCCCCTGCGCTCGCCGGACGCTAGCCGGTGAGTGTCCTTCCGCAGGTCCGCCAGTAGACCCTGCTGGTTGGCGTGATGCGGCGCGAGACACTGGTCGCTCACGGTGACGTCACCAGTCACGGGCGGCTGGTCCACCGGGCACGGCACTTCTTCTGTCGCCATGGGAACCGCGCTAGTCACGATACGCCACAACACTGAGTCATCAGCTCGCGGTTGCGCGAAGCGTTGCTCGCAGCTCAGGTGATAAGCTACGACTCCGCGTCCTTCGCCTCCCACTTCTTCCTCTGCCCCCACTACGAATCTCTACGAGCTCTCTCGGCTATGCATGAAGCACACGAGGAGGGCGTTGACATTTGTGTTACCTCATTCTGACGTTTGCATCAATAATGACACTTTCCCTCTAATGGTTTGTATTAAAAGTTATTGCACTGGGTCAAGTCGCTTTCATCGCAAGCAAGCGAGTCATTAAAAATTGCGCACAGGACAAGCTAAAACTGCAGTTGTAGCGGTAGGCAGCGGTGACTGGGGTAACAGATGACCACTGTGGGAACTTAGATTGAGGATATCAAGCGCTGGTCGTACCTTATGCAGTAGCATTAGCCTCCAAAACAACTAACGATATGCATATAATCATGTTTAAAGAAAACGCTTCTAACTGAGAAGCCCTAAAGTCCTAGTAATCTTAAAAAATCTACATAAATGATCTTTTGGATAGGGTCGATAGCAATGTGCGGCTGTTTGTTGATGATGCTGTGGTGTACGGGAAGTTGTCGTCGTTCAGTGACTGTAGGGGGATACAAGATGACTTGGACAGGATTTGTGATTGGTGTAAAGAATGGCAGCTAACTCTAAATATAGATAAATGTAAATTAATGCAGGTGAATAGGAAAAAGAATCCTGTAATGTTTGAATACTTCATTAGCAGTGTACCGCTTGACAAAGTCACGTCGATTAAATACAGGGCTATTACAAATGATTGAAGCGATTTCATAAATTCACTGTAGCTCCATTCATTGACATATGGTCACGACACACTACAGATACGTAGAAAAACTCATAAAGTTTTGTTCGGCTGAAGCCGCACTTCAGGTTTCTGCCGCCAGAGCGCTCGAGAGCGCAGTGAGACAGAATGGCGACAGGAGCCGAGAAAGCGTATGTCGTGCTTGAAATGCACTCACATCAGTCAGTCATAACAGTGCAACGACACTTCAGGACGAAGTTCAACAAAGATCCACCAACTGCTAACTCCATTCGGCGATGGTATGCGCAGTTTAAAGCTTCTGGATGCCTCTGTAAGGGGAAACCAACGGGTCGGCCTGCAGTGAGCGAAGAAACGGTTGAACGCGTGCGGGCAAGTTTCACGCGTAGCCCGCGGAAGTCGACGAATAAAGCAAGCAGGGAGCTAAACGTACCACAGCCGACGGTTTGGAAAATCTTACGGAAAAGGCTAAAGCAGAAGCCTTACCGTTTACAATTGCTACAAGCCCTGACACCCGATGACAAAGTCAAACGCTTTGAATTTTCGGCGCGGTTGCTACAGCTCATGGAAGAGGATGCGTTCAGTGCGAAACTTGTTTTCAGTGATCAAGCAACATTTTTTCTTAGTGGTGAAGTGAACAGACACAATGTGCGAATCTGGGCGGTAGAGAATCCTCACGCATTCGTGCAGCAAATTCGCCATTCAGCAAAAGGTAACGTGTTTTGTGCAATCTCACGGTTTAAAGTTTACGGCCCATTTTTCTTCTGCGAAAAAAACGTTACAGGACACGTGTATCTGGACATGCTGGAAAATTGGCTCATGCCACAACTGGAGATCGACAGCGCCGACTTCATCTTTCAACAGTATGGTGCTCCACAGCACTTCCATCATGATGTTCGGCATTTCTTAAACAGGAGATTGGAAAACCGATGGATCGGTCGTGGTGGAGATCATGATCAGCAATTCATGTCATGGTCTCCACGCTCTCCCGACTTAACCCCATGCGATTTCTTTCTGTGGGGTTATGTGAAAGATTCAGTGTTTAAACCTCCTCTACCAAGAAGCGTGCCAGAACTGCGAGCTCGCATCAACCATGCTTTCGAACTCATTGATGGGGACATGCTGCGCCGAGTGTGGGAGGAACTTGATTATCGGCTTGATGTCTGCCGAATCACTAAAGGAGCACATATCGAACATTTGTGAATGCCTAAAAAAACTTTTGAGTTTTTGTATGTGTGTGCAATGCATTGTGAAAATATCTCAAATAATAAAGTTATTGTAGAGCTGTGAAATCGCTTCAATCATTTGTAATAACCCTGTATTTGGGCGTAACATTGCAGAGCGATATGAAGTGGGACAAGCATGTAATGGCAGTTGTGGGTAAGGCGGATAGTCGTCTTCGGTTCATTGGTAGAATTTTGGGAAGATGTGGTTCATCTGTAAAGAAGACCGCTTATAAAACACTAATACGATCTATTCTTGAGTACTGCTCGTGCGTTTGGGATCCCTATCAGGTCGGATTGAGGGAGGACATAGAACAATTTAGAGGCGGGCTGCTAGATTTGTTACTGGTAGGTTTGATCATCACGCAAGTGTTACGGAAATGCTTCAGGAACTCGGGTGGGAGTCTCTGGAGGAAAGGAGGCGTTCTTTTCGTGAATCGCTACTGAGGAAATTTAGAGAACCATCATTTGAGGCCGACTGCTGTACAATTTTACTGCCACCAATCTACATTTCGCGGAAAGACCACAAAGATAAGAGAGATTAGGGCTCATACAGAGGCATATAGGCAGTCATTTTTTCATCGTTATGTTTGGGAGTGGAACAGGGAGAGAAGATGCTAGTTGTAGTACGAGGTACCCTCCGCCACGCACCGTATGGTGGATTGCGGACCATGTATGTTGATATGTGGATGTAGGTGTAGATAGTGATAATGGAATCAAAGATATCAGACGGAAACTGCAAGCGTTGCCGGTACATCTGCCACCCTTGGTAGCCTTCTGGGAAGACAGGAGATGGATGTTTTATAATACAGGAATCATATCTATATAAAGGGAGCCTTTCAGGCCTCAGAGAAACTGGAGGCAAGTTGATTTGTGCTAGAAATCTAAGGAGCTGCAGAACATGCATTTATGTGAAAAGGGGAATTTAATTCAAGTCGATGTCTGAACATTCTTCCAGGGACTATGTGACCATCAAAATGAGCCAGCGTGAGGAAGGAAGCCCTACGAAAATTGTGTTGGCCTCAGTTTACCTCCCTTACGAGAACAGCACTCCACCTTCCCAGGAAGTGTGGAGAATGGTAGATAGCTCCTCACAGCAGAATGAAACTGCTGGTTATTTGTGATACTAGCGCTCACAACCTGGTGTAGGGAAGCAGCGATAACAACAGAATAGAAGAGTATCTTTTTGAATTTTGACTTGAAAGCAACCAGGAGATGCTGAATAGGGCCAGGGAACCTACGTTCAGGATCATAAGAAGGGAAGAAGTAACTGACATATATTTTGGGTCTATCCTCGTGGGTAGCTATGTTAAATAATTGAAAGTGGCGTTGGAGCCATCCTCATCTGACCACATGTACATAAAGTTTGAGGTTGAAATGAGTGTTAACCGGCAATGGCCTGAACTTCGATATGGAATCCAGAACATTTCGAGGCAGTGACGTCTGCTATTATGACTTCTTGTTTATAAAACGGCCCAATAACCAAGACGTGCACAAACAGTAATGAACCTTGATGGAACAATAATCTGGGATGTAAAGGAAGCATGTAAGAAGACACTCAACCTTACAAGAAAGAGTTATCAAAATATCGGGAGGCCTTTGCCAAATACGGTCATGCCATTATGCTTCCTGGAAGGTATTCTTGGAAGAAGCGGAAGGTGTAGCTACTTTCTCCAGACTCCTCAATATCCCCACTAGAATAACGACTTATAGGAGAGGTGTCTGAAGGAAGGAGGATGGTGACAATACAAGAACAGCAAATAAGATGCTGCTGGATGTGCTCCTTGAGACTTGCTTCTCTTAGCGACCTCTGTCAGACAAGATAGAACAAAATGCAGACCCTGAGAGGCACTAGTTTATACGTAATCCAAGGGAGATCTGGGAATCTATCATAGAATGTGTTGTTTTTAAAAGAAGTGTAGTGGGCGGTGGAAATGTTTCACCCATTCATGTCACCGGGCTCAGATGGAATATTTCCAACTCTACTGCGACAAGCAAGGCAGAGTTCATTTAAAATTCTGTGTTGGCAGTTTAGGGTTAACCTAGCAGCAGGAATTGTTTATCACGCATGAAGGACAATGAGGGTTGTCTCTATTCCTAATCAAGGGGAATGGATCATACCAAGGCCGAAAATATGAAATCGATCAGTCTGTCCTCCTTTCTTTCAGAGACATTAGAAAAACTCGTTAATGCGCATGTTAAAGAAAGGAAGCTAGCTAAGGCTTCTCGACATACCAATTAGGCAAATCATTTGAAACAGCAACTTACCAACTTGTTGTTAAAGTGGAAAAAGCACTACACTGTCAGGTAATTCTTCCCTGCATCTTCGTGGAAGCCGAGAGGACTTCTAGCAGTATAAATTTTAAAATCGTGGTAAGAGCTGCAGAAGAACATGGCGTTAAGACCACCTTATATAGGTCGTTTAAGATTATGTCAGCAGAAGAAAGGTAGAAGCCACCAGGTGTTGATCGACACCAGCAGAGGGAGCCCGCAAGGAGCGGTTTTGTTCACGCTTCTATGGAACCTAGTGGCAAATAAACTCATTGAAGGGGTAAATTCTAGAGGCTACTTTTGCCAAAGAAAAGCAGACGACTTAAATATAGTCATACGCGACAAATTTGCTAGTGCTGTTAGAATAATGGCACAATGTGCCTTGAACATTGTGCAAAATTATTGCAAGAAACAGGTTATAATGGTTAGCCACAAGAAAACTATTTTAATATCATTTACGAGAAAGCATACTAGCACATGTGCTCGAATATTAAGATTCTCGACGAAACTCTACCTTTAGAGGGGTAGTGAAGTATCTTGGGGTAACCATGGTTGCGATATTATCATGGATATCTCACTAAAGAAATATGCGACGGAAGGCGAAATGTACCATTATAAGCACTAGAAGGTCCTGTGGAAATAACTCGTGTCTAAACTCCAAAAGTATCTGCTGGATGTACATCAGTTAATAAGATCTATGATAATTACTGGGCTACAGTGTGGTGGAGCAAAGTAGAACAGAAGATGGCGGCTAAGGAGTCTGTCAAGATACAGAGAATGGCCTGCTTAGCCATAACAGGCGAGATGAGCAGCACATCAGCTGCTGCGATTGAGACCATGCTGGACATGCCCCATTACAGCTGTGGGCTAAAATGGAGACAGTGCCCGGGGCAAACAGGCTGAAAACTGGAAAAAAGCTGGGTACCTTGAGGATATCATGAATCCCACACCAACATACCGAACGTGGTAAATCAGGAATGGTCAGAGAGATGCCAGCTGACTATACAGGGTGTTACAAAAAGGTACGGCCAAACTTTCAGGAAACATTCCTCACACACAAAGAAAGAAAATATGTTATGTGGACATGTGTCCCGAAACGCTTATTTTCCATGTTAGAGCTCATTTTATTACTTCTCTTCAAATCACATTAATCATGAAATGGAAACACACAGCAACAGAACGTACCAGCGTGACTTCAAACATTTTGTTACAGGAAATGTTCGCAATGTCCTCCGTTAGCGAGGATACATGCATCCACCCTCCGTCGCATGGAATCCCTGATGCGCTGATGCAGCCCTGGAGAGTGGCGTATTGTATCACAGCCGTCCACAATACGGGCACGAAGAGTCTCTACATTTGGTACCGGGGTTGCGTAGACAAGAGCTTTCAAACGGCACCATAAATGAAAGTCGAGAGGGTTGAGGTCAGGAGAGCGTGGAGGCCATTGAATTGGTCCGCCTCCCATGGAATTGGTCCGCCTCTACCAATCCATCGGTCACCTAATCTGTTGCTGAGAAGCGTACGAACACGTCGACTGAAATGTGCAGGAGCTCCATCGTGCATGAACCACATGTTGTGTCGAACTTATAAAGGCACATGTTCTAGCAGCACAGGTAGAATATCCCGTATGAAATCATGATAACGTGCTCCATTGAGCGTAGATGGAAGAACATGGGGCCCAATCAAGATATCACCAACAATGCCTGCCCAAACGTTCACAGAAATTCTGTGTTGATGACGTGATTGTACAATTGCGTGCGGATTCTCATCAGCCCACACATGTAGATTGTGAAAATTTACAATTTGATCACGTTGGAATGAAGCCTCATCCGTAAAGAGAACATTTGCACTGAAATGAGGATTAACACATTGTTGGATGAACCATTCGTAGAAGTGTACCCGTAGAGGCCAATCAGCTGCTGATAGCGCCTGCACACGCTGTACATGGTACGGAAACAACTGGTTCTCCCGTAGCACTCTCCATATAGTGACGTGGTCAACTTTACCTTGTGCAGCAGCAACTTCTCTGACGCTGACATTAGGGTTATCGTCAACTGCACGAAGAGCTGCCTCTTCCATTGCAGGTGTCCTCGTCGTTCTAGGTCTTCCCCAGTCGCGAGTCATAGGCTGGAATGTTCCGTGCTCCCTAAGACGCTTATCAATTGCTTCGAACGTCTTCCTGTCGGGACACCTTCGTTCTGGAAATCTGTCTCGATACAAACGTACCGCGCCACGGCTATTGCTCCGTGCTAATCCATACGTCAAATGGGCGTCTGCCAACTCCACATTTGTAAACATTGCACTGACTGCAAAACCACGTTCGTGATGAACACTAACCTGTTGATGCTACGTACTGATGTGCTTGATGCTAGTACTGTAGAGCAATGAGTCGCATGTCAACACAAGCACCGAAGTCAACTTTACCTCCCTTCAATTGGGCCAACTGGCGGTGAATCGAGGAAGTACAGTACATACTAACGAAACTAAAATGAGTTCTAACATGGAAATTAAGCGTTTCCGGACACATGCCCACATAACATCATTTCTTTATTTGTGTGTGAGGAATGTTTCCTGAAAGTTTGGCCGTACCTTTTTGTAACACCCTGTACAATAACTTCCCACTACTTCAATAAATCTTTCAATAGCGAGCAGTGGAAAAAAAAACAACAACAACGTGCTGAAGACATAATACGATTTACTGAGAGGTCGAGAAACAGACGAAGATGCTGAGACCAGGATAAAGGGAGCACTGCCTAGCAATCTCTTTAGGGGAGCTGGCCACGGTATACCAGTCGGAAATATCCGCTATCAGGGCGAGCGTGGAGGAGAATTTTCGTAGGCTTTACAAAGATCGTAGCACCTGTATTTATTCCGACAGCCAAGCAGCTTTGATAGCTCTATCAGATCTTCTAATGAGATCAAAGATCGTTGCAGAATTCTAGAAATCCCTTGGGAGACTAGGGGAAAGCATCAGGGTAAATCTGCTATGGGTTCCTGGTCACTCAGGAAATAGACAATGAACAAGCTGATAGGCTGTCGATGACAGGTACGATGACTCCATTTATTGGACGGATCCTGCCCTGACCGTCAGCAAGGTCACAGTAAAATTAAAAACTACAGTAGCTGGCTCGGGCAGCAGCAGGTAGAATAATGGATGTGATTCAAAAACCAAAACATTGTAAGATAAATATGCCAAAGCTACGTTTTAAGAGAAGTTGGGGTTGGGGAACTTCAAGAAACGTCTATGCACGATGGTCCTAGAAAAAGAAGCCACTATCCAAAGGCTGTGTGGCAAGTGTGATGGAATTACACCATACCTTAAGTTCCAAAGCGAAGCGCTGGAGATCAAAAGATGCAGAATATTCGGTTCATCGATTCCTGATGAAACTTTGTCTACTAAAGAACCAGTAATCGACCTCCTGCTACTCTTTAACAGTACTGGTTGGCTTTAGTAGTGTCGCAGGGAGTGAAACGGCACCATAAATACTTTCGCTGCAGGCAATAGTGAGCCAGGACTGCTGTTGTTTTTATCTCCTTGTTGAACTCTAACAAAATCAAATATTGATAACAGTGATACAGCAATTGTTAATTGGAGCTATGATAAAAAAAGGTGGTTCAAATCCAGATATAGCCAATCCGATTCTGGTTTAAGTTGGGATTCTTGTAATTTTCTTGAGGAATACCGGGATATATATATATATTTTTTACCAAGAATTCGTTCATTAACATCACCATTCCTGTCGGATACACTCCTGGAAATTGAAATAAGAACACCGTGAATTCATTGTCCCAGGAAGGGGAAACTTTATTGACACATTCCTGGGGTCAGATACATCACATGATCACACTGACAGAACCACAGGCACATAGACACAGGCAACAGAGCATGCACAATGTCGGCACTAGTACAGTGTATATCCACCTTTCGCAGAAATGCAGGCTGCTATTCTCCCATGGAGACGATCGTAGAGATGCTGGATGTAGTCCTGTGGAACGGCTTGCCATGCCATTTCCACCTGGCGCCTCAGTTGGACCAGCGTTCGTGCTGGACGTGCAGACCGCGTGAGACGACGCTTCATCCAGTCCCAAACATGCTCAATGGGGGACAGATCCGGAGATCTTGCTGGCCAGGGTAGTTGACTTACACCTTCTAGAGCACGTTGGGTGGCACGGGATACATGCGGACGTGCATTGTCCTGTTGGAACAGCAAGTTCCCTTGCCGGTCTAGGAATGGTAGAACGATGGGTTCGATGACGGTTTGGATGTACCGTGCACTATTCAGTGTCCCCTCGACGATCACCAGTGATGTACGGCCAGTGTAGGAGATCGCTCCCCACACCATGATGCCGGGTGTTGGCCCTGTGTGCCTCGGTCGTATGCAGTCCTGATTGTGGCGCTCACCTGCACGGCGCCAAACACGCATACGACCATCATTGGCACCAAGGCAGAAGCGACTCTCATCGCTGAAGACGACACGTCTCCATTCGTCCCTCCATTCACGCCTGTCGCGAAACCACTGGAGGCGGGCTGCACGATGTTGGGGCGTTAGTGGAAGACGGCCTAACGGTGTGCGGGACCGTAGCCCAGCTTCATGGAGACGGTTGCGAATGGTCCTCGCCGATACCCCAGGAGCAACAGTGTCCCTAATTTGCTGGGAAGTGGCGGTGCGGTCCCCTACGGCACTGCGTAGGATGCTACGGTCTTGGCGTGCATCCGTGCGTCGCTGCGGTCCGGTCCCAGGTCGACGGGCACGTGCACCTTCCGCCGACCACTGGCGACAACATCGATGTACTGTGGAGACCTCACGCCCCACGTGTTGAGCAATTCGGCGGTACGTCCACCCGGCCTCCCGCATGCCCACTATACGCCCTCGCTCAAAGTCCGTCAACTGCACATACGGTTCACGTCCACGCTGTCGCGGCATGCTACCAGTGTTAAAGACTGCGATGGAGCTCCGTATGCCACGGCAAACTGGCTGACACTGACGGCGGCGGTGCACAAATGCTGCGCAGCTAGCGCCATTCGACGGCCAACACCGCGGTTCCTGGTGTGTCCGCTGTGCCGTGCGTGTGATCATTGCTTGTACAGCCCTCTCGCAGTGTCCGGAGCAAGTATGGTGGGTCTGACACACCGGTGTCAATGTGTTCTTTTTTCCATTTCCCGGAGTGTAGATCTATTGAACTATCCCTCATTTCTCATGTTACCAGTCCACCTAATTTTCAACGTGCGTCATAGAACCACATCTAAAATTCTTCCACTCTCTCTGTTCCGGCTTTCCCACAGTCCATGTTTCACTAACATACAATGCTGTGCTGCAAAAGTACTTTCTCAGAATTTCATTCTCAAATTAAGGCCTATGTTTGATATAAGTAGATTTCTATTGGCCAGGAATGCCCTTCGCTTTCACTCAGGATAGCAATGCCATCAACGAGTCGTATTATTGCTATCTTTTGACCTTGAATTTTAATTCCCCTCATGGAGCATTCCTTAATTTCCATCATTGCTTCTCTGGTGTACAGATTGAAAATTAGGGGTGAAAGACTACATCAATGTTTTACACCATTTATAATCCAAGCACTTCGTTCTTGGTCATCCACTCGTATTATTCCGTTTCGGCTCTTGTACATATTATATATTACCCGTCTCTCCCCATAGTTTATTCCTATTTTTCTCAGAATTTCGAACATCTTGCACCATTTTATATTGTCGAACACTTTTTCCAAGTCGACAAATCCTATGAATGTCTCTTGATTTTTCTTTACTCCTGCTTCCATTAGCAACTTCAACGTCAGAATTGCCGCTCTGGTAACTTTACCTTTCCTAAAGCGAAACTGATCATCATCTAACACATTCTCAATTTTCTTTTCCATTCTTCTGGATATTACTCTTCAGAGAAACTTGGATGAATGAGCTGTTAAGCTTATTGTGCGATAGTTCTCGCATTTGTCAGCTCTTGCCGTCTTCGGAGCTCATCCATTCTATACACCAACGTGAATGGTCGATTTGTTCCCCAATGATTTTAGAAATTCTGATGGATTGTTATCAATCCCTTCTGCCATATTTGATCTGAAATGCTCAAAAGCTCTCTTAAACTCTGATTCTGATACTGGATCCCCTATTTCGTTTATACCGATTCCTTCAATGTACTCTTTCCACCTATCCACTACCTCCTCTGCATTTATCAGTGGAATTCTCGTTGCACTCTTACTGTTATTACCCTTGCTTCTAATTTCACCGAAGGCTGTTTTAACTTTTCTGTATGCTGAGTCAGTGCTTCCGGCAACCGTTTCTTTTTCGATTTCTTCACATTTTTCATACTGCCATTTTGTCTTAGCTTCCCTGCACTTATTATTTATTTCTTTCCTCAGTGACTTCTATTTTTGTATTCCAGAATTGCCTTGAACATTTTTTTACTTCCTTGTTTGATCCATCAACTGAAGTATTTCATCTGTTACCCGGCTCTTCGCAGTTACCTACTTCTTACCTGTGTTTTTCTTTCCAACTTCTGTGATTGTCCTTTTTAGAGACGTCCATTCCTCTTCAACTGTACTGCCTAGTGGTCTATTCTTTATTGCTGTATCTATAGCCTCAGAGAACTTCAAGCGTATATCGTCATTCCTTGGTACTTCCGTGTCCCACTTCTTTCGTACTGATTCTTCCTGATTAATCTCTTAAACGTCAGCTTACTCTTCATCACTACTACATTGTAATCTGAGTCTGGGCACACCTTACAATCCAGTACCTAATTTAGGAATCTCTCTCTCACCAAGACGTATTCTCACTGGTATCTTTCCTTATCATCCGGATTTTTCCAGGTATACCTGCTCCTCTTGTGATTCTTGAACAGAGTATTCGCTATTACTAGCTGAAATTTATTACAGAACGCAATTAGCCTTTCTTCTCTCTCATTTCTTGTGTCAGCCCCATATTCTGTTGTAACCTTTTTTTCTACTTATTCCCCTACAACTGCATTGCAGTCCCATACACGACTATTAAATTTTCACCTCCCTTTAAGTAATGTCTTACTCATTCAGTATCCTCGTGTGCTTTCTTCCTTCATCTTCAGTTGCGACGTCGGTATACATACCTGAACTACCGTTGTCGATGTTGGTTCACTGTCGATTCTTTTAAAAAGAACCCCATCACTGAACTGTTCACAGTAACACACTCTCTGCCCTACTTCCCTATTCATAACGAATTCTACGCCCATTATAACTTTTTGTGCTGCTGTTGATGTTACCCTATACTCATCTGACCAGAAATCCTTGTCTTCTTTCAGTTTCACTTCACTGACCCCTACTATATCTAGACTGGGCCTTTGCATTTCCCCTTTCAGACTTTCTAGTTTCCCTTTCGTGTTCAAGCTTCTGACATTCCACGCCCCGACTCGTAGAATGTCATCCTTTCGTTCTTTTCTCATGGTCACCTCCGGCTTGGCAGTCCTCCCCTAGAGATCCAAATGGGGGAATATTGCGGAATATTGTGTCATCTCAAAACTTTTTCCATTACAGGCCACATGTCCTGTAGATATGCGTTATGTGGCTTTAATGTAGTGGTTTCCATTGCCTTCTGCATCCTAATGCCGTTGATCATTGCTAATTCTTCCACCTTTAGGGGAAGTTTCCTACCCCAAGGACCAGACAGTGCGCTGACCTCTGTCCATTCCTCCGACCTCTTTGACAATGCCGTTGGCGGAATAAGAGTGACTTCTTATGACGCAAATCGTCGGCCTCCAATGCTGATTATTAACCAAAATTTAAGAGGTGGCGGTTTTCGAACCCGGTACCGAGGTCACATTGATTACCATGGGAACGCCACACGAGTATGATAAGCGAATTAAAACAGGACCAATACAGTTTTTCTTCCGTTGTTGTTGTTGTTGTGGTCTTCAGTCCTGAGACTGGTCTGATGCAGCTCTCCATGTCACACTATCCTGTGCAAGCTTCTTCATCTCCCAGTACCTACTGCAACCTACATCCTTCTGAATCTGCTTAGTGTATTCATCTCTTGGTCTCCCCCTACGATTTTTACCCTCCACGCTGCCCTCCAATACTAAATTGGTGATCCCTTGATGCCTCAGAACGTCTCCTACCAACCGATCCCTTCTTCTGGTCAATTTGTGCCCCAAACTTCTCTTCTCCCCAAACCGAGCGAGGTGGCGCAGTGGTTAGCACACTGGACTCGCATTCGGGAGGACGACGGTTCAATCCCGTCTCCGGCCATCCTGATTTAGGTTTTCCGTGATTTCCCTAAATAGTTTCAGGCAAATGCCGGGATGGATCCTTTGAAAGGGCACGGCCGATTTCCTTCCCAATCCTTCCCTAACCCGAGCTTGCGCTCCGTCTCTAATGACCTCGTTGTCGACGGGACGTTAAACACTAACCACCACCACCACCACCACCATCTTCTCCCCAATCCTATTCAATACTTCCTCATTAGTTATGTGATCTACCCATCTAATCTTCAGCATTCTCCTGTAGCACCACATTTCGAAAGCTTCTATTCTCTTCTTGTCCAAACTATTTACCGTCCATGTTTCAATTCCATACATGGCTACACTCCATACAAATACTTTCAGAAATGACTTCCTGACACTTAAATCTATACTCGATGTCAACAATTTTCTCTTCTTCAGAAACGAATTCCTTGCCATTGCCAGTCTACATTTTATATCCTCTCTACTTCGACCATCATCAGTTATTTTGCTCCCCAAATAGCAAAACTCCTTTATTACTTTAAGTGTCTCATTTCCTAATCTAATACCCTCAACATCACCCGACTTAATTCGACTACATTCCATTATCCTCGTTTTGCTTTTGTTGATGTTCATTTTATATCCTCCCTTCAAGACACCATCCATTCCGTTCAACTGCTCTTCCAAGTCCTTTGCTGTCTCTGACAGAATTATAATGTCATCGGCGAACCTCAACGTTTTTATTTCTTCTCCATGGATTTTAATACCTACTCCGAATTTTTCTTTTGTTTCCTTCACTGCTTGCTCAATATACAGATTGAATAACATCGGGGAGAGGCTACAACCCTGTCTTACTCCCTTCCCAACCACTGCTTCCCTTTCATGTCCCTCGACTCTTATAACTGCCATCTGGTTTCTGTACAAATTGTAAATAGCCTTTCGCTCCCTGTATTTTACCCCTGCCACCTTTAGAATTTGAAACAGAGTATTCCAGTCAACATTGTCAAAAGCTTTCTCTAAATCTACAAGTGCTAGAAACGTAGGTTTGCCTTTCCTTAATCTTTCTTCTAAGATAAGTCGTAAGGTCAGTATTGCCTCACGTGTTCCAGTATTTCTACGGAATCCAAACTGATCTTCCCCGTGGTCGGCTTCTGCTAGTTTTTCCATTCGTCTGTAAAGAATTCGTGTCAGTATTTTGCAGCTGTGGCTTATTAAACTGATTGTTCGGTAATTTTCACATCTGTCAACACCTGCTTTCTTTGGGATTGGAATTATAATATTCTTCTTGAAGTCTGAGGGTATTTCGCCTGTTTCGTACATCTTGCTCACCAGATGGTAGAGTTTTGTCAGGACTGGCTCCCCCAAGGCCGTCAGTAGTTCTTGTTTCGACTCAGGTCTTTCAGTACTCTGTCAAACAGTATCGTATCTCCCATTTCATCTTCATTTACATCCTCTTCCATTTCCATAATATTGTCCTCAAGTACATCGCCCTTGTATAGACCTTCTACATACTCCTTCCACCTTTCTGCTTTCCCTTCTTTGCTTAGAACTGGGTTTCCATCTGAGCTCTTGATGTTCATACAAATGGTTCTCTTATCTCCAAAGGTCTCTTTAATTTTCCTGTAGGCAGTATCTATCTTACCCCTAGTGAGATAAGCCTCTACATCCTTACATTTGTCCTCTAGCCGTCCCTGCTTAGCCATTTTGCACTTCCTGTCGATCTCATTTTTGAGACGTTTGTATTGCTTTTTGCCTGCTTCATTTACTGCATTTTTATATTTTCTCCTTTCATCATTTAAATTCAATATTTCTTCTGTTACTCAAGGATTTCTACTAGCCCTCTTCTTTTTACCTACTTGATCCTCTGCTGCCTTCATTACTTCATCCCTCAAAGCTACCCATTCTTCTTCTACTGTATTTTTTTCCCCCATTCCTGTCAATTGTTCCCTTATGCTCTCCCTGAAACTCTGTACAACCTGTGGTTCTTTCAGTTTATCCAGGTCCATCTCCTTAAATTCCCACCTTTTTGCAGTTTCTTCAGTTTTAATCTACAGCTCACGACCAATAGATTGTGGTCAGAGTCCACATCTGCCCCTGGAAATGTCTTACAATTTAAAACCTGGTTCCTAAATCTCTGTCTTATCATTATACAATCTATCTGATACCTTTTAGTATCTCCAGGGTTCTTTCATGTATACAACCTTCTATCATGATTCTTAAACCAAGTGTTAGCTATGATTAAGTTGTGCTCTGTGCAAAATTCTACCAGGCGGCTACCTCTTTCATTTCTTAGCCCCAATCCATATTCACCTAATACGTTTCCTTCTCTCCCTTTTTCTACACTCGAATTCCAGTCACGCATGACTATTAAATTTTCGTCTCCCTTCACTATCTGAATAATTTCTTTTATTTCATCATACATTTCTTCAATTTCTTCGTCATCTGCAGAGCTAGTTGGCATATAACTTGTACTACTGTAGTAGGTGTGGGCTTCGTATCTATCTTGGCCACAATAATGCGTTCACTATGCTGTTTGTAGTAGCTTACCCGCATTCCTATTTTCCTATTCATTATTAAACCTACTCCTGCATTACCCCTATTTGACTTTGTGTTTATAACCCTGTAGTCACCTGACCAGAAGTCTTGTTCCTCCTGCCACCGAACTTCACTAATTCCCACTATATCTAACTTTAATCTATCCATTTCCCTTTTTAAATTTTCTAACCTACCTGCCCGATTAAGGGATATGACAGTCCACGCTCCGATCCGTAGAACGCCAGTTTTCTTTCTCCTGATAATGACATCCTCTTGAGTAGTCCCCGCCCGGGGATCCGAATGGGGGACTATTTTACCTCCGGAATATTTTACCCAAGAGGACGCCATCATCATATAATAATGAATAGGAAAATAGGAATGCGGGTAAGCTACTACAAACAGCATAGTGAACGCATTATTGTGGCCAAGATAGACACGAAGCCCAGGCCTACTACAGTAGTACAAGTTTATATACCAACTAGCTCTGCAGATGACGAAGAAATTGAAGAAATGTATGATGAAATAAAAGAAATTATTCAGATAGTGAAGGAAGACGAAAATTTAATAGTCGCAATTCGGTAGTAGAAAAAGGGAGAGAAGGAAACGTAGTAGGTGAATATGGATTGGGGGTAAGAAACGAAAGAGGAAGCCGCCTGGTAGAATTTTGCACAGAGCACAAATTAATCATAGCTAACACTTGGTTAAAGAATCATAAAAGAAGGCTGTATACATGGAAGAAGCCTGGAGATAAGGACAGGTTCCAGATGGATTATATAATGGTAGGACAGAGATTTAGGAACCAGGTTTTAAATTGTAAGACGTTTCCAGGGGCAGATGTGGACTCTGACCACAATCTATTGGTTATGATCTGTAGATTAAAACTGAAGAAACTGCAAAAAGGTGGGAATTTAAGGAGATGGGACCTGGATAAACTGAAAGAACCAGAGGTTTTACAGAGTTTTAGGGAAAGCGTAAGGGAACAATTGACAGGAATGGGGGAAAGAAATGCAGTAGAAGAAGAATGGGTAGCTTTGAGGGATGAAGTAGTGAAGGCAGCAGAGGATCAAGTAGGTAAAAAGACGAGGGCTAGTAGAAATCCTTGGGTAACAGAAGAAATATTGAATTTAATTGATGAAAGGAGAAAATATAAAAATGCAGTAAATGAAGCAGGCAAAAAGGAATACAAACGTCTCAAAAATGAGATCGACAGGAAGTACAAAATGGCTAAGCAGGGATGGCTAGAGGGCAAATGTAAGGATGTAGAGGCTTATCTCACTAGGGGTAAGATAGATACTGCCTACAGGAAAATTAAAGAGACCTTTGGAGATAAGAGAATCACTTGTACGAATATCAAGAGCACAGATACAAACCCGGTTCTAAGCAAAGAAGGGAAAGCAGAAAGGTGGAAGGAGTTTATAGAGGGTCTATACAAGGGTGATGTACTTGAGGACAATTTTATGGAAATGGAAGAGGATGTAGATGAAGATGAGATGGGAGATACAATACTGCGTGAAGAATTTGACAGAGCACTGAAAGACCTGAGTCGAAACAAAGCCCCCGGAGTAGACAGCATTCCATTAGAACTACTGACGGCCTTGGCAGAGCCAGTCCTGACAAAACTCTACCATCTGGTGAGCAAGATGTATGAAACAGGCAAAATACCCTCAGACTTCAAGAAGAATATAATAATTCCAATCCCAAAGAAAGCAGGTGTTGACAGATGTGAAAATTACCGAACAATCAGTTTAATAAGTCACAGTTGCAAAATACTAACGCGAATTCTTTACAGACGAAAGGAAAAACTGTTAGAAGCCGACCTCGGGGTAGATCAGTTTGGATTCCGTAGAAATGTTGGAACACGTGAGGCAATACTGACCATACGACTTATCTTAGAAGCTAGAATAAGGAAGGGCAAACGTACGTTTCTAGCATTTGTAGACTTAGAGAAAGCTTTTGACAATGTTGACTGGAATACTCTTTTGCAAATTCTAAAGGTGGCAGGGGTAAAGTACAGGGAGCGAAAGGCTATTTACAATTTGTACAGAAACCAGACTGTAGTTATAAGAATAGAGGGACATGAAAGCGAAGCAGTGGTTGGGAAGTGAGTGAGACAGGGTTGAAGTCTCTCCCCGATGTTATTCAATCTGTATATTGAGCAAGCAGTGAAGGAAACAAAAGAAAAATTCAGAGTAGGTATTAAAATCCATGAAGAAGAAATAAAAACTTTGAGGTTCGCCGATGACATTGTAATTCTGTCAGAGACAGCAAAGGACTTGGAAGAGCAGTTGAACGGAGTGAATAGTGTCTTGAAAGGAGGATATAAGATGAACATCAACAAAAGCAAAACGAGGATAATGGAATGTAGTCGAATTAAGTCGGGTAATTCTGAGGGAATTAGATTACGAAATGAGACACTTAAAGTAGTAAAGGAGTTTTGCTAGTTGGGGAGCAAAATAACTGATGATGGTCGAAGTAGAGAGGATATAAAATGTAGACTGGCAATGGCAAGGAAAGCCTTTCTGAAGAAGAGAAATTTGTTAACATCGAGTATAGATTTAAGTGTCAGGAAGTCATTCCCGAAAGTATTTGTATGGAGTGTAGCCATGTATGGAAGTAAAACATGGACGATAAATAGTTTGGACAAGAAGAGAATAGAAGCTTTCGAAATATGGTGCAACAGAAGAATGCTGAAGATTAGATTGGTAGATCACATAACTAATGAGGAAGTATTGAATAGGATTGGGGAGAAGAGAAGTTTGTGGCACAACTTGACTAGAAGAAGGGATCGGTTGGTAGGACATGTTATGAGGCAACAAGGGATCATCAATTTAGTATTGGAGGGCAGCGTGGAGGGTAAAAATCGTAGAGGGAGACCAAGAGATGAATACACTAAGCAGATTCAGAAGGATGTAGGTTGCAGTAGGTACTGGGAGATGAAGAAGCTCGCACAGGATAGAGTAGCATGGAGAGCTGCATCAAACCAGTCTCAGGACTGAAGACCACAACAAACATATCAGTGTTATCGTCATTGTCACCAGATACGTTACAATAATAAATTCTTGGTATACAGAGATCTGTAATCAACTGATATGTGCTGAGTAGCTCGAGGTGTAAGTCATGGTCCAATGTATAAAGTCTTTATCTTAGTCGTGGTATAGGTTAGGACAAGTACCACATATTGACTCATTATACAAAAGTTTTTGACCACCACCGTCTTTAAACATAAAAAGAAAGAGAAGGGATGCAGGGTTGAACCATAAAAACACCAGAGGCGGCATGTCGTTGTCATCTATGAAACATACTGCGGAGCTCTGTTTTAATGTACTGGAGCACCTTCCAATGTAATATCACGTATAATTATGTAACAGATAAAATATATAAAAAAACGATCAATACAGTACATTAAAACATTACACATCTTCCAGTACCGGATATCAGATCTCACTAATATCAAGAAAAGTACGAACTTCAAGGAATATGACAAGTAATAAAAGTTACAATGGCATTACCGTTTTACCAAATTTACTATCTTTAATTCACGTGGCGTTGTAGCAATAAAGCAGACCACTGAACACAGCGTAGCTCGAGGTCTAAGTTTAACATGACACAATAAGATTCTATCTAGATGAGTGTAAAGTTTCTACTGTGGCTGTATGTGACAACCCTTAATGTAAGCACAAATACCACTAACGATTTAACTTGCCCCATGGCAGACAAAACTTGTATTACCACCTGTCAATAAAAAAGAGCTTCATTGGAATAACTTAGTAGGGGTATCTAGCGAAAGAGCGCATTACAGGAGCGTCTAGAATACTAACCAGAAATCTCTTATATTAATTCTGGGTCTTATTGCACTACACAATGTTATATAATATTCAACACAATGGTTCGGTTATATTTCTATAAGCATAAATGTTGATTAAAAAGTCTTTTCTTACTGAAGGAATGTAATGTAAGAACATATGAACAGCAAAACCTCTTGTGTACCGTATTTGTAATAATGTAGTATACCAGGATAATGTGATACGTAGCCCGAGGTCTAGGTTCTACATAGTGGCACATTAGGAAAGTGCGATACATAGTACAAGGTTTAGGTTTTAATCCAATTCATAAAGTGCGTGTGTTAAACAAAACTCTACATTCGCATTTAGTCAAGTCACACGAAACCGATTTCATATTTTTAATCTCTTTAACCAAGTATTTTTTGTTGTAATGTTAATAGGTTACCACATTTTGTATCTGGTAACAATGTCCATAAGACAGGTTAATAATATTGTTGTAACAATTTTTGACGTATATGTTAGGAAGTCCAGATATATAATCATTTTACTTTTACGGATTTTCGTGAAAAATAACAATTCTCTACACTCTATTTCGAGGGTATAATTTTATGTTGTAAAAGAATGCTGCTATCTGGTGGGGCCTCAAAACAAAATTTATTCCGTTGGGTGCCTCCTAACAGTTTCCTGTCTGATGTCGATAATGACACAACACGAAAACATTTTATGCACGTCGAATGCATTTTATATGTAACTACTGTGCTCTGTTCACACAGCTATTCTCTTATTGTATGACGAGAGAGGGTACTACGGAAAGTCTTCTTTATAAGGTACATTTCCTTTGAATTTCCATGCATTATATGTTGGTTTGGCGTTAGATTTTATTCATAAATGTATCTTTATGTACACTACAGTTGTCTCGAATTAATGTGAACAGTCGACGAAATGGATTGGTCCTTTGAAAATTTTTTCTGTGGAAATAATCTGGAGATTGCGATTTAAGTTTCGAGCAACCTGGGTGAATAAACTTCTTTAATGAGAGCGCAACTATGTTTTCAATGGGTACTCTGCTAAAAATTTCTCCGAGTTACTCCTACTTAAGGTGTAAACAAGGAGACACTCGCAGACTCAGCGGTTTGTGGCCATGTGCCCACTGTACTGGCGTAAGTACCGGCGCTACCGGGCTGTTTACGGGAGCTGTTATTACGCAAGAGATAGCGCAAGCCACAAACAGGAGAGGCCTGCGGTTAGCTTCTATACATGAACGAAAAGGATGGCACGTGCTTTCTCAAACCGATCCAAACGGTTCTTATGTCCGAATCGATGCAGAATGTACATACGCAGGACTTTTTGTCATTTGTCACATTCAGAGCATTCCCACATTCAATTTCGTAGTTTGGATATTGAAATGGCAGGTCATATATCTTAATATTCATGACACCCTAACGAGCGTGCTCTACAACTACGTCACCGATCACATGTAAAATTTTTATTGTCTCCATTTTCCGATGCTGTCCATTCGTATTTGACACTAATAATCAGTTTCATTAAATACGTGCTCTAACCAAGCGGGAAAAATTTGATTGGATGACCAAGGTTGGAGGGCTCGGATTAAAAAGGGTGTAAGAGGCGGATGCAGGCCTTCGCTCCTACAGTTCAATCTATACATCGACGAAGCTATGACAGAAATAAAAGAAACGTTCAAGAGTGAGATTAAAATCTTCCGTGAAAGGATGTCAATGATAATACCGCTGACGACGTTGCTATCATCAGTAAAAGTGAAGAAGAATTTCAGGATCTGTTGAATGGGATGTTCTATTGAGGACAGGATATGGAATGACGGAAATCGGAGGAAGAAGAAAGTAATGAGAAGTAGCAGACATGAGAACAGCGAGAAATTTAACATCCGAGTTGCAGGTCAGAAAATAAACGAAGTTAACGAATCCTGCTGTCTTGGAAGCAAAGTAACTCGAGCCGGAGGAAGCAAGGAGGACATAAAAACCAGATTAGCGCAGGAAAACAGGGCATTCCTAGTATACTAGTATCAAACATAGACTTCGGTTTGAGGAAGAAATATCTGAGAATGTGCGTTTGGAGCACAACATTGGATGGTAGTAAAACACAGACTTCGGGAAAACCGGAAGAGAACTGAAGCGCGTGAGTTGCAGTGCTTCAGGAGAATGTTGAAAATTGGGAGGACTGGTAATATACGGAACGTGGCGGTTCTCTGGAGAATCGGCAAAGAAAGGAACTTATGGAAAACACTCAAGAATAAGGAAAATGTTGTTACGATGTGTGTTAAGACGTAAGGAATAAGTTTCACGGTGCTAGATGGAACTGTAGAGGCTAAACACTGTAGGGGAGGACAGAGACTGGAATACTTCTAACGCTCTGGTTGCTCACTGATGGACGGATGTGTGGCGCACCACTGGTCAGAAGAATGCCAAATGAGCTTATTAGAGCACGGCTCACGAACCGCCTTCACAGCTATACGTCCGTTAGTACCTCTTTTCCTATCTTCTAAATGTCACAGACTGCATACCTTGTGGAAGTAGCACTCTTGGAAGCACGCTAAACTGAGGCGTTTGCCTTTCTCGGCAAAGTGCTCTACCAACTGAGCTATCCTAGCGCGACCCGTTTGCAAACATTCCTCCAGGCCGTGGCTGTGGCATATCTCATCAACATTCTGTCTTTCAGCAATCACAGTCCCCCAAGGTATGCAGGAGAAGTTCTGTGAAGTATGGAAGCGAGGAGATGAGATACTGCAGCAGTTAAAGCTGTGAGGGAGCGTCCTGAATCATATTTGGGTAGCCCAGTCAGTAGTGCACTTGCCCGCAACGGCAAGGTCCCAAGTCGGGCGCGGACGTCCGAGGGAGCACCGGGGAAGAGACAACACATTAAAAGCAGCGCCAGGCGGGCGCGGACGGCAGAGAAAGCACCCAGCGCCCTCTGGGCATAAATACTTGTACAAGATCCTCCAATACGGCAGTCTCAGGTAGCACCTGAAGACGGCAACGAGTTACGTGACTGAAATATTGTGCCAGAGCGACACAAACATCCGGCAGTATATCCGATTACTCCACATGTCAAGATCTCGCCCGGAAAGCCTGAAGAGTTACAATTTATAAATTGTTTCTCTCTTGGGCGATACTCGTGATAAGTGATACATAATCTACAATTCTCGACCATTCTTGTCTTCAGTCTTTATACAGATTTGATGCCACTCAGTACTCGCGTCTATCGAGACTCTTCATCTCTGCATAACTATTAAAATCCAGATCCATTTGAACCTGCTAGCTGTATTCCTGACTTGTTCTCCTTCCACACTTATTACTCCCTACACTTCTCTCCATACGTGAACTGACTACTCCTTAATGCCTCAGAAAGTGCCTTATCAAACGATACCTTGTCTTCGTCATGTTGTTCTTAAATTATCTCTGTGATTCATTCGATATGCCCGATATGTCATAGCCAGGAGATCCTGTGGATAGTCTTCCAGCCTGTACCGCTGTGGCTCAGTTAGCACCACCCTTCAAACAGCACCTTCTGAAACTGGTTCAAAAGTTAAGCTATGCGGAACTACCTGGGGGATCTTTAGCAAACACCCTGCGATCTTCAGCCTTGAGTTTGGCGTACTCAGGTGCAGAGTATTGTACATCTGCTTGGCTGAACAGTCATCGTTCAAGGCTTGGTGACATCCATATGAATACGACAGTGTGCGTAATACCTGGCGCAGTCAGATCTACTCCATGTCATTGGCTTCCACTGCGTGATGCTGCTGACATGGACGCCAAGGATTTTAAACCTCTTGATGACTGGAAAAGTTGGTGGGAAGTAGTAATAGATGTAAGCCTGCACGTCATCTTTACAGATACTAGACTTGCAAGTGGATCTAACCTGCCACACAAGAGAAGTCTAGCCCTGCGCTGAATGGAATCAGAAATGGACATGGCCAATGCAGAGATGCACTTCACATGTGGAAAAAGCTGCCTAATCCAGACTATCACTGTGGAACTACGCACTAGACTATCCATCACATTGTCAATGACTCTAAGATTCGATCCAATCACGGTGATGAAAAGGACTTCGGTAACTGCACATGCTGTGCGCTGGATTGAAGGACTGGTACCCATTTGTGAAGCACAGACATAACTGAGTTTTTGATCTGTAAATACGTATATGTCTGTACGTATATGTAATCAGTCATACGTTTGTACTAGCCATAAGCTAAATAAAAGAAATCTGTGATTAAGTTAAGTACTACCTGATTAGTATTCAGATCTACCGACCTAATTTTCAGGATTCTTCTGTAGCATCACATAGAAACTTCTGCGTTCTTCCTGTCTACACTTTTTATAGTCTACGTCTCATTTCCACGCAAAACTACATTTAGGACTTAGAAAAGACCTCCTAACGTTAATTTTTAAGTAGATGTTAACAAATTTCTCTTTTTCTAAAAGCCTTTTCTTTGTTATTGACAACCTTCAATTTACATCATCTTTACTTCAGTCTGTCAGGCATTTCCTGCAAAAACAGTGAAACTCATCTACTACTTTGAGTATTTCATTTCCAAATCTAATCCTCAATATCATCTGAATTAATCTGACTACACCTAATTACCCATGTTTTTCCTTTTATTGGCCTTCTTCCTATAACCTTTTTCCACGACAGCAACCACTCCATTGATCTTCCAGTCCTTTTCAATATCTGACAGTACTACAAAGTCATCGTCAATCATTACAGTTTTAATTTCTTCTCTCTGAACAGAAAGAAAACTGGCGTTCTACGGATCGGAGCGTGGAATGTCAGATCCCTTAATCGGGCGGGTAGGTTAGAAAATTTTAAAAGGGAAATGGATAGGTTAAAGTTAGATATAGTGGGAATTAGTGAAGTTCGGTGGCAAGAGGAAAAAGACTTCTGGTCAGGCGAATACAGGGTTATAAACACAAAATCAAATAGGGGTAATGCAGGATTAGGTTTAATAATGAATAGGAAAATAGGAATGCGGGTAAGCTACTACAAACAGCATAGTGGCCAAGATAGATACGAAGCCCACACCTACTACAGTAGTACAAGTTTATATGCCAACTAGCTCTACAGATGACGAAGAAATTGAAGAAATGTATGATGAAATAAAAGAAATTATTCAGATAGTGAAGGGAGACGAAAATTTAATAGTCATGGGTGACTGGAATTCGAGTGTAGGAAAAGGGAGAAAAGGAAACGTATTAGGTGAATATGGATTGGGGCTAAGAAATGAAAGAGGAAGCCGCCTGGTAGAATTTTGCACAGAGCACAACTTAATCATAGCTAACACTTGGTTTAAGAATCATGATAGAAGGTTGTATACATGAAAGAACCCTGGAGATACTAAAAGGTATCAGATAGATTGTATAATGGTAAGACAGAGATTTAGGAACCAGGTTTTAAATTGTAAGACATTTCCAGGGGCAGATGTGGACTCTGACCACAATCTATTGGTTATGACCTGTAGATTAAAACTGTAGAAACTGCAAAAAGGTGGGAATTTAAGGAGATGGGACCTGGATAAACTGAAAGAACCAGAGGTTGTACAGAGTTTCAGGGAGAGCATAAGGGAACAATTGACAGGAATGGGGAAAAGAAATACAGCAGAAGAAGAATGGGTAGCTTTGAGGGATGAAGTAGTGAAGGCAGCAGAGGATCAAGTAGGTAAAAAGACGAGGGCTAGTAGAAATCCTTGGGTAACAGAAGAAATATTGAATTTAATTGATGAAAGGAGAAAATATAAAAATGCAGTAAATGAAGCAGGCAAAAAGGAATACAAACGTCTCAAAAATGAGATCGACAGGAAGTGCAAAATGGCTAAGCAGGGATGGCTAGAGGGCAAATGTAAGGATGTAGAGGCTTATCTCACTAGGGGTAAGATAGATACTGCATACAGGAAAATTGAAGAGACCTTTGGAGAAAAGAGAACCACTTGTATGAATATCAAGAGCTCAGATGGAAACCCAGTTCTAACCAAAGAAGGGAAAGCAGAAAGATGGAGGGAGTATATAGAGGGTCTATACAAGGGCGATGTACTTGAGGACAATATTATGGAAATGGAAGAGGATGTAGATGAAGATGAAATGGGAGATACAATACTGCGTGAAGAGTTTGACAGAGCACTGAAAGACCTGAGTCAAAACAAGGCCCCCGGAGTAGACAACATTCCATTGGAACTACTGACGGCCGTGGGAGAGCCAGTCCTGACAAAACTCGACCATCTGGTGAGCAAGATGTATGAAACAGGCGAAATACCCTCAGACTTCAAGAAGAATATAATAATTCCAATCCCAAAGAAAGCATGTGTCGACAAGTGTGAATATTACCGAACAATCAGTTTAATAAGCCATAGCTGCAAAATACTAACACGGATTCTTTACAGACGAATGGAAAAACTAGTAGAAGCCGACCTCGGGGAAGATCAGTTTGGATTCCGTAGAAATACTGGAACACGTAAGCAATACTGACCTTACGACTTATCTTAGAAGAAAGATTAAGAAAAGGCAAACGTACGTTTCTAGCATTTGTAGACTTAGAGAAAGCTTTTGACAATGTTGACTGGAATACTTTCTTTCAAATTCTAAAGGTGGCAGAGTAAAATACAGGGAGCGAAAGGCTATTTACAATTTGTACAGAAACCAGATGGCAGTTATAAGAGTCGAGGGACATGAAAGGGAAGCAGTGGTTGGGAAGGGAGTGAGACAGGGTTGTAGCCTCTCCCCGATGTTATTCAATCTGTATATTGAGCAGGCAGTAAAGGAAAAAAAGGAAAAATTCGGAGTAGGTATTAAAATCCACGGAGAAGAAATAAAAACTTTGAGGTTCGCCGATGACATTGTAATTCTGTCAGAGACAGCAAAGGACTTGGAAGAGCAGTTGAACGGAATGGATGGTGTCTTGAAGGGAGGATATAAGATGTACATCAACAAAAGCAAAACGAGGATAATGGAATGTAGTCGAATTAAGTCGGGTGATGTTGAGGGTATTAGATTAGGAAATGAGACACTTAAAGTAATAAAGGAGTTTTGCTATTTGGGGAGCAAAATAACTGATGATGGTCGAAGTAGAGAGGATATAAAATGTAGACTGGCAATGGCAAGGAATTCGTTTCTGAAGAAGAGAAAATTGTTGACATCGAGTATAGATTTAAGTGTCAGGAAGTCGTTTCTGAAAGTATTTGTATGGAGTGTAGCCATGTATGGAAGTGATTCATGGACGGTAAATAGTTTTGACAAGAAGAGAATAGAAGCTTTCGAAATGTGGTGCTACAGAAGAATGCTGAAGATTAGATGGGTAGATCACATAACTAATGAGGAAGTATTGAATAGGATTGGGGAGAAGAGAAGTTTGTGGCACAACGTGACCAGAAGAAGGGATCGGTTGGTAGGACATGTTCTGAGGCATCAAGGGATCACCAATTTAGTATTTGAGGGCAGCGTGGAGGGTAAAAATCGAAGATAGAGACCAAGAGTTGAATACACTAAGCAGATTCAGAAGGATGTAGGTTGCAGTAGGTACTGGGAGATGAAGAAGCTTGCACGGGATAGAGTAGCATGGAGAGCTGCATCAAACCAGTCTCAGGACTGAAGACCACAACAACAACAACTCTGAAGTTTATTTCCCTTTCCAAGTTTCTTCTTATTTTCCTACGCTGTTCGCTCATTGTACATATTGAACAACCCCAGCGATGGGTTACAACCCTGTCTCGTTGCCTTCTCATCTACTACTTTTCTTCCAGGTCCTTCAACTTTTAGAACGGGTGTCTGGTTTCTGTACAAGTTGTTGATAACCTACAATTCCTGTTTTTATCACTTCTATTTTAACAGCATCAAAGTCATCCAGTCAGTATTGTCAGAAGCTTTCTCTGAACCTTCAAATACTATAAATGTAAGTTTGCCTTTTTTCAAAACATCCTCCTATGGTAAGTCATAGTATCAGTTTTGCCTGACACACATTGTATTTTCCCAACGCTATGTTATTCATCAAAATCTGCTTCTACCGGTCTTTACGTTCTTCTGAATATAATCTCTGTTGTCATTTTGCAGCCATACCCTATTCAACCAGGCCTAGCCAAGATCTTCGCTCCTGGAGAACGAGCGAGCCGAGTCGACTCAGCGTTCCGGTTTCCTCCACTATTGCGCTATTCCGAGAACATGTGGAGTGCCAAAGGCTGAACAATTCAGAAACACAGGAAGACGTGTTTGCAACACAATGGGACTACTTCTAATGGGTGAATATTGCAGCACACTTTTATGTGAGGGATTTTATCTCTAGTAGTCATTTTCAGTTTCTTTTCCTTCCGCCAAAAGATTAACTTTATTTCTTCATTAAATATGTACACCAAATGGCGTTAACACAAAGAGTAGAACTACATATTGTTTTTATTAAGTAAAACGCTTTATGTACAAGCATTTAACATTAGGTTGTGATGTTTTTTAATTTTTGTATGTTTCTATTTTACAGTATTAAGTGTATCTGGTCCCATGGTTTGTGATACATCGAAAGCATGGAGTTACACAAAATAAAATCTGCCAAAACCGAACGTTGACAGGACTTAATTTTGTAGTGAATAACGTTTGCATACATGTGTTATACCAGACAACGAAATAACATTAGCAGCTGTCTCTGCAGTCGATGATATTGTTCTTGGTGTAACATTTTGGAAAGGTCTTGTAAATTCATGTATGTATTTCATGAATTACGTCTGCAAATTGTTCACAAATCGGTGATTATCTTCCAGTGATGTTACTAGCTTGCTTCTGTTATTGCCCTTATTTACTTATGTATTTATGTCCTTCTTTCTTTAAATCTTCCTTATATGTAATTTAAACATTTTGTCACGTATTTACTCAACATTAACTCAAATTTTTTTCCGTAGGAGACGTCTTCAGTTCAACCATCATTATCCTCGTTCGTCAGCAACAAATGTATCACATCGTCTTTGTCATTAGTGTTGTAATGATGTTCCTTTGAGTGTTTTTTTCCAGTTCATGATAGTGCTCGGCATATTAAGATCTTTGTATGGCCTTCAAACGATGCCTAAAAATAAAACAATTCACTTTCCGAACGATAACTACTCTCCACTTTTCCGCTTACTCTTTTTTTTTCTTTTTTTTTTTTTGGGCAAGCGCTTAGAACTCATAGGTTTCTAATGTAGAACAAAAATCTGATTTGACGTAGTTGGGATTGCTAGCAAACTGGTTGGCGTCTGACAAGGGTGGTCCCAGCAGTGTCCACCTGCTTCCTTGCTTTCCCCTTCCCTGCTTCCCTGCACCATTCCCCATGCTACTCCCACCGTCGTTCCAGCAATACCCGTCGAATGCACTCGGCAAGAGAACTGCAGAGCGCTTGTGCCCACGTATCTTAAACTGATGGTTCGGTACCTACATTTTTAGCAAGCTGGCTTATTAAACTCTTCTTTAAGTCTGATACTGTTCCTCCTGTCTCATAGATCTTGCATGCGAAATGAATTTTTTTATCATGGTTGGTTATTCCACAGATTTAAAAAATTATGAGGGAAAATTGTCCTCTCCAGTTACCTTATCTTAGCCTCACGTCTCCAATGCTCTGCCAAATCCTTTCACAGTATTGTATCTCCTATGTCATCTTCACCTAATTCCCCTTTCGTATCTGTAACACTATTTTTAGATTTTTTTGTGTTGTGTAGCACTTCCACATATTTTCTCCCAGTTTGCAGCCTTCCATAGTTTTCTTAGCACTGGCTTTCCATCTGAGCTTGTAATGTTTTTTGCAGCTGTTTCTCTTTTCATCATAGCTTTCTTTAATTTTCCTATGTGTGGTATCTGTATTTCCCATTGCCGTGTCTGCTCCTACAGCTTTGCATTTATCTTCTACATATTCCTGATTTGCCGTTTTGCTTATTGTCTCACCCTAATTTCTTATGATGTGTATTTCCTTCCTCTTCTACTTTTGCTGGATTTTTATATTTGCCTGTAGTCAGTTAAATTCAGCCTCGCCGCCAGTTATCTGTAGGCTACTCAATGCTTTGCAGTCTTCACTATTTCATTTCTCAAAGCTCCCCATTCACCTTCTTACGTATTCCTTTCCGCTGTTTCAGTCAATAGTTGCCTCAACTCCCTTTGAACATTTCATCCATAAGCGGTTCTTTCAACTCTTACATTTCCCACCTTTCTGTAGTTTCTGCTGTTTTACGCTGCAGTCGGTAACTCAAAAGTTTTGGTCAGAGAGCAGAACTGCTCTTCGAAATCATTTTCTTTTCAAGCTTCGTCCAACAGATCAATTCCGTTATTGCAAAGGGCTAGCTATTTTTCCAACTTTGTTCCTGATTTGCAATGTTTGTATGAGAGATTATGTAAATCTATAGATAGCTTGTTACGTATACCACCACGATGTACGATGTACGGTGTGCCTCGTAGCAGACATGTTATGGTATTGCATGTTTGGGGGGGGGGGGAGGAGGGAACAGACAGTTTATGTTCTTTATGTACAATGTGATTGGCCAGCCGCGGTGGCCGAGCGGTTCTATGCGCTTCAGTCCGGAACCACGGGACTGCTGCGGTCTCAAGTTCGAATCCTGCCTCGGGCATGGATGTGTATGATGTCCTTAGGTTAGTTAGGTTTAAGTAGTTCTAAGTTCTAGGGAACTGATCTCCTCAGATGTTAATTCCCATAGTACTCCGAGCCATTTGAACCATGCAATGTGATTGACAACCACACAGCTGTTATGTAATAAAAGTAAACTGGGCCATTAAAGCAGGATCATATTCCTCCATCACCTGATGACGCACTCTATGAGATATGCATGTCATTCACAGCTTCTCTGTACTTCTTCTGTGTAAAAACTACCAGCTGTTTCTCTACTATTGATACCTTTTAAAATGTGAGTTACAGTGTTCGTTGGTCTCACTTTGGAAATAGTAAATATTTCCATTGATCAGTTCAGCAGGATTGATTTCTAGAATGCAATCATGTATTTTGAAATATGTAATATATCAGTTGCATTAAACTTCTCTTTGGAAGAATCCACCATTTTAATACAGGTGTGTTCTGTATTTAATAATTAATTATCAGGAAAGTTAATTGTATTCTTTTTATTGTTGGATGTACGGTTCGATTATATTGCCAAATTATTTGTGGTGAAATATCTATCCATTTACAAGACCTGTGAAGAATAAAATGCACTCGCATGGTTTTTATCATTCTGTTCAATCGTTCTACCATACTTGCTGTCATGTGGTTGAATGTTGAATAGTGGTGTATTCTGCACTGTTCCGGTACCAACTTGAAATATCTGTTATGAAACTCACCACTATGATCGATTTGACGGTTTACAGGATATAAATTCGTTCTAGGACGCAACAGTTTCTCCATAACCTATGGAACTTCCTTCTCCATTTTTGTTTTTGCAGGTCCATATCTCAGAGAATTTTAAATATGTATCAATGTCCTCTGAAATGTATACCCGTAAGATCTGCCTGCTATGAATCATCCAGATCTCAAATTTTAACGCATCTACACGGGAATGTTATGCATGTCAGTATTTATAGTTCGTGAACTACTAGCTCCATAATTATTCAATAATACGCCTTTCTTTAAGCTATGAAATAACTAATATGGTTTCATTCATGAGCTGATACCACGAGCATTTTTGACCATTCTATAATTTGTTGGGATGTATAGGGTGGTCCATTGATAGTGACCGGGCCAAATATCTCACAAAATAAGCATCAAACGAAATAACTACAAACAACGAAACTCGTCTAGCTTGAAGGGGGAAACCAGATGACACACACAAACACACACACACACACACACACACACACACACACACACACACACACATATATATATATATATATATATATATATATATATATATATATATATATATATATATATATATGTGTATGTATGTATTATGTGAACCAGGGCAGAAAAGGCAAAAAAACATTGAAAAGTTGCACAGTGAAATGTATTCACGATGCCAAATTGACTGATCGACATGCAGGCAAACCCAGACAATAAGTAGTTCATACTTGTTTACCAAGATCATTTAACAAAATTCGTTATTCTCCGCGATCTAACTTCGAAAAGAGCTGATGTAGCATTTCTTCTTTTGTTAATTTTTACCACCTTTGGTGCCCCAAGTATCCTTCGTTCTGATGATGGTAGAGAGTTTTGTAACCAAGTCATTCAAAGTTTATGTGGGTTGTGGAGTGTTGTAAACATAGTCCACGGGAAGCCGAGGCACAGTTAGTCTGAGGGATCAGTCGAAAGAGCAAATCAAGATATCGAAAATATGCTATCAACTTGGATGGAAACAAATGAAACTTCAGAATGGTCTGAAGGGCTGTGGTTTGTGCAAGCAATGAAAAGTAGAGCTTTTCACGATGGGATCAGATGCTCACCATATGAAGGAATGTTTCAATGAAAATGGGCATTGCGATCTCAGTTGTTCCACGTGATTTGATAAAAAATATACACACTGAAGAAGATTTGCAAACATTGTTAAACATCACTTCCACTGACTCACAGGAAATTGAAAATGACGGCCAAGGAATTGATGCCAGTGAATGAAGTACTGTAACAGAAGGAACAGAGGTAGAAAAGGCGTCTGCAGCAGGTGAGAAGACAGAGATACAGCATTTGACGACAGTTAACAACGTGACACCGGCACCAGCTGATGGGTGTGACGAGACGCTGACAACTTCCAACAGTGGTAATAAACTGAAACGGATCTGAGAAGCTGCCAAAGACGGTCTTCAGGCAGGCAAAGAAAATGGAAGCAGGCTCATGTAACAAATTTCCAAAAACTTCAGTTGGACAAAATGTGAGAATTAATGTAACAGATGTAGACAGGGCAAAAACTGATGCAAAATCTGTAGCAGCAGTAGTGGTACCAAAGCTGGTGAACGTAAGTCAATGTACACTAGGAACCAATTTATACTGTGCAAGGAAAATTTTATCAACGTCGAAGAAGTAGCAAGAGAAGAAATTAGTCTATGGGAAGTGGTTGCCAAACAATCTTTTGTTGGACGACAAGAGTTCAAAAAGTGCAGTTGCTTAAAAAAGTGTTCCACTAAAAAATGCTTGTGTAAATCGTCTTCCATATTATGTACGAGGTGCATTCAAGTTCTAAGGCCTCCGATTTTTTTTTCTCCGGACTGGAAAGAGATAGAAACATGTGCATTGTTTTAAAATGAGGCCGTGTTCATTGTCAATACGTCCCAGAGATGGCAGCACCATACGGCAGATGGAATTTTACCACCAGCGTCGAGAATGAGAACTGTTTTAACTACTTAAAATGGCGACGTTTTCCTTACTTGAACAGTGTGCAATCAGTCGTTTTCTGAATTTGCGTGGTGTGAAACCAATTGAAATTCATCGACAGTTGAAGGAGACATGTGGTGATGGAGTTATGCATGTGTCGAAAGTGCATTCGTGGGTGCGACAGTTTAATGAAGGCAGAACATCGTGTGACAACAAACCGAAACAACCTCGGGCTCGCACAAGCCGGTCTGACGACATGATCTAGAAAGTGGAGAGAAATTTTTGGGGGATCGCCGAATAACTGTTGAACAGATCGCCTCCAGAGTTGGCATTTCTGTGGGTTCTGTGCACACAATCCTGCATGACGACCTGAAAATGCGAAAAGTGTCGTCCAGGTGGGTGCCACGAATGCTGACGGATGACCACATGGCTGCCCGTGTGGCATGTTGCCAAGCAAGGTTGACGCGCAACGACAGCATGAATGGGACTTTTTTTTCGTCGGTTGTGACAATGGATGAGACGTGGATGCCATTTTTCAATCCAGAAACAAAGCGCCAGTCAGCTCAATGGAAGCACACAGATTCACCGCCACCAAAAAAATTTCGGGTAACCGCCAGTGCTGAAAAAATGATGGTGTCCATGTTCTGGGACAGCGAGGGCGTAATCCTTACCCATTGCGTTCCAAAGGGCACTACGGTAACAGGTGCATCCTACGAAAATGTTTTGAAGAAAAAATTCCTTCCTGCACTGCAACAAAAACGTCCGGGAAGGGCTGCGCGTGTGCTGTTTCACCAAGACAACGCACCCGGACATCGAGCTAACGTTACGCAACAGTTTCTTCGTGATAACAACTTTGAAGTGATTCCTCATGTTCCCTACTCACCTGACCTGGCTCCTAGTGACTTTTGGTTTTTTCCAACAATGAAAGACACTCTCCGTGGCCGCACATTCACCAGCCGTGCTGCTATTGCCTCAGCGATTTTCCAATGGTCAAAACAGACTCCTAAAGAAGCCTTCGCCGCTGCCATGGAATCATGGCGTCAGCGTTGTGAAAAATGTTTACGTCTACAGGACGATTACGTCGAGAAGTAACGCCAGTTTCATCGATTTCGGGTGAGTAGTTAATTAGAAAAAAAATCAAGGGCCTTAGAACTTGAATGCACCTCGTAATTCAAAATGCCACAATAGTCAGCCTTGTTGTAACAAAAATTAACGTTCACAAGGTAAGATTTTTTTTGCAACATTTTTCACCAATATGGAATATTGCTCATTATAATCAAATTGGAATCCAAGAATGTTTATAATACATAAATTTACAATAAATACAAACTATTTCAATAAATTGCTAAGCAAATTTTTTTAATGAATATGGTTTTACCAGTTGCTATGAGTATATCCTAAAATTTACCAACTGCTCTTCTTAAAAGTTCGAAATCTATGCATATAATAAGAAATTTTGGACTTTTACCACACCGTGATGGTAAGTCTTAGGTTTCACCAGTTAATTCTAGGATTTGCCAATCATCTTACTTTTACTGTAAAGTAGATATAAATATATATATATATATATATATATATGTGTGTGTGTGTGTGTGTGTGTCTATATGTATATATGTATATATTTATATTGCAGAGATTGATTCTTTACTATTTTGTTCTGAATGTAGACACCAGTGCTACGTAATCCTCTAATGCTAATGTAACAGTCTTTTTCCACTTCGCGCTGTTTGCAGTTTGGTTACTTCTCTACTGGCTTCCTTAGTCAGTATACGTTAGTCATAGCTAATAATTGAGCATACATTTATAAATATCTCTTAAATACTTGTCAACGTCTCAAATTTTTAAGACTATTAGATTCAGTAAAGAAAGTGTTCTTTCAAATTCCCTAACATCAACACGTCTTGCATGCTTTGTTATACTTATAGATCAAGTATCCAGCAATTATGGTTTCACCCATTTGATTCTATATATTTTATGTATCTTAGTAGCGCTGTATTGGTTAATGAGATCACCAATAGTATCATCATCTTCTTCGCCTGCATCCAGCTTCTTGATTGCCTGAGAAAGTCATTTAAGTGTTTCAATTACAGGTTTAAATGGCTCTGAGGGAGAATGATCTTGTTTCAACATTCCAAACCTTAGCAACCATAATTTTAAACAGCCTCCTGAGCCTCAGTGATTTTGCATTTCGCCAATATGTAGTTGCATACTGTAAAAGCTTTGAGGTAGTGTACAACACACATAGTGTTATATTTGTAACATATGATTTCTTTTCAGTTTCATGCCCTTAATGCTCCTTTTGTATCCAAGTTATATATTCCTAATACATTTATCAATACTTTATTTTACAGATAACCTACCGATTACCTTTAACATGATCCTAATGCTCTTTTTGTAGCCAAGTTTATATTCCTAATATATCTCTCTTCAAGCATCTATGTCCTTGATACTTTTTTTGATACTTTCTACTTGAACATTTATGCCAGTGATGCATTTACTAATGCTTTCGGGATAGCCATGCGGTCTAGGGCGACTTGCCACGGTTCGTGCGGCACCCGTTCAGAGGTTAGAGTCTTCCCTCAGGCATGGGTTTGTGTGTTGTCCTTAGTGGAAGTTCGTTTAAGTTAGATTAAGTAGTATGTAAGCCTAGGGACCGATGGCCTCAGCAGTTTGGTCCCATAGCAACTTACCACCAACACCACAAAAAAAAAACAATGCTTTCTTCTTGGGCAATTTTATCTGGATACTTTTACTGATGCTTTCTTCTCGAACATTTATATCCCTAATACTATACATCCTTCTCAGTTGCTTGTATCCTCAGTACTTTTGCGGATATTTTCAGGATGGAGTACTTTCATAACTTCCTTGAAGCTAGCTTATTGGTTGTCTTTCGCTTGCTCTCGAATCTTAAATTTGAAAGATGCTCAGTCTTCACATAATTTATGTTAATATGGTGATCAGCAATCTCAGAACTTCACTAAACCAACCCAGAACGGCTTTCAATTTTTGTAATACAGCTTTTAAGATTTTCATTACTTTTTCAGTTTCCCTACAGTGAGCTTTAAGTTTCAGTTTGACATTTGCATCATAACCTCAGAATGAATGCATGACATGTGAGTGAATTTGTCCATAATGTAATTAATAATGATGCAGTTACTTTTTATACAGACACCATATATATCAGTTGACTGGTCCATAACCCAGTCTGTTCATATGTTAAGTGGTATGATGTTTCAAGTTTTCCAAATGCTTGTTTCAGGTTTGGTATCAACATATTGAGTTGTTTTGCATACATCTAGAAGACTATTCAGTAATTCAGCTCTCTAGGCTGAGTACATCTGCTAAGTGGAACTGCACTATATGACCATATCCTCCCTGGTTTGCAATATACCGATACAACTATGTATTGGTACATCATATTTTTTAAAAAACCTGGAAATTTCGTTCATATTGTCCTTCATTTAGTTTTCTTGTTTTATCAATAACCAAAAAAACGAGTACTCTACGTGATTCCAGAAATCCCCAAATAAGGTTATAAATTCAGTGGGCATCATGTCAGTACCTAAATGTGCTTGATAAATATGACTTAAATTCATATTGTCTTGTTTGAAAGCGATAATGAGGTTTGTATTATCCCTTATGGATTCCTTCAGAGTCCTAGCGCATCCATGACTCAAATGGAAGATGTCTACTGACTTATGATGACCGAAACGGACATGTTTCCGCACTTGATCCTGATTTTTCACAACAACATCATCAAATACACATACAGCGTTCAGCTTTTTCTGACAGTGGCATTAGCTACTTTCACTGTGTATCATATAATAGCTGGTGCTTGAGCTGAAATAATGCCTTTGAAAATGTTCAAAGCGAATTTCATCTGGACCTGTTAGCAATGATATAACGTTCTCCTTGGCGCAGTTTGATGGACCTTCTATTATTGAGCATATATTGTAAGGTAGGAGTGTTCCATTCTACTTCTCCTCTTTTGCAGTAGTATTAGAGGAGCCGCCAAGTTACACGCAGTCTTTGTGACTGGTGTGTATTGTTCGCTCACCACTGGTGATGATTATACGTTTACCTTAGCTCATCAGGGACTGTACATGGTAAAAAATTTATACATTTGATTCTTACACCTTTTTAGGTTCCACACGTCAGTCGGTAAAAGCGGAACCCTTATAGGATCACTTGTCTGTCCGTAAGTCTGTCTGTCCGTCCGATTGCTCAAACTACTTTTTCTCAGGTAAGGGTAGATGTATTAAGCTGAAATCTGAGTCACATATGAAGTTCTATGGCGACTCGTTGATGTAAAAAAGAGAAGCTTCTAAGTGAATGCAGTCAAAGGATAAGACCACTTATGCCACACGTTTTTATACTGTCAAAATCACTCATCAAAACCTAGAAGGTACTGGCTGTTGACCTAGGGCCGTGAAATTTGGCAAGAAGCCGTTTTACACTACAACCAAAGGAAAAAATGCGAAAATGGCTCATTTGTAGTTAAACCACACGAAAAGTTTGTCATACTGTCTGTCTGCCTGTCTGTCTGCCCAGCCATCTGCTAAGACTCTTTTTTGTCAGGAATTCTGAAATTTATTTCAAACACTAAGGCCTCTGGCCCATTGCTGGGATAGTAAATGGTACCTTCTCAGTCAATCCAATCGAAATGTATGGCTACGTACGTCACATATTTTGACAGTCACAAACTCGCAGTCGTCAGTACCTAGAGGGTACTTATCATTGTCCTAGAATCATGAAATTTGACTCGAAGCAAGGTTTCACAATACAGCCAAAAGACAAATTTCTGAAAATTTCCAATTCTTTATTATATCACAGGAGAAAAGTTTTTTGTCGTTTGTTACCAGTCTATCAGTCCATTTGTCAAGATCCCCTTTTCTCAGGAAAGGTTAGTCATATCAGGCTGAAATTTATCCCACGTACCAAGATCTATGGTTTCCTGGCGGTAGAGTAAGCGTTAGCTTCTAAGTTAATTCAATTATAGGCATTTATGTCATCTGCATACATACTCCGCAAGCCACCGTATGGAGCTTGGGAGAGGGTACCCTGGACCACAACCAGTCGTTTCCTTTCCTGTTCCTCTTTCAGACAGAGTGAGGGAAGAATGACTGCTACATTCATTCATCTGAGTCTTAATTTCTCGTATCTTATCTTCGCAGTCCATGCACGAAATGTGTGTTGGCAGAAGGAGTATCGTTCTGCATATATATAAAACTCACTCATCAAATCCCACAGGGTGCCTCATGTTGACACGGAATCATGAAACTTGCCAAAAATCGAGCTTTCACAGTACATCCAAGGGAAGAACCCGACAAATTGTCAACCTGTAATTGCATCACACGAAACAAAATTTTTATCATTTGTTATCAGATCGTATGTCTGCCCACCCATTTGTTAAGAGCTTTTTTTCTCACGTGTGGCTAGATGTATCAAGCTGAAATAGATGTAACATACTGAGGTTCATAGTCCTTTGGTGGTATAAACATCTTAAGTTTCTATGTAAATGCAATCAAAAGATGCGAGCATTTATGTCACACGTTTTGATACTCACAAACTCACTCATTAAAACATGTAGAGTACTTCCCCTTGACATAGAATCGTGATATTTGGCAAGAAATACTTGTTATCTATAAGAAAAGGAAGATAATCAGAAAATTACGTATTTGTAATTATATCACACGAAAAAACTATTTCTTTTGTCTATCCGTTTGGAATCCCTGGGACCAATATGTTATGAGTATCAGTGTCCATAAAAGATAGAAATCGTGGAGATCCTCGATTCCCGGAAATGTCACTTTTGTGTCGAGGATTTTTGAAAAATAGCACTGGGTGGAAGTAATTGTTCAACATCATTATCACACTAACGTGTTTATTGTCACCGCCATCTAAACCATTTGTCAAATTAAATGGCACAGGGATATGATCGCTATACATCATTTACCTTACCAGCAAAAAAAAAAAAAAAAAGTTTTCCACACATATATTCTGATACATTCTGTTATGATCAGCATCATCATCAAAATATTTACAAAATCGTTTTCTGTTTATTGCATTGAGGGGACAACTGATGCTGTACGTTTTGACATGTACACACTTTCAGAGTTCTTACGAAACTGGGAAACCCTATAAAATGACTTTTATCTTAACAATATGAATATTTATTTATTGTTTGGAGAGAGAGAGAGAGAAAGAGATTGATTTTGATTGAGACTTTACTTTAAATTGTAACTGGTACCTAAATTTTGGTTGCTGCCTCCTTAAATGATCAGCTTCTGCACCAGTTGGTAACGTATTATAATTTGGAGGAAGTTATTGTTCTTTAAGATTTAAAGTACGACTCTGTTGGTTACTTGCCCGTATTGCGGATACCTTTAAGCCCAAGTTTTCGTAGCTTATCATTCCTAAGGGACCAGTGTTGTAAGTAAATAAGATCAAACAGCATCTGTTTTTCGTAAGAAAAGGAGACTGCTTGACACACAAACTTCCTTCAAACTACACGTCCTGCTACATCAAAATTGGTCAGTGGAGTTCAACACCATAGTATTGTACAAGAACATAATCCAGTTACTGTAATTAAGAAATTATGACAGGTTGTTATGTATTGAATGAAAATTGTAGAAAATGCATATCTTTTCCTGTATTTTAGTGAACTTTGTACACCTACAATTCTGTCGATTGATAGACGGCGACGACAATGAAGTTCACCTTCTTTTCCAAAAACAAGATATTTCTATTCTTCAGTTCCAGAAAATTTGTATACATAAATGTCTGGCAACGCTTACATATACTTTACTCGGTTTTATCACTAAAATATCAATTTTCATTAAATGTAACAATACGTTCTGAGCGACGGCCTAGCAACACGCCCTCTTTCCACAAGATACAGGTTAACAGCCCTCTTTTTTTAATAAACCAATTCTCTCTCTCTTTTTAATTTTAATTTTTATTTTTATTTTATTTTATTTTATTTTTTGAGTCCATATTCAAAGATTCACAACTACTATCGTTGGGAGGATTGCGCGCTAAAGAGTTTCTTGCTGTCCAGCTGCGATTCACTTGGTATTTACATACATTACTGAGCTTCTCAGAATAAAATTAGGCACAAATTAGTTTAAAAAAGGGCAGTGAGGCTCACATAACATTACAACCACTATTTCAGCTATTGTTCATAAATATCATTTGCAAAGTGTGTAACTTTCAAATACAAAACATACAGATATACTGTATCTCCATATCTCCGCTTCAGTTATAAAACGAAAATTCACAAGGAGCTATAGCCATTTCATTGCTACCACTCATGTTGTCATCCTATACACTATTGAAAAATAAATAAGGTTTTGATACTTGACACCAAATCTGATAAATGTAGAGTGGTGGTGTTAGCTATTAACTAAATGTTGACCAAGAATGTACGGGCTCTGGACTCTGAAACACCTTTCAATACCCTGAACTCATTCATTCAGCCACTGCTAAAGATGTTGATGTTTTCATGAAATCTGCTAAGCCCGTCGTCCTAAATATTCTGTAACAAGTCATTCCTGAATATGTAACAGTACTGCAAGTGGAAGACTATGGATTCGATGACTGTATGTAAAGTGTTAATGCTTATTATGCATTCCAGTGGCTTAAATCTAAAACTATGTGTAAAATGCTTTTTGAAGTACTCTTCTGCAAGTATCACAATCATTTGAATGCAATTGGTTGTTATTTGTTTCCTAATTGAACTTGTGCTCTTTTTATGTGGAACTTCATGCGGCTTTCACAAGTTACCTTAAGTGTTTCAGGCATGAATGTTCTTTTAAGCATTATGACCTGAATACACAATGTCAATTTGATAGACCTCCTCCATTAAACCGCTCTGTGAGGGTTGAAAAAAAAATCAATTTTTCATTGTAATATATATTTTTCTTATTACATTATGTAGGAATGAGCAGTCACTATAGCTTAGCCATTTGTGCGATGGTAATTACTCTTTTTTAGAAACCTGTGTTTATGAATCAACTGCCTTACCGACTGAGCTACGACTATGCCTTACTGACTGAGCTACAATGACTGTGCATCTATATAAACATTTAGAATAATAACTGAGATGATAAAACATCTTAGAGTTCTGTAAGAAATATCATAGTCAGCTGACGATATTTTCCCAATAATTGTTTTTAATTGTCAGTAGTTCAGCATGTACTGTACTTAGAACTACTGAAACAGGAACTGCCATGCAGGGCACGATAGCCAGTCCCCTCCTGGTTGTGAGATGCAATCTGCATATACACATTATCCTCTGCTGGCCAGCCCCTCATAAGATGGCACGTACCTGATGCTAGTGAGATGTCAGATGGCAAGATGCTATCAGTCAGCCTCTCATGGGCGAATGTTCACGTACTTGGTCGATGTGGCTACAAAAGCATTGCTGGACAGGGTGGCCACACTCATGCCCTGCGAGGTCAGTGGTGCATTGGGACTGTGCCTATTACACCAAAATAATTTCGCTTGGTGGACCTGTATGATATTTCACGTATCTGATGTTACAGAGACTGCCACCTTGGATTGCCATCAGGGCTAAGGTGCAATATTATGATTAATTGGGAGCTCCACAAGACCAAATCATTAGCCTTACTGTGTCCTTTGTAATTTGCAGGGCATAAACCACTCATTTGTTCTGTATCATGTTCCCCTTACAGGAGCATCCCTTTTAATAGTTTCCATTGTATGTCGCAGGAAAGGCGTTCTGGTAAACATTCAGATCCCACCAGTAACCCTAAGCAATAAGACAATGACTCAGTTCCACAAATGGGACAAGTGACCTAGAAGGGTGAAGTCAGTGGAGGGTTATGGGTAGGGGATGGGGGAATAGACCTGGAAACAATGAAGACTGTACCACAACTCTCAATTTCCCCTTACTATCCATTGATACTAAGATCTTCTGAATGTCCGCTGCTGCTGTTTCTTCTCTCTGTGAGTTGCATGGTTTAGTTGTCCTGAATGGAGTTTTTTAAAGCTTGCATTTTGTGTTAAGCGACTTGTCATTTATTTTGTTATATTTAGGTACAAAAATTTCTTGAGATTTTATACTGCTTACTGTATAACGTATAGGATGCATGTGGTTTTGTACATTGCATATAATGGTTATAGAGAAGGTGAAACCCATTATTCTTGCAATGTTAAAACGATAGAAATTCTCAATGGAACAACAAGTCGATTAGCAGTCTTTGAAACATTACTAATTCGACTCAGTGAGCAAACAGGTTTTCAAGATTGATTCTGGAACTATGTTAAAATTCAATACCTCTATTCTACCGCCGGTTTTGAAAGCAACGTTACAAAGACATGGCCTAGAAATACTGTATCATGTGGGACACTTCATGATTGCAATATAAGACCTATAGAAGGAATTGTCTAGACTTGCAGGAATAAATAGGGACGCTTATACACTCACTGCTGAGCGCCTGTAAGCTCCAAAAACATACAGGAATAAAGAAGTCAGAAATTTATTCAGACTTTTTTTAATGTTCATAGAATAGGATTCGTATATTTCTGATTAATCGTTTTTTTGTGGATTTGAGGATTCGTCATTTTTTATAATGCTCTTCGATTGTTTACCGCACTAATAGCAACAGAGATGCACCAGTCAGTTGTCAATGAATGTCCCATCTTCTGGACTCGGTGGTATTCTGCTGATGAGCGTAGACTGTCTAATGAAGAGATTCTAGTTCATGAGAACATACACCAAAGGATGTGGCCAGTGATTTGGCGTATGTAGACTACGGATTTTTGAACTGCAGTTGTGTTCCACACTCTCACTGTAATAATTTACTTCTAAAAGCTCTGGACTATCTTTCGTACTACTGTTGACAGAGCAGACTGTGATGTGAAACACACCTGTGATCGAATGGGACTCTACCAGTAAAATATCGCAATTTTCCTGGCAAGAGTGCAGCTCTTTACAGAGGTGCGTAACTGCCCCTTCTGGAAGAATGAGAGTGCCGCCCTTGGATCACAATTCCGACACTCAGCGGACGGGGTCACAATTCCGACAGTCAGCGCCCTGGGGCACTGTCGCTTTCATCAGCGTCGTGACCCCCGTCGTCAAACGGCCGGTCGGTCCAGCGCGGCCACGTCTTGAGGAGCGAGAAGAGCGCGCCGCCCGGGCTGCTGGTGGTCGCGAGCTGGCAGTGGCCCACGACGCGGTAGTCCTGCGTCAGCACACGTCTGCGCTCCGCCTCGGCCAGCAGGTAGGGCAACGCGTCCAGAGCCGGCGATGCCGGCAGGCGCCTGCAGAAGGTCCCCAGCAGCGCCACGGCCAGGCAGCGGCGGCCACTGCCATCGTCTGGAGCGTCCAGTTCCAGGTCTGGCTCCAGATCTCCACCGAGCCCCAGGCTGAGGTCTGCCGCCAGCTCCCAACCGCGTCCCTCGTACACGGTGCCAGACGGTGCCACCACGAAGTGGAACGGCAGGTCCGCCCGACCACGGCACTGCACCTCAAAGTCTTGTAGGCTGCGCACCTGACGACGCTCACCCTCCACGCTCGAAGGCTCCTTCGTCCCCGTGTGGCCTGTGACAACACAAACAACATCGGTTAAGTCTTTTTGAATGATAGGTTTGCATGTGATGTGTTATAGACAGTGAGTCAAATAGTGAGACTGTTAAAAAAAATGGCTCTGAGCACTATGGGACTTAACATCTATGGTCATCAGTCCCCTAGAACTTAGAACTACTTAAACCTAACTAACCTAAGGACAGCACACAACACCCAGCCATCACGAGGAAGAGAAAATCCCTGACCCCGCCGGGAATCGATCCCGGGAACCCGGGCGTGGGAAGCGAGAACGCTACCGCACGACCACGAGATGCGGGCAAGTGAGACTGTTCACTCGCCCTCACAATGGACAGCACCACGTACACTACTTTTCATGAAAATCGCAACACCAAGAAGGAAACATATGATCTTTTTATTGGGGGGAGTCATCAGTTCAGAGAAATCTGTTTGTCACCCGGGTGACTATGTTAAGCAATAAATATGTAGACATTAAGAATAAAGATGTATAATGTTCAGAAAGTTCGTTTCATTTAAAAAGCTTTAATAGTTTTCACCTATAAAATTCGGAGGCATTTCTCTTCAGCACGCCCTCATAGATGAACAGTGTGGCGAATAGGATGACCAGAAATATGAAACGGTTTGCTTTTGGTGCTGCAGCGCTTAAGAAGGTGTTGTCTTGAGTGGCTACAGGAGGGTACAAGACGAATTGGGTAGACTTCCTATTTGGTGTGATAAATGGCAGCTTGGTCTAAATGTGGGAGAATGTAAATTAATAATGATGAGTAGGGAAAATAATCCTGTAGTTGAAATCTGGTTTCGCAGGATAGAGCGGATCAGGTTGTGGTTGTGGAGGGGGCCGTAATCAGTTACTGTTAGTTGCACAAAACACACAAACGTACTTTTCTTAAGAACCACTTAATTACACATTGCCTTAAAAGGATGAAATTAAAACAATACATCTGGTTAAGAAAACTTGCAATACCTCCTGGGAAGAAGGCCCAAAACCACACCAAAAACAAGAACAGCTGAAGGCCTGAACACAAGTTATAAAAATTTCTTTAAAGAATACATGCGGCTGAAGGCATTACTTAAAAAAAAAGAAACTTTCACGTAAATACTTGGTTGAAGGCCACACACAAGACATTGAACAACTTAGGGCTTAGGGCATGGATAGCAAGAATTTCAGATAGAGCAAATTTTTAAAACAATTAGTTTCAAACAAATCAATTTTAAAAATTTAAATTTAAGGCGGCTGAAGACCTTATCTTAAAAAAATTTCACCTGAAAGCTCGGCGTAAGGCCACACACTAGGCACTGAACAAATGGTTCAAATGGCTCTGAGAACTATGGGACTTAGCATCTGTGGTCATCAGTCCCCTAGAACTTAGAACTACTTAAACCTAACTAACCTAAGCACATCACACACATCCATGCCCGAGGCAGGATTCGAACCTGCGACCGTAGCAGTCTTGCGGCTCCGGACTGAGCGCCTAGAACCGCGAGACCACCGCGGCCGGCTAGGCACTGAACAAGTCAGAGCTTAAGACCTGGATAACAAGAATTTCAGGTAGAATAAACTTTCAAAATTAAGTTTTTAAACAAATCAATCTTCAAATTTTAGTTTAAGTTGGGTGAAGGCCTTATTTTAAAATTAAAACAAACTAAATTAATAGACAGCTGACGAAATCGCATAGTACATCAGACTAAAATGAAAATCACAATGTAAAACCAACAGAACAGTGGTGCTCAGAAGTGTTCCAAAGATTGGCCTAAAGATGTAGCTCTAATTTAAGGTGTGAGACAGGAAGCCAAGAATAAGGTTAAATAATCGGATCGCAACCCGACCCAGGAACGGCTGAAGGACCAACCAACAACCTAATCAGTTCCCTTCCGCCCAACCAAAGGTACGATAATGGAAAATATCAGCCGAGGACGAAGATACTAGCCGCACTACATCTTCAGAATTGGCATCTAAAAACAGCCAATGCACAATAACCATTCTTAAGAAAAAAATATGAACAAACAACTAAAAGCCTGTGAAACTACACGCCGTGCTGTGCAGCGTCAACAGGGTGAGGAAAACACACTGCCAGAAAACTACGCTAACGACCAAGGCAGGTAACAGGGGCGTTGATGGCCACAAGGAAGAAAATACCACTGGTGCACTTTACTGATAAGTAACAACCAATTTAATAGTTAAAGACCTTACAGGAAGACAGCTGCAAAATTTCGCCGACTCCAACACACCATACATTGCTGCTAGCCGGTATGGCCCAGGAAGCAACAACTAGCAATGAACGAAGAGATGTCACAGCAGTTGAGGTTTCATAACAGGTTAACTGATCACTCAACTTCAGTGTACAGGTTGAGTGGGCAACGAACTTTGTAGCTCTCGCAGCTAGTACCTCACAATCCGTACGAGCATGCATGCTTCCAGCGGTCCCGGCCTGACCTCACGCTGTGGAGACTTCCTGACTGCTCTGTCCCAACCGACCGACTCCACACACAGCACACACAGCAGTCAAACCAAAGATGGTACAGCACTACCAGTCTCGATAAGCACTGCTGCTGCCACTGATGGAGGCAAGTCAGCAACTCGTTAGGGTAGTAACTCAGGAAGAAATAAGATGCCACCCGATTACAACAAAATGCCAAAGAACAAACGGCATGAACGCGAGCTGGCCACGGCTCAATAGTGCTCGAATACAGTATTATTGTTGTGCTGTTTGACACAATCACATCTATTAAATATCTGGCCGTAACGTTACAGAGCGTCATGAAATACACCGAGCATGGTCGGCTGTAGGGAAGGTAATTGGTCGACGTCGGTTTACTGGGAGAATTTAAGGAGAGTATATGAGTAGCTCATCTGCTAAGGAGATCGTGCATAGTCAACTGGCGCAACCTATTTTTGAACACCATTCGAGTGTTTGCGATACCCACCATGTTGATTAAAGACAAACGTTGAAGCAATTCAGAGGCGTGCTGCTATATGTGTTAGCAGTAGCTTCGATCAACACGCGACCATTACGGAAATCAAATTTAACGCCAATGGAAATCCCTGGGGGGATGAAGACATTCTTTTCACGAAACATTGTTGTGAAAGTTCAGAGATCCGGCATTTACGTCGCACTGGACAACAATCTTACTGTCACCAACATACACCTCGCGTCAGAACCGTGAATACAAGATAAGAGTAATCACTGCCCGTACGGAAGCATATAGATAGTCGTTTTGCCCTCGCTCCATAAGCGAGTGAAACAGAAAAGGCAATGCTGTTGCACACCGTATGATTGCTTGCGGAGTATGTATGTAGATGTATGTGATGATAAATAAATGTAAATGTCGTGTGACTAGGGCCTCCCGTCGGGTAGACCGTTCGCCGGGTGCAAGTCTTTCGATTTGACGCCACTACGGCGAAATGCGTTTCGATGGGGATGAAATGATGATCTTAGGACAACACAACACCCAGTCCCTGAGCGGAGAAAATCTCCGACCCAGTGGAGAATCGAACCCGGGTCCTTAGGATTGACATCTGTAGCGCTGACCACTCAGCTACCAGGGGCAGACTATGTGAAGATGAAACTATTGAAATTAAGTCCAGAACATTGACGTAAATTCTGGTGATCCGAAGTCACGTTTCCTTCCCTGGACGCGAAATAGTTGTGGTAAGAGTTTCTTTCACAATCACAGTTGGAATTGTTTGCCACCTCTTAGAGCGCATCTGTACGTAAAAGAACGCGACAGGAAAAAGTCGGCCATGGAGTCTGCCAAATTATCAGAACTCAGAAATAATAAGCTCGACCGTCACGCTTCAGTCTTAGTTGAACCGCCTGTCGAATGCTGTTCATAGAGCTCTGGCTAATATGCTTTCTGTATCGTTATTCCAGAATAAGAAATTTGGAACGAAGCAAAATGCAATCTGCTTTTTGATAGACATTTCTCCATTATTATCAGTTATCGAAAGAGGACTACGTCCTGTCATATTATGAACCGTGCAAATGTGCTATACTTACAGATGACAACCATCCGGACAGGACAGTCCAGCTTCGGGATTGCCTCTGCCGGGGGACTTGCCAGCCACTGATCTCGCGATACCACATACAAGTCTTGCAGACCTGAAACAAGTACAGTCACATTGTCACTGCATCCAATCATTGTACAGACGTGAACAACACGTATCCCACACTCCGATAGTATTCCTGAATTAGTACGGAGATGACTATCAAAGGCGACATTACTGTTGAGCTCTGCTATACAATGCTACGCCCAATTCACCTGCATGCGGTTTTGCTACACTGGTTGTAATCAACCACATTCGACTTGAAAACAATTGAGTAACGAAGTATATGACTTACTTCTCAACTATGTTCTTAGTGTAGGTTTTCAGTTACAAATGATTTTATTGTTATAGCTAACATTACATCTATCGATGATTGGCTGTTTTGGTTAGTATCAGTCGAGGCTGTTATGGCAAAGTAAGTTCGTCTCTTAGAATGATCGTCGATTCGAAATCTTCTTTCTCTTTCCATTTTGTTTCCCTCAAATTTAGAAATTGAAGTGCGACTAAACAGATTTTTTGATATACTCTGTACAAATAAAACTGAGAGGAATGACAGAGTACACTGTTGCAAATCTTAATGGCAAAAATTTAGGAAGAAATAATGAGCTCTACATAAATTCTTCAGCCAGAATTTCTGAGTGCGTTATCCAGTTTATAAAGAAAAGAGAACAGTGAATCGGGTATTTATAATTTGATACAATTCGATGTGCATCTTTTTACCAATATTCTTCAGTGAACAGGAAGTAATAGTGATATTTGTTATTTCAATATCTGTTTACAGTGAAATTACAGTGTTGTAAAATATTTTCAGCTCTCCAAAGATGTTCAAGGAGTATGCTAAACAGCATCTTGTGCACACTGTCTCTAAACAAACGGAAAGCATGAGTAACGTGTATAATAAGACGAAACGTCTTTAATAGTTCGACTACAGGAAGAGCATTGCACCAATTCATTTCAGTACTTCGTCACAGTCCCATGGGATTGCTCAGTATTTGTGAAATGAGAACATGGAATGGACTCTCAGCCACCCTGGTTCAACTGCGTACTGATTTTGGAAATTTGTGGTAAGGTCTTATGGGACCGAACTGCTGAAGTCATATCCCTACGCTTACACACAATTTAATCTAACTTAAACTAACATAAACACCCATTCCCGAAGGAGTACTCGAACATCCGACGGGAGGGAGCTACGCCGACCGTGACAATATGTCTAAGACCGCGGCACGTACTCTCATATATATATATATATATATATATATATATATATATATATATATATATATATATAAGCTAGGAATAGCGGTATGGAAAAACACTGTTTAGCTTTTGCAAATATTATACGTATATAGGGTGTTACAATAAGGTACGGACAAACTTTCAGGAAACATTCCTCACACACAAATAAAGAAAAGATGTTATGTGGACATGTGTCCGGAAACGCTTAATTTCCATGTCAGAACTCATTTTAGTTACGTCAGTATGTACTGTACTTCCTTGATTCACCGCCAGTTGGCCCAATTGAAGGAAGGTAATGTTGACTTCGGTGCTTGTGTTGACATCCGACTCATTGCTCTACAGTACTAACATCAAGCACATCAGTACGTAGCATCAACAGGTTAGTGTTCATCACGAACGTGGTTTTGCAGTCAGTGCAATGTTTACAAATGCGTAGTTGGCAGATGCCCATTTGATGTATGGATTAGCACGGGGCAATAGCCGTGGCGCGGTACGTTTGTATAGAGACAGATTTCCAGAACGAAGGTGTCCCGACAGGAAGACATTCGAAGCAATTGATAAGCGTCTTAGGGAGCACGGAACATTCCAGCCTATGACTCGCGACTGGGGAAGACCTAGAACGACGAGGACACCTGTAATGGATGAGGCAGCTCTTCATGCAGTTGACGATAACCCTAATGTCAGCGTCAGAGAAGTTGCTGCTGTACAAGGTAACGCTGACCACGCCACTGTATGGAGAGTGCTACGGGAGAACCAGTTGTTTCCGTACCATGTAGAGCGTGTGCAGGCACTATCAGCAGCTGATTGGCCTCCACGGGTACACTTCTGCGAATGGTTCATCCAACAATGTGTTAATCCTCATTTCAGTGCAAATGTTCTCTTTACGGATGAGGCTTCATTCCAACGTGATCAAATTGTAAATTTTCACAATCTACATGTGTGGGCTGATGAGAATCCGCACGCAATTGTACAATCACGTCATCAACACAGATTTTCTGTGAACCTTTGGGCAGGCATTGTTGGTGATATCTTGATTGGGCCCCATGTTCTTCCACCTACGCTCAATGGAGCACGTTATCATGATTTCATACGGGATACTCTACCTGTGCTGCTAGAACATGTGCCTTTATAAGTTCGTCACAACATGTGGTTCATGCACGATGGAGCTCCTGCACATTTCGGTCGAAGTGTTCGTACGCTTCTCAGCAACAGATTCGGTGACCGATCTACTGGTAAAGGCGGACCAATTCCATGGCCTCCACGTTCTCCTGACCTCAACCCTCTTGACTTTCATTTATGGGGGCATTTGAAAGCTCTTGTCTACGCAACCCCGGTACCAAATGTAGAGACTCTTCGTGCTCGTATTGTGGACGGCTGTGATACAATACGCCATTCTCCAGGGCTGCATCAGCGCATCAGGGATTGCATGCGATGGAGGGTGGATGCATGTATCCTCGCTAACGGAGGACATTTTGAACATTTCCTGTAACAAATTGTTTGAAGTCACGCTGGTACGTTCTGTTGCTGTGTGTTTCCATTCCATGATTAATGTGATTTGAAGTAACAAAATGAGCTCTAACATGGAAAGTAAGCGTTTCCGGACACATGTCCACATAACATATTTTCTTTCTTTGTGTGTGAGGAATGTTTCCTGAAAGTTTGGCCGTACCTTTTTGTAACACCCTGTGTAATCTTCTATACTAATAACAAATCTGTGAAACCGTCATGTCTGTCTGTTCTTTGAACAGAGTTAATAATGAAATAACTGAAAAAGAAACCGTTACGTAAAACGAATACTCAGATGAAATTTGAATATCATTACGAATACTTAGGGTTTTGACTTTTATCATGTACATTTTTTCTCTACATTAATTATTCATAGTAACTGAATTAAAACAAAAAAATAGACCGTAAACCTGCTTAAACAACCGAGGAACTTAAAAACACTACCAAGATCACACAATGATACTACACAAATATTGTATGGAAATATTAACGCAACTTTTCAGGATAGTAATTAATGTGCAGTATAGTGAAAAAGCAGTGAATCAACTAAACTTATTAAGGTAATAAGTGTCATTCAAAATTTAATTTTAGTGAGGTCTAAATTAATGTGACTCAAACAGAAAGTTAAGAAACTTCCTGGCAGAATAAAACTGTGTATCGGAGCGAGACTCGAACTCGGGACCTTTGCCTTTCCCGGGCAAGTGCTCTACCACTAGAGCCCGCGAAAGGCAAAGGTCCCGAGTTCCAGTTTTGGTCCGGCACACAGTTTTAATCTGCCAGGAAGTTTCATATCAGCGCACACTCAGCTGCAGAGTGAAAATCTCATTCTAGAGAGTTAAGAGTCGACGTTGTAAAATTCTTAATTTCGTTCAGAGCAGCGACTACGGCGGACTTCAAAGACAACAACAGAATACAAGAGCCTTGAGCAAATAACTAAATACTCTCGTTATGTAACACAACGTCACGAAGAACACGTGAGCAGTCAGGGACAGGATTACAGAAGGCATTAACTCAAGGATACAACACTTGGAGGCAAAACATGTAAGGATGTTGAGGAGTGTGCCAGAAGAAGCCCAGAAATAATGGAGTGGGCAAACTGCTGAGCATCCGCTACTAGCCATACAGAAACAAGTGACCAGTTTACTTGGCCGAAATAGGCAGCGAAGCGGGTATAACATTGAGCTTTCATTCGCGAATATCCAGTGTCAAATCCCTCTTTGGCTCTTTAAGTTCTGCTGTCGCGTGATTTCCTGGACCTTGTCCAATCAGGGTTAGTCACTAATTGCATCAATGGGTCCGAAGCGCAACCATAACTTTTACTTACAAACTGTCTGCTCAGACAATTTTTTTCCATTTGGTCGTACGCAAGATACAGAGCGAAGGGAAGGCTCTCGAACGTCCGGAGACTTTTAATAAATCAAACATGGTGCTCTGTTTGAGTTGATAGCTATTTCTAGTGAAGGTGATTGTGGCGATGTACTGAGAACCAAGGTTTTTTGTTATCCAGTCGTAAAGGACGCTTAAATTACTAGAACTGTATTCCAACAAGAGAATTTTTGCACCATTGTTCAAAAACTACGAATGACTGCTAAGACGAAAATCTGGAAGCGTTCGTACATATGGCCCCGATGAACCTACATTACCATAAGGTTGGAATGCTTAAAGCGTCATTGACATCAGCTATACAGTGAGACCGACGTAAGAGAGTAGTTTGGGCGGGACTGGTTATACAATGACATCTAGTACGCCGAGAAATTTGTTCAGTCTATAATGTAGTGATCAGTACTCCTTGAACTGATAGGATCAAAGAGGATTTTATATAAAAAAAATTGTATGCTTAGGCTACAAGAACGATGTGAGAAGAGACAAGCTAACTTCCCAAATAAACTGCCTTTATAGATGTGAATTAAGAGATCTGCAGACAAGTTTACTGAGGGCCTCATTTCGTGATTGTTACTGTCCCGGAGCTTGAAAACTGTAGAAAGGATAGGCCACTGTCGTATTGATATTGAACCTCAGAGTATACAGCCACTACACATAACTAAAAAGAAATACCGATTTCTTCATAAAAGGTAAAACAGAACACAGGGCCATAGCTAGAAAGCTTCTGAATGAATGTGCTGTGAAGGGCATCATTAGTGAAGCACTCAATGACCTTTCCAACAGCATCTAGTCGAAAAAACTCTCGCAGAACCCAAAGAAATTTTGGTTATGCGTAAAGGCAGTCAGTACCATAAAACGTAGCAGACTCTTATGGATGACACAGGAATTGTAACTGAGATAAGAAAAGCAAAGCAGAAGCACTGAACGACGTTTTTTAACAATCCTTTACTAAGGAAGATATAGATGTACTTCTTGGAACACTGCAAGGGTGAATGATATAGATATTAGTCTCAATGGCGTTGAGAAGCAGCTGAAATTGCTAAAATTAAGCTAGATACCAAGGCACTATACGATCCGTGAGAGTTTCTATACAGAACTTTCCTCCTAGCTCGTTCTCATTTTAACCATAACATACCGCAGGTTCTTCTAATAAAAACTTTGCCAGCTGAATAGAGAGACACATGGGTCACACTTGTCTACAAGCAGAGTAACAAAACTGTTCACAAAACTACCGTCCAATCACATTCTCGTTCACGTATTTAGAATTCCAAAACATGTTTCCGAACAGAATGACCTCCTTCATGCCAACCTGCACCGATTCCTAAAACATCGCTGGGGAGAAACGCAACTCATTCTCTTCTCACATGACATCCTAAAAGTCGTGGATCAGTGAAATCAGGTAGCTGCAATACTTATAAACTTCCGAAAAGTATATGACGCGTTGCGTCATCTTCTGTTAACAAAAGTACTATTATATGGGGCATCAAACAAAATTTGTAACTAAGACATATAATTTCTTGGTAGGCAAGCCGCAGCACAAGACGCATTATGTTGTACTGAATGGAGAGTCGTCGAAAGAGCTGCAAGTAACTTAAGAGAACTCAAGATAAGTGTGGTGGGATGTTTGTTGTCCATGATGTCTATTAATGATCTGGTAGACAACATTTATTGCAGCCTCAGATGATACAGTTATCTGTAATGAGTTTGTGCCTAATAACATTTGCACACCACTTGATAAGATTTTAAGTAGTACAAAGATTGACAACTTGCTTGGAAAGTACAGAAAAGTAAATTTATGAACTTCATAAAACCAAAAAAAGCTAGTGTCTTGTTACTAAAATATCATATGGAAGTATGATTCCAGAGACCTTTTCAAATCTCAAATTTGTGGTAAGGTCTTATAAGACCAAACTGCTGAGGTCATCGATCCCTAACTTTACGCACTACTTAATCTAACTTACGCTAAGGACAACACACACACCCATTCCCGAGTGAGGACTCGAACCTTCGACGGGGGGAGAGGCGCGGAGCGTGACAAAGCGTTTCAGACCGCGGGGCTACCCCGCGCGGCGGAGTGGAGTGACGTACAGGGTTATTCATATGTAAATTAGGGGTTTTAGATGACGATTGTACAAAACCTACAGGGCCATAGAAAATAAACACACAATAGTGGATAGAGCATCTCTTCATGTTTTCAACTCACATTACAGATGCACAATATGGACACCGTTTGTGGCAGTGGCTAATGTAAATACCGGTGTGCAATGCATACACACGAATTGTCCGGGAAGGTGAGACAGCAACGCGCTTTGCAAAACTGTTCACTGGGTTTCCTGATTAAGGCGCGAACTGATTCGATACGTTAACACAGAACAAAGCAGAACAGACGCTTAACAATGAAATCTGAAGACACCACACCCTACAGTGCAAGCTACTGTCGTAAGAACAAGCTGAGTACCTGACGTCACACAGGTATGTATTTATTCCAATTTTCTATCAGTTAATCTCTTCCCTCCACCCGTCTCTCACCTCGCCTCTCTCTGTCAACCCTCTTCTTCCCTTTATTTTTCCTTTTCCTCGCCATAACAATCCATCTCGTCCTCTTTCCTTTCTCTGTCAATCTAATCCTCCCCTCTCTGACCATCTACTCCCTCGTCCTCTGTCAATCTCTTCCTCCGCTCTCAAATTAGATGTCCTTCTCACCACTCTGTTTCCACCTCACCCCCTCTACCTCCTCCTCCCTCTCTCTGCCCATCCACTGCTCCTTCCCTCTTTCTGCCCATATCCTCTTCCTTCCTTTCACTGTCCATCTCCTCCTCTCCCCACTCTCTCTACACCTGCTCCCCTTTCTCTGTCCATTGCCTCCTCCCCAATTGCTGTTCATCTCCTCCTCCTCCGCCCCTGTCTGTTCACCTATTCCTTCCTCTCTCTACCGATCTCTTCCCTACCTCTCCATCTCCTCGTCTTTCCTTTCTGTCAATTTTTCCCTCCCCTCTCACAGCATATCTCCTCTTTCCCCTCTATGTCCATATCCTCCTTCCTTCCGTCTATCCATCTCTTCCAGTCCCTTTTCTCTGTACGGATTGCTTGTTCTTAACCTCACAGTATTTCTTTACAGGTAGTAAGTAATATCTGTAACAAGTTTGACTGAAATCGATGCAGGGGTTTAGAACGAGCCTGTGTACATGTCATTGGTAATAAATACATTAAGGCAGGGGCGGGAAAACGTTGCACGCGGTTCATGAGCGCACAGCGCTGCACGTGTGCTGCTCGCGTGCAGGCGTCGACTGGGGCAGTGGCGACAGCCGGCAGGTTGCGGCAGTGTAGTGCCAGGCAAAGCTGCGGACGTTGATGCGAAGCGAGCACTATGTAGTGAACGTTGTATTTCAAGAAACGGAGAAGTGGAGATTTGCTATCTTTTAAAAAGTAATGGGAGAATCATTTTTTCTTTGTGCAAAAACGTGAAAATTCGAAATGTTTAATATGTGGCACTATTCTCGCTGGTCAACGGAAGTTTAGTATTGAAGGCCATTATAACAAATTTCACAAGGACGAGTACAATTTATTGTCGGATTCTGAGCGGATGGGGAATTGACTGAGCTTAAGAAGAGCGATCTGACGATACCAGATGAATCTGTCGTAGTTGGCCGGCCGGAGTGGCCGAGCGGTTCTAGGCACTACAGTCTGGAAACGCGCGACCGCTATGGTCGCAGGTTCGAATCCTGCCTCGGGCATGGATGTGTGTGATGTCCTTAGGTTAGTTAGGTTTAAGTAGTTGTAAGTTCTAGGAGACTGACGACCACAGCAGTTAAGTCCCATAGTGCTCAGAGCCATTTGAATTTGTCGTAGTTGCTGTTGTCACGAGAGATCTGCGACTTTCTCTCGTCATGTCTCTTATCTAACTGATTTAACACTTTATGGAGCACTGTTTTCAAGTTTTCAGGACGACAACAATAATAGCCCAGCGGTATGTGCAGCTTATAAGACTGCGCTTAATATAGCGAGAGCTGGAAAACCATTTGCTGAATTAATAAGTCTCAGTTAAGAGCAAACATCAATGATGAAAATTTACGTAACTGTTTGTGTGTGTCTGCATGTAGAAATTTTGTTCCAGATAATAAACGTATTGTAAACTCCACCTGTGATAATTAAATAAAACGTATCGTAGGTAATGTTTCAAACCATGATTCCTTTCTAGTACACCTACTAACCTTATTCATTCACTCAACAAAGCAAGCTAGGAAACAAAACGCATTACAGAGGAAGGAGCGTACAGAAGGTATGGTGGGGATGGGAGATAAGCGGGTGGCCAGCTTGCCCCTGTGTGCACGCGGAACACCTGTTAACTGCACGCGTGCAAGTGCACCGCACATGTGCAGGATTCCTGCCCGCCCCTGCATTAAGGTGAACTTCCATTGTAACTCCTCGGAATTTCATGCAGCTGGCGGGACCGACCTGCAGTCTCAGACGGCGAGGGCCCTGCCCAGCGCGGCCAGCCCTTGAGCAGCTGGTAGAGCGCTCGGCCCGGACTGTCCGTGGTGACCAGCTGGCACTGCGCCATGGCGCGCCAGTCGGGGCTCAGGTGGCCCTCGCGCTCCCCCAGAGCCATCAGCTGGTGGAACGCCTCCACCGCCTCCGGAGTCGGGGGCTGCGTCTTGAAGTTTCCGATGAAGGCGACCCCCAGACTGGTGTCGTCGTAGCCGCGCGCTACGGCCGGCCTGGCCTGCCAGCCGCGACCCTCGAAGACGTAGCCACTGGCGCCCACAAGGAAGTTGTAGCGGATGTCCTGCAGCAAGTCGCTGTGTAGCGCGTGCACCTGTAACTGCTGCACGTGGCTGACTTCCTGCTCCAGCGACGCGCCGCAGCTGGTCTCCGTGTGACCTGGTCAAAAAGCACACCGTGATCGTGGCGTCATGGAACAGTTACCATAACAATTTGTCTATTTTATTTGGACTGTTGAGCTCCGATATTTTACTATAAAAATACAGCGACCAGTCGCTGTAAAAATGGTTCAAATGGCTCAGAGCACTGTGGGACTTAACATCTGAGGTCATCAGTCCCCTAGAACTTAGAACTACTTAAACCTAACTAACCTAAGGACATCACACACATCCATGCCCGAGGCAGGATTCAAACCTGCGACCGTAGTGATCGCGCGGTTCCAGACTGAAGCGCCTAGAACCGCTCGGCCACACCGGCCGGCCGAGTCGCTGTATTTTTATAGTAAAATATCATGGAACATTTACATTAGACATACTAATCCAGCAGCTTTTTCAGTGTGAAACGATGCATTCTACCATTAACTAGTTTTACACTTCTTGTTGGCTCTTCGTCGGAAGGGGGTGTCGGTTAGACCTTCCGTGAGACAGTACCTCGCGATCCCGCTGCTAATAAGGCGATTATACCGTTTGTTGGTTGCATATTTGTACGAGCTTCAAAAATGGCGACTTGTTTTCCGCAGTCTGTGTAATTACTAGTTTATTCTTCTAATTTCGTGTTTGAGTACTTACTAGGCACAGCCTTTCATTTTAATAACAGTGTAGCGTAAAGTACCCGGCCGGAGTGGCCGAGCGTTTCTAGGCGCTACAGTGTGGTACAGCGCGACCGCTACGGTCGCAGGTTCGAATCCTGCCTCGGGAATGGATGTGTGTGATGTCCTTAGGTTAGTTACGTTTAAGTAGTTCTAAGTTCTAGGGGTCTGATGACCTCTGAAGTTAAGTCCCATAGTGCTCAGAGCCATTTGAACCATTTTTGAGCGTAAAGTATACTTGGGAAGGCAGGGGAACCAGATCTGTCATTGACTGTATAATAACAGATCAGGAATTCAGGAAGGCTGTGAGGGACACACGTGTATTCAGGGGATTCTTTGAGGCCACTGATCACTATTTAATCTGCAGTGAAATTGGTATTGTGAGGACGAAAGTACAGGAGGATACGAGTGGAGAAACTTCAGGATAAGGAAATCAGGCACAAGAACATAACACTGATCTCAGAAAGGTACCAGTTAGTTGAATGTAGTCGATTACAGTCATTGGAAAAGGAATGGACAAGGTAGAGGGACACAGTACTAGAAGTGGCTAAAGAATGTCTTAGAACAGTAGTGTGTAAAGGTACGATGAAGCAAACAGCTTGGTGGAATGACAGTCAAGGAATCCTGTAAAAGGAAAAAGAAGGTGCATCAAAAATGGCTACATACTAGAACTCAGGTAGACAGAGAAAGTTATGTTGAAGAAAGAAACAAAGCCAAACAGATAATTGCAGCATCCAAGAAGAAATCTTGGGAAGACCTTGAAAACAGGTTGGAGACTTTGGGTCAAGCTGCTGGAAAACCATTCTGGAGTGTAATTAGCAGTCTTCGAAAGGGAGGTAAGAAGGAAATTATAAGTATTTTGGACAGGTCAGGAAAACTGCTGGTAAATCCTGTTGATGCCTTGGCCAGGTGGAGGGAATATTTTGAAGAGTTGCTCAATGTAGGAGAAAATACGATCAGTAATGTTTCAGATTTCGATGTACAATGGGACAGGAATGATGATGGAAATAGGATCACAGTTGAGGAAGTGGAGAAAATGGTCAACAGATTGCAGTGCAATAAAGCAGCTGGGGTGGATGAAATTAAGTCGGAACTCATCAAAAACAGTGGAATGTCAGGTCTTAAATGGCTGCACAGGATAATTGAAATGGCGTGGGAGTCGGGACAGGTTCCATCAGATTGGACGAAAACAATAATCACACCAATCTTTAAACATGGAAACAGAAAAGATTGTAACAACTACAGAGGTATCTCTTTAATCAGCGTTGTGGGTAAAATCTTCTCAGGTATTGTTGAAAGGAAAGTGAGAGTATTAGTTGAGGACAAATTGGATGAAAATCAGTGTGGGTTTAGGCCTCTTAGAGGTTGTCAGGAGCAGATCTTTAGCTTACGGCAAATAATGGAGAAGTGTTATGAGTGGAACAGGGAATTGTATCTATGCTTTATACATCTAGAACAGGCATATGACCGCGTTCCTAGGAGGAAGTTATTGGTCTGTTCTACGAGATTATGGAATAGGAGGCAAACGTTTGCAAGCAATTAAAGGTGTTTACATAGATAGTCAGGCAGCAGTTAGAGTTGACGGTGTAAATTGAGTTCATGGTTCAGAGTAGTTTCAGGGGTAAGACTAGGCTGCAACCTGTCTCCACTGTTGTTCATATTATTTGTGGATCATATGTTGAAAACAATAGACTGGCTCGGGGAGATTAAGATATGTGAACACAAAATAAGCAGTCTCGCATATGCGGATGACTTAGTTGTGATGGCAGATTCGATTGAAAGTTTGCAAAGTAATATTTCAGAGCTAGATCAGAAATGTAAGGACTATGGTATGAAGATTAGCATCTCCAAAACGAAAGTAATGTCAGTGGGAAATAGGAGGAACAAAGTTAGAACAGGTGGACGGTTTCAAGTACTTAGGATGCATATTCTCACTAGATGGCAACATAGTGAAAGAACTGGAAGCAAGGTGTAGCAAAGCTAATCTAGTGAGCGCTCAGCTACGATCTCAGCTACGATCTACGATGATGATGTAGCGTAAAATATCGCCGTTGTTATCGACGCTTACATCGTCCCTAGTATCGTACAGGTGTTTTGATTGTGGTTAGCATAGCTCAGTGTCGGTTAGACTGTCAGTGAGACAGTGCCTCGTGTTCCTTCTCCTAATAAGGCGAGTGCACCGTTTCTTATATATTCTTACGAGCTTCAAACAGAACCGACATATTTTCAATTATCTGTGTAGTTACTAGTTTTTTTTTGTAATTTCTTTTGTGTTTGAGTAATCTTTAGTTTAAAGTCGTTAATTTCGTGCATGTTTATTAACACAGTTCTGTGTTTGTTAACTGTCTAGTGTATACCTTAAGCCGTTTTTAGTATTGATGGGGACTGTGATTACTGTGTACACATGCGAGCTGAGTTGGTGACCCTACGCTCACAGCTCCAGGCTGTGTTGACTTCATCAGACAGCTTGAAGCTGCTGCCAGTTGGCATCATTGTCGGGGCCGGATGTGCAAATCCGAAGGATGTGGAGAACGTCCCACGTGTCCCCCGGTTACTGCTTGTACTGAGGCTGACCCCTCACCTGCATTGGAGTGGGAAGTCGTTCTACAGTCTGACAGGCGTCGAAAGACTTTCTGGGGGGCCGATCGGAAGGACGTTTCGATTCTTCAGACGATCAGGTTTCAGGCGATAGCTGCGGCTGATAATTTCCCAGAGACAGATGCAGATGCTCACCCTGTTCCAGAGGAAGCCTTTCGACCCACAAGGTCTGGGCCTTCACAGGGGGTGAGTTTGGTAGTAGTTGGTAGCTCCAACATTAGCTCCGTAATGGTTGCCCTTAGGGATATGACTGAAAGCAGTGGATGGAGTCCAGTGTGCACTCCTTGTGCATACCGTGTGAAGTCGTTGCAGATGTGGAAAGTGAGCTTCCGAATGCCTTGAAGAGCACAGGGTGCAGCCAACTGCGGGTGTGGCTCATGGTACGAACGATATGTGTCGCTTTGGATCAGAAGGGATTCTCTCTGGTTTCGGCCGGGTAGCTAAAGTGGTAAGGATTGCCAGTCTTGCATGCGAGATGAAGGCAGAGCTCATTACCTGCAGCATCGTCGACAGTGCCGACTATGATCCTTGGGTATAGAGGCAAGAGGAACGTCTGAATCAGAGGCTCAGTCGGTTCTGAGATCTTGTAGGCTGCAGATTCCTCGACTTGCGCCATCGGGTGGTGGGTTTCCGGGTTCCGATTAATACATCAGGAGTTCACTACACAAAGGAAGCGACTACACGTGTAGTGCGGGCTGTGTGGAAGGGACTGGGTCGTCTTTTAGGTTAGAGGGTCTCGGGAAACTACAGTAAAGATATCAGTCCACAGCGGTGCAGGGAAAACGCAGGAAGGTAGAGATAGCAAAAATTAATATTGTAGTTCTAAATTGTCGTAGCTGTGTTGGGAAAGAACCGGAGCTCCAACCACTAATAGAAAGAACTGAAGCTCAAATCGCTATAGGTACAGAAATACAGCGGGAAATAATTTTAGCTGAAGTTTTTTAAAAGGACGTAAACATGTTGAGAAAGGACAGATTAAATACAGCTGGAAATAATTTTAGCTGAAGTTTTTTCAAAGGACGTAAACATGTTGGAAAGGACAGATTAAATACAGTCAGTGCTGGAGTGTTAATTGCTGTCAGAAGAAGTTTATCTTATACTGAAATTCAAATAGGTAGTTCCTGTGAGTTAATACGGGCAGAGGTTATGATTGACAATCGGAAGAAATTAGTAGTTGGCTCGTGTGACCGGCACCCTGACTCAGATGACGCAGTTGCTACAGTTCAAAGAAAACTTGAGTCTCATTTCAAATAGGTACCCTACTCATACAATTTTAGTTGGTGGTGACTTAAATCTGACTTCGATATGTTGGTAAAAATACATGTTCAAATCCGGTGGTAGGCATAAAACGTTGACCGAAATTGTACTGAGTGCTTTCTCAGAAAATTATTTCGAACAGTCAGTTCAAAAGCCCACTCGAAGTGTAAATGGTTGCTAAAACATACTTGACCTATTAGCAACAAATAATTCTGAACAAATAGCGAGCATAATGACGGATTCGGTGATTAGTAACCACAAGGCGAGACTGAGTACCGTCACATCCAAACCCATCAAAAATAAACGCAAAGTACATCTATTTAAAAAGGCGATAAAAATACGCGAGACTCCTGTCTCCACTCCCTCCGATCTGACTATGTAAGAGTAGACCAGTTGTGGTTTCAGGTCAAAGAAACTGCATAACTGCATCGACCGCAATTGAGAGATACATACTAGAGATGGGCAAAACTGTTCTTTTCAGAGATCGGATCAGAACTGTTCACTCCCTGAAATGAATTAGCTCTTTTTCATGACTCACCACTCATTTACAATAGAAAATAAATGGAAGGCACATTGCCCTTTAAACTTGGTTTATTCCAGTACTATACCTGTATTTTGATCTTATTTGATCCTATTTTGAAGTAACACAGATAATGAGTAAGAATTTTGTATTGTTTATTGAAATTTCCACGATATGACAAAGTTTTTGATTATTGATTTATTTTGCACTATCGTGGTTTTTTGGGTGATCGGAAAATGTTGTAACTTGAGATTTACATTAACAATATATTTGGCTATAATGTATTAAAATTTCATTAACCTCATACAAATACATCATAAGCCATATATTTTTAAAGTGAACGTTTCCTTCCGAAGACGCCTAAAATCGCAAAATCCGTACCAGAATAAGAAAAAAAAATATAAATTTGACTGTAAAACGAAAGTGCTGCATATAGCCTTACGCAGAATAAAACAAGGAAAATATTGGTGTATCACATTTTGCGATACGTTTATCGGTTCACTCGTAATTAAAGCGTAAATTCGAGTGTCCATAATAAAAATCCTATAGTAAGAGGAGTCGTCAGGAGCCTAATCTGATCAGTTTAAACAAATAAAAATAAAATAAAAACAAATGATGTATACATAACATAATAATGTAATATACATAGCGGTATTACTACGAAGAACAATATCCAGTAGAGACGAACTCCGATGCAGAAGCACTGAGTCGAGCAGGTCGAGCCGCGAGCTGTATTACTGCGTGAGCTAAGACCGCAGAGACCAGAGTGACACCTGAGTTGCTTTGCTCAACGCTCTGGCTAGAGTCGAGAACGGTGGGGTGAGCGTTGAGCGGACGAGTTCCGAGGGTGGGGGGAGCGGTGAACTCACCCGCTCTGAGACAAATCGTCCATTCCCTTGCGAGCAGGTTGTTGCAAGTAGTTCCTATGTTATCCGCTAGGGTGCTCTCTGTCCTGTTGCTCGCATCAACTGCCCAGAGGGCAGGACGTGCGACTGAAACGATCGCCGACAGAGTGCGATGCGAAGTTAAGCTGCGCTGACACTGCACGCGGCAGACGACGCACAGAGATGGCACGGCATATGTGAAACACAAAATCGAATAGGGCACTGCACAATGCAGGCAGCCAAGGTAGAAGCAGGGCAGAGGCCGGCGCTGGCTGTGTTGTGTGGCGTGCAGTGTACTGTGACCAGCAGAGGCGCTGCTGATATGCTCCGTCTCTCTCTCTCTCTCTCTCTCTCTCTCTCTCTCTCTCTCTCTGCCGTGGGAAACGTTTGGAGCTACCGTTCTTTTTTTCTGAATCACTGATTGTTCACTCCTTTGAAAGATTCAACTCTATGAATTAGTTCAAGAGCAGATCCCCCATCTCTAATACATACCACACGAATTAATAATCGATGGTACTGACCCCTCCTGGTACACTGAAATGGTCAGAACACTCCTGCAGAAGCAACGAAAAAAAAACACTCCAAATTTAAAAGAACGCATAATCCACAAGATTGGCGAAATTTTATAGGAACTCGAAATTTAGCACCAATTTCACAACGAAACTCTGTCTCGATGTCGGGCAGTAAACCCAAAAATTCTGGTCATATGTAAAGTACACAAGCAGCAAGAAGCAATCAGTTCCTTCACTGTGCGATAACAATGGTTATGTCACTGATGGCAGTGCCACTAAAGCAGAGTTACTAAACACGGTTTTCCGAAATTCGTTCAACAAAGAGGACGGAGTAAATATTAGAGAACTCGAATCTAGAATACCTGCCAACACGAGCAAATTAGAAATAGTGTCCTTGGTGTAGTGATGCAGCTTAAATCACGTAATAAAGGTAAGGCTTCCGGTCCAGACTGTATACCAGTCAGGTTCTTTTCGGCGTTTGCTGATGCAATAGCTCAATATCTAATAATGATATACAATCGCTCGCTCATCGAAAGATCTGTACTTAAAAACCGGAAAGTTGCACAAGTCACACAAATACCCAAGAAAGGAAACAGAAGTAATCCTCTGAATTACAGACCAATGTGACGATTCAGGAATAGCTCCTATCCTCACGAAGTAATGAGTGCTATCGACAGAGGTTGTCAAATAGAGTCCGTGTTTTTAGATTTCCAGATGGCATTCGACACCGTTCCTAACAAGCATCATCTAATCAAACTGCGTGCCTATGTAATATCGTCTCAGTTGTGTGACTGGATTCATGAGTTCCTGTTAGATAGGTCACAGTTCGTAGTAACTGACGGAAAGTCATCGAGTAAAACAGAAGTAATACCTGGCGTTCACCAAGGAAGTATCATAGGCCCTCTGCTGTTCTTTATCTGCTTAAACGACAAAGGAGACCATCTAGCAACCCTCTTAGATTATTTGCAAAATGTTTACAAAAGAAAGAAAATTGGGTAGAAGGTGACCCCAGGGATGACCATTTTCGGTTCCGGAGAAATTTGGGAAAACACGAAGCAATAACGATCCGTCAACTTATCTTAGAAGACAGCTTAAAAATAGGCAAATATACGTTGATATCATCTGCAGGTTTAGAGAAACCGTTTGGCAATGTTGACTGGATTAAACCCTTTGAAACTCTGAATGTATTAGGGATATAACACACAGAGTGAAATGTTATATACAGCCTGTGTAAAAATCAGACTACAGTTCTAAGAGTCGAAGATTAGGAGTAGTTGAGAAAAGAATGAGACAGAGTTGTAGCCTCTCCCCGTTATTATTCAATCTGCACGATGAACGAGTTCTAAAGGACAGCAATGAGAAACCTGGAAAAGGAATTATATGCCAGGGAGGATAAATAAATACTTTGATGTTTGCGATGATATTGTAATTCTGTCAGATATAGCAAAGGACTAGGAAGGGTGGTTGCAAAGAAGTGAATAGTGTTTGAAAAATGGTTAAAATGGCTCTGAGCACTATGGGACTTAACATCTGTGGTCATCAGTCCCCTAGAACTTAGAACTACTTAAACCTAACTAACCTAAGGACATCACACACATCCATGCCCGAGGCAGGATTCGAACCTGCGACTGTAGCAGTCGCGCGGTTCCGGACTGAGCGCCTGAACCGCTAGACCACCGCGGCCGGCAGTGTTTGAAAAGGATATATGATGAACATCAACAAAAGTAAAAGAAGGTTAATAGAGTGTGGTGTAAGTAGATGAGTTTTTCTATTTGGGTGCCAAAATAGCTGATGATAGCCGAAATAGAAATATTGTAAAATACGAACTGGCTATAGCAAGAAAACCATTTCTGAAAAAGAGGAATTTATCAATATCGAACATAAATTTATGTTTTTATAGTAGTCTCTTCTTAAGATATTTGGAGAGTACCTTATACGGAACTGAAACGTGAACGACAAGCGTTTCAGACAACAAGAAACTAGCAGCTCTCAGAATGTGGTGTTACAGAAGAATGCTGAAAGCTAGATGGGCAGAACGCGTAACAGGTGAGATGGTACTAAATCGAATTTTGGAGAAAGGAAATTTGTAGCACATCTTGAATAAAAGAAGTTGGGTGATAGAAGACATTCTCAGGCATCAAGGTGTTGTCGAGATAATACTGGAATGAAGTACTGGGGAAGGGGGATAGAAGGAGGTCAAGGAATTGAGTCGGTACGGCTCGCTTTTTAAACTTTTTGTTTTGTTTTTGAAACCATTTGCTTTCTCAGTACTCGCCGTGATGTAAATATCAAGATCGCATTGGAGTCTCTGGTCGCCGCATATCCTTGGCGAGTTGGCTTCCCGTGCGCCGCGACGCGACAGAGCGAAGAAGAAAGGGGTTGCTGTGAGTTACTCTGGATTGTGGGTGAGGAGCGAAGTCTGTGACGGAGGGCAAGGGCGTTTGGTCGGTGGGGCCCCGTGCAAGCAGTCGTTTGGCTGGGGACGGAACGCCGTGGGCTCGAAGATCGTAGTGTAGAGGGCTGGTGTTGTCCCGATGGCGGTCATCGTGTGGTTATTCAAGGGCTGAGAAGTGATTTATTGGTTCTGCCCTTCGATTCCGACGAAGAATTATGGAAAGTTTGGTGTATGAGGTGAACATGAGAATTCGAAAAAGGTGCACGTTGCTGGCGCGTGTATCAGACTTGTGAGTGGTATAAGCTTCGCTTCGGTATTGCAGTCTCCAGTAAGAGCGCTGCTTGGGAGGGGAGCGTTGATATCGGCATTGTCATCTATTTAGCTGCTTTAAAGTAAATGTTTTGGGTCGAAGGTGGACCTAAGTGAGGGACCGAATGATTCCTTGTCTTATTAAGAAACGTAAGTCGGCCCCCAGCGTGTTAAACTCTGTTATCTACAGTTATAACGAGTAATTTGACACTCCGGTAGCGTCCACGACTGAACTTTGGAGGTACTGTAAAGTGTTTATAGCAATGGAAAGACGAGTGTGGAGCTATTCAGTCGGACGCTTATGAATCGAGTTAATCACATTTCACTTCTTATGGTATTTTACGGTTCTACTTCTCGTGGCGAAATCGCCGATAGTATTTTCATACTTTAGCTTCGGATGTAATTCTGTGGTTTGGTGGGGCCCTCCCAAGAGTTTAAAGCCCCACTTATTTTCTTACTGCCTTTGATGAGGTTTCCTTGCAACAGTTGTTGATTTGCCTCTTGTCTACCCACCGTACTGCTGTTTGGTGCGGTGTGGTATAGTCGAAGTGTTCAGTAGTACCGCATCTACTCCCTCGCCCGTTTTAAGATTTGCGAGCCGCATCTATATCGACATATAATCCCAGTATGCAATTTGTGTAAGTTGTTCGCGCAGTATTAACGTTTTGTACATCGTGGAAAATCTTTCCCTTGCCGCATGTGATCCTGAAGGACAGCACGGTGCACAACAGCGCATGACCACGACGAAATCAAAAGAAACGTATTGTATATTTTTAACGGATGTAACCAATGAGCTTGCGTTGATTTGTGTATTTTTTATGTATTTTGAAAGGAAAATATTTACATACCTGGTTAATTATAACGTCTATGCTTAATTATTTGTCATAATTCGTTGGGTGTAGTATGCATCACATCTAGGGAGGATTATGGTGTAAAGTATTTTATGGTGTAAAGTGTTTAAAAGGAAGGAAAATTTTTGTGATACTGTGCGCATCGTAGAGGCTACAGGGTATGAATGTACGTTGATAGCAATCAGATTTTATTACATTTAAGTTGTTGTTTTAATTAAAATTTTGTGAACAATAATTTCATTGCCTTTAGAATCACAGGTGATATCTAGGAAAATTTTGGCTATGACATGTCACGTTAGAATCTTTTATTTAACCTTGCTTTATGCAATTTGTATTTTTTTCCTTTGCTTGAAAAGGGATTTTGACTTTTAAGCATTGTAAATTGATTCTGAGAGCTGTTATTTGATCTATTATTCAAGAGACCGTTGGTTAAATAATGCTTCAGGAACTTTCATTGATAAATTGTATTGAGGATCTTGCTGTTCATGATAACGAATGTTCACTTACTATTTTAAAATCAAGTTAATGATTTATTAGATTTATTAGAGAAACGGTGCCTGCCCGTACTCCCCAACTCCACGTATCCAAGGTATTGGCCTTCGTGCGTTGTGTTGTTTTCCCCGGTATCTATCCTAGATAACGCCTGAATACAGTAAGCAGGTTCAAATGGATGCAGACTGCAATAGTTATTCGGAAAAGATGAGACTTGCACAGCATAGACTAGTGTGAAGAGCTGCACCAAACCATTCTTCGGTCTGAATACCACAGCAAAAACAACAGTAATAACAACAACAACAGTAACTAATAATGACTGCTTGCTCTGTTCGTGCGTAATATTAATCATTAGTGGACAATCTAACCAAACTATGTCGCCTTTATTCCATAAGCTTCTGCATTGTTTACAGATCTTAGGTTTACGAATTACACATATTTAAATGTATAGCTGATATAGAAGCCAATTTATTGGTTCACGTCGCCTGTTGCTAGACAGCAGAATACATGAGCAAAGCGTAAGTGAAATAATGCAGAAGCTATATCGGTTTGTCACTATTAGGAGCACGTCAGATGTATGAGTTCTTTTTGCACTTATCTTAAAACAGTTCATTCTGTTCTTTCCCAGACATGTGTAACATGCTATGTAATAAGCTAATGTTGACGCAGAATCGAAAATTATTTTCTTTTGTATTCTAGTGACACTTCGTGGTTTGACTGAATTTTCTCATGCTGAGAAATCAGAAGGTGCGATGTGTTTTACTTGGATAAAACTTTCTAAAGCCAAGATCGCATAAATATTTCTTTATTTACACACAACTAGTTTTTGTCACCTTCAGGTCTGTAACACAGTGCATAAATTTTACCTACATGACAACTTGACGTGAGGTGCAAGTCAAAATCAGCACATTTTATAACAAAACATTTTTGAAGATATGTAAAAGTACAGTTCCATTTGCGTTTCTTGTAATGGCAACCTAAAACTTTTATCTCAAAAATTACGTCATAACTCATGACAAGCGTTATATTTTATGTTTATGCACTGTGTTACAGACGTGAAAATAATAGCGGAGTCTGTCGAAACAGGTTGTTTGTATTTATGCGATCTTGGCTTTAAAAAGATTTTACTTTGTGGTCTCCAGATTGAAATTGGGAAAGATACTAAGTATCAGAATCTTTATAGGCCTTTCTTAGGCGGTTGGAGTTCTCGACATCTTGTTAAGAGATTACTGGTAGGACACTAATCTTTAAAGGAATAAGTTGAAAGAATTCAAAAAACACTGCTAGTATTGTAACAGGTCGGAACAGCCCACGTGAAAAAATAACAAAAGTGTTCATCGAGACAAAACTGGAAATCATTGGAAGAAATCGTCTTCAATTAATTTAGAGAGCCGGTATTCTATGTAGTCGGTACCATAAATTTATCACAAAAAATGGTTCAAATGGCTCTGAGCACTATGGGACTTAACATCTATGGTCATCAGTCCCATAGAACTTAGAACTACTTAAACCTAACTAACCTAAGGACATCACACAACACCCAGTCACCACGAGGTAGAGAAAATCCCTGACCCCGCCGGGAATCGAACCCGGGCGCGGGAAGCGAGAACGCTACCGCACGACCATGAGCTGCGGACAATCTATCATACTCATTGCGTATTTCGTATAAGGATTTTGTGATCAACATGGGAGAGGCTACAAAAAGTCATTTTGTTCCTCACTCCATTTGCCGTTTTGTGCTCTTGATTAATCATTCAGTTTAATAGCAATGTAATTGGGAGATTTCTCTGGAATTATAATTGTGTTGATATTGAAATGTGAGATGTGGGCACAATGTTATATATGCTCTACACATATTGTTTGTGATTTCAATGCATAACGGGTGAATGGAACAGTGCCCAGGGTAATTTAATCTTTTAAAATACAACTAAAAACAGTTGGATTAAAGGCTTGTTAGAAAATCCTAAGTATCTGGAATTTGAAATAATGTTCTATGTGTATAAATAATAAGATAATTAAGCACTTAGTTAAAGTATTTTGGCAGTTAGAGGAGTGTGATGTCACATGTAACAAATATGAAATAAACATCGACAAAAGAAAAAGCTTTCCTCGAAA